>NC_089508.1:12239407-12921407 GCF_036850995.1 Saccopteryx leptura | reverse complement strand
TCGCAGACACAGGGGCATTTGGCCAGGTCAAAGTTTCCAGGGCATCCAAAAGACACAAGCAGGGACTTCCGAGAAGAGGTGGAAGTAAGGAGCAACCAGGGCATGTCCTTCACCCCGAGGCAGAGCTCTGTGAATTTTCTCCAAGGCTTATAGTTCTGCTTGTCTCAGTCTCCACTGGGGGCCAGGACCAATGTGGCACAGGTGGCTGCAGCGGTGTGCTTCTGACTTGTACACCACCGAATGCGAAGGGCAAAACCACGCACGTGGCTTCCAGCATTATCTGTGCCAGCCGGCCCCCTCCTTCGTTACAGACAACTGACACCTGACTGTAACCCACCTAACTTCAGGAGAACACAGGCAGACAATATCACGTGGTGGGGCAAGTGGCCGGTTGAGATGATGTTGGCAGAAAGTAGAATGCTGGCATTGAGTGGCACGCAGAGGATAACTGGGTACAAGCTACAAGGGAGGGGAAGAGAGGTTCGAGAGTGGAGGGCGCAGAGAAACCCAGTTTCGGTGTGGAAGACAGAAGAGGGAGGTGTGGTGGGGAGAGGCAGCGCAGGGCAGGCTGGGTGAGTGGAGGGAAAGCTGAACTGCGCTTGTACCTCCTGGTGATGGAGCATCTTCCAGAGTCAAACGTGACTTCTGGCTGCAGGGCTAGATCCCAGGAAGTCAACTGGTGGCCCCTGACATGTTTTATTTGTAAATTTGTGCACCCTTGGAAAATAGTGAAATTTCACATGCATTTCTGAAAGGTCTGGCAACACCAGGCTCACGTCCAGCAGGGCAGCTCAAGCCAGAGCTCCTGGTCCCCAAAGTCCCCACTCACACTGTGGGCATTCTGCGGTCCCCATCCCGCTCCCCAACCTCTGAACCTGCCTGGCTGCCATAGGCCTTGAAGATTGCTGCTACTCCTGCTCTTGATAATAAGACCCTCTTCTATCGAGAGCCTGTGTCGGTGTGTGTTTGTGTGCATGTGTGCACGTGTGCGTGCACACCTCACACACAGGTATGCTCTCTCTCAATTAATTTCCATTAATCTCCCCGTTTTTCAGTCGAGATGACAGATGCACAAAACCAAACGTACCCCTCTCCTTGACAGATTTCGGCAGAATTTCCAGGCGACCTGCCAGATTGCTAGATGGTATTGGAATTTTTTTTTTAATTGAATGCATTTTGTTATTTTGGCTTTGAGGATTTCCCAGCTCCCTTGAGACAATATTTAAGCCACACTTATAGCTTTCAAAGCGTTTCTTAAGCATACATGGGTTTGTTTTATCATTCCAGCGGTTCCGTGAGGTCGGTAGTGTGGGTCCCTCCCTGTGCTCTCTTGGGGGAAACCAACTAGGAGCGACGCTGAATGACTAGCCCTGGTCCTGGAGTCACTTAGAAGACACGTCAATATTCAGGCACAGCTCTCTGAAGAATTAAGTTGTGTCCTTTTGACTGCATGGAGTTGTAAAAAGTTGTGCTTTGATACACATGGGGATTAAGGGTATAATCTCTTCCAGAATCCTTGTCTGACTGCTGGTTAGGCCAGTCAATAGCTCTGAGTCTTTGGGAAAAGCATTGACTCTTCTTGTGCCTCCTTTTCTGTTAAATGGGGACACCAGCCCTCATTTAGTGAGTGTTGTATGGATTAAATGAGTTAATGCGTGTACAGTGTTTAGAACAATGCCTGGCACACAGGCCTCTCTACAGTTGTGTCCTTTAGAAACACCGAGCTCGGCTCCTGGCTCCATGTTTCAGATAGATGCCTCTGGCGACAGTGCGATTATCTCCGGCAGGCTGGTCAGACTGACTACTGACTGCGTTGGGCAGCCCGTCCCTTTACTGCCCAGACCTCCCAGCGAGAGTGGCGTGGGGCTCTGTTTTTTATTTTAATTTTCTGGATCCTTTGATAAGTTCTTCAACATGTAACATAAACTTCACACCCCCTTGCCTCTAGAGAGTCACTATCCCTTGCGATCTTGGGTCTGGGAGGCTCATTAAGGCAGGGTACCTGTGTTCCTCCCATTACCCTGGAGTCCACCCTGGCACGTGTTGATGAGGGAACCATCTTTCCTTCTCCTCAGGGATTATCTATGATCCCGCGGGACTGTGATGAAGAAGCCAAGCCATTTGTCCGGTGAATGGATGGGCTGCCATAAGGTCCTGAATACTTTCTTGAAGGTTAAATAATAGCCTGTCTCAATGAAAGGAAATCTAGATAAATGTTCCATTTCCTTATTGCAATAACTGATATTGGACAGGTCCAGGAAGGGGCTGTCAGTTGTCTCAGGGGAGCTCAATCAAAAGCCAGAGAAGGTACTTTGATGAATAAGGGAAGGGGACCCACACTACCGACCTCACCAGATGAAGAAGGACATTTGTATTTGCTGAGGGCCTACTATGTGCTGGGTACCTACTAGAAGCAAAAGTTAGGGCTCTAAATAACAAGACAGGCACCTAATGATAATTACAACCTTGCAGGTATACTTTACATTAATTATTTCATTGAATTCTCGTAAGCTCTGCAAAGCAGGCATTTTTCACATTTTAGAAACAAAATGTTATTTTGGGAAATGGTAAGGATGATTTTGAACCCACATCTGTCTGATTCTACAAATCTTTCTCTTTCCATTAGTACCTCCTCTGCCTCCAGCCGCTTTGCTGAGGAGGAAATCTAGACCATACACAGAAGGGACCTTGACCCCTCTGCCAAGCACCTGAACCAGTGACAAGTCACTCAGGGGGCAGCTTTATTTGACTGTGGCAGTTGGTTTTCCTTTCTATCCTCCATCTCTCTCTAGTCACTCTTGTCCAGTTATCCTTCTGCGTGGGCCCACCCAGCTGAACCCCACTTCTGGAGCCTTTCTGCCTCACTCCTTCCTGGGGTGCTGAGGGAATTGGTCCGCCGTGTCTGTCTGAACCTGCAGTCCTAGGTCCCTAAGGCTGCCTGGGAACCCTTGTGGATGTTCCTAGATACTCCCCGTCCCGTCGGCATCGCCTCCTGCCTGTCCCTCTTTTGTCAACCCTTCTTTTAACCTCTGTTTGACTGTCTCTCATCAGCACTGATAGAGATTCCATCCTTCCCATGGATAAAACTGAACGAAATTGAGGACCGGGAAACTCCCTCAAGGTCTTCCCTGGCGAGCACCCAGCATACCTCCTACTCTCCTTCTCCACCCTCCCCCGTCAGCGAGGTGTGCTCCCGCCCCCGCGGCCCTCCCCCTGTGCTCAGATGCCCTCCCAGCTCCTCCGGAACCCCTCCCCGTGCACTGTGTTTTCTCACTCACATCCTCTGCCTCTTCTCTGCCAGCATTTCTCATCAGCGCCGAAACGTGCAGTCTCTTCAGTCTGAAATATACCCTGTTCTGGGTCCCACGTGTCTGTCCGTCTTCTTTCTTCAGTTTCCCTTCCTCAGTCCCATCACAACCAAGTATCTTGAAAGAATTGTCCACACAGGCTGTCTACACTGCCTGCCTGCCCCCTCAGTCCGCCATTGCCCATTGCAGTCTGGCTTCTGTCCCCAGGACTGAGTGCCCAGACAGAAGTCCCGGGAGTCGGCCGTGCCCGAGGCCCAGCTGGTGCTGTTCTTCCCTGACCTGACGCCATCTTTCTCGAGTGTGGGTACTGTTGTCACCCTCGCACCTTGAGCTTCCCCCCACCCTCCTAGGCTCTCTCCTCCATGTTTCCCCCCTGCTGTGCTGGACGGGTTTTCTCCCTATTCTTCACAGAGACCTCCTTTCCCACTCACTCCCTCTTAACACCCTTTTAAAATGTAAAAAAGAAAACATTCTTAGCTCAGAGGCTGTACAAAAAATTTGCCAACCCCGGGCTTAGTCTAGTCTCCCAACATCTAAATTTCAGTGAAGCTTGGTTGTTTCCTACAGTATACTGATGCTTGTGTGAATTCCTAAAGTACATCGTCTGTGAGCTGACCAAGAGCCAGCCAGCCAGCCGCCACCCACTGGTAACCCGTGCTGCCACTCCTGTACCCATCAGATCTAACGCCAGTGCCCCGACACCTGGGCGCTGGGATTTCCGGGGCTGCAGGGGTAGACTCTGTTCTCCCCTGCTGCCCTCTCCTGGCTGGCAGCTGGTGGGGCTCAGACGCCGCTGCCCTCTCCTTGTGTCAGTTTGGTACATCCAGGTCTGGTTGCTGGTCTTGTAGATTTGTCCAAACCTGTACAGTGGAAAGTACTGTAGCAGGGATCTTAATACTGGTTGTGGCCCTGGCTGGTTGGCTCAGCGGTAGAGCGTCGGCCTGGCGTGCGGGGGACCCGGGTTCGATTCCTGGCCAGGGCACATAGGAGAGGCGCCCATTTGCTTCTCCACCCCCCCTCCTTCCTCTCTGTCTCTCTCTTCCCCTCCCACAGCCGAGGCTCCATTGGAGCAAAGATGGCCCAGGCGCTGGGGATGGCTCCTTGGCCTCTGCCCCAGGCGCTAGAGTGGCTCTGGTTGCGGCAGAGCAACGCCCCTCTGGGGCATCGCATCGCCCCCTGGTGGGCAGAGCATCGCCCCCTGGTGGGCAGAGCGTCGCCCCATAGTGGGCGTGCCGGGTGGATCCCGGTCGGGCGCATGCGGGAGTCTGTCTGACTGTCTCTCCCCGTTTCCAGCTTCAGAAAAATACAAAAAAAAAAAAAAAATTTTTTTTTAATTTTAAAAAATTTAACACTGGTTGTGATGGCCAAGTTTATTATCTCTTGTAGGGTCCTAGGACTGTGTGAATACAGATATTAAATTAAAAGTCATCATGTATTAAACCTTTACCATGTGCCAAGCATTGCTAAACATGTATTGTTTCATTTCGCCCTTAGAACATCCTCATGAGCTCCCTAGTCCTTGGCGGTTCGGCAGTCCCTGTGCACAAGGGATGAAATTGAGACCCGCAGAGGTTAACTGCCCTGCCCACGCTCCACAGGTAGTAGGTAATGGAGCCGGAGCTTGGCGGTCGTCCCTGTTTATCTGACACTAAAACCCATGTTCTTAACCGCTACCCAAGGTTCTCAGTCTTGTGTAGAGTCTAATTCAGCGGGAATCTTGCGGAGCCAGAAGCTTAGATTTTTAATGAGCACTCCAGGATTCTGATGCGGGTGTCCTGGAGATCGACACTTTGAAAACACTGCGTCCCATAAATAGAAACTCAACTGCTTCTTCCAGGAGGGTATAACTATTCCGTACCTCATTCTGGAGTGGAACAAAGACTGGCCCTACCTGCCTTCTTTGAGGAAGGAGGAGATTAGAAGAGACGGTAAAATGTAAAGGCATTTTATCTCTCACTGTCCCTCGGGCACCTAAGCCCCAGAAAAATGCAGTTTAATCAGGTTTACCTACAAGAACATTCCCCTGTCCTGATGAACATCCTGTGTGTGTGTGTACCGGCTCTGGGGTGACACTCAGGTCCCAGGGAGGCCTGGCTGTGCTGAGAACAGGGTCACATCTTAACTGAAACTGCGTCCTGAGCCACCAGCCGCTCCCCTTTCCTGCTTAGTCAAGCCAGACCTGGTGCTCGGCGGTCAAATCTGGAACGGTTCATGGCTTGATAGGCAGAGGCAGGGAGAAAAAGACTGCGTTATAATCCAAACACAATGACCTTGTAACGAAACAAAGCGGCCTGGGCCACGGCCCCTCCTTGGCGGCCTCCACTTTCCAGAGGCAAACCTGTGTTTGGCAAGGAGTGGGATGGAAACTTCCCTCCCCTGGCGGCCCTGTTCTCCTAAGCTTTCGTGTCTCTCTTTGGCTCCGGGGTAGGGTTGGCCACAATCCACAGAGCAGGGGCCAATGGACACACGCCCGTGAGGGCCAGCTACTAGTGCTAGCGGACAGGTGGCCTGGCCCTTCGGGTCTGCCTAGGGCCAGCCAGTAAGTAGCCTGTTGATTCTTGACTTCATGCGGGAAAGATTTCACAATGTGAGTCCAGGTGACTCCTTTTTAAAGCTGAGGACAGTGAAACAGGAAGGGCCTGGGATAGGAGAAGCAATCAGAGAGGGCCTAGGTGGGGCTGCTTTGGCTCCCTGGGAAGTCAGAGAAAAGGGACCTTGGAGACAGGCTCAGGGGGTTGGCCTGGGATGAGCTGCCACTGCTCACTGCTCCCCTGGTTGCAAGTCTTGTGGGGACCCTTAAAGTTTAGGAGATACACGCCTGTGGGGTAAAGAAAGGGCAGGGAAGGGGGAGAGGGGTGGCAGCCTGCAGGCTGGGTCCTTTGTTTTGAGGGTTTTTAAAGACCTAGAGTTTAGGGGAGAATTTCAATAGAATATCCATCAGCTTTTCCAGGTGTGCCCTCTCAGGGCCATGGTCTTTAAGGATGGGTCAGCTCCAGGGCAGGAGGTTATTAGTCATTGTAGCTGGTCCTGGCTTAGCCCACCTGGGGCTGGAGCTAAACTAACGCTGAAACCTAGCTGTTATCTCTAAGGAAGTGACCTTCAGTGTCTGGCTGTAAATGGCTCGGGCAGTTCGGTCAGCTCTTTGTCTCAGTTGCGCCATTGTCCTGGCCAAGGGACTTTCCTAGCGTCCGACCATGCAGCCTCACTAGGTTGTGCCCGGTGAAGAGGAGGAAACTTAGTGGGAAAAACAAGACTGTGCCCTGCATGGTGCTGGCTGTGTGGCTGATGCGATCAGTTCTCCCGGAGAGGTGCCGGCCTTCCGTCCTCATCTGACAAATGTACATCAGTTCACTTGTGCAAGACCACGCAGATAATAAGACCACCCAGAATCAAGCCCCGCCCTTGGCCTTTCCACGTGGTCATGTGCCCCTTGCCACCAGCAGGGGCCCTGCCCTCCGTGTTTGTTCCTCAGAGCAGAACCCCTGCTTTTGGTTCAAACAGGTCCCACTCACAGGCCTTGGCGAAAGGCCCCTTGGGTCCAAGAATAACGTAAAGACCATGAACCATTTTTTAAAAAGAGATTATCTAAGGCCCTGGCCGGTTGGCTCAGTGGTAGAGCGTCGGCCTGGCGTGCAGGCGTCCCGGGTTCGATTCCCGGGCAGGGCACACAGGAGAAGCGCCCATCTGCTTCTCCACCCCTCCTCCTCTCCTTCCTCTCTGTCTCTCTCTTCCCCTCCCACAGCCGAGGCTCCATTGGAGCAAAGATGGCCCGGGCGCTGGGGATGGCTCTGTGGCCTCTGCCTCAGGTGCTAGAGTGGCTCTGGATGCAACAGAGCGATGTCCCAGATGGGCAGAGCATCGCCCCCTGGTGGGCATGCCGGGTGGATCCTGGTCGGGCGCATGCGGGAGTCTGTCTGACTGCCTCCCCGTTTCCAGCTTCAGAAAAATGCAACAACAACAACAAAAAAAGAGATTATCTATGTCCAGCACTTATTTACTCCAGTGCCTGGTGCTTTTTAAAGTGCTCAGCAGACCTCCAGGCGTGGTTGGGCCCCTGAGCTGGGGTGCTCCTGGCCGAAGGCGACCCCACTGACCATTTGGTTCGAAACACTTAAGTTAACTGTAATGGATGGTCAAATTAGGAAGAAAAAATAGCCTTGGACTGAAGAAATTTATAATCCAACTGGGGAATTGAAAGAATTTAATACTTAGAAAAAGAAATCAAAACATATGCGTAGCCTGCCTACGACAAGGGTCCTCGTGTCCGGTCCTGAGCTTGCCACCTATGAAATGTGTCGCTTTGGAGAGAACAACTTCACATCTTTTTGGGCCTCAGTTGTCCTCATTGGAAAAATGGAGACACTACCAATCTCAAAGGGTTTTATTGCATACGTGGTCAATTCTTGATGGTACACAGTGGCAGAGGGTAAGGAAGAAATGGAATTAGGTGGGCTTGCTTCGAGACCTAACTTTGAAACGTAAGCTCCAAATGTGGTGAGGGCCCGAGACTACAGAGAGGAAGGAGTGTCCCAGGGGCTCTTCTTTATCCTAATGTTGCAGAAAATCCAACTTCAGTTGGTTTAAACATAAATGGAGCGTACTGACTTGCGGATCTAAGAAACTCACCAGGAGGTCACGCTTGAGATGCAGTTCGATCTAGGTGTTCCCTGTGCTGGGCTGTCGTGGCTCAGGGCTCTGAGTTGGTGCTCTTCAGTGTCAGGTTGCTTATGATGGTCAGATGGCCCGAGCAGTCCAGACCCCACGTCGCTGGCCCCTGTGGACCTCTGTCCACCACTCTCAGGTAGAGTCCTGAGAGTCATTCTGATTGAACCAATCCCCACACATAGGGGATAGAATTAGGGGACTGGCCTAGCTTCGGTCACAGGTTCCACAACCAGAACCTCGGAGCCAAGTCCAGTTCCTCGGAAGCACACGGATCCCCAAATGGAAACTGGGCATTCTTGGGTTGTGCGATTTGGCAGGGAGACACCCTCAAAGCTCGCAACGGGGAAATTGCTTTTATAGAATAAAAAGGAACAAGCAAGCTGTGTCTGAGAGCCCACAGTCGCGTTTGGCCAAGTGGAGCATTCCTGAGAGGGCGTTGTGAGAAATGGCATTTGAGAGGGTGGCGGGGGCACTACAGGACGCAGTCCCAGCACTGGGGCTTGCAGGGAGCCTGGCGTTGCACTGGGCATTTACCAGCAAATTCCGGAAACGGGCCCGTTTCCTTCTATTATGAAAGATAATCCTCTAGTTGTTAAACGCTGATGCTGCCCTAAAACGTTCAGTGTGGCAAATAGAGAAAAGGGAGTCCGCAGTCACCGAGGAGGGCTCACCGTGGTGGGGGACGCCCGGCCAGGGGCTGTCCCTGCATGTCCTCCGGTACCGCTCCCAGCCTCCCTCTGAGCCCGGAGGCATCATCCCCGTCTCACAGATGAAGAGGGGAAGGGAAGCTGAGTGACTTGTTCAGAGCCACTCAGCTCACAGGTGGGAGAAGGGAGACTGGAGCCCAAGGCCCGCCAGACTCCCGAATCCACAAGCAGGCAGCCACGGGGCAATTTGCTCCAGGTTGCGAGAATTCCATTGTCCGGTGTATAACAGCAAGTCCCCACGCTGATGGCCCTATGCATGATGACACCTGCTTCAGAGCATGAGCTTGTCCTCAGTTCCGTTTGCTGCGGCCAAGGACTTGTAGGAATCTGGGGGGCAGGGGGCTACCCTTGTACCTGCCCCACTGGGACAGAGGGCAAGACGTCCGGCCCTGGCGAGGCAGGGCCACCGGGCACCCCTATCCTGGCTGTGGTCGCTGGCCTCCTCCTCCTCCTCCCCCTCCCCCTCCTCCTCCCCCTCCCCCTCCTCCTCCCTCTCCCCCTCCCCCTCCTCCTCCCTCTCCCCCTCCCTCTCCCCCTCCTCCTCCCCCTCCTCCTCCTCCCCCTCCTCCTCCCCCTCCTCCTTCCCCTCCTCCTTCCCCTTCTCCTCCTCCTCCTCATCCCCCTTCTCCCCCTCCCCCTCCCCCCTCCTCCTCCTCCTTCTCTTCCTCCTCCTTCTCTTCCTCCTCCTCCTCCTCCTCCTCCCCCTCCTCCCCCTCCTCCCCCTCCTCCTCCCCCTCCCCCCCCCTCCTCCTCCTCCCACCTCCAAGCATCTCCAGTGCTCAGCATTCCACCCACCTCGCCTCCTCGAACCGCCACAGAGCCCCCTAGGCAGCTGCAATTATTCTCCCCATTTTACAGATGGGGAGACCAAGGAGCAACCACGAAGGCTGAAGTGACAGCACGGGGACTGTCCGTGTGGGGTGTGTCTCTTCATCCCCATTTCACAGATGAATATACCTAACCTCCGAGAGGGTGACCACTGATCTCACCTGACTGGCAAGTGGCTGAGCCTGGATTTGAACTCAAGCTCCGTCTGACCCCAGAAACTGGAAGGGTGAGCTCTGTCACTTACAGAAAACCTTCAGGGTTTCTTTGGCCTGTGGATCCAGCCCTGGAGACAATGTCCCATGAGCTCTCAGGAGAGCTTGCGATCCCATTGTTGGAAGGAGCACAGGTCCTTTTTGGGGCCATCTGTGCACATTGGTGTCCCTCTCCCTTACTTCCCACTTGCCCCCCTTCCCCAAACACCGTCTAAAGAGCCCAGAACAGGCCCGGGGAGCAGCCACCTCCTGTGCGGGCTCCCTCCCGGAGCCTTGGGCCACATCACCCCTAGATGATGCTGACAGTAAGCTTTTTATTTAAGGGCATTTACAACAAAAACACGGAAACTGGGAGCGGATAAGGTCCATGCAAGCCGTCTGAGGTATAACAACAGCTGCAGGCGAGGTGCCAGCAGGGGGGTGCATTGCCCCCTTTTCTTTGTGTTCTGTTTTTAGCCTGTGCTTCTCAGAGCAAGCAGGTGCCATGGTGATAGGTACCATAGAAATAGATGGCGCACACCGCCTGCCTGCCCAGTGTGGGGCTGCCAGCCGTTCCCATGGCGATGCGCACACGCTGGGGACAGCGGGGTTCTGCTGTGTTCTGGCTGCTGCATGAGGCAGGACCCTCAAAGGGCCTGACCCCAGACCAGGCGAGAGGGTCACTATAGGGTGGCCCCTTGAGACGTCTGACTTTTTCACTGTGACTGCCTGAGGTCCCTGATGGTGCACACGACCCCCAAAGGCACCGTCAGGGGCCTTCTGAGTCCTCTCAGTCCTCCCAGGGAAGTCACTTAAGGAGCTTTGACTCTGCCCAGCACAGCGATCACCCACCGTTGGGAGCACGCTGTCCCCATCCTGCCTGGATGTAGACCTGTCACCGAGTTTATACAACGGGTTGTAGAGCGCTGTGGGGCGGGACTGCATCTCAAGCATTTTCTGGCCAGGAGTACTCATGAAATGAAACCTCAGAGGCTCTCAGCCAGAAAGCAGAGCAGGGAAGAGCATAATCACACCTGAGACTGCTTTTCAGCTGATGAAACCGAGGGCAGTCCAGGCTCAGGCCCAGCTCTCTCTGAATGCAGTTTTAATGGACTGAAAGACCCTTTGAAACAACCGCTCAAGCCACCCCACAGTGGTGACAGAACCGTCTCTGCACACCTAAAAAACATGCCGATAGTAAGCTTTAAGACACTTAAAATTCAGTGTCTTAAAATCTGTTGATAGATGTATATAAATGAACCTGGACGAGCTTAGTTCCTTTTATTTGGACTTAGACCAATTACATGTCTTCTGAAATGTAACCTGCATATATATTCAGCCATTAAACCTATTTCATGTTGAGCCTAGCATAAGAGGATTCAGTTTAAAGAACATGTATTATTATATCTGTACCCTAATATCTACTTCTGTCTGTAATGGGCTCTATTAGGTTTATTTGTTGTCTGCATTTATGCTATCAGATGGCATACTTCCTTCAGGGCAGGGCAAGGATGCTTTTCGATTAATGTATGGCTCTGAGACCAATAATTTTAAGAACTTACCCACTGAGAATTAATTTTACTCTCAATTAAAGAAACAAACACACACATACCCCTGACAAAGAAATTTTTTAAAACTTCTAAAGTTATGGGCCTAGCTGGGTAGCTCAGTTGATTAGAGCATCATCCTGATATGCCAAGGTTGTGGGTTTAATCCCCTGTCAGGGCACATACAAGAATCAACCAATGAGTGCATAAATAAGTGGAACAACAAATTGATCTCTCTCTCTCTCTGTCTTTCTCAAATCAATTTAAAAAAGTTAATTATTACCATCATCAACTCATAAATTGTTGCCTTGGTAGGTACAGATTATGAAAATCATAAAACCAGAAGGCACTAAAGAAATGTCTACCCTGGTATGATTGGCATATGACATGAAGAGACCAAAGCCCAAAGTGTCACGGTGCTGTGCTGGCTAGGTCATCCTATGTTCTACGTATGCAGGAGGTGCCAGGTCATTGCCATAGCAAGCCCTTCCTAGCACAAGTCCATAGAGCCTGCAGCCCCTCCAGCCAGGGAGTACTGTTCACAGGGACCCTGAAGTAGGCTTGTGAGTCATACCATTGGCTGAGCTGTGGAGAGGAAGAGACCCAGACATTTAAGCAACTGCCTGGTTACCCCCAGGACTCACCCATGGAACCATGTGACTTGGCATTTACTGTTAGTAGCATCATACCCTGACCCTACACTGGGGTCCCTGTGTTGTTCCATGGCCACAGCGGTTTGGTCTGCTGGGGCATTGCAGACCTCTGAGCTAAATCAGCAATCACGTGTGCTCTAGTTTCACAGGCCCCACAAACGAGGAAACAGAAGCACTTGCCTTTCTAGCCTGTAACAGTGTCATACCTTGGAGTTTTGCCACTTGGTTGGATTGCTTTATTTGACTAAGGAACTAAAAGCAGATCTGCTTTGAAGAACGAGGCTCTCCAGTAGCCTATAACTTTCTAAGAATGGACATCCGCAGGCACGTTCAGCAGAAAGGGTTTTTCCCAAATTTCACAGAATCATGAAGATACTATTTGGCCATGTGGAGCACACACACAAAACCCTCCTTGCCCAAGACGAGCTCTCTGCCCTGGAGTTGGGACTGGAACCGGAATTAGAGGACACTTCATATTTAACTCAAGATACACGCCAACCCCAGTGTCACTTTCCACGCTAACATTGTGAAACTAAACATTTAATTTGCGTGTACCTCAATTTTTTATTTTGACATTTTAATGTGGAATTTATTCTTCTATTCTGGTAAAATAGATGTAACATAAAATTCACTGTCTTACCCAGTTTTCAGCAATCAGTTCAGTGACAGTGAGTTTAGATGGTCTCACACCCACATTGTTGTGGGACCAACCTTCCCATCCCTCTCCAAAACTTTGTCATCCTCCAAACTTAGACTCTGTCCCCATGAAACACGAACTCCCCATTCTTCCCTGTCCCCAGCCCTGGACAACCACTATTCCACTTTCTGTGTCCATGAACTTGACTGTTCCAGGTGTTTCCTATAGGTGGAGTCATCCAGTATTTGTCCTTTTGTGACTGGTTTATTTCACTTAGCACGATGTCTTCAAGGTTCATCCATGTTATAGCATGTGGCAGAATTTCCTCCCTTTTAAAGGCCAAATAATATTCCATTATATGTACGTACCATATTTTTTTATTTATAGTTTAGTTTTTCTATAATTTATTCCTTGTTTAAAAATTTTGAAACACAGAATAGTTGCTAGGGTAGTATAAGAAAAATCATCTTTTTTTTTTTTTTCTTGAGCTCTCTGAGAATAAGATTTTTGGGTGCCCCATCATCTTCCAATACTTTCCTGCGCTTTTCCTACCTAACCACAACACAACTGTCACACCCAGGAAGGTAACTCAGGCCCATTGCTATCATCGGATCCTCCAGTTCCATTCAAGTTTCACCAATGATCCCAAGAGTGTCTTTCATCCCAAAAGGATCCAGTTCAGAATCACTCTTGTATTTTATGTCTGTTTAATCTCCTTCAGTCTGGAAGAACAGCTCCTCGGTCCTTCCATGACTTTCAGGACCTTGACACTTTCGAAGATCACAGATGCTGTAGACTGTTTCTCTGTTACGGTTTGTCTAATGTTTCCTCACGATCAGATGCAGGTTCGGCTTCTTTGGTGGGAAGCTACACTTGGCTATCCAAAGCAGCGACCCTGCATCCCTGTCCTGCCTGCTACCAAGGGGCTCACCATGTTGATTTGTTCCTATACTAATCAGGTTCCTTAGATCACACGATTAAAGTGATATCTACCAGGTTTCTCTAATGTAAAGTTAGTTTTCTCCTCTTTGTAATTAAAAGGCTTTTTATGGGGAGATACTTTGAAGCTTGTAAATATCCCGTTTCTCATGAACTTGAATTATTTTTATATTCATGTGGATGTTAAGTATTAGTTAAGTGAATTACACTCCATTCCCATTATTATTTACTTTGAAGCTCCCATTGTCCCCAGTTTGACCAGGCAGAGTCCCTTCAATCTGTGTCCTTTCCAAGCGGGCTCATTGCTCTTAGAGCACATCCTCGCCGTCTGACCGGACAGATGTTCCAGGCTCATCTTTTGCCTTCCTTGCCCCAGTTGTGGAATCGACCGTTTCTCCAAGGAGTCGTGATTCATTTTAATGGCAAAGGGTATTTAGAAGCCAGGCTATGGGCACTAGATGTGCTCGGTACTGTTGAAATGTTGCCGCTCCCAGGCAGAGCTAAAGGACGTTTTCTAGCACATGCACAAACACACACACACACTCACACGTGCATGTACACACATGCGCAGTCCTTACCCTCCAGTATCACACACCAGGCTGCCATTGCCCGCGATTCAGAAGAAGCATTTCCCCCTTACCCTGAACAGACGGTGACACCACAGGCCAGGCCACCCTCCCTGGAAATGCCTCACTCATCACGTGGGCTCTGACGCCCTGCTCTGGGCCAGCATGGGGTCCTGCCCTCCACCCCCCACCATGGACTCCTACCTTGCTCAGCTCTACATCCTGACGCTAGGACTGAATTGTTCAGGAAGGGGAAGGAGAAGGAACCTCCATTGACTTCAGCTGAAAATACTTGTTTTGTTAACAATCCATTGCATATTGGGAGCACTGGTATCCCAACTATTAAATAGATCATAGTAACCAATACACAAGACTTCCTGCATTTGCCCAGTCTTTTGTCTCTGTTTCTGTAATGAAAAAAAATTTTTTGAAATATTTACACAGGTAGGATGCCTTTTTCCTTACGGCCACATGTTTTGCAAACTTGGAGTTGTATTTAGGCTGCCACCAGCAACTGCCTTGGCATATGTTGAACAACTCCCACCACAGAAATTAGTGGAGACAAGGTCTGCACACCTACTTATTCTGTTCTTCCATCGGCAAGTGTAGGACTCTCGGGAAGGGATCCAGGAGACATTTACAGAAATCAGAAACGGACTTTCATAATACCTTACGCCTATGCTTGTGACGAATGTGATCTTGGCTCCACTGGGAGCGTCAAGGAAATGAACTGTGTCTCCTGTTATCTTCTGTACCCCTCAAGGCCAGGTCCTTTGTATGTATCAGGTGCTCCCATGCTTGTTGGACTACAGAGCCCTGACGGCTTCCACACAGTAGAGAGGGGGAAAGTGTGGGTGGTCAAGTCCAATGGATGCTTACGCTTTATCCACCTTGACCTCCATGACCCTACATTCCTCCTTGAAACACTCGCTTCCCGTGGCTTCTGAGCCCTCTGGTTTCTCTCCTGCCTCCCTGGTTGACTCATCTTGATTGCCTTTGTGGGTGTCACTTGCTGTGCCCATGCCCCTGCGAGTGGACATGACTTGGGAGCCTTCCGTGTGCCAGGCTCTGCTGTAGGTGCTAGAGATACCGCAAGAAATGAAACAGATCAGAAGTTCTGCCTTAGCGAACTGAAGGGAAACAGAAAACTCTCCCTGTGTGTGTGCGCGTGTGCATGTGTGTGTCCCTGCTTCACAGAAACAACCCACCCCCACCCCCCAGAGCATGCTGAGCACAGGCTGGTCCAGCAGGGCACAGGAAGGGTTACGGCAGTCTCTCTCCTGTGAGGTTCTTGTCTGGAAGGGAGACTTCCTGACCTGGCCTCCCCTCTCATCTGCCAGCTTCTCACTTTCCCTGCCCTGCGGTTGGTCCCCCACCTGCAGCCAGAGCCGTCTTCAGAAACAATAGTCTTACCAAGCCACTCTATCGCTGAAAACCATCGTGATTTCCCATGGCGCTGGGGGTAGGTCCAAATTCCTTCAAGAGCTGGCCTCTGCTGACCCTCCAGCCCCTGCTCCCCGGACTCCAGCATGTACTTCCTCCGCACCGGAGCTAGCTCCCCCCACCGGCCTCCCTGCCGTGCTCCTGCTAGCCCCTGCCGGAGCGCCCTCCGCCTCACTGTCCGCTGTTCTGACCACTGCCCTCCCTCCCTTTTAGGCTCAGCCCCTCTCCCCTCTCCCCCCCTCCCCCTGCAGTGCCTGGGCCCGGGAGGGTTCAGTCTATTTACTTTCCTGCCTCTCCAGGGAGACGGGCACAGTGGTAATTATGTGGTTAATGTCTGACTCCAGGGAGGAAACCCCCGTGAGCGTGGGCTGCGGCTGCCTGCCCCACAGTGTCGGCAGCACCCTGGGCAGAGGCAACGCTTCCACGGCGCTCGCTGTGGGTCCGGCCAGGAATTGTTCTAAGGACCTCACTGGATTATCTATTTCATCCTGCCACAGCTCGGGGAGGTGCATACTGTTATTAGTCCCTGTGTACAGTTGAGAAAATAGGCACAGAGAGGTTAATGATCCCTTCCTAAGTGTAGAGCAGGCTTAGAATTCAGATAGTCTACCCCCGAGTCTGTGCTCTGGGTCATGAGGCCTGTTGAATGAATACGTGGGTTCTGGATGGTGCCTAAACAAGGTTCATTTCGTGGTTAATTTTGTGTTAGGTTGTTTCTATTACAAACAGTGCTGCCATGGGCAGCCATCATTCAGCACACTGAAGATGCATTCTTCCGGAACTGAATTGAGGTGGGTTGCTTCGGTAAAGCAGAGGAATGACTTTCTAATGGTGGGTTTTCAGTCATCTCAGACCAGCAGAGAGGAGATATTTTTATACTGGAGTTTGGGAAATGTCAGGTCCTGCTAAGGAATTGATCTTTTGTGGGGCCCCTCTCTGGTATATTCAGTGCTAGGAAATGACATTTGTGGGTTTGATATTTTGTCATTCTCTAGAGAAAAGAATTTGCTGCAGAAAGGTGGCTTCTTCTTCTTCTTCTTTTTTTTTTGTATTTTTCCGAAGCTGGAAATGGGGAGAGACAGTCAGATAGACTCCCGCATGCGCCCTACCGGGATCCACCCGGCACGCCCACCAGGGGCGACACTCTGCCACCAGGGGGTGATGCTTTGCCCACCAGGGGGCGATGCTCCGCCCCTCCGGGGCGTCGCTCTGCCGAGACCAGAGCCACTCTAGCTCCTGGGGCAGAGGCCAAGGAGCCATCCCCAACGCCCGGGCCATCTTTGCTCCAATGGAGCCTCGCTGAGGGAGGGGAAGAGAGAGATAGAGAGGAAGGAGAGGGGGAGGGGTGGAGAAGCAGATGGGTGCTTCTCCTGTGTGCCCTGGCCAGGAATCGAACCCGGGACTTCTGCACGCCAGGCCGACGCTCTACCACTGAGCTAAGTGGCCAGGGCCCAGAAAGGTGGCTTCTTGAAGTCCAACCAAGGCTTGCTGATGAGGATCCCTGCCCCGCCCCCATCTTATTACACTTCTAGAGCAAGACCTCACTGGGCACTGAGACACCCGGGCCACTCAGGACCTGTCAGCAGCGAGTTCACTCAGGACTCTGGTGGAAAGCCTGGAAGTTCAATGGTTGGTCCTCAAAAAAACAGATAGGCTCAAGAGACTGGCCTCAGGATCATCTTGTGGGGGCGAGGGGATGGTCCCCACTTGTTCCTACTGAGAAACATTCCTATTAACACCACAGACCACAGGATGGATGGATTGGTGGATGGATGGATGGGTGGATGGGTGGATGGGTGGATGGGTGGATGGGTGGATGGGTGGGTGGGTGGATGGGTGGGTGGATGGATGGATGGATGGTACTTAGATACAGACAAGTAGATATTGATCAAGCAGGTGTGAATTTAGACTTGCTTTTGGATTTGGGCTCTACCACATACTAGTTTTAGGACTTTAGGTAACTTCTTTATCCTCCCTGAGCCCCAGCTCCTTTGTCTATACGGAATTAACAATGTCTTCTTTTTGGGAGTGGCGGTTGTAAACCAATGAGGGTAAAGGGCCTGCCACACAGCGGGTCCCCACACATACTGGGTGTTGCTATCATTTAGTATGTGACTGGGCATTCTCCGGTTGGTATAGTAAGTATATTAAGGGCACTTCTTTGGCAAGAGCCAATGAGCATGTACTCCATGCTCTGTTTGACCCCTGCCTCCAAGGGGATGACTCCATGAGGTAGGGGTTCTCAGCCTTCTTTTTCTCCCAGCATGCATGTGGGTGACATTCAGGTGCCTGGCACACTCCCAGCATGCATTTCACAGGACAAGTCTTCTATCTCCAGGCCAGGAAAGCACCGTTATTACAGGGATGACTGAGATCCACTTGAATTTATATTAAAACAGTAAATAAATAAAGCAAAGGAAAGGACAGGCAATCATCCTCCGATGTTTGGTCTTCTGGCTAAAATCTATTTGCAAAACAGCCCTCAGCTTGAACCTGACACCCTATCAAGTAAATAGGGGGTGAGGGCCAACAGGTACCTGTGTGGTCCCTCATCTCATTGGGTGTGGGGTCAGCCTCCTTCTTTCCTCTAGAAATGAAGTGAGGACAATTATCAGAGGGCTCTGGCTGCTGTCTCCACATGGTTATGGAACGGTTCTGTCTCTGACCTTTGCTGAGTGCCTGGTTGAGGTGCTAAGCCCTTCGCGGTGACCAGGGAGAACCACAGACATCCAGGACCTCGGCCGGTGCCTCAGCTGCTTGGCCAAGAAGCCAGGTCTGCCAGGCACAGGCGGGCTCTCTCCGTCCAGCGGGCAAGCCCAGGCTTGACCTGCCAAAGCAGCTGCTTTAAGCCTCAGCATCTGCCCCGGGGTATGGCGCCCAACCTCGCCTGACCCTCCTGCACCTGGCCCGCCAGGCAGGACCCGCTGCCCTCTCCCTGGCGCCACATCCACGGCTTTGATCCTGCCGTTCTTACAGCAGTCCCTGCCAGGCTGAAGTACATCTCTGCCCATCCAGGGCAATATTTTTAAATCTTTGTTAGAGATTTTATACAACCTCAAATTCTCCATTAGAATGGCCATGGGGTTTACTTAGTTTTCTACCTCTGAGATTAGAATTGAGAACAAGCCTTGGTGGTTTAGGAGCCCACTGGGTTCTTCTCTTTTAAATAGCAAGTGTTGTGGGAAGTCAGGCTTGTCCAGAGCCTTCCCTATGGGCACTGCCTTTGAATTGTGCTCTCACCCCATTCTGTAGTCAGTCAGTCATTCCACAAACACTAACAGCCCCCCACTTTTGTGCCAGGCACTATGCTAGGAACTGGGTGTATTTTGATAAAGAAGACATGGACTTTGCCTTAGAGGGCCAACACAGTGTGACCTAGATTTGGCTAACACATTGGAACCTCTCTTTCGAGGGTATAAGAAGTTAACTTACAGAATTCTTTTCTAAATGTAATCTCCTGGGACTTTGAGACCATCTCTGTATTTTAAGTCTGTAATGCAAGGGTGGGCAAAAGTAGGTTTAGGGTTGTAATACAAATAAATACTACAATAATGAATGAATAATAATACAAGAATAAGCTCTATTTTACATACGCACAAAAGTAAACCTACTTTGGCCTACCCCTGTATTTATTCAGTCTCCAAAACCCTGTGTCAGGCACTGTGCCCGGAGCAGTGGCAGTGAGGGTGTATAGGGAAGAAAATAAAGTCTCCACCTCCTAGGGACCCAGGTCTAAATAACAGAAATCACACGCAGACGAAAATTCAGCCTGTTACTTCACTTGTGATTACATATGGCATTCATTCATGTGTTCGTTTGGCTGTAAGTACTTTTGGCGTGTACTGTGTGTGTAGGCTATTGTAGGTGCTCTGGGGCCATCGAAGAGGGGTAGGCACTTGGGGTCTCCCTGGGAGAGAGAAAGGGGGTTCAGAGTCCAGTAGGACACCAGGTCAACTGCAGTCCCAGCCAAAATTAGTGGCTCAAAGAATGTTCTCAGGGCTCAGGAGCCCCACCGTAAATAAGCCAGTGCACGCCTGTCGGCTTCTTCATAGAGGGAGAAGATTCTGAACCAGTTCTGAGGAGTGGAAAGGGCTCTGGGAGGGATGGAGGGAGAGCATTCCAGGCCAGGGGAAGGGCCTAAGCGAAGGTCTTAAAGTGTTAGGAATCTCTCATCAGAGACTGAGACACGAAGGAGTGTGGAGGGAGAAGAACTTGCTCCTACCAACACCCATCCGGGGCGGGACCAGGAACAGCCCGCGAGTGGATAGGCTGTGTACCTGATGGGGAATCAGCCGCTTAAGGGAGCTGTGCTTTCTTATTTGTTCCCCTTCATCCCCTGATTACCCAGGTTCTCTGCAGCCCATTAAAGGATGGTACAGTGATGACCTTCACCCTCCACCTCAAGTCCTGCCCTCCCTCTGCCATAAGGAGTTTGATTCTGCGGAAGAAACCGAACATCAGAAACAAGTCCAACATGGTGGCGGGTGAGTGGTGCTGGGTGTTGAAAAAAAGAAGAAGAAAATCCCCTGGTCATGACATTTTGGAAAACCAGCTGTGTAGGGTGCAGGTATCCCCGAGATGCCCAGCTTCCACGGGGGAGACAGGAAGCAAGAGCAGAATGCTATCAGCTCTGGTCACTCCTTAGCTTCCCAGAAGGAGCTGGCACGTGGGCCAGACCCAGGTGTGACTACCTCCGCACACAGCGGGTCTAGCTCCACATGACGCTGCGTGGTTGCCATGGCTGCACAGGGAGAACCACCCATTGTCTCAGGTGAAGAGAGTTTTCCTTCCCAGAAAAGTGCCTCTAGAATAGATTATGCAGCATTTGAAACCGGTTAGATTCAGGCCAAGTCTCCCTACCTTGGTCTGGTCTCTCTGGGTGGCACCCATCTCCCCGCTGTCTCCCAGGAGTGACACCCAAGGTTCTAAAAGACCCTGCCAGAGAAAGCATATCAAAGTTGTCACTGACCCGAGACCCAGCAAAATTTCACAATCCAGGGATGCACGAATCACATCAGACCACAAAGAACCCTCCCCTTGTGGGTCCACCACCCCCTCCAAACAGCACACAGTCCTCAGACCATGTCCCGTTACTAACGGGGCAGCTTGGAAGTTTTCTATGACCAGAAGTGGAGATGAACAAAGCCAAAACACAATGGCTCTGAAGCCCCTTTAATCGAACAGGAAACAAAGAAGCATTGTGAGCAGGAGACCTCCCTGATTTATAGGTGACCGACTTTTGTACAATGAAAAGGAGGACAAAAATAAATTGAAGAAAACAATATCGTAAATAAAAGAAACAGTTTATTCATTGCAACAATACACTATAATATGATAAATACATAATAAAACCATTTGTAATATTTTATATTATAATTATGCTTACATGCCTATTAATTTTTAATAATAATTGTAAGAAAAAAGTACTCATTTAGATACAAATATGTCATATCACACGCAATGGACCGACTGCATCGATCGAATAGAGACATTTACAGATTAGTCTTCCACCATCAAAGAGGAGGACACTTTTCGAGGGAGGACAGAACTTACAAAAGAGGGGCTGTCCTCCCTACAGGAGGTCGATTGGTCTCCTTATGATTTATGATATTAAAAACCCAGTCTGCTCTCACAGTGGGCTTTGGAGGTAAGGAAGGGGTGGCTTGGCGGTGCGGGGCCTCTGGGCTGGCCGCTTCCGCCCACCTCACTCCAGGTTATTTTTGGAGGCGTGCTGGGCTGGCTTGAGACGAGCAGTCGGCGTCCTTGGGCTTGCAGCCGCTGTAAGTGTCCAGCTTGTCCTCGTTTTGGAAGCCGGTCTGTAGCACTGGGGATCGGAGAGCATGAGTTCTAGGCAGGTAGAGCAGGAGCCCGTCCCGGGACTCCTCCCTGCAGAGGTGGCGTCTGCTTCCCTTCACCGTCCCGGGAAGAAAGGTGCTGGAGGTGGTGGTGGACCCATCCTAGTGAGGTCCAGTTACCCGCAGCCCAGGGGTGACATGAGAGGGACCCACAGACCACCTGTCTCAGGTGTGCAACCCCAGGAAAGTCACTGCATCTCTCTGAGCTTGTTCCTGTCGTGTGTAAAATACAGACGATTACGTAGACAAATGAACTTGGCATATACTGAACACTCAGAAAGTGTTCGCTGACAACATTCCTGCAGAAAAGAAATGTCCATGCGTTGGTAGAGCGAGTCTGGCATTTAGGAAAATTGTGCCCCAGGGTATTTGTCCAAAAGAGCATCCTTATGTGTTCCTTTGGAATGGCCTTTTAAAGGAAATAATCCTCTTTTTGAAACTTAACTTTTTTTATTTGTTTTTGTCTCTAGTAATAGAATGATTTCTATTTATCACATAAGTTTTAGAATATTGAGAAAAGTCTGGAGATTAAAATCGCCTGCAGTCGTGTCACCTGGAGATAAACATGATTAACGTGGGGATGCATTCTCTTTTTGTTCCTTCTCTTTCTCACCGATTTTATATCAAAGAGAATACACTGAACCTACTGTTTTGTTACTTTAATGATACAGCCCAAACATCTCTTAATATCATTAAATATCAATATTTCTTCTATACCATAATTTAAATGTCTATACAAGATTCCGCTGAGTGAAGGGAACTCCAGCCCCGCCTTCCTGCACTCCTGGGTGTCAGGTCATTTACACACAGGAACCAACTGGCGGAGTTCTCACTGAGGTCAGTAGATTACTGCCATGTTCCGTGGGAAAGCTGAGCCCAGCGTCACACTGCTGGTCAGAGGCAGCATCAGGATTCAAACCCAGGTGTGTTAGCCTCCAAAGCCAAAGGACTGCTCATTCTAGAGGAGGGCTGGCTGCCACCAGAGGGAGTCATAGCTTGCAAGTTCAGGGTGAGGGGGGTGGGAAACAGCTGTCTTCCTCTACAGTTCCGTTAAGACAGCCTCTTTGGAGCGAGAGTCAAGGATTCTGTGAGCCCGCACAGGCAAGAATCTGCCCAGACAAAACATGTCAACAGTCTATCCCTCTTCTAAAAAGGGTACCCAAATGGTCCAGGAAATGTGAAAAGGCACTCGCTCCCATTAGTTATGTGGGCAATGCACAGTAAAACCCAATGCCAGGCCTCTGCTCTCCTGCCGGGCTGGCCGGAGTGAGAAAGGTCAGCAGTACCGAGGATGGGGAAGACGATGGTGCAACCTTGAACTCACGCGCCCCTGGTGGGCAGGAGTGTAAATTGGTACAAGCACTCTGGAGACTGCTGAGCGGTATGTCTCGAGGCCAAACCTGTGCAGACAGACCCTGCAGCCCTAGGCATGTGCCAAACAGGAATGCGCACCTGTGTACCCTAAAATGCATGTACCAGAATGCTTGTGGCAGCACTATTTGTAATAATGCCACACTGGAAGCCATTCAAATGCCCATCTGCAATAGTTTGGGGTAAATACCCTGTGGTAATGAGTATACCACACAGCAATGAGAATGAACCAACTATTTTTTATTTTTTAAGTTTATTTATTGATTTCAAAGAGACAGGAAGGGAGAGAGAGAATGAAAGAGAGAAACATTGATTTGTTGTTCCATGTATTTATGTATTCATTGGTTCATTCTTCTATGTGCCCCAATTGGGGATTGAACCTGCAACCTTGACATATCAGGGTGACACTCTAACCAACTGAGCTACTTGGCCAGGGCTGACCCAACTATTGTTAAGTGCAACAATATCAATGGTTCTTTCAAACATTGTTGAACAAAAGCAACTAGACTCAGAAGACCCACACTGTATGATCCCATTATATGAGGAACATTATGTGAAAAACAAGCACAAGTACTCTGATGTTAGGAGTTCTGATGGCGGCTGCCCTTGCAGGGGGAGGGGTGTGAGATTACTGAGAGGGTTCCCGGGATGCTAACAGTGTTCTGTTTCTTGACTCGGATGCTGGTCACAGGGGTGTGTTCATTTCCTGAAAATTCATCAAGCTGTACACCTACATGCATTTTCCTGTGTGTATGTTACATTGCAATAGAAAGTTAATTAAAGAAGCTCTACCAAGAAGCAACTAACTGTGCATGTGGCCCTTCTCTCACCAAACCCAGGGCTCCGGCCAGCCAGCGTGGTGGTTCTGCACAGGTCCCTCGCCCCAGCCTTTGAAAAGTTCTGCCAGACCAACAGTGGCCCTCTACCCCTGCTGGGCCGAAGCGAGCCAGGCAAGTGGGCGTTGCCTGCCCTGGGCACTGTCCCTGACACCAGGTAAGACCCGTGGGTTACTGGGGTTAAAGGCTGGACGTGGCGGATGTTACAGCCAGGTTTCTCTGTCACCGGGGACCTCTGTCACGCCTCAGGACCCCACAACACCTGGTTCTCAAGACTGTTGCTCAGGAAGGAGCTGCCCTCCCCTGTCCCCACTCATACCTCTATCCCCTGCCCCTGGCCGGGGTAAAATCTGTGGCATCACCAACAAGAAAGTCCAGTCCTGGAGAAATCCCACAAACGCTGCCATCCATCCATGTCATCACCAAAGCCAGACACCTGTCTGCACAGGATAAGGAGGAAAATGCAAACCCTGGTGTTGTTACCACTGTGGTGTATGCTCCTCAGACTTTCAACACAGAACACACCCAGAGAATGGCCCCACTGCGTCTGCTTCAGCACGGCGCTTGCGGAGCCGGCGTTTCTCCCGCGCCCCAGCTCGGGCTCTGTCTTCCCACGTCTGAACTCCTCGGGCGCCGGAACCGGCTCCGTGCCCCGTTCTCACCCTCCTCGCCTCCCACGCCCCCCACCTTCTACTGCCCCACGAGACTGCCTTTTTCTCCCGCTAGGTCTGGTCACATGACTCTCCCGTTTAAAATTCTTCATGCCTCCCTGCAGCTTACCGCTTAGCCTCCTACCAAGTTCTGTCTGAGCTGGTCTCAGCTCAGGGCCGCCCCGACCCCTGACACTCCATTGTCCCAACCCTCTCCCGAGAGAGACAACTCCTAGGAATGTTCTGCTGTTATCAGTTTGTGGACTCCAGACGGGGCGGGGGGTGTTCTTCAGGGACACCCACCTTTTCCCTAGCACCTCCCACGCGGCCGGCTCGGCGCCTCCTAGAGCAGACGGCTCAGTGGGCCGCGGTGCTTGACGCTTCCGCTGCTCGCTCCGCCTGGGGCGCGCTTTCCTCCTCGCCCCAACCGGTGGGCTCCTATTCCTCCTTCAGGACCCAACGCCGGCACCTCCCCCTTCCTGGGAAAGAATGGATTTCTCCCTTCCCTCTGTCACCCCTCCACCTAGACTGTGAGCACTCACTGCTTTGTATTGCAAGTGTCTGGTTTCAATGGGGTCTCACCTGCCGCTGTAGTTCGAGCTGCGTAAGGGCTGGGCCTGTGTCTTCTCCATCACTGTCACCGGTCTGGTCTGCGCCTGGCACAGAGCAGCGGCTCAGCAAAAGGGCTTGGGAGTGGCCGCTGAACCGGGTTGTAACCGCAGTCTTGCAACCCTGCAGAAGACTTCCTCTAAGGAAAGAGGCGTCACCACTGAGCTTCCTTCAGACATATGTCCTCTGTCCCTTTGGTCTTCGGGCCCTGCCTCCATGGCAGAGAGGGCACCGTTGTTTCCTGCTGGCTTGGTTGGTCTCCTGTTGAGGTTACAGAAAATGTCATAGGATGGGCGGGGGCTCCCATTCTATTGTACATGCTGATTTAACAGTTTCCAATCTGGCAAGATTTCAAGGGGGTCAGCAATGCACCCTGCTCAAAACTACGTCCCCTACCTCGGTGCCAGTGCCTGAAATTTCAGCCCCAGACGTCCTCTTCTCTCTCCCTGGTCCTTTTTAAAAATGCACAGTCGCCCTGGCCGGTTGGCTCAGCGGTAGAGCGTCGGCCTAGCGTGCGGAGGACCCAGGTTCGATTCCCGGCCAGGGCACACAGGAGAAGCACCCATTTGCTTCTCCACCCCTCCGCCGCGCTTTCCTCTCTGTCTCTCTCTTCCCCTCCCGCAGCCAAGGCTCCATTGGAGCAAAGATGCCCGGGCGCTGGGGATGGCTCTGTGGCCTCTGCCTCAGGCGCTAGAGTGGCTCTGGTCGCAACATGGTGACGCCCAGGATGGGCAGAGCATCGCCCCCTGGTGGGCAGAGCGTCGCCCCTGGTGGGCGTGCCGGGTGGATCCCGGTCGGGCGCATGCGGGAGTCTGTCTGACTGTCTCTCCTTGTTTCCAGCTTCAGAAAAATGAAAAAAAAAAAAAAAAATTAAAAATGCACAGTCAAGGGCCCTATTGGAGTCTGAGTACCTGTGACCTTTCCCTCGTGTCCCCAGGATGGACTGTCCCCAGTTCCATAAGTATGAGTTCGGGGCCTGCACGGGCAGTGTGACCTCACTGGAGGAGTACTCGGAGCAACTGCAGGACATGGTGACCTTCTTCCTGGGCTGCAGCTTCTCCCTGGAAGGGGCCTTGGAGAAAGCAGGGCTCTCCAGAAAAGAGCCAGCAGGCCACGGCCACGTGGGTGCATACAAGGTAGGGACATACTACACAAGGGCAGAACGACTTGAAAACTCTCCCTGCGTTTTCCTGTGGTGGGAAGAACATTGGCTTGGGAGGCTGGAGACCTAAGCTCCGGCCCCAACTCAGCCACATTTCTAGCTGTGCCACTTAGGACAGGCAGTTAACCTCTCTGAGCTTGTTCCCTTACCTGTAAAGTGAGACCACCAGCCTCTCTCCTGCCCACTTCTGGGACTGCTGTGAGCACCCGGTGTGACCTTGGGGGTGTGAATCACGCCCTTTTAGACAGACCATGGCTGCTGGGAGTTTGTCTGGCTTCCTTAATGGAGGACATCTCAGTGAGACTTTTGAAAATCCTCTCTGGCTCGAACTTCCTGGCATCAGTGAGAGTGTGCCTGGCTGGGCAAGTGCCCAGGGACTTGTGGCAGAGCCTCTGCCAGGCCATGAGCCGCTGGGTTATGTCTCTGTCAGGGAGGCTGGGTCCTGTCCTTGGCCAGAAATGGCTACTGGTGGTCACAGTCATAGGGTGGTCCCCTCTCCTGGGACGTGCCCACTGTAGGGGCTGCCTCTCTGCGGTGTCCCTGAGGTTTAAGTCCAGCCAGTGTTTGTCATGGGGAAAGAACCGGATTCCCTCATTCCACTGACCCCTTCTGGGACATCTGTGTGAGGTCCGAGAAGTTAGCTCGCTGAATCAATGGTCAGCCAGGGTCCACGGCCCACTCCAAGTGTCTTTATGGGGAGCCAGATGGGAGACTTCATCTTGGGCTCCAGAACTTCATGAAAGCTCACTGGTTTGGGCTCCGGCCAGAGAGGCCCGAGTTGCCTCTGGTGTGAAACAGGCTGCCCACAGTGTGAACTGCTCTTCCTGTGGGAAATAGGTGTCTGGTGATTTTCTTGAAGGGAGGGAAGGGCGGGGCAGAGCCTCTGCGCTGGCAGGGCCCAGGGCGGGTCTGGCCCCAGACCCCCCACTGCAGCAGGTCACAGCTGGGAGGGCGCGTGGCCTGTCACGTGCAGCTTCTCAGTGCAGCCAAGAGACCAAAGACTTGCCCAAGTCCCGAAGCCGGACTGGAACCCGGATTCCAGGTTCCCATCCATAGAGTGTCCCTAGCAGAGGTGTGACAGTTAACTGACGCTTCGCACGAAGGTGCTCACTGCTGCCCTGAGCACGTATTCAGAGAGCCATGGCTTTCCCACACCGCCCTGCGCCCCGCTTACCAGAGAGCTCTCAGGTCAACACTGACGCCTCTGCCTGTGGCCCCGGGAGGAACAGCCAGGCGGCCTCTGGGCTCCGCTGGCGGGCTTGCAGGGAGGCAGTGCACCCCGAGCAGGAGGCGCCCCAGCCTCGGGGACTGCTGCCTGCTCCCTGGGCATTTCCCTGGCACGGGTCCTCTCCCCGGTGCGGTTACTCCGATGCCAGACTGGCAGGTCCACAGGTTTCATCCGGCCGCAGCCAGCGTGCTGAGAGCAAGGCCTCCAGGCGGCTGCCAGGGCCGCCCCGGCAGATTCCCGTTCCGGCCAGGCCCTACATCTCATAAACCTCTTCCAGGGACCAGAAACGCCTCCGTTCCGGCCAGGCCCTACATCTCCCATAAACCCCTTCCAGGGACCAGAAACGCCTCCGTTCTGGCCAGGCCCTACATCTCCCATAAACCCCTTCCAGGGACCAGAAACGCCTCCGTTCCGACCAGGCCCTACATCTCATAAACCCCTTCCAGGGACCAGAAACGCCTCCGTTCTGGCCAGGCCCTACATCTCCCATAAACCCCTTCCAGGGACCAGAAACGACTCGGGGGAAACCAGCACCCCCAGTGAGAGTCATACCGGGCCTCCTGGGCAACTTCCAGTGAGGCAGGGCCCAGCAGGGTCCGGGCAGAGGTCTCCATCCCGAGTGGGCTCCTGAGACCCAGAAGACCCAGGGCCTCCTGCTCCCTGGGGTTCCTCTGCCCGACTGTCCCAGAGGTGTCGCCTGTGGTCCCCTGGCCACTGAGGGCCATGGAGAAAATTCAGAGGGTCCACGAAATTGGATGGCAAGAAAAACTCCGCTTTTATTTTCATAGCCTCAAACTGAAATTGAGCATTTCCTTTGATTATGAAAGCCGACAACAATGGCTGTCATGTCAGCTGATACTGTGACGTCGTGGCTGCCTGAAGGGACCACAGAGAATTAGTTTCATGTCACGTTACAGCTCTTCCAGGTGGCTCAAAACTATCCTGTAGGCTGATCATGATTTCAAAACGATAATGGTAGCTCTGTTGTCTTGTTCCTTATCTGTCAATGAAGAAACACACGTTCCGATGTCACGCTTTTTTCATAATCTGGTAACTGCGTTTGCAGGATAACTGGTTTCCTTTTAACCCTGTGCATTTCCTCTCATGTGGTTAAAGACATTCCTTTGACGGCGCTCCATGGCTGTGCCAGTCTACCTGAAGGGTCCACCGCACACACAAAGTTAAAAGTCTCTGTTTGAGACCAGTAATTACTAGCCAACTTCTTCGTCTGGATGTCTCGTGAAAGTAGAAGCCGTGTCTTTATAAGCTACCGGGACCCCCTACCTACTTCATTCACTGCCTTGAACTCTCGGTACGCAGGGCTCCGATCTGTGCTAATTCTAATTTTTAACATATTACGGCTTGATTTCTTGGCAGACCACAGTGCCTTGTGCCACCATTGCTGGCTTTTCCTGCCCTCTAGTGGTCACCATGCGGCCCATCCCCAAGGACAAGCTGGAAAGGCTGGTGCAGGCCACCTGCTCCATGGTGGGCGAGCAAGGACAACCCGTTCACATCGGTGACCCAGGTTAGCGTCCGCGCTCCTTCACGGTTCTGACAGCCGCTCTTGGGCTTGGCCCGAGACGCTGGGACCTTGCTGTGTTCCTGGGCTCCTCCCATAGCTCGCCCTTCTGCAGCCGAATGAACCGTGCTGGGCGCACAGATGCCTCGCAGGGTTACAGGTGCTGCCCTCGGCAGAACGGCTCCTGTGAACTTCGGGTGAACCTGGGGTGGGGGAGCGTGGCAGCAGAGCTGTTTGTCTTGAGATTTGAGCTCAGGGCAACCTCTAATCTATGTGGGTAGGACGCGGCTTCGTTCCAAATGTTAACTGGGACTGAAATGCGTTGATCCCCAGCGTCTGAGCTCAATCTGAGAGTGAGAGAGAGAGAGAAAATCTGAGAGCAAGTGAGCAGATCCGAGAGTGGCAGCTGTCCAGGCTCATGGAGGCTCTCAGGGGGCGTGGCAGGAGCGTGGGATTGGGCCTTGGGTGCGGGCGGGCGTTCAGTGTCATTGTACTTGCTCAGCTGTGTAACAAAGTCAGACAAAGCCTGGCATTCCATAAAGTTGCAATTAGCACTTGCCACCTTCCTTAAAGAACAATGAGATAGGACCATCCAGCGCCAAGGGTCTGCTGATCTTTTCCTCGTGTGTGACAACATTTGCTGTACTTGTGAACAACACTTTGTGGCTGGCCAGGGGCAGGTGGTCAAGCAAGAGGTTAGGTCTGCATTATGTGAGTCAGTCTGCACCGAGATCAACTCAAAAACACTGGCTTTGTTAGCAATCTGCACAGTGAAGGTGTCGGGCTGCACGTACCTGAGACGCCTCCAGCAATCACACCAGGCCTTTGAGATTCCCTGTGGCTCCAAATGGACTAGAAGTCATCAGCCAGCATCCTGAGCAGTTGAGTCCCAGCTCCATCCCCCGTCCCCATCTTTCTCCGATAGGTTTTACAGCAATCCTATGACCAGAGTTCCTCTTGGAGGAAGAACCGTAAACATCTCACCATGTTTAAGTTGGGTGGTAGCTGCCAGCGCAGGACCCAGTGGAATTCATTTTCTTTTTCCATCTGCAGGACTGCTGGGAATCAAAGATCTTTCCAAACCTGACTACGGGGATCCTGTGGCGTGTCAACCAGGGGACGTCCCAGTGTTCTGGCCTTCTCAGCTGACCAGTCTCGAAGCTGTCAGCGGCCACAGTATGTCCGGGCTCCTGGGGGCCACAGCTCTGACCTAGGATAGAACCGGGTGGGTTTATGGTGTAGTGATTTAAGGAGTAAAGTCATGGGACCCCACAGCCCACAGCAAAGTCATCTGTGCCTGCTTTTCATCCCAGGGATGGGGCCCTCCAGAGCAGCTTGTCTTTCTGCTCAAATATCTTTTCTTAGATTTTTTTTTTTTTTAATTTATTCTACAGGAGGGTGGGGAGCAAGAAGTATCAACTAATAGTTGCTTCACTTGAGTTGTTCAATGCTTGCTTGTCATATGTGCCTTGACCGGGCAAGCCCAGGGTTTTGAACCGGCGACCTCAGTGTTCCAGGTCAGTGCTCTATCCACTGTGTCACCATAGGCCAGGCAAATATGTCCTGATTAAATATATTTCTCTCTGCAGAAGGCTCATAGCCCATTCTGAGGACCTTCTGAGACATTTTGGAGGTGGGTGCGGCTTTGAAAGCAAAGGTGAAAACAAGTGATCCGACTAAGCAAACGCCCCACACATTGTTTGCAAGCCCTGCAGGCGGCACATTATTCCCCCAAAGGCCTGGGGTGATAGTACAGTGAAGAGACACATGAGGCCCCAACCAGCCCACTGTAAGAGTGGGATGTGAGAGAAACAGAAAGGACAACTAACTACTGCTGCCCATTGTCACCGGCCCTGGAAAATCCTAGTGCCAGCCACACTGCGCTACAAGTCGTAGCCTTGAGTGTTACTTTCCATTTACTTGAAAGCATTCATGCATGTTTAGCTGGCAGAGTGGCCTCATGATAGGAGGCGGCATCTCTAACACTCTGATGAGGCCTAAACCCCAAAACCTGCGGGATTCTGCTTATTTACATAAATGTATTGGGCACCGACTGTGTGCCAGGCAGGGCCCAGATTTAGGAATAAAATGCTGCATGAGACAAGATGCGCTCTCAGGGAGCTTGTGTTCATTCCCGAGTGTGCGCATGCTCAGGGGCGCACACACCCCGCCCATGCGGTAAGGACCTGCCAGCACGGGGCCTCACCGCTCACCTGTCATGGCCACAGGGCAGGCCCGGCAGCAGGGGTCTCACTGCCCTGGGCAGCCCAGCACACTCCTGCCCTTTAGTTATGACTTGTGATAGGATATTTGATCATAAATGAGAACACATGACATTATTGGTCAAGGATACAGGTCAACCTTGAATCTGTAATTTACAAAAATCATGCTCAAACTCTAATAGTTAAACTTCTGTGAGCAACAGATTAATTGCTGCACACCTCACAACTGATGGGGCAAAACCCCGTCATACTCTGAGCTGACTGTTGTGATGTCTACCGGGCTTTCCAGTGGCCAGTTCTAGCTGCTATCCAGAACACAGAAAAACAGGGCCTGCATTCATCAAAATACCTAGTTCTTCTCCTTAAACGTCATGTCTACAAGTCAGAATGATTTCTGCAGCTATCCGTGGGCTTGCCTTCTGAAGTGTTGGCTGACTGTGGCTTTCCGTCAGATGTGAGACATCTTCCTGTTTTCTGTGCAATCTAAGACATGACTTACTCAAGTCCCAGCTGCGTTTGCTGGGCACCTTTTATGTGTAAGGCGCCGTGTGGGATCCTGAGGCGAAGAGGCAACGGTCCCTTGTCTCCAGCAGCACACAGCTGAGTGGGTTAGCATCCTCAAGGATAAGACGACAGTGAAGGAAGCAAAGATATAGACTAGGTATAGTGAGAACTAAACACCTAATGGGCCAGGCACAGAGACACAGAAGGAGCAAGATACAGTGCCCAGTTCAAGGAGCAAACCAACGTTTATCGAGGGCTTTCACTGGACCAGGCGCTTTGCTATACTTTTATATGCACTTTCCAATTTAGTTCTGACCAGCACAGGAGGTATTGTCATTACTTTACGGTTGAGGATGCAGGTTTAGGGGGAATAAGATTGCATCTCAAACTCAAGCGTGTTTGCTGTGCTAACGTCATGTTTTCAATAACTCTGCCAGAGCTCCTCACATTGCCCATCATCTAGCAGGGAAGAGTTTTCTAAAGAACAAAATTAGCATAAACCAAAGCAAAATACAAGTGCAATGAGGAGCTACGTTCATTCAGCGAGAGCTGTTAGCAAATCTAACCTGTGCTGCACAGTGAAGCAAGATGGCTTGGACGTGTCATAAGCGTTCAGTGAGAACTTTCTGATGTGCGTGGGGTTAAGTTGAGGGGACCTCCTAGGGCCCCAGCTGCAGCTGTGGTTGTCCCTCACTTCTTTCCCCTACACTCACCTCCCTTTCACTATCCTAAAAATTGGAAGCACCTGTTTAAATGGAACTTGATTTAGCCACAAGCCTGCATATATGCCAACAAATGGTGTAAGGAGTGCTGCTGGCAGTTGGCAGAGTGGATGCATGGCGCCATCTTGTCCATCAGCAGTGGGCTAGCCCAGATGGACGGGTGTGGTGAAGGAGGGAGGGCTCAGTCCCTGTCACTGTGTGTTTCAGAGACCCCGCTGGCTTTCGCCAGTGCCCCGGGCTGCACAGTTATGACTGACCTGACAGGGATGGAGGCTCCAGCCGAGTGTCTCACCCCCGAGGGGACGCCAGAGGTGCACCACATTTCCCAGGATCCTTTGCACTACAGCATCGCATCAGCTTCAGCCGTGCAGAAGATCAGAGAACTAGAGACTATCATTGGCATAGACCCAGGTAAGAAACAAAGCGTTCGCACCTGCGTGACCTGGGGACATGAATCACGGACATGGTGGTCAGTGAAAAGGGCAGTACAAAATTGCATCTACAATATGATATTTTTAAAAATGTTTATACTGTGTATGACTCCCAAAGAGGCTGGAAGTAAATGCAACAAAATCCCGGTGGGGATGATCTCAGGGTTTTGGAGTTATGGGTGATTCTTGTTTTCTTCTTTATTTTTTCCCCTAAACAATGTTCAACCTTAAACATGTGAGGGAGTTTGGGAAGTGAGCTTATTAGCTGGGAACGTTGCCAGACGAAACTGGGGTTGGCAGTGCAAGGAAAAAGGGAAACTGATTCCTGGGGCGTCCAGGGCCACCGTTTAAACATCATCCACGTATTTAATAATAGTCAGTAATCTAGTCTTCCCCTTTTGTGCCATTGCCCTGGGGTTGCGTCTAGAGCAGGTGCTTTGTACTGGGCAGCAGGGGTAGGGGCAGGGGCTGGATTGCTACCCCTTGGGGGATCCTGGTGGGGCGGGACCCTGCAATTTGCCTCACAACAGTTGGCAGCCAACATGTATGCTGCAGTGCATCTTGGAGAGAAGACAGCCCTTCTGTGTTTTGTGAGCCTCTGGCTTTCTAGACAGGGACAGGGTCCCACAAAGGGTCTGCTGGGTCCAGTTAGGAGAAGGTTTGCTGAAGGCTGGTACTGACTTTCAGCTTCCGGCTGCATCTTCGTAAGCCGAATTTCTAATCCCAGGTGGCCAGCAGAGGGCGCCATTGTGCATGGATGGTTTCGGAGGGTGGGAGGGGTGGAAGGAGTTGTTTTATTTTTCTGAGAAAGGTTCCCAGAGGATGAAGGTATAGACTTCACAGCCGCTCTTCACCTCAGTTTCCTCATCAGTATACCAGGAGTAATAGCAATTGTCCCTCCTTCTCAGGGTTCTGATGGGTAATAAGAATAATGGCTGTTGCCCTGGCTGGGTGGACAGAGCTGTCCAGCTGGAGCACCAGGGCGCGGGTTGTAGTCCCCGTTCAGGGCACATGGAGAAGCAATCAGTGGGTGCACAACTCAGTGGAACAAGGAGTTGATGCTTCTCTCTGTTGGTCTCCCTTTCTCTCTCTCTCAAATTAATAGAAAAACATGTTTAAATAATAATAGCTATTATCAACTGAGTTTTACTCTGGGTCATGTGCTAAAAGTATTTACTGTTCATCTTATTAAATTCTCCCAACAGTCCTATGAGGCAGCTATTATTAACTTCCTTTAGCAGATGAGGAAACCGAAGCATATAAGGTTAAGAAACTTGCCGAAACCCACATTCCGAGTAGATGGTTGGGCAGAACTTGAACCCACGCCCACGCGATTACAAGGCCATGGTCAGTAAGTGTAGGACAGACAGGAGTCTGAACGTGAGTGGTGTGTCCCGGCCCCTCCCTGGCAGTTCAGCGTGCTCCGGCCTCTCCAGACTCACCCCTCCCCTCTGCCCCTTCTCGTGGGCTGTGATTCCAGACCTGGTTTGTTCTCAGCACTTTGACTTTCTGAAGAAGGCACATGTGGCCTCCCTGCGGGCCCACCTGGCACCTGTTTCCCAAGCAGATTCCTGGGTCTCTGGCAGTGGGGAACCTGGGGAGGGCAGAGGAGTGAGACCAGCCTCCTGAGACCCAGACAGAGCTGGCCATGGGGACATTGGGGTGGAGAACAGGGTCTGAGCAGGGCCTTCGAGCAGACAGCCTGGGGGCCTTTCCGTGCTGGCTAACACTGTGGCCCCAAATCCGACTGTGCAGACCAGCCTGAAAAATGTCTAATCTGAAAAGTCACCTGGACCAGGGAGCAGAGGTTGCCCCCAGCCCCCAATTACAGAGGGGTCTGCAGCAACAAAAGTGAAAACACAGTGCCCTGTGAAACCATTGGCCGTAGCTTTCTGCTTGTTTGTCTGTTAGGTCTTTTATCTGTTCATTTGTTCATTCATTCATTCGTTCATTCTGCAGGAAATATGGTTTTCTTTTTTTGTTTTTTGTGTGTGAGAGAGAGACAGGAAGGGAGAGAGATGAGAAGCATCAACTCGTAGTTGTGGCACTTTAGTTGTTCATTGATTGCTTCTCATAGGTGCCCTGACAGGGGACTCCAGCCAAGCCAGTGACCCTTTGCTCAAGCTGCGACCTTACGCTCAAGCTAGATGAGCCCCTGCTCAAGCTAGCAACCTCAGGGTTTTGAACCTGGGTCCTCAGTGTCCCAGGTTAATGCTCTATCCCCTGCGCCACCACGAGTCAGGTGGGAATATGGTTTTCTTTACCTAGCCCCCCAAACACAGACGCGCCTTTTTGGACACACGTGTATACAGAGGAGAATGGGAATATGGTTTTCTTTACCTAGCCCCCCAAACACAGACGCACCTTTTCGGACACACGTGTATACAGAGGAGAATGCTCATGGCTGTGCTTACCTAGAGCCTCCTATGTAGTTGCTCTCCTTGGTGGATATTTTAAATTTTTTCTGTAACACTTTCTCTCTCACAAACATTCTTACCCATGCTGATGGCGCTCCGTTTCAGCACAAGGATCATGAGGGAAGATGAATTATTGACCCTACCATTAGCTCAGATAAGAAAGTGACTGTGAAATGAATTTACTGCAGACGCAGTGCCCCCATGGCTTAAAAAATGACCTGGGAGGTCGTCCACAGCACCCCCCATGGTGCTGGTGCAGACTGGGTAACAAGGCTTGAAGCACGAGGCTCAGAGGAAAGGCAGATTTATGATGTCTGGACGTGCCAATACCATCTATTAAGGAGCATCGTTAACCCCCCAGAACAACAGATGCTCCTGATTCTGACTGTATTAAATAAGCAGGCAGAAGATGAATGGCCGTGGACCGAGCATCACTCACTGGGCACAATAACGGAGCCACTCAGTCACTTCTGATAGAGCAGTGGCTGGCACTGCAGTGCCCGGAGACTAAGACAAGATACAAGGTTTATAATCATGATGTTTGCACTCACAATAAAATCATCGTAATTGCACAGACCACGTTAAAGTTGACAGGGTCCTCTCGTTCCGCCTCTTCTTTTGGTCCTCACCGCATCCTATGAAATAGGTTACAGTCCAATTGCCTTCTTTCAGAATGTTAATATTCTCCCCTTTTATCAACAGCAACTCATGTTCGTTGTGTAAAATATATGAACGTAAAGAGGCAGTAAAAATGACCAGAATCCCATCCCAATTAGCTGTTGTTAGCATTTGCATGCTTGCACTCAAAGTCTTTTTCTTCAGTATTGAACCTGTAAGACTGAAACAAAAACAATATACCAGGGTGGGTAAAAGTAGGTTTACAGTTGTTCCTATGGAAAAAGACACACAGGTTATGATGGGTACAATACCTTTATTAACTCTGTGTTTTGCATACTCACAACTCTAAACCGACTTTTTCCCACCTCTGTATGTGTATGTGTGTGTGTGTGTAAATCATGCTGTGATGTTATTTTAGAACCTGATTAAAACACTATTTGTGTACACTATGAACATTTTTCAATGTTCTTGTCCCCTTGTCTTCTTCAACAATCTTTAATGTTTGCACAGAATTCCATTTTGCAAATGTTCCACCAATTTTATTACTGTCCTATTTGACACCGTAAACAACGCTGCAGCGAGCATCCTTATGACTATGCTTGTTACATACGCACAATCGCTCCACTGGGACACCTTCCTAGAAGTGGTTGCTGGCTCCAGTGTGCGCATCTAAGGTCCAGATCACCCTCCAGACAAGTGTTCTAGTTCCCACTCCCACTGGCCGCGTGTGCGGAGCCATTTCCCACCCCTTCCTCCACCTGGACCACCCCCTGTGCTCCACGTGGGAAAACTGCAGTTCAGGGCAACCCAGGATGAGGCCAAGGTCACACAGCCACCATGCGCCAGCACTTGTACTTGAATGCAAGCCTCCAGATTCTAAATCTGGAACTTTCCCTCCGTCACAGGAACCCAAGCCCTGTCCCCTCGTTGTCCAGGCCCCTCAAAGGCGAGTGCACCTCCGCTCACAGCCCTTAGGCCTACCTCTCGTTTTAGCCCCAGCAAGGACGGTATTTCTGAGTCACATCCTGCTTTCCCGTGGCGCAGATACGCTCTGAGGAGACCTGAGTGTAGACAAAGGCACAACTGTTCGTGACGAGAGTCAGCAAGCCGTGCTGCCCGCGGGGACTGTCTGGCAGCCTCTAGTAGCAGCTGTGGCAGATACCGCCAGTGCCCTACCCAAACCCCAGCTGCAGTGGGCAGTTCCCAGAACAATGGCTCCTACCTTGGGCTGGGGCCTCTCTGCCCCTCTCCCAGGGCAAGCAGAGCCCCAGGGTGCCGAGGACTCAACATCCCGATGGGCAACCTTCCCCCATCCGGGGACGGGAGCTCGTACGCCAATGCCCGGTCTCCCTGTCCTTGGGAAGGACAAGCCTCAGGTGTGCTCCACACTCTCACAGGATCTCAACCGGATTGAGCCCCAGGTGCCTTCACAGTTAATCGGCTTGCTCATGCATCCTTTAGTGGCCTCTCTCCCTTTTCTGTGTCGCGTCACTTCCTCCATCTTCTGACTTGTTTCCTGGGCTTACTTTCCACTGAAATACCTGCACCCAAATCCTTTGGGATCCCCCCAAAGAAAACAGTACTGTGTCCTTTCCTCTTTCTGGGTTGCTTGTACTCGAGTTTGCTGTAACAAATAAACCCCAAGAGGCTTTGCTCAAATCAAAAAATATATATATAGATGCCTCACATGCAACAGTCCAGGGTGGCACTTCCAGGGTGAGTGTTCTAGTTCAGCAGAAGGGAGTATCTGCTCCACCCAGTCACTCAGGGACCCAGCAGCTCTGCCACCACATCATGAGACCACAGGGGGGCACCAGTTTTCAATATCCCAGCCCCCAGGAATGGAAGAGCTGGGAGGAGTGCATGGGAGGTATGTGGCCAGGAGGGGGCGCACATCACTCCTACTCTTACTCCCTCTCAAGCACTCTAGGGTTGTCACCTAGAGAGAAACTAGTCTTGGGGTCACAGCAAACTGAAAGGCTGCTGGGCCATCTGACCAGCTATACACTTTACTCCTGGGAGCAGGGGAAGAGAATGCATTCTGGTGAACAATTAGCAGCCTGTGGTGCTCAAATCCACCTCTGAAACAAACAGAAAACCAAACAAATGCTGGCATAGATTGAGACTTGAAACACAATTTGTAATTAAAAAAAAATTATTACAAATTTAAAATTATTTGTAATTTTAGGCAACAGGGGGATCGGGCACCTGCTCTGCAAAGACGAGCTGCTGAGGGCGTCCCTGTCGCTGTCCCATGCCCACTCAGTGCTCATCACCACCGGCTTCCCCACGCATTTCAACCACGAGCCCCCGGAGGAGACAGACGGCCCACCGGGGGCCATCGCTCTGGCCGCCTTCCTACAGGCCTTGGGGAAGGGCGTCTCCATGGTCGTTGACCAGAGAGCCTTGAGTCTGTTCAAGAAGCTTGTTGAAGAGGCTGTTGAGCAAGGTAAGCCATGGGATTGGGGTGGAGTCAGTGTCTGTGGAACGTCTTCTGTGCCCTTGACATGGGCGCTTTAAGTCCTTAAAGCTCAGCACAGCTCTTTGGGAGAAGCGGCATTATCCCCATTTTATAGAGGAAGAGACTGAGGCTCTGAGAGGTCCAGGTGACTTACTGAGGTAGGGCTGGTGATCTGGAATTTGAACCCAAGTCCATCAGGCCTCAGAACCCATGTACCTGATACCCTCCCTGTGAGAGGTGGGGGTGACCTGCAGAGGACTCTTAGCAACCCAGGACATCCCTGGACCCTGGCACGGGGGTGAGATAGTCGAAAACAGAGTGGTCGAAAGGCTCAGACAGCAGCATCTCATCCGGCCCAGACGGGAAGGGACGTCCCACGCTGCTCGGGTTCCCAGAGCACCCGGGTGGGCACTCCCAGGGCCGCGCATGATGGCGTGATGGCCCGGAGCCTCCGGGTGGGCACTCCCAGGGCCGCGCGTGATGGCGTGACGGCCCGGAGCGCCCGGGTGGGCACTCCCAGGGCCGCGCGTGATGGCGTGACGGCCCGGGTGGGCACTCCCAGGGCCGCGCGTGATGGCGTGATGGCCCGGAGCCCGGGTGGGCACTCCCAGGGCCGCGCGTGATGGCGTGACGGCCCGGAGCGCCCGGGTGGGCACTCCCAGGGCCGCGCGTGATGGCGTGACGGCCCGGGTGGGCACTCTCAGGGCCGCGGGTGATGGCGTGATGGCCCGGAGCCTCCGGGTGGGCACTCCCAGAGCTGCGCGTGATGGCGTGATGGCCCGGAGCCTCCGGGTGGGCACTCCCAGGGCCGCGCGTGATGGCAGTGCAAGGCCAGGATGCCAGTATCGGTCTCGGGTGCCTCCCTCCCTTCCATTCTGCCGGTGCTGTTCACGCATAAGCCGGGAGCCTGGTGTTGTCTCTCTGTGTCCCTCCAAATGCCTTCTTCAGATGTACTGTTTCCTTTCAGCCTTGAGAAAGGGCTTCCCACCCAGGCAGGTTGAAGGCATACCCAAAGCACCCATTCCTTTGGAAGTTTCAGAAAGGTTGTGCCTGAACACACGAACTCCGAATCACACAAATGTATGTTGAGCACCTACTACGTGCCAGGCACTATTTTCGGCTCTTGAGATCCATTGGTGACCGGGGCTGACAACAGTCCCATCCTCCTGGGGTGCATATTCTAGCGGAGTGTGGCAGACAGTAGACATCACAGGAAAATAGGGGAGCATATGGTCCTGGTGGGCTGCTAGTTTAAACACGATGGTCAGACAGGCTTCCAGGAGACGTTGCTGCAGGAGTGGGGTTGGGGCTGTCTGGAAGAAGAACGTCCCAGTCTGTGACAAGCCATTGGATGGAGTTGAAGAGAGGGCGGTGGCCAGCTGACTGGCCTGGAGGGGCCGAAGAGAAGAGAAGCCGGGTAGGGGGACAGAGAGGTCCCAGGGGCCAGTCGGAGAAGGGCCTCGAGGGGTCTGTGAGCACCTGGCCTTTCATTCTGGGTGGGATGGGAGCCCTTGCGCCCACTGAGTGGAGAGGGCCATGCGCTAGGGTAGGTAAAGGATCGCCGTGGTGGCTGGAGGGGCAAGGGGGGAAACCGGAGACTAGGCAGGCTCCTGCGGGTGGGAGGCAGGGCGGCTTGGAGGGGTGGTGTCCTGTGGCAAGTCCCTTTAGTGGGTGCAAGTTCTGAGTCACGCTGACCTGACCAGCCCCACAGCCAGTGCTCTGCAGGGTTTTCCCACAGCTGTGAAAAACCACTCAGCCCAGAAGTTTGGCGGCTAATGGCTTTGGGGGGAGGGCTCAACCAGTAAGTGACGGAGGTAGTGCCCTGCCTCCATCTTTTGGAGACCCCATTGCCCAGAGCAGTGACCTTGAAAATACACACACCCTGCTACTGGCTTTCCCCCGTCCTGTCCTTTCCTGTTCCCTCCCACCTGCGCCCTGGGGTCATCCCCAAAATAAACCACCGCACCCAAGTCTTTGTCTCTGACTGATTTCGGGGAAACCCGGACAGATGGACGGTGCAGGTGGAGGCTGTGAGAAGCAGCCAGCACAGTCACACTCTGAAGGCAGAGTGATGATTCCTGGGTGGACTGGATGCAGTGAGAGAAGAGACGGAAGCGTCAGGAGTTGCTCTAAGGCAGCGGTTCTCAACCTGTGGGTCGCGACCCCGGCGGGGGTCGAACGACCAAAACGCAGGGGTCACCTAAAGCCATGGGAAAATACATATTTATTATACAATACATTTTTTTTTTTTGTATTTTTCTGAAGCTGGAAACAGGGAGGCAGTCAGACAGACTCCTGCATGTGCCCGACCGGGATCCACCCGGCATGCCCACCAGGGGGCGATGCTCTGCCCCTCCGGGGCATCGCTCTGTTGGGACCAGAGCCACTCTAGCGCCTGGGGCAGAGGCCAAGGAGCCATCCCCAGCACGCGGGCCATCTTTGCTCCAATGGAGCCTTGGCTGCGGGAGGGGAAGAGAGAGACAGAGAGGAAGGAGAGGGGGAGGGGTGGAGAAGCAGATGGGCGCTTCTCCTGTGTGCCCTGGCAGGGAATCGAACCCGGGACTTCCGCACGCCAGGCCGACGCTCTACCACTGAGCCAACCGGCCAGGGCCAATATACAATACATTTTTAAATAAAATATGTATTTCTGATGGCTTTAGGTGACCCCTGTGTTTTGGTCGTTCGACCCCCGCCGAGGTCGCGACCCACAGGTTGAGAACCACTGCTCTAAGGTGTTCAGCAGGGTAGCTGACCGGGTGGAGTTGCTGTGAGCTGGGACCAGGAGGACGGTGGGCGGGGCAGGCTGACCCTCGCACGCTGTGGGCGGGAATGTAAACTGATAACAGCCACGGAGGAAAATCATATGGTAGTTACTGAAAAAATTAAAAATAGAAAATACCTATATGATTCAGCAACTTTACTTCGGGGGATATACGCCCCCCAAAAATTGAAAACAGGAACTCCAACAGCTATTTGCACGCCCATATTCATAGCAGCATAATTCACAATAGTCAGAAGGGGAAGCTACCAGGTGTCTGTCAGTGAATGAACGGACAAACGAAATGTGTCCATACAGGCCATGGGATGTTCAGTCTTTAAAAGGAAGGAGACCCTGTTATATGCTACATGACGGATCTTGAAGACGTTATGCTAAATTAAATAAGCCAGACACGAAAGGACACATACCATATGACTCTACTTATATGAGGTCTCTAGAATCATTAACCTTTGAGTAGTGAGTTTTATCATGCTTGCTGACCGCCGGGAGTGAGCTTTTTTCAAAAAATGAAATTAGTTCCAGTTACGGTTTTATTAACTTAAAATCATGTTTGTTTGATAACCAATTTATGGAAACAAGAAGAATATACAATTGCCTTTTTTTAAAAGTTGCCTTACATGGTTTTAAAATAAAAAATTTTGTACGATCGTACTCTGGATGGTCAGGAGGCACGAGGATGTACATGAACGTTCGTACTACTCAGAGGGTTAAAATCATAGGGACAAGAGGAATGGTGGCTGCCAGGGACTGGGGGAGTGAGGGAGTGTACTTAATGGTACAGTGTTTCAGTTTGGGAAGATGTAACGGTTCTAGTGAAGGTGGTGAAGTCAGTCAGACAAGAACATGAATATACTGAATGCTGGAGAACTTTACACTTGCAAATGAGTAAGATGATAGATGTTACGTGATGTTCCGTTTACCACAATTACAATTTTAAAGAGAAGGCAGGTCGGAACCTGGGTGACCGAAAGTGTGAGCTGCCTACTAGATACACAAGTAGAGAGGTCACGCAGGCAGTTAGATCCGCGAGCCAAGTTCCGGAGAACATCTGGGCTAGAAGGATCAACTGGAGAGTGGTTGGCATGTTGATGACCTTTAAAGTCACGACACCGGATGAGGTCACCGAGGGGATAAATGGAGAAGGGGGAAAGGCCCCCGATTGTGCCCTGGGAGGCCCCACGTGGAGAGGCTGAAAGGACGGAGGGGGGCCAGCAGGGACCCAGAGGAGCGGCAAGGGGGAAGGAGGAAAACCAAGGGACCCTGTTGTCATCAAGGAGAAGGGACGGCCACCTGTGCCAACAGCCATCAATGGCTGACACCGTCTAAGAACTGGTTTGGTGGATATTTTTAGCCACCCCCTTTCCCAGAAGTTGATTGATGGCTCTGCCCTGCTCACCTGGTCGCCTCGCCCAGGGGCTCAAGTTGAACTTGAGCTCAGACATGAGCTCGTCCACACAATGGCTTAGTGGGTACAATTTGCTTTGTTGGATTTTATAGAACTTTCATTATGTGTGTGGATGAAGAAAATAAAAGTGATTTTGACCTTTTAATGACAGTAATTCCAGTTCTTTTTATAACGGAAGCCTAGGAAATGTTTAAAGAGGGAAAAGCTGAGCCACTTCTTCTTTGCCTTGAGTATAAATTGACCATGTTGGTAAGTTGGTTCTTTGCAGCTCAGGTGCAAGGTCTCATCCTGCCTTGACCTTCCTTTCCTGAGGCTGTGCCCACCATGTGAGCCCACGTGGGGACAGGTTATGTTCCCTGCTCTGCTAGGCTGCCTGTTTGGGTGGGAACTGGGTTGTTACACTGACCCGCATACTTGGCTTTGCCCTAGTAATTTAGTATCTCTGACCCTCAGTTTAACTCCTCTGTAAAATGGGGATCACAACGGTTCTTATCTCACAGAATTGTGAAAATGAAATGAGAGCCTGCATGTCACCAAATGTGTCCCCAGCATCATGAGAACAGTGACTTAAGACAGGCCTGTGTTCACGTGGTATTGTGGCATCTACGGGGAATGTACTTGCTAGCCACAATATTGGTGACACCAGCCTCATTTCACCTCCCCCTCCCCAGCCCTAGGGTTTACTCAGGATTAAAAGTCAACAACCTTATATCAGAGGGAGAAGAGAAAGAAAATGGAATGGAGAATATACTCAAACAAATAATAGACGAGAACTTCCCAAGCCTGTGGAAAGAACTAAAGCCTCAAATTCAAGAAGCAAACAGAACACCAAGTTTTCTTAACCCCAACAAACCCACTCCAAGGCACATCATAATAAAGATGACACAAACCAATGACAAAGAAAAAATTCTCAAGGCAGCCAGGGAAAAGAAGAGTACAACATATAAAGGAAGGCCTATTAGATTATCATCAGATTTCTCAGCAGAAACTCTACAAGCTAGAAGAGAGTGGACCCCAATATTTAAAGCCCTGAAAGAGAGGAACTTTCAGCCAAGAATACTATACCCATCAAAGCTATCCTTCAAGTATGAAGGAGATATAAAAACATTCACAAATACAGAAAAGATGAGAGAATTTATCAACAGAAAGCCCCCACTCCAGGAAATACTAAAGGGGGTTTTCCAACCAGATTCAAAGAACAAAAGAAAACAACACCACAAGTAACAGCTCCACCAAGAACACAATAAAACCAAACTTAAACTGTGACAACAAAGGAAAAAAAGGGGGGAGAGAATGGAGATTAACAGTAGCAAAGGACGATGAAGTGCAGAAATACTTATAAGATAGGGTACTACAATGAATATGGTAGGTACCCTTTTCATTACTTAATGGTAACCACCCTAGAAAAAACCACCACAAAAACACATGACTTAAAAAAGGTAGCAACAGAGGAAAGAAGTATGGAACACAAACAAACAAAAACAAATGATAGAAAAACAAAAGAGAAGAATCAAACTAGATACAAAACTAACAGAAAGCAATTTATAAAATGGCTGTAGGGAACCCACAAGTGTCAATAATTACACTAAATGTAAATGGATTAAACTTACCAATAAAAAGACACAGAGTAGCAGAATGGATTAAAAAAGAAAATCCAACTATATGCTGCCTACAAGAAACACATCTAAGCTACAAGGATAAAAACAAATTCAAAGTGAAAGGCTGGAAAACAATACTCCAAGCAAACAACACCCAAAAAAAAGCAGGTGTAGCAATACTCATATCTGATAATGCTGACTACAAGACAGAAAAAGTACTCAGAGACAAAAATGGTCACTTCATAATGATTAAGGGGACACTGAATCAAGAAGACATAACAATCCTTAATATATATGCACCAAACCAAGGAGCACCAAAATATATAAGACAGCTACTTATTGACCTTAAAACAAAAAATAACAAAAATACAATCATACTTGGAGACCTCAATACTCCGCTGATGTCTCTAGATCGGTCATCCAAACAGAGAATCAATAAAGATATAGTGGCCTTAAATGAAATACTAGAACACCTGGATATGATAGACATCTACAGGACACTTCATCCCAAAGCGACAGAGTATACATTTTTCTCTAGTGTACATGGAACATTCTCAAGAATTGACCATATGTTGGGCCACAAAGACAATATCAGCAAATTTAGAAAAATTGAAATTGTACCAAGCATATTTTCTGATCATAAAGCCTTGAAACTAGAATTCAACTGCAAAAAAGAGGGGGAAAAACCCACAAAAATGTGGAAACTAAACAACATACTTCTAAAAAATGAATGGGTCAAAGAAGAAATAAGCGCAGAGATCAAAAGATATATACAGACAAATGAAAATGAAAATACGACATATCAGAATCTCTGGGATGCAGCAAAAGCAGTAATAAGAGGAAAGTTCATATCACTTCAGGCCTATATGAACAAACAAGAGAGAGCCGAAGTAAACCACTTAACTTCACACCTTAAAGAACTAGAAAAAGAAGAACAAAGACAACCCAAAACCAGCCGAAGAAAGGAGATAATAAAAATCAGAGCAGAAATAAATGAAATAGAGAACAGAAAAACTATAGAAAAAATCAATAAAACAAGGAACTGGTTCTTTGAAAAGATCAACAAAATTGACAAACCCTTAGCAAGACTCACCAAGGAAAAAAGGCACAGGACTCAAATAAATAAAATCCAAAATGAAAGAGGAGAGATCACCACAGACATCATAGATATACAAAGAATTATTGTAGAATACTATGAAAAATTATATGCCACCAAATACAACAATCTAGAAGAAATGGATAAATTCCTAGAACAATACAACCTTCCTAGACTGAGTCATGAAGAAGCAGAAAGCCTAAACAGACCAATCAGCAGGGAGGAAATAGAAAAAACTATTAAAAACCTCCCCAAAAATAAAAGTCCAGGCCCAGACGGTTATACCAGTGAATTCTATCAAACATTCAAAGAAGACTTGGTTCCTATTCTACTCAAAGTCTTCCAAAAAATTGAAGAAGAAGCAATACTTCCAAACACATTTTATGAGGCCAACATAACCCTCATACCAAAACCTGGCAAGGATGGCACAAAGAAAGAAAACTACAGACCAATATCTCTAATGAATACAGATGCTAAAATTCTAAACAAAATACTGGCAAACCGAATACAACAACATATTAAAAAAATAATACATCATGATCAAGTGGGATTCATCCCAGAATCTCAAGGATGGTTCAACATACGCAAAACGGTTAACGTAATACACCATATCAACAAAACAAAGAACAAAAACCACATGATCTTATCAATAGATGCAGAAAAGGCTTTTGATAAAATACAACACAATTTTATGTTTAAGACTCTCAACAAAATGGGTATAGAAGGAAAATATCTCAACATGATAAAGGCCATATATGATAAACCATCAGCCAACATCATTTTAAACGGCATAAAACTGAGGACTTTCTACCTTAAATCAGGAACAAGACAGGGTTGTCCACTCTCTCCACTCTTATTTAACGTGGTGCTAGAAGTTCTGGCCAGAGCAATCAGACAAGACAAAGAAATAAAAGGCATCCATATTGGAAAAGAAGAAGTAAAGGTATCACTTTTTGCTGATGATATGATCCTATACATCGAAAACCCGAAGGACTCCACAAAAAGATTATTAGAAACAATAAATCAATACAGTAAGGTCGCAGGATACAAAATTAACATACAGAAGTCCATAGCCTTTCTCTATGCCAACAATGAAATATTAGAAAACGAACTCAAAAAAATAATCCCCTTCACGATTGCAACAAAAAAAATAAAATACCTAGGAATAAACATAACAAAGAATGTAAAGGACCTATATAATGAAAATTACAAAGCATTGTTAAGGGAAATCGAAAAAGATACAATGAGATGGAAAAATATTCCTTGTTCTTGGATAGGAAGAATAAATATAATCAAAATGGCCATATTACCCAAAGCAATATACAAATTTAATGCAATTCCCATCAAAATCCCTATGAGATTTTTTAAAGAAATGGAACAAAAAATCATCAGATTTATATGGAACTATAAAAAACCCCGAATAGCCAAAACAATCCTAAGGAAAAAGAATGAAGCTGGGGGCATTACAATACCTGACTTTAAACTATATTATAGGGCCACGATAATCAAAACAGCATGGTATTGGCAGAAAAATAGACACTCAGACCAATGGAACAGAATAGAAAGCCCAGAAATAAAACCACATATATATGGTCAAATAATCTTTGATAAAGGGGCCAACAACACACAATGGAGAAAAGAAAGCCTCTTCAACAAATGGTGTTGGGAAAACTGGAAAGCCACATGCAAAAGAATGAAACTCGACTACAGCCTGTCCCCGTGTACTAAAATTAATTCAAAATGGATCAAAGACCTAAATATAAGACCTGAAACAATAAAGTACATAGAAGAAGACATAGGTACTAAACTCATGGACCTGGGTTTTAAAGAACATTTTATGAACTTGACTCCAATGGCAAGAGAAGTGAAGGCAAAGATAAATGAATGGGACTACATCAGAATAAAAAGTTTTTGCTCAGCAAGAGAAACTGATATCAAAATAAACAGACAGCCAACTAAATGGGAAATGATATTTTCAAACAACAGCTCAGATAAGGGCCTAATTTCCAAAATTTACAAAGAACTCATAAAACTCAACAACAAACAAACAAACAATCCAATAAAAAAATGGGAAGAGGACATGAATAGACACTTCTCCTAGGAAGAGATACAAATGGCCAACAGATATATGAAAAGATGCTCAGCTTCATTAGTTATTAGGGAAATGCAAATCAAAACTACAATGAGATACCACCTCACCCCTGTTAGATTAGCTATTATCAACAAGACGGGTAATAGCAAATGTTGGAGAGGCTGTGGAGAAAAAGGAACCCTCATTCACTGTTGGTGGGACTGTAAAGTAGTACAACCATTATGGAGGAAAGTATGGTGGTTCCTCAAAAAACTGCAAATAGAACTACCTTATGACCCAGCAATCCCTCTACTGGGTATATACCCCAAAACCTCAGAAACATTGATACGTGAAGACACATGTAGCCCCATGTTCATTGCAGCACTGTTCACAGTGGCCAAGACATGGAAACAACCAAAAAGCCCTTCAATAGAAGACTGGATAAAGAAGATGTGGCACATATACACTATGGAATACTACTCAGCCATAAGAAATGATGACATCAGATCATTTACAGCAAAATGGTGGGATCTTGATAACATTATAAGGAGTGAAATAAGTAAATCAGAAAAAAACAAGAACTACATGATTCCATACATTGGTGGAACATAAAAATGAGACTAAGAGACATGGACAAGAGTGTGGTGGTTACCAGGGGTGGGGGGAGGAAGGACAGGGGGAGAGTTAGGGGGAGGGGGAGGGGCACAGAGAACTAGATAGAGGGTGGCGAAGGACAATCTGACTTTGGGCGAGGGGTATGCAACATAATTTAATGACAAGGTAACCTAGACATGTTTTCTTTGAATATATGTACCCTGATTTATTAATGTCATCCCATTACCATTAATAAAAATTTATTTAAAAAAAAAAAAAAAAAAGTCAACAACCTTAAATATCCTCTGGGTCAAAGTCTCAGCTTACCTAAACAAACTGTTCTACAGGTACATGTCATTCAATATGGAAATGAAAATGTCCAAAGCAGCTTTTGAAAAGCCAACAGGAATTCGCAAAATTCACACTAGGCTGATGTGTCCACTCTTTGCCTTTCTTTTCAAGGTGTTCTGAGGACGCAGATCCCAATATTAACTTACCAGGGCGGATCAGCAGAAGTTGCTCAGGCATTTCTCTGCGATGACAGGGACCCCAAGCGTCTTAGGTACGTGTGTCCCCTCCCTGTTGAAAGTGGGTGATAGTGGGCAAGCCCACATGCTGTGAACTTTGTCAACTATGTTCCCGCACACCGCAGCCCTCAAACAAAGCCACGAGCCCACAGGGTCCAGTGGGCCAGACTAACCAACGAGGCTAGGATTTCCAGGTGTCCTGGGAGTTTCAGGGTGCACAGGGGGCTTTGGAGAAGGTCTCTCGAAGTAGCAGGTCCCTGAGAGATGGCATGTCTTCTTGATAGAGGGAGAAGAAAATTATAAAAAACAAAAAAGAGCAGTTTCTCAAACTGGGTAATGGTCCATTGGAGAGTAGTGAAATCATTTCAGTGGGGGGTAATGAACGCCTTTGGAAAATGAAATAGAAATATCAATGTATGTCTTGTATAGTAATAGCAAATACTCGCTTGTGAAACATGGGGAGGGGTGTGAGGGTGTGTGTGTGTGTGTATTTTTTTTTTACTGTGTGTTGTGGTCAAACATGAAAATCACTTTATTGTATGTAGCATGTATTTCATATCTATAACTTCTAGGACCATGTTTTGCAAACTTTTTTTGACAGCAATCCACAGTGACACATTATGCCTGGCAAACCACACACACACACACACACACACACACACACACGAATCAGAAGTTTCCAAAAACAGTATTTACTCTTGCTCCATGCAATAATATACTTGGACATTTTCTATTCTATTCTATTCTATTCTATTCTATTCTATTCTATTCTATTCTATTCCACTCTGTTTTTGTCTACTTTTCAAAAAATGCTGACCTGACCTAATAAATTTATTTTACACCCACTAATGAGTGCCTACTTAGAATTTAAAAACAGTGCTTTAATAGGCCTGGAGGGTATAACTACATTGTAGCCCACAGCAAAATCAGGTGTTCACAATGAGGGCCTGAGTCACCGTGGAAAAATTCCATTGCAGCTCTGATATGCTATTTAAAGTGGCAAGAATGTGTGTGGCGCCTGTTAGAAATGTTTTTATTCCCTGAATTGTTGGCATGCACACAAAGCCCTGGCTCCCCAGGGGGCAGCTAGCAAGTCCCCTTGGGCAGGACCCTGATGCCAGATAACCCAGGTGCTGCTCTGTTTGCTGAGTGGAGGGAAGGGAGCCAGATCTGATGGCAGGGAGAGAGAGGCCTGCTCTCTTCGGGGAAGACGCATGAACTTTTCCCAGGCAGTAGACTTCCCAGGAGGGAATTACTTCCCACGGTCGCTTAGTGAGGCCTTCTGGCTTAAAAAGAAAATCAGCCCACCTTCACAGGTATGCACCGAGTTGTCCTGGGGGGGGGGGGCTCCAGCCGCGCTCCCCTTCCAGAGCAGAGGACGCCGTGATCTCAGCTGGAGCTCTCGTGCGGCCCTCGTCATCACCTCAGGTGCAGACCTAGAGGAGACGCAGGGTCAGCTCCTTCCTCCTGTCCCTTCTGCCTCTGGGTGGCCACCTCTCCCGCCCTGGGCACGTGGCCTCGGGCTTCCTGTCCAGCACCCACTCAGCGGCCTGCTCAGCCAAGCATACGGGCCGCCGCCACTTCCTAGCACAGCCGAAGGACATGGACCGGTAGGAAGATTTTGCTTTTAAAAACCATGTACAGAGAAAGCATCCAGAGTTCAGAGGCTTTTATTCTGGCAAACTATACATAACGTAAAACGGACCATTGTTACCCTGTTAAGTGTGTGGTCAATTTACCATTTGAGTGCGTGCACATTGTCGTGCAGCCATCACCACCATCTGTCTCCAGAACCTGTTCATCTTCCTGAACTGAAACTCTCTCCCATCAAACACTCTTCCCGACCCTTGCCCCTGATGGCCACCATTTTACTTTATATTTCTCTCCACCTGACCATTCTAGGGACCACGTGTAAGTGGAATCACCTAGTATTTGCCATGTTGAGTGGCTTATATCCCTTAGCAAAATGTCACTGAGATTCATCCACGTCATAACGTATCAGAATCCGTCCTTTTCAAGGCTGAGTAGTATTCCATTGCATGTATGTACCACATTCTGCTTATTTGTCCATTGATATACACTTGGGTTGCTTCTACCTTTTGTCTACTGTGAATAATGCTGCTGAGGAATATGGATGTATAAATATCTTTTTGACACCCAGCTTTCAATTCTTTTGTATACCAGAAGTGGAATTGCTGGGTCATATAGTAATTCTATTCAAAGTTTAACCACCATACTGTTTCCCACAGCAGAGTTAAGATTTTGATGAACTCCATCATGGTGGGGTAGGGGTTTAGAGAGCTATGAAAGCACAGCATTCATATTCTATAATTGGATTAACAAAACATTGTTCCTCTTAATAATAGTAACAACCACCACACTTACTGAGCACTGAGAAGGTGCGGCGTTTCATGCTAAGCGCCTCTTGTGCGTTTTCTCTCTTAACTCTTTTCCCGCTGCAGCAGAGTGGTGCTGCTTGAGGTCATGTGGCCAGTGCGGAACATGAGGTCAGAGAGGCCAGGCAGCTCACGCAGGGCCAGGGGCAGGGGGCCCTGCAGGGTCCCATCCCACAGCCCTCATTCTTGTCCCCCCCACCCCCACCCCGTGCCATCTCTACCCTTCATCTCTCCATCTCTTTCTGACTAAAGAAGTTTGCCTCATGGTAGATTCACTGGTCTAATATTTCACTTCCTTTTTAAGTCTGTTTGTGTCTGTAAACCGAACAAGATCCTGGAAGAGGGCAGCGGTGGTGAGCCAATAGCAGCCAGCACTCAAACCACTGGTGCCGGCTCCCCCGCTGGTCAATGGAGGTCTGTGCCCGGCACCGGCATTGTCCGGGGCCATGACCCTGACTGACAGCCTTCCTGCTCTCGCAGCCTCTGGCTCTAATAATTGCTAAAGATTCTGATATCTTTTCTCACAGTGCTCCCCAGCGGAGGCCCTGGCACATAGTAGACGCGCGGCCAAGTTCTGCAGGAATGAAGGAATCAAAGAAAGAAGGAAGTGCCCCTGACACAAACCTAGGAAGGCACCCCCTACAGCACGGCGGCCACACTCTCATGTGCTCTTGTTCCCCGGCAGATTCGACCACCTGGTGGCGATAGAGCGCACAGGAAGGGCTGCTGACGGCAATCACTACAACGCCAGGAAAATGAACATCAAGCATCTGGTTGACCCCATTGACGATCTCTTCCTTGTTGCGCAGAAAATCCCTGGGGTCTCATCAACTGGTAAGCAAGGGGCACCCAGGATTCAACACAAACATGTCAGCACTAAATGCCTTTTTATTGACTATTGAATGCAGGACAGGAAAGAGTTATATGCGGACCATTGTTTTCCACTCACTAGATGGTCTTTGTTTGCTATGGCCCATAGAGACAATAATGACATTGCCATTTAGAAACCCAGTGTTCCCACAAGCAACAAAAGGGAATGACATGTAACCTAGCATATTCTACTTGCCCGACTCTAAAATACTAAAACTAATAATAGAATAATAATAATAATAAAACTGAGGGATGGCATATGATTTTGGCCATAGATACGATGGGATGAATGCACCATGTATATACGATGCATCATCTTATGAAGCATATTAACTTTAAAATATGTTAACTAGATGATTAGTACAACATTTGGATTGCTAATAATATCACAGTGTGATCATTTGTGTAAAGTACAGAACTCCACCGTTTTCAAAGAGGTTTCCCATTCATTGTATTGTTGAAGCCTCTTTAAAACCCTGTGAGGCAGGTAAGACAGGGGTAGTGTCCAAAAATGAGGGCTTCCCAAGTTGCCTAGCTAATTGGAGTTGCTGGAGAATTAGGAGAAGGGGCAGACTCCCACGACACTCCACTCCGGGATAAACTATTTCTGTAATCTGTGAGTTGCTGAAGCCTTGATGTAACTCCAGAGGACCAGCCTTCCTCCCTTGGGGGTAGGAGGTACCGGACCCTGGAGTCATTAGGCCTGTCTACCATTCTGTGTTTATCTGTTCTCTCAAACACCCCAGAGCGTCTTCCAACCCATTAGTGCCTTTGGCTTTTAAGGTTTTAATGAGACAATGAAAGTCTTCCGAGCCGAGTAGAAAATTTCTGCAGTTCCGCCCTGGCCTTTCCCAGAAGAGGCCTTGGGCGTGGTACCCACAGCACACTTGGTTCTGTGCTTCCTGTCTCTCTGGGCAGGCAGGGCCGGCGTGGGACCTAGGAGGCGGAGGGGGAATGCCCAGGGTGGAGAAGGAAAAGGTCTCTAAGTTCAAAGGAGCTGCTCTTTCCCTGCTGAACAGACCCCAGTCCGAGGCCCCCAAGCCCCAGAGAAAGCAGGTGGAGCTGACTGTGCCTTCCGACTGCCCCTCTGTGGACCTCTGGCCGCTTCTCTTGGCCTCAGGGTCTTAAGCCCCTCCTGCAGCTTCCCAAACCCCCTGCCCAGCAGGGCTACCCCCTGAATGTCCTTTCTCCTCTGCTCTATCAACACCCGGTTCCTCAGCAGTTTCCCCAGGCAGCTAGCGGCCTTGTCATGTACACAGCACTCAAACGAGAACCTAGACAGTCCCCTGCCCCTCCCCGAGCCCTGCTGCTCAGAGACCCCGCGAACGCGGGCAGGAACACAGGGCCACCAACAGGACTGACGTGAGGAGCGAACAGGATGACAGTCATAAAACGCCAAAGAGCAGGGACAGAAATAAAATACCACGGCTAGGTGCCATTATTATTCCCCTCATTCACGGGGCTGCCAGGCCCTGGCCCACTGCTCTGAGGAAGCCCCGCAGGGTGTGGACCTGAGGAATCTGGTCATTCACCTTCGCCAGATTCTTTTGGCCGAGGCCAGGTCTCCGGTGCCCGAGGTCACATGCAGCGGCCCCTCCACCCCCTCACAGTGAACACTAACCTCTTGTGGTATTCCCCCCTGTATCCCAAGCCTCGGTAGGAACAGATGCAAAAACTGTCATACAGGCCCTGGCCGGTTGGCTCAGCGGTAGAGCGTCGGCCTAGCATGCGGAGGACCCGGGTTCGATTCCCGGCCAGGGCACACAGGAGAAGCGCCCATTTGCTTCTCCACCCCTCCGCCCCGCTTTCCTCTCTGTCTCTCTCTTCCCCTCCTGCAGCCAAGGCTCCATTGGAGCAAAGATGGCCCGGGCGCTGGGGATGGCTCTGTGGCCTCTGCCTCAGGCGCTAGAGTGGCTCTGGTCGCAACATGGTGACGCCCAGGATGGGCAGAGCATCGCCCCCTGGTGGGCAGAGCGTCGCCCCTGGTGGGCGTGCCGGGTGGATCCCGGTCGGGCGCATGCAGGAGTCTGTCTGACTGTCTCTCCCTGTTTCCAGCTTCAGAAAAATGAAAGAAAAAAAAAAAAAGAATAAAAAATTAAAAAAAAACAAAACTGTCATACAATCATGCGAGTTATAATGTTGGTTCAGTCAACACGGACCGTGTATACGGTGGTCCCATTCAAGATAATGGAGCTGAAGAAGTCCCCTTGCCCAGTGACATCGTAGCTGTCCAGACGTCCTAGAGCATTGCACTGCTCACGTGCTTGTGGTGATGCCGGAGTAGAGACATGCGCAGTGCTGCTCGTGGCGTGAAAGCATGGCTCAGGCAGTTACGGACAGTACATAGTACTTGCTGCTAATGATAATAAGCAACCGTGTTACTGGGCTATGTGTTCACTCTGCTATAGATTCATTGTTATTCTAGAGTGCACTCTCTCTACTTATTAAAAAGGAAGGTTTGCTGGAAAGCATTGTGCCGTGTTGTGCTGGCCGCAGCCTCACACCTCGTGTTTACCGGATCTCCCAAGTGCACCCTTTCCTCTTGGGCTCGATTTAACCTTGTGTTTTGTTCACCATGGCCCCTAAGCATGCAAACTCACTGCTCACATTGCCAGCAAGAGGCCATGTCGAGTGACTGACCTGGAAGCAGTGATTGAGGGTGACGAAGGTAGAACATCAGCGACAGCTCCTGCTCACCAGCCAGGCCTGTCCCTTCCTATCAGAGCTACAACCTTGAAGAACAAGAACCAAGTGACAAGCTGCTAACGGATCTGCTCCACGGAAGGCAGTGAGACTAACGCAAATCCGAGGAGGGCCTGTGTCAGACATGGAGAAACTTCTAACGGCCAGGATTGAAGACCAGACTCAGAAGCATGTTCCTCTCAGCACTGTGGTGATCACGACCGGAGCAGAAAGTTTGTTTGCAATGTTGAAATCAGGGACTGGGCGTGACTGTGATGAATCCACAGCCAGCTCTAGGTTATCTGAGCAGTTCAAGAACCGTTATTCACTACCCGACGGGAAAGTGAGGGGTGAGCCCGCCAGCGCTGAGGGGAAGGCAGCTGAAGGACTTTTGGAAACTTGAGAAAATCTGATCGCAGGGGAAATGACTTGATGCAGCAAATATTCAATCTGGATGAAAGCTCCCTATCCTGGAAATGTACCCTGAAAGGACTTTGCCCGTGAGGAAGCCAGGTCAATGCCGGTCTCAAGGCTTCTGACAGGATAACGGTCTCGCTTGGGGGCAATGCTGAAGTGACACAATGAATCCCTCTGTGATCTGGCACAGTGAGACCCCAGGGCGTCAAGCACACCACTTAGCACACACTGCCAGTGAACGACAGGGGCAACGAGAAGTCATAGGTGAGCCAGCTCCTCTTCCAAGATGGCCGCCTGAGTTGCTTTGTCAACTAAACAGGTATGTTTAGAGAATCACACAGCTTTCAAGGTTTTGCTTATTGTTGAGAACGCTCTCAGACATCCTCCTTTTCCTGGTGACCTTCATCCCAATAGCAAAGTGGTGCTTCTCCCTCCAGACACTACCTCTTTGATCCAAACAATAGATCGAGGAGTGCTGGCAGCTTCTAAAGCCTACTACCCGAGGAGGACCTGCGCCCAGGCGATCGCTGCACTTGCGGAAGACGCCGAGAAGGCAGCGGTGCAGTTCTGGAAGGATCTCAGCACCTGTGACTGCATCAGACACCGGGTGGGGGCAGGGCTGCTGTCGCCAGGGACCCTCCAGAGGTTCGTCCGTGGCTTCAACAGATTTGCTAGGATGAGGTTTGGGCAGATCGCCAAGGCTGTGGCTGGGATGGTGAACTGTAACCTGGCTGTGGGTGACATGGGGTCCTGGGGGCTCCTGAGGGAGCTGACTAACGAGGTGTCGGACCTGGAACAGGAGCGCACAGCTGAGGAAGAGGCAAGAGAAGAGGAAACTACAGGAGGAGGAGAAGAAAACCCCCCAAAAAATATCCACAGTGAAGGGTTCAGCAGAAGCTTTTGTGGACCTCAACAAGCTCCTTCAACCTTTGAAAACGTGGACCCCAACACCAAAGGTTTTCCCTAATAGAGCGGAATGTTCACGGTGCATTATCTGCTTACGAGCAAATGTATGATGGAAAAAAGAGACAAGCCAGGCAAAACAACGCAATGTGTTTCAGAAAACTGACACCACCTGAAGAGCCTCAGGCTGCTCCTTCAGGAGGCGTCCAGAGGAAGGCGCTGTTATCGTAGGAGACACAGCTCCACGCATGTTACTGTCCGTGAGGACCTGGGACAGCATGTGGCGTGGAAGACAGTGGCACTGATGATCTTGACCCTGTGTGGCCTAGGATAATGAGTGTGTTTGTGTCTTGGTTTTTAAAAATAGTTAAAATTTTTTGCCCTGGCCGGTTGGCTCAGTGGTAGAGCGTCGGCCTGGCGTGCAGGAGTCCTGGGTTCAATTCCCAGCCAGGGCACACAGGAGAAGCGCCCATCTGCTTCTCCACCCCTCCCCCTCTCCTTCCTCTCTGTCTCTCTCTTCCCCTCCCGCAGCCAAGGCTCCATTGGAGCAAAGTTGGTCCAGGCACTGAGGATGGCTCTATGGCCTCTGCCTCAGGCGCTAGAATGGCTCTGGTTACAACAGAGTGATGCCCCAGATGGGCAGAGCATCACCCCCTGGTGGGTGTGCCGGGTGGATCCCGGTTGGGCGCATGCGGGAGTCTGTCTGACTGCCTCCCCGTTTCCAGCTTCAGAAAAATACAAAAAATAAATAAATAAAAATTTTTAAAAAATAGTTTAAAAATTTTTAATTGTTTAAATAGACAAAAGCTTATAGAATAAGGATATAAAGAAATAAACTAGTTTCATACTGCTGTACCATGTGTTTGTGTTTTAAGTGAAGTGGTACTAGTACAAAAGAGTCAAGAGGTTAAAAAAAATTTAAGTTTTTTAAGTGAAAAAGTTATAATAAGCTGAGGTAAATTTGTTATTGAAGAAAGAAAAATATTTTAAAAATAAATGTGGGGTAGCCTAAGAATACAGTATCTATAAAGTCTACAATAATGTACAGTAATGTCCTGGGCCTCCACACTCACTCACCACTCCCTTACCCAGAGCAGCTTCCGGTCCTACAAGCTCTGTTCACGATAAGTGCCCTGGACAGATGTGCCATTTTTTTTTAATCCTCTAATATTGTATTTTTACTGTGCCTCTACCATGGGTAGCTACACAAATACCATTCGTGTTACGACTGCCTGCTCTCCGGTACACTGGTGTGCTGCACAGCTCTGTGGCCACAGAGCCCAGGTGTGTGGCGGCTGGACCACCGCAGGGTGGCCACAGAGCCCAGGTGTGTGGCGGGCTGGACCACCGCGGGGTGGCCACAGAGCCCAGGTGTGTGGCGGGCTGGACCACCGCGGGGTGGCCACAGAGCCCGGGTGTGTGGCGGGCTGGACCACCGCGGGGTGGCCACAGAGCCCGGGTGTGTGGCGGCTGGACCACCGCGGGGTGGCCACAGAGCCCAGGTGTGGACTGGCGGGCTGGACCACCGCGGGGTGGCCACAGAGCCCGGGGGTGTGGCGGCTGGACCACCGCGGGGTGGCCACAGAGCCCGGGTGTGTGGCGGGCTGGACCACCGCGGGGTGGCCACAGAGCCCGGGTGTGTGGCGGCTGGACCACCGCGGGGTGGCCACAGAGCCCGGGTGTGTGGCGGGCTGGACCACCGCAGGGTGGCCACAGAGCCCAGGTGTGTGGCGGGCTGGACCACCGCGGGGTGGCCACAGAGCCCGGGTGTGTGGCGGGCTGGACCACCGCGGGGTGGCCACAGAGCCCGGGTGTGTGGCGGGCTGGACCACCGCGGGGTGGCCACAGAGCCCAGGTGTGGACTGGCGGGCTGGACCACCGCGGGGTGGCCACAGAGCCCAGGTGTGTGGCGGGCTGGACCACCGCGGGGTGGCCACAGAGCCCGGGGGTGTGGCGGCTGGACCACCGCGGGGTGGCCACAGAGCCCGGGTGTGTGGCGGGCTGGACCACCGCGGGGTGGCCACAGAGCCCGGGTGTGTGGCGGCTGGACCACCGCGGGGTGGCCACAGAGCCCGGGTGTGTGGCGGGCTGGACCACCACGGGGTGGCCACAGAGCCCGGGTGTGTGGCGGGCTGGACCACCGCGGGGTGGCCACAGAGCCCGGGTGTGTGGCGGCTGGACCACCGCGGGGTGGCCACAGAGCCCGGGTGTGTGGCGGGCTGGACCACCGCGGGGTGGCCACAGAGCCCAGGTGTGGACTGGCGGGCTGGACCACCGCAGGGTGGCCACAGAGCCCAGGTGTGTGGCGGGCTGGACCACCACGGGGTGGCCACAGAGCCCGGGTGTGGACTGGCGGGCTGGACCACCACGGGGTGGCCACAGAGCCCGGGTGTGGACTGGCGGGCTGGACCACCACGGGGTGGCCACAGAGCCCGGGTGTGTGGCGGGCTGGACCACCGCGGGGTGGCCACAGAGCCCAGGTGTGGACTGGCGGGCTGGACCACCGCGGGGTGGCCACAGAGCCCAGGTGTGTGGCGGGCTGGACCACCGCAGGGTGGCCACAGAGCCCGGGTGTGTGGCGGGCTGGACCACCGCGGGGTGGCCACAGAGCCCAGGTGTGTGGCGGGCTGGACCACCGCAGGGTGGCCACAGAGCCCGGGTGTGTGGCGGGCTGGACCACCGCGGGGTGGCCACAGAGCCCGGGTGTGTGGCGGGCTGGACCACCGCGGGGTGGCCACAGAGCCCAGGTGTGTGGCAGGGTGCGGAGGTGCGCTCTGACGTCTGTCTGCGCCACCACACCGCCTGACGGTGCGTTTCTCGGAGGGTGTCCTTGTTAGTGGCGCGCGACAGGCAACCGTTCTGCGGGGTCAAGAGGCCTGGCTCTGCTCCGAGGCATGTGGGCAAGCACTTGGCCAATATTTGTCCATCTCGAGGCCACTCCAGCCACCTTCTACAGGCAGACCCCACTGTCCTGGTCTACGGCATCCTCCTCCAGAAACACCTGGACCCAGGGGACCACCTCCCAGGACACAGGCCGCAGGGCTGGTTAGCGTACCCACTCTTCCTGTGAGGGTGGAGGTGCCTGTTCATTATTTTTAGCCAGTTCACCTATTTTGAACATTATTAATTTCACCGATGGATTAAATCATGTCTAACATTTACTTATTCAAACATATTGTTCTAGCATTTATTACGCTGATTAACAAACCCTCTGGAGCAGATTAACAGGTTGGGTTTTAGACTATGGTCTCTTTCAAATGCTAACCAACCAGCCCTGGGGTGTGTCTTCCTGATTAGGCCACTCCAGATGTTAACCAGGCACCCCTCTGGTTGGTGTAGATAAACGTGAACTGACACACATACATTTCACAATCTTTAAACAGAAACCGTTAAAGTAAATTACCAAATTGACTTTAAAAATCTATACTGTTCACCTGTGCCAATTGAATGCCACCTGGTCACACTAATGGGGCTCAGGGACTTGTGACCTCTCTCTGAGCAAAAGCCACTCAGGAAAGGAGAGGAAGCCCCTCGCCATCATTGCGCTCTATTCGTGACTAGAGAACATGACCAGGAGGGGAGACAGCCACACTCTGGTGAGTTCCAGACTTGGACTCGTTTTTAACAAGGAAAGTTTCTAAAATAGTTAAAGAAGTACATCTCACCTGCTTGTCTGAAACTGTGTCCAGAGCCGACCCCTTTCCCTTCCCAGAGGCAGCGAGGCACAGGTGGAGGGTGGCCCTGCCCCCAGCCCACCCCCGCATGGCCTGATCCTGCATACTGACACCGTGTGTCCTCCCTCCAGGGGTTGGTGACGGAGGCAACGAACTTGGGATGGGCAAAGTCAAGGAGGCCGTGAAGCGCCACATACGAAATGGGGATGTCATCGCCTGTGACGTGGAGGCTGACTTTGCTGTCATTGCCGGTGAGCGCTCGGAGGGCCAGCCAGTTGGGCCTGGCTGCCTAGGGGGAGGGGCCTGGCTTAGAGCCTGTCCAGCCAGAAGCTTGTTATCTTAAAATTCCACCATAAGCCTGACCAGGCGGTGGCGCAGTGGATATAGTGTCGGACTGGGATGCAGAGGACCCAGGATTGAAACCCTGAGGTTGCCGGCTTGAGCGTGGGGCCACTGTCTTGAGCCCAATGTCACTGGCTTGAGCAAGGGGTCACTCGTACTGCTGTAGCTCCCTGGTCAAGGCACATATGAGAAAGCAATCAATGAACAACTAAGGTGCCGCAACCAAGAATTGATGCTTCTCATCTCCCTTCCTGTCTGTCTGTCCCTATCTGTCCCTCTCTCTGTCTCTGTTACACACACACACACACACACACACACACACACACACAAAATCTACCCTAAGAGGACAAGCAACCCCATTTAAAAAATGGGCAAAAGGCCTAAATAGACGCCTCAGCAAAGATGATCTAGGGAGGGCATCAGCCTAGGAAAGGATGCCCCACGCCCTGTGCCTCTGGTCTCACTCCGGATTGCCTCTCAGCGGGGACACCCAGAGGAGGCGGAGGAAACCCTCAGGCCTCCCGAGCATGCTTGTGGTTGGCAGACCTCTGGTCTGCCCGGCTCCCTCTCCCAGGGTCTTGGGTCCAAGGGGGAGGGAAATTTTCTTTGGAAATCCTCAGATTTCCTCTAGTGTATCTGCCCCCCAGAATGTAGGTTCTTCATATCATTGAAACCCCGTGGGCGTGGCCAGGCTGATTGTAAGGACTCCAGGAGCTAATGCATGGGAGGCCTTGGAACAGTGCCTCACACCAATCAAAGCAAGTCACCCTGTTCCATTGACTATACGATGCCATTGATGACATGAATCGCCATTATTTTGTGTCCCGCTAAGAAAGGAAAACGCTGCCATTTGTAACTGCAAGATCATATTAACTGTAAGCGGCATCTCAATCTCAGAGATGTAAATGTGAAAAATAAAAGGTATATCTTAGAATCAGGGAACTACGGTATCATTACCATCACTTCATCTCCCCCATGGTATCCTGATAGATGCCTTGTATTTCATGCCATGTGCCTTTGGGGCTGGTGAGAAAAGAGGAAGGAAGGGAGGCTGACTCAGGTCATCTCCAGGCACAGGAAGAGGTGGGATAGCATAGCCGGATGGAGCGGTCACCTGCCCCTCTGAGGCCGGGCTTCCTTGCAGGCCGAGGCTTCAGGGTAGCCACCACACGTGAGAGTTCTGGACTGGCGTCCTGGAGTTATAGCCTGAATCTTATCTCTGAAGGGTGAACCGTGCATCACCCAGATGGTTTAGAGCAGTGTTTCTCAACCGCTGGTCTGCGGAAGAGTTCATGGCGGTCCACAAAAGAGTTAACCACCCTGATGTTGTACAAAGATTACAGACCCAATGATCTTGGTTGAATTCACTTATGCCCAGGGTGATTTCTGCCTTAGCAGTCCCTGAAATAATTCTCCAATTTTCACCAGTCCCCAAGTGTGAAAAGGTTGAAAACTACTGGCTTAGAGTAATGCTTCTCAAACTTGAACTTGAATCAGCATCACCTGAGGGCTCATTAACAGGCACCTACTCCCCACTCCCTGCTGAGTTTCTGATTATGTAGATTTGGGCTACTGCCCACGAATTAGTGTTTCCAACAAGTTCCAGGCACTACTGGTACCACTGGCCTTAGGACCATTCTGGAGAAGAGTTCTGATGCTCAGAGGCAGGGTGCTGGACTACATGACCTTTCCAATTCTATGTTGAAAGCTTTTATTTTGTTCTAGGTGTTTCTAACTGGGGAGGCTATGCCTTGGCCTGCGCTCTGCACATCCTGAACTCATGTGAGGTCCACGGACGTTATCTGAGGAAGGCAACTGGGCCCTCCAGAGCAGCTGGGGAACAAAACTGGACAGAGGCGCTCCCGTCCATCAGTAAGGTATGAGACCCCTACAGGCCGCTCCATGCAAGCGGCTTTTGCCATGCGTGAGGAGGTGAGGAGCAGGCCCGGTTTTCAGAGCCGTGAGCCAGCACCTCCCTGGCTGCCCATCAACAGCCAGAGGCAGAGCCGACCTAGAGGCTAAGTGTCCAAGCTGGACTGGATTGGGTGACCTTTGACACTCCTGATCCTAAGTGATCATGGGAGACCTGGTATCCATGACCATTCTCCTTCTACTTTGACTTTAGACAAGCTTCTTACCCTCCCTGAGCCTCCTTTTCTTTGTCTGTAAAATGGGGCCAGCAGCATGTTGGAAGGACCATGAATACACAGGCAGACTGCGGAGGTGCTGCGGGCTGTTTCAGACCGCCGCCATAGAGCGAGTATCGCAATGAGGTGAATTGTGATCTACTGGCAGGGACGGTCCTGCCTTCGATTAAAAATAAAAAAAGTAAGATCTGTGCAGCACAGTGAGGTGCACTGTACGGAGGTATGCTGGAGCCATAGGTGTCCTGTGGCCCCTTCCAAGGAGTCTACAATCCAGCCAGGGTCCTGAAACCTCTGGTGGGAGGGGACAGTTAGCCATTCCACAGAGCGCTAAGGGGGGCACTCAGGTGGGGAGAGGACGGGGAGGGGGGCTGGGAGGAACACACCTGTAGGAGGGGAGGCAGTCTGGAAAGGAGGCGTGGGGGGGACAGCTGGAAGATGAAGACAGCTCAGTGCTGGCAGGGGAGGCCACTCCCCTTGGGGGGGGTAGTCGGCAGGGGGCATGCCCCAGTGGGGGAGGGCTTCTGATTCCATGAGTTCTTTGAAATACTTTGCAAAAGGGTCCCATTCATGGAGTTTTCTGGGCAAGGATCCGTGGTTTCATCGAATTGTCTGGGTAGTCTGGGGCCCCCCAGCAGAGGGAGCTCATGTTAGCTGCATCCGCCAAAATGGTGGCCCCTCACTGAGGGTCTTACGAAAAAGTGAGGGGGAGCCAGGTGAAGGCTTTCAGCGAGAGACGCGGGCCCCACGGGGTGGCTTTTGTGTGAGCTCCTCTGCCTGCAGAGCCAGCCACCCGCAGGGCACGTGCAGAGGGGCAAGCATCACACCGAGGTTCAGGCTCTGTGGCCCTGCCTGCGCGGAGGGCGGGGAAAGCGCAGGAGGGAGACGCCAGCCCCATCAGTGGTGCGGTTCGGCCCCCAGCGCAGAACCTGAGCACGGACTCCTGCCAGGCGGCCTCGTTCCCAGCTCTCCAGGAGCAGACCCCGCCCCCTGACTGACTCCGGACCCCAACCCACCTCCCCTGGTGCCCAAGCGGAGCCAGGACCACTCACCTGGGAGAGAAGCTGGTGGAGCGTCAGTCTCTACAGAGCACCTTCGGGGGGAATTTTCCAGAGTAATTTGGACCATGGGATGGAGGGGCCAAAGCCCTGAGTTTACATCTAAATCCCAGGGCAGAAGTGACTTCACCTGTGAGCTGACAGCTTCACCTGTGCTTCATCTTCACCGCACTCTGGGCTCTTCCCACTGTGGCTCAGAACTTTCCCAGTTCTTGGTAATGGCACCAGTTCCTGGTAATGCTAGGCTGCTGGGTGGGAGGGGAGGGGAGAAGCAGGGCTTGGCAGCTGAAATGACATTTTTCTGGGGAAATGGTTGGACCTCGAGGGACCCACAGGGCCTTCTGTGCTTTCTTTGCACTTCCTGGTCTGAACTGGAAAAATCCCCTCAGGGGGCGGCCTCACACATGACTCCTGATTCACACAGACATAAAAGAGTGAACCCAGCCAAACACACACCCTCAGACACTTACCCTGGGGGATGGAAAATTATCCCTTTGAGTTTCTACCCAGTCCTTCATAAATGTATTAATAATTCATCACCCTTATAAAGAAAATAAAAGGGAATACTTTTAAAGCAAAGGTACAAACATGTTTGTTGAGCCCCACATCTGGGTCAGGCACAGGCTTGCTCTGGGAGACAGTGAGGGATCCTGGATCCACAGAGGGGTCAACATGAAAGGTCATTTCAGGTGCCAGGATGGAAGTGGGCACAGCAAGCTGCGTGGGGACACTGAAAATGGGCACTTAGGGTATTCAGAGAGCTCAAGGAAGGCTGCCTGGAGGAGGTAGCACTCAGCTAGGTCTTATAGGACGAGCTGGGTATAAATAGCAAGGTAAGGAAGGGGGTGGGGTGGGGAAGGGCCTTCCAGGCAGCAGAAGGTGCAGGGACATGAGGTGGCGCAGTGTTCAAAAGAACTGGAATGGTCATACTAGAGTTCAGTGGGTCACTTCCTGGGGTTCCCTGAGTCATTAGGAGATGCTGGGCAGAGCTGTGGCCTGAGGTGGTGGTGAGGCTGGGTTATTTAGGGGCAGAGAAACATCCCAATCTCTGCTCTGTGAGTTGCTTGTAAGTAGGGCCTCCCACATTTAGGGACAGTTCTTAAGGATCTGATCATAATGGTAGCAAGAATGGGCACCATGCAGAGGAGCCCAGGGAGCCATGTCCTGCCCACTCTGGCCTTTGCTGTGCCCTGGGGTCTCACTTGAGGACAGAACAAATGGCTGAAGAGCATTCCCCAGACTTTCTTTGGGACCAAGAGCCAAGGATGACAGCTTACAGGGGGGACTAAGGAGGGACGGATGGATGGATGGATGGATGAATGGAGGGAGGGAGGGAAGGATAGATGGATGGATAGATGGATGAATGGAGAGAGAGAAGGGAGGGAGAGAGGGAGAGAAGGATAGATGGATGGATAGATGGATGAATGGAGAGAGAAGGAAGGGAGGGAGGGAGGGAGGGAAGGAGGGAGGGAAGGAGGAAAAGAGGGGGAAGAAAGGGAGGGATGGAGGGATGGACAGACTGCTGGCTGGGTGGGTGAACAGACTGGTGGATGAGAGGATAATGGATGGATAAATGATGCAGAGACAGGAGCACGGCCTCTGGCTTCATCTTGGGCTCCCATTCCCTTCCAGCACTTTAATCTCACTCTACTGTTTTATAACTTTTCCATGAGGTATAACTGGCATAAACCACAGAAACCTTAAGTGTACAGTGGATTAATTTTTACATATACTCATATATTTACATATCTATAATATATAATAAATGTTATATAAATTGTACATATATATATATATATATATATATATATATATATGACCTGTGTAACTGTCACTAAGGTCACCTACAAAACCATTGCAACTTCCCAGGAGTCCGCTTTCTTTTTCAGAGACAGAGCGAGAGTCAGAGAGAGGAACAGATAGGGACAGACAGACAGGAATGGAGAGAGATGAGAAGCATCAATCATCAGTTTTTCGTTGCGACACTTTAGTTGTCCATTGATTGCTTTCTCATATGTGCCTTGACCGTGGGCCTTCAGCAGACCGAATAATCCTTTGCTCGGGCCAGTGACCCTGGGTCCAAGCCGGTGAGCCTTGCTCAAACCAGATGAGCCCACGCTCAAGCTGGCAACCTCGGGGTCTCGAACCTGGGTCCTCCACATCCCAGCCCAATGCTCCATCCACTGCGCCACTGCCTGGTCAGGCCCCAGGAGGCTGCTTTCTGCCACCCCACTTTGAACGGCAGTACCCCCTAACCATGAATATCAGCCCTCCAGGCTCCCAGTGTGAATCAATAGCAACCACTCCACCCTGAGCCTCTAAGCCAGGGGTCCCCAAACTATGGCCCGTGGGCTGCATGCGGCTCCCTGAGAGGCCATTTATCCACACCCCGCTGCACTTCCGGAAGGGGCACCTCTTTCATTGGTGGTCAGTGAGATGCATCCGCATCCTGTGCTCCTGGAGTACTGTATGTGGGGGCGCCGCAAAGCGCAGTGTGGCTCACATACAGTACTACTTCCGGTGACGCGGGACAGCCACGTTAAGGCTCTGGAAGCGCGTCATATAACTTGTTATGGCTAGCAGTGACAAATATGGAACCAGACATTGACCATCTCATTAGCCAAAAGCAGGCCCATAGTTCCCATTGAGATACTGGTCAGTTTGTTGATTTAAATTTACTTGTTCTTTATTTTAAATATTGTATTTGTTCCCGTTTTTTTACTTTAAAATAAGATACATGCAGTGTGCATAGGGATTTGTTCATAGTTTTTTTTATAGTCTGGCCCCAACGGTCTGAGGGACAGTGAACTGACCCCCTGTGTAAAAAGTTTGGGGACCCCTGCTCTAAGCCTAGGAGCCATCCTGGGGCCTCCTCCCCCTCCACAGCGAGCATGGCCCGATGCCCTGTCCCTCGCCTCCTGCTCCACTGTCTCTGCCCAGGTGGGTGCAGCAGCCTCTAGGTGCTCTGCTTCGGGCCACCCCTGGTCAGCTCTCCCTACCCCCCCACCCCCACCCCATCCACTTGGAGGGGTCCCCTGGAAGATGGTGATTCCTGGGAAACCTGCAAGCAGTCACTGTTGGTCCCTGTGGCTCTTAGAGGCTGAGTGCCAGCCAGTTCCTGTGGACTGACCATGTGTACATGATGACCACAGGGCCCGCCCTCCCTGGGACCCTAGGGTACAGATGGTGGGGCAGGCAGTGTCCCGGGAGGAAGTGGCCAGATGGTTCCAGAGCATTTCCCTGTAAAGAGAGGATATGACCCAATGGGGAAGAGAAATGGGAGAATGAAGCCCAAACAAAGGACGGGAAATGCCACTCTGGGTTGGGGAGCCCCGGGAGGGGGCTGTTGGACAAAGGCCTCCCTTCCACCTTGGCCCAGGCAGAATGAAACGCAGGTCTGGGCCAGCTGAGAGCAGAGACAGTTCCCAGTGACATTTGCCAGCACTTTCTCCATTGTTTTGAAGTTTTCAGCAAATGTTCCTCCTCGCCCCTTATCTGGTTCACTTCTGTGCTTTTGTCACCTGTGGTCCTAGCTGCCCCTGCTCCTGAAAGTCTTCCTGGAGTCCCTCTGGTGAAGGGGGGGGGCCCCTGCTCTGTGCTGTGGTCCCCATGGACTGTGCCTGCCCGAGCTCTCTTCTGGACTGTGAACCCTCTGGGGGCAGTGGTGCCACGGCCACCCCGGGTCGCTGGTTCAGGGCCCGCACACAGCAGGTGCTCAGTCAAAGTTCACTCGGTGACTAAATGCATCAGCCGGCCGAGCAGGAAGCGGGGAGCCCTTCTCAGACCCTCACATCCTCCTGTTCTCGGCACCTTGGTCCCCTCCTCTCACCCCCTCCTTCTGTGGAGGAGGAAGATGGGGAGGATATGTTTGACGTCTTCCCCTCAGGCGTTGTCCTTTCTCCTCATGTCCTTACTTCAAATCTACCTTCCTCAGGGGCTGGGACAGATACATCAGTGGCTTAGACAGTAGAGGGAAGAGAAGGAGGGAAATCATATCATTTAAGAAGGCTCTGGGCTACAGGCCGGAGACCCAGCCCTGCTAGGTAGAATCTGCCTCATTTTGGGAGCACCTACTAAGTGCCAAGGGCCATGCTAGGTGCTTTACTGGCATTATTTCATTTGATCCTCACAACAGCCCTCTAAACATGGTATCATCATCATCAGCAGCAGCAGCAATCTCCCCATTATATAGGTGAGGACCCTGAGGCACAGAAAGGTTAAAAAACCTGCCAGAAAAGACCCAAGTCAGATCTGTCAGATCCCAAAGCACTCTGCCTGCTGGGCCCTGGGCTGCAGCATCAGGAGGGACCTGCAGTTTCTCCATGGCTGGGCTCACTCCAGAAGGTTCCGCATCACACTGAGAAATACCTAGAACGCGACAGCAGCAGGATACGTGCCCCACAGGAAGCTAACGGTGGGGTCTCAGGGGGGATGGGGCCTTCCCAGACCGAGGCCAGCAGCAGGTTACCCAGAGCCAGGAGGGTGAGGCTGGCAGTGGGGGGAGCCCACGCTGCACCTGCAGCACGGACTCCTTAGGGACTGTAAAGAAGACGCGGGTTTCCATAAAGAGCGTAGTATTTGATTACAAGAAGGTTAACTAGCAGAAGCAGCAGCCAAACTGATGGAAGTGGCCGTTTCTGGGGCGCGGGGCTGGGGCTGGCGAAGCACGAGGTAGGTAAGGACACTGCTGTTGGTCCTTACGCAGACGTCTTCCAGTGGCATTAGTACCTTTAGCCCACACGTTGCTGTGAAGAAAGAGGCGTGTCAGGTCCAGTGCTCCTCCTCCACGCCCGGGGATGTGTGCGCTTCCCCTCCCCTCCCCACGCTGTCTCTGCTCCATCCTGTTCTAGGAAGAAGCGATGCTGGGCATCCTGGTGCGGCACAAGGTCCGCAGTGGCGTCTCGGGCCGCGTGGGCATGGAGGTGGACGGGCTGCCCTTCCACGACACTCACGCCCAGATGATCCAGAAGCTGTTGGATGTCACCACGGGGCGCAAGTGACCGTTTACATGACCTGCACGCGGAGTACACACCAGTGGCCACGTCTGGATCACGGCAGCCTGGCAGATTCACACCGGCCCTGGGGCACTGCACGCCCACTTCCTGGGAGCGGGCAGTGCGGGCGAACCGTCCTCTGGGTTTCCAGTTTCTGCCCTGATTTGTAACGTGCCAGAGGCATTGATTTCCTCTCCTTCACCCTAGCTTCCTCAGGCCACCCACGCGGTCTACTCTGAGAGCTGTCTGACCCATCACTTTTGGGGACACCAGTGAGCAGTAAAGTAGCAGACAGACCAAGTGGGCATCACCAGGGCCATGAACAATCCCCCTGCTAATCGGAAATAGGAAGCTGTACAAATGGGTACTGTGTATTTATAAAACTCGGGATTCTGCTTAATTAGGTTTACTCACCACCATGACCAACAAAATATTTATACCTTTGAAATGGTCTCTTTTTCAAACAGCATTTTGTTTACTTAGGCAAAAGATCCTTCAACCTTACATTTATCACCATCACCTCCTTACTGCCCCCACCTCTCGTTACCCCCCCAGCTTTCGTCACCCCCCCACGCGCCTCCCGTCGCCCCCCACACGCCTCCCGTCGCCCCCCACACGCCTCCCGTCACCCCCACGCGCCTCCTCACCCCGCACGCGCCTCCTCACCCCGCACGCGCCTCCCGTCGCCCCCCACGCGCCTCCCGTCGCCCCCCACGCGCCTCCCGTCACCGCCCACACGCCTCCCGTCACGCCCACGCGCCTCCTCACCCCGCACGCGCCTCCTCACCCCGCACGCGCCTCCTCACCCCGCACGCGCCTCCCGTCGCCCCCCACGCGCCTCCCGTCGCCCCCCACGCGCCTCCCGTCACCCCCCACGCGCCTCCCGTCACCGCCCACACGCCTCCCGTCACGCCCACGCGCCTCCTCACCCCGCACGCGCCTCCCGTCGCCCCCCACGCGCCTCCCGTCGCCCCCCACGCGCCTCCCGTCGCCCCCCACGCGCCTCCCGTCACCGCCCACACGCCTCCCGTCACGCCCACGCGCCTCCTCACCCCGCACGCGCCTCCTCACCCCGCACGCGCCTCCCGTCGCCCCCCCACACGCCTCCCGTCACCCAGCTGGAGGCTTTGTCCTTCCTGCGGAGGGGGCAGCCACACTCCTGGAGCCTGGGGTCGGTCAGGACAGTTTAGGCCTCGGGCCACTCACAGAGGCCTCCCAGACAACTCTAGCCAGCCCGTCCTTATCTCCCGCACAACCTCCCTGCGCATTTCTGAGGGGACCAGAGGTGCAGTCACTGACCGCATGCCGCTGCACTCAGTCCGAGACCAGGCAGGAGCGCCTCCTGCTGGCCCATCCGGACGAGGTCGTCCTGCTTCCCAGCTAGGGCCCCAGATGCTTACTGAGCCTGCTTGGTTTTATGTTCTTAAACCTGTCTGCTTTGATTCTTTAAGAGACACACACTATAAACTTTATAGTATAAAGTATGGGCCACACACTCCAGAAACAACCTCTCATTGTAGGCACTCAGCAGTAAAGCCTCCGTGTCTAGTAACGTAATCGGGGCTAACTCCCAATGCAGCCCCCTACACAGGCCGTGGGGGACCCGTGGCCAGGAGTAGCGGGGGTGGGGATTTCCCGGATCCCCACTTTGTCGTTCTGACGGGGAGTTCCCGTCTGCAGGTCCCGTCCTGCTGGTGAGGCATCAGGGCTGGTGCGCCCAGGGTCATGAGCTCACAGTTCCTCCACCTGCAACTTGCCACAGCTCCCAACCCCACCACAGCCCTAAGCCTCACTGGCCAGGCCTCCTCCAAGTACGGTTTTTGCCCCTGATTTGAGGCTGCAGAGCTCCATGCGATGGGGGACTCTGACTGGGACTGTCCCCCGGCAGTTCTGAAGTCTGGACGGCTGGGAGAGAAACCATCACCCTGGCACGGCTGCCAGCACTCATCTGACTCATATTCTGGGAAAGACACGAATGTGCCTTTGGTTTTGCAACAGTCATAGCAGAATTCGGATCCAGCATGGGGAAGTTTGAGGCATGACCATGTAATAGGTTATCTTCACTGTAGGCAGAAGTTCGTGGGGAGATGATTAAGCTGTTTGGGGAAAAGGCTGAGACCCAGGTAGAACTCAGAGAAGGCTGGGAGCAGGGGGTCCTGGCTCTGGGGGGAGGCAGGCCGGCGGCCCTGCAGCAGGGGCTGAGGTGGGAGGGAGTGCCAGGAGAAGATGCCTTAGCAGGGTCCAGCCCAGGGACCACGGCAGCTCTGAGCTCTAGGATCCGGTTTGAATGCTTTTCCACAATTTGATTCCTGCTCACGCCTTCAATAAAGTTTCGTTCAGGTTTGCCCTGGTCTTGGCTCTGCTTTGAGGGAGAGACTGTGGCCATGTGTGGAGTGGCATGGCTGCCACTTGGAGAAGCTGGTTATAGGGGGGCAAGAGGTGACCTTGTTCTTGCATGGTGGGGTTGGAGGTGGGCTGGGACATCTGCCAGGTTAGCCTCACGGGGCATGTGAGAGCGTCCTGAGCATTTCCGGGAGTTTGGGGGCGGGGGCAGATCCTGGTAGAGAGTGCCTGGGATAGATGCTCTGTGGGTGTTCAAGGACAGGCTGGAGACCACGGGCACATCAAGGTGCATGTGTCCCATAGAGCTGGCAGGTGGGACTTAAAGGCAAGAAAACCAGCTAAGGGGGGCGGGGGGCGGGGGTCAGGGCTCCTCAACCCCCCGGCTGTCCTCTGGCCAAGGGCTGCCTCGTCACTCAGCTGGGAAGACTTGTCAGAAAGCAGCCGCCCATTGGACTCTGCATCAGCAGGAGACAGACTTTTGTTTAAGGCACTGTCCCCTGGCGGGTACACACCACTGTACACAGCAGCCTTGCCCCCGAGCTTGGGATGGGGAACACTGAGAAGCAGGGTACCGGCATTGTCTCAAATACCACTCCCTGTAGGGTCACGTGGCTCCAGAGGCCAGATCTCAGGCCAGTGGGAAAAGTGGTTCCACTTTGGCTCATCAGGAGTTAATACTGTCTTCCCAACCTTATAAGGACTTGCCTTGGGTAGCAGCAAATGAGTGTCATTGCCAGTATCTGTTGAACAACTGGACCATCATTTGGGGGACACACACACACACACACACACACACACACGCATGGAATAATTCATTGACTTCCATGGTATTTGTGGTACAGTCCAGCACTGATGAGTTATGTCTAATCTCCTAGCGTCCTTCTGATAGTTGTTGAATTATAAAGCAAATGGACTTTGAAATCCCACCATTTCCCCACTGGGCACCATTGCCATCAAAGACTGCTGTCCTGCCCGATGAATTCTGGGAGACTGCAGGTCCACCAGCTGTAAGAAGCAGGTTTTTTTCTGAAAAGCATGGACCCAAGAGGGCCAGATCTGGCTGTGCCTGGGTCGGACTCGTCAGAGGAGCGCAGCAGCTGAGCAGAGCAGCGGATGGGACACCGAGTTCTCCCCCTGTTTGGCCGACCCACAGACCACGGTGTATAAACAGGAAGATGAGCCTCAGTTTGTCAGCGACCCTGGTCCAGAAGGAAGGCATCTCATGGCTTCTGCCACCTCCCGTCCACACCAGCTGGCCTTTCCCTCCGCCCACTCTCTCAGGATAGACAGGAATCCCAAACTCCTCTGTGTCTTAAGGTCCTTAGTGTGTTTGGAAGAAGGATCGACTCTTCCAAAAACACTTCAGGACCCCAGGAATCTGATCCAGACTAGGATTAAGTGACTAAAACCAAATTTACATTTTAATATGATGCAGTTAATCCCCCGTCATAAACATGGAGCCTGCCGCCACCAAGCAGACGCTCCAGACTGGCCGACAGCTGTGGACCTCCCCGGACAAAACCCAAGCAGGGCGGACGGCCCCCCGCGAGATGTCGCAGCGGGTCTTCCTGCCCGGGTCACCTTCCCGGGTGAAGGGTGGATGGTCTGATCCAGCCCCCTCCCTCTCTGTGGGCAGCGGCTTTCAGCGGGCCGTAGGAGGGGTCTTGTGTCCAAGGACCCAAGGAGCGCTATTCTCCAACCACAGGGCCGGGCTCCGTCCACAAAGGGGAAGTGTCCAGGTGAGGTCCCAGGGAGGGTCTGCAACACGTTCTGAAGAGCTGAAGACACTCAGCACATCTCGAGAGGCGAGAGGCAAGGCCCACTTCACTGTGGGCTCAGCCCTCCCTGAACACCGCTGGGCCATCAAGGGCCAATCCCCTGATTGCTCTTGTTCAGGTTTTCCACGAGAAAGTCAACCCCTTGACCTTCCTGACTCCACTGGGCGTTTGAAGGGCCCTCTGACCCCCCTGGTGCTGGAAGACCCTCCTTCCCCAGAGGGACCGGGCACACTCCAGCTGGGCTGGTTACTTTGTTTTATTTGAAGGCTCACGTTTGCTATATAATTCCACCACACAGTCCGACACACATACACATTTGGCATAAAAGGAGGACAATGTGAAAATACAACTCTCTAGAGTAAATGGAACCGCCCTCAGCTCACCCCAGTCCGTCCCAGTGGGAACGCCGGCATTTAAGGTCAGAACAAGGAGAAATTTGAAATGAGGCACGGAGGTTCTCAAACCAGCGCCGCTGTCCCAGTGAGATCCTGGCTGGGGCGCGTGGGCTGTACTTGGTTGTGTGGCCATTTCGGCCACCGTCAGACCGGGTCACTTCCTCCTCCAGGAAGGGGAAGAGAACCTGTTCAGGTTATGGGAGACCATCCATGTGGAGCTGGGCAGGTGTTTCCCAGTCAGAGCCTAGTGTAGATCCACTTCCCCGGGGCAGTCCACCTGGGCTGTTTGCCTCGGGCATCCCTCGTAGAGAGGGGCAGGGGCAGAGGCAGGAAGAAAGATAGATGTTCTCCCTGGCCCTCCCTTTAGCAGTTTCCAGAAATGTTCTACAGATGCCAACTTCTAGATAGATCCCCATCCCTGGTCCCTCCCAGACGTGAGCCCCTTGTCTGTCAGGAATTCAAATCCCAGGAAAGTGAGAGCTGGCCCCAGCCCACCGACCAGGACATCTGAAGGGCTAGCATTTCTGTTAAGAAGGGCAGGTCCTTGGAGCGGTAATAAGCTCTCTGGAACCTGGTATGCTCACCAGGGCAGTAGCTCAACATGGTCAGCACAAAGCTGCAAGAGAGCTGAGCTGGTACCCAGCCTCCCAGGACAGGATAAAAGGGGGCGGTCAGTACCTGGGGCTACATCCGGCCCACGGGCCCACTCTCACTGTCCAGGTGGGCGAGGTGGGAGGTCTGGCAGAGGGCAGGGCAGGAGACAGAGGAGGCAAGGTGAGCCCAGGGCAGCCCCTGTCTTCGTTAAGGGGACTGTTTACACCACAGGGGGGCTCTGGGCTGAGATGCCAGGGAAGCCATCCCTGTTTTGTTGTACTTGAGAACTCGTGGAGAATGCTATACCCCGCTCTGGGCAGGGGCCAGAGGCAGAGACCTGGGTTGGGGACACTCCCAGTAGTCACAGGACCCTAGCCTCAGTGTTGGCACTCAGCTGTCATGAAGACCCTGGATTTTAAACATGGGCACACACTCACAGGTTTCCAGGATTGGCGCTCCCGGGCAGACAGTAACAGGCCCTAATTCAAGGAACTCTGTGTGTCAGGGAGCTCGATCAAACACGCTGGCTTTGGGCCTCCATCCTGACACTGTACTTCAGAACTGACTTTAAAGGACCACAGACATTGTCCCAGGAGCCCCGGGGAGCCCTGAGATTTGTGTTCTATCAGCTCTGGAGCTTGGGGAGTCTGCTTGGCTCTCCCTATGAAATTGTGTGCTGGGGTCCCTCCTCTGCCAGTCACCCCCCTCACCGCCCCCTCATGCAGTCTCCCAGTGCCCCAAGTACCTCCCCACATTCCTTCTCCCACCCAGACTCCTGGCTGCACGCATCTTCCTCCCGGGTCTGACGGAAGCCTTCCTGGGGTGGGCCTCAAGCGTTAACGATGACCATACAGCTTGTGTCACCTCCTCAGATAACACCTGGACATCTGGACAGGTGGCATCTGTGACAACAATGGCACTGGAAGGCCCAGGCAGGTGCACACTTAGGTGCCCACCCTCATCTGCCAACGCCTCTGCACTCCCCCAGCCGAGTCTCTGAAAACCTCCCAGAGGGGACAGCAGCCCTGCCTGCAGCAGAAGGCGCCATGAGCCCACAGGGCATGTCCTGGAGCTCAGCAGGCTCCCCGGAACCAGACAGGGGACCCCGGGCACTGTCCCCTCCAGCAGAATGAGGCACCTGCACTCAGCAAAGTGGGCGGCAGCGGGCCGGCAAGCTCAGGGACCCCTTCATCCCACAGGTGGGAGACTGGCTAGGCCAGCTCAGCTGCGGGGGGCCCTGCCCCCCCAGGGGAGTTAGGGGTCTGGAAGGTTGAGTGCAGCTTCCTTAACACCTCGGGCTCCTCGCTTTTCCCCCCGGAGGCTTCGGGGGCCCCCAGGGGGTAGGCCTCCCCGGGCCTGCCCGTCCTGGAGCAGGTGAGGAAGGCCCGGCAGGCGCCGCGGAGGCGGGCCAGGTCCCGGTGGGTGGTCTCGCTGACGAAGCAGTACAGCACGGGGTCGGCCACGCAGTTGAAGCTGGTGAGCAGCAGGGAGAAGTGGTAGGCATCGAAGACGCCCTTGGCGAAGTGGCAGCTGTGCTCCCAGACGCTGCGCACGAGCAGCAGCGCGTGGTAGGGCAGGAAGCAGGCCAGGAAGATGACCACGGTGCTGAGCACCAGCCGCTGGATCTGGTCCTTGCGGCTCTTCTGGGTGCCGTGGCTGCGGTGCACGGCCCGCAGGATGCCCCGGTAGGCGGCCAGCAGCAGGCACAGCGGGAAGAGGAAGCCCACCAGGAAGCGGTAGTAGTTGATGCCGCGCTGCCACGACTCCAGCGGGTAGTGCTCGAAGCAGACGCGGTGCCGGTCCCCGTCCTCCACCACCTCCTTGTGCAGCAGGAAGAAGACGCTGGCCAGCAGCTCCTTGGCCCAGATGACCACGCTGACGCCGACGGCCGCCTTCAGGGTGCGGAACTGGTGGAAGCGGAAGGGGTGGGCCACGGCCAGGTAGCGGTCGATGGAGATGCAGCAGAGGAAGCCCACGCTGATGTAGATGTTCTCGTAGAGGAGGATGCCGCACACCTGGCAGGACAGGTCGCCGTAGGACCAGTTGTCGTGCTGCAGCACGTACTGCAGCCAGAAGGGCAGCGAGCAGATGTAGAAGAGGTCGGCCACCGTCAGGTTGCACAGGTACACGCCCAGCTCGTTCCGGGCCTTGATCTGCAGGTAGCCGAAGTAGAGGGACAGGCAGTTGGCGGGGAAGCCCACCACCAGCACGGTGACGTAGACGGCCGGCGCCAGCGTCTGGTGGATGGTGTGGTCGATGGCGCAGTAACGGGAGGAGTTGTCGGCGGTGATGTTCCCCATCTTCGGGCCTGAAGGGGCCTCGCCTCTCATGGGCTCAGGGAATGGGCCTGTCTCTGTGCTGCCATGGTGTTTATGGGAGGCGGCTCAAGCTGTACCAGAGGCTGGCCTCATTGGTGGACGGGGAGCCTCTGAAAGTCAAAGGCAGGAAAGGCTTAGACTCATAGGACTAACACTGATACAGCACTGCCTGACCAGGCAGTGGTGAAGTGGGTAGAGCGTCAGACTGTGACGCAGAGGACGCAGGTTCGAGACCCCGAGGTCGCCAGCTTGAGCCCAAGCTCGCTGGTTTGAGCAAGGGATCACTCAGTCTGCTGTAGCCCCCTGGTCAAGGCACATATCAGAGCGCAATCAATGAACAGCTATGGTGCCACAACAAAAAAATTGATGCTTCTCATCTCTCTCCCTTCCTATCTGTCCCTATCTGTTTCTCTCTCTGACTCTCTCTGTCTCTGTCACAAAAAAACCCAAACGAAAAACCCTCCCAAAAAACTATTGATACAGCACCTACTGTGTGTCGGGCACTGTTCCAAGTGCCTCCCTTAATTTAGAGGATGACCCATCTAGCCAACCCACCCCAACTCAACCAGAACATCTGACTGTGGTCTGTGTCTCTCCACCCTCCGTCCCTGGCTTCCCATCCCTTGTTTATTTCCCTGGTCCTGTGAGCTCAGCCCAACCTGAGCCCAGCTCTCCAAGGAAAGCTGAAGGTGAAGGTCAGTTCCAACCTACACGCAACAGTGAGGGCCCAGCCACCACCTTCGATAACAATAAGGGCCATTCACAGTCACAGCATTCTATGTTTTGATGGTGAGAGGAAGGGGAGTGGGGCAGCTGGGCCTGAGACCCCACGCTCCGCCCACAGCCCACTGAGTCAGGATCCGGCCCTACCTGCCTTCCTCTTGCTGGCTCTCCTGTCCGTGAATCCCAAGCCCACACCCGCGGGGCCAAATGGTTCACCTGGCTTCCACGGCAGAGTCGACAGCAGACGGGTCCCCGAATGGTCCCCAGGGGCAACCACCCAGCGCGCCAGGTTCTCTGTAGTAGATACAATCCACCCACAGGAAGATAAAACTCATTCATAAACACAGGCCCCCACATGCCAATAAAATAGGGCACGTGAAGCCACAGCAAAAACATGTCCTGTCAGGTCTTAAGAATTCCTGGAGAGTCACCAGAGGCCCATTGTTTATTAGTGTGAGTGTACACGTGTGGGGTGGGCTGAGACACTGGCTGTGGCTTCCTCTTCCTAGGCCAACAATAAGTAAAGTTCGGCCATCAAAGTCACAAATAGTCAACCCTGCAGGGCAACTTACGATGTTGAAAGTACCTCCTGCGTTCACTTCAGAGCAAAAAGATGGTTTGGGTATTCCAGACAGTGTTCCTTGAACGTGGGCGCACCCGAGTCCAGGAGGGTCTGCTACAGCAGATCAGGGAGCCCCACCTCCAGAGCTCTGGCTCAGTGGGTCTGAGTTGGGGCCGGAGAGTTTGCCACACGCCTCCCAGGTGATGCTGGTGCCCCTAGCCCACGGGTCACACTGACTAGTAAGGGACTCAGAGGTCCAGAAGGTCTGGGGTTTGCTCCAGGCTAGGGTCCTACATGAGTTCCCAGGCTGGGGAGTAGAGGTGGCTCAAAGGGGAACTTAAGACCCAGTTGAACCTTGTGGTCAGAACCAGGACTCAGCCTTTGGGAGATCAACAGCCTGATTCAGGCTTCCAAAATACAGTGACTGAATCTGTATTTCAGAACACACTGACTGTACTTACACTGTGCAGTTGCCGAATCTTTCAGTTTACAGAGCACTGCACATCTCACCTCTTGCCCAAGCTTCACAACAGCCTTGCTATTCTCCCATTTTAGAGAAAAGGAAACTGAGTCCCAAAGAGATGGAGTAGCTTGCCCAGTAGTCCAGCACCTCTGGGTTTCATTCAACAAGTATTTGAGGAGCATCTACAATGTTCACAGCACCAGACTAGACACAGGGGACCTAGAGATGAGGAAGAGATAGCCCCCACCCTCAGGGAGCCTCCAATCCTGTGAGACAGGAAGGTCACAGGTACAAAAGACTGCCACCAGAGGCAGTGTACAGTGGGAGCTACCATCCACCCCGCCCACTCCTATTGAATGTTGGCTCATTTTTTTCACTCCACACGCACTCTCTGGGGGACAACATCTCTTCCGTGGTTTCGACCCCCTCCACACTCTCACGGCTCCCAGACCTCATCACCTTCCCCCAGGCGGAAGGCTGGCAAAACCAGCTTCCTGCCACCACCCCCCCCCAGACACGCTCAGAGAGGCCCACTCAGATTCCGTCATTTCGCCACTAGGAAATGGCCTTCGGGCCCTGGCCGGTTGGCTCAGCGGTAGAGCGTCGGCCTGGCGTGCGGGGGACCCGGGTTCGATTCCCGGCCAGGGCACATGGGAGAAGCGCCCATTTGCTTCTCCACTCCCACCCTCTCCTTCCTCTCTGTCTCTCTCTTCCCCTCCCACAGCCGAGGCTCCATTGGAGCAAAGATGGCCAGGGCGCTGGGGATGGCTCCTTGGCCTCTGCCCCAGGCGCTAGAGTGGCTCTGGTTGCGGCAGAGCGACGCCCCGGAGGGGCAGAGCATTGCCCCCTGGTGGGCAGAGCGTCGCCCCCTGGTGGGCGTGCCGGGTGGATCCCGGTTGGGCGCATGCGGGAGTCTGTCTGACTGTCTCTCCCCATTTCTAGCTTCAGAAAAATACAAAAAAAAAAAAAAAAAAAAAAAAAAAAGGACATGGCCTTCGGCTTCTTCCCTCACCTTCATCCACAGCATCTGCTTAATTACCTAGACTGCCATTTTAAATTCCTGAGTATTTCCCACGTCCATCTTCTCCTCTTCAGCCCCCTCACCACTGCCCCAGTTTGGCTTGGTCAAGACTTCCTCCCCGGAATCAGTGCCACGGCCTCCTGTCAGATTCCCTGTCTCCGTCTCACCACCCTCAGAGCCCTCCTCTGTGACACCAGTCTAACCTAATCACTCCGGCTTCACACCCTTTAATGGCTTTCTAATGCATCCATTCATCCATCCATCCACCCACTAACCCACTCACTATCCATTCACACCACGCATACTTATAGAGTATCTATCTATCATATGGAAGGCACCGCTCGGGACACTAGCTCCTAGTGCAGCTCAAGTTGCTTTTAGTCTCTTGGGAGCGGGGAGAAGATACATGAACCAGCTTCTCAGGAGAGCCCAGGATTTTAAGGGAGTTCGTTAGGGAGAACCTAACCCAGCCAGAAAAGCCTCCCGAAGCAGCAAGGCACGCTAAGACTAACAGAAGGGGGAGGAGCTGCCGGAGCAGAGGGGCGTGTCTGCCTACAGAAACCATGCGTGCAACAGACCAAATCCAAGAGAGAAAGCGTGGGTTCCTTCCGGGCACGGAAAGCGGCTGGCATGACTGGCCCCAGGTGTGCGGAGGGCGTGGCAGAGAAGAGACAGAGGCTGCAGTAACCAAGAACTACTTAAAAGGTGGCGGGGAAGAGTTAGGGACAAATCTGAGATGTTCCTCAGTGCTAAGTTCTTATAAGCTCTCAAAAATAATTTGTTAGGTGGATGCCCAGGTGGGTGAATGGGTGAATAGACAGGCAGATGAATGGATGAGGGGTCACGAGTAGAGATGAGTAAATGGCCGGATCAGTGACAGGTACATGGACAGATGGACGGTTTAGTGGGTAGATGGATGGATGAATGATGGGTTGGCAGGTGGGCAGACGGCTGGGGCGCGGACAGGGTGTGAGGTTGGGTGCTGGGGCAGTGGAGACGCCATGAAAAGAAACAGAAATGATAAGAAGCAATCACTGCAGCCTTGTCCCCGGCAGCCTGGCACCTGCTCAGGCTGCCCGAGTGGCTCAGAGAGCCCTGCTTTCCCCCCAGGTCTGTCACAGCCAGTCCCCCCTTCCCCCAGGCCCTGAGGATAGGCACCCCCATGTGCAAACTATACCTAGCCACAGTGGCCCTTCTCTAGCTGGTCTCCAAAGGAATCTTACTTCTCAATAGTCAAAAGACACAGTGGACACAAAAGTGTTTGGTAAATGAGAAGCTGTAGACGGGACGGAGGGGCCAGCTCCTATCTGCTGAGCGCCCTCCAGGTGCCAGGCGCCTCCCTCTCAACTCCGCTCCTCTCAGTGCCCATTTTACAGATGCAAACACAAAGCTGAGGCTGAGAGAGAGCGAGAGAGAGCGAGCGAGAGAGAGAGAGAGAGAGCGAGAGAGAGAGAGCGAGAGAGAGAGAGCGAGAGAGAGCGAGAGAGAGAGAGAGAGAGAGAGAGAGAGAGAGATACGAACCCACCTGCTCAGTGTCCCAGTTACAGGGTGGTAGGCCAGCCCTCTTTCTGTCTCTCATGACTATCGCTGAGCGGCGGCCCTCCACCTCCAGGCTTCGCCAGGCTCCAGATTTAGTCCCAGGCTAGCCCCTGCCCCTGGAGGTGCTCCGCCTGGTCAACCAATTCCTCTACACCCACTGAAGGAAATCTGTGCGTCCAGTCCTGGGGCCCAAGTGGACGGGGTGGGGCAAAGGACCAAAACAAGGGGCCGCTGCACCGACCTCACACTTCGTCGTCCAGCTAAGGGACAGAGACCACACACAGGCAACCCAACACCTCAAATCAAATCTTTAGACAAGTGCTCATCAGCACGAGGTGGCTCTGAGGACTTCAATGACAACGTAAGCCCAGAAAGGAAGGGCCTGTTTGGTGCAAGGTGAGAGCCCCTTGCACGGTCCCAGCCAGGAGTGCCAGGGCTGGCATGCCGGGGCACATAAACAATGACCTAATCCATCACCCGTCTCCCCCGTGGAGTGCACATGGACTCACGGACAATTACTCACGGTGCCACGGTGGCCCTGCTCAAGGGGGCCCTGAGCCCACAGGGCAGGGAGTTTCCTGCAGGCCCAGCTTGTCTTCCTTTATCTGGTTAAACCACCACATGCTTTAAACAAGGTTGTTTCATTCCCTAAAAGTGTTTGTTTCAGAGGCTGTTAATATTTCCGTCTGGGGCAGAAGGAGAAATCGGGCGGCATTTCTCCTTAGTCACTGTGTCCCCAGGGAGCCCCACTCCAGCCGCAGTGAGACAGAGTCTCATTTCTAAAGGCCTCCTCACCGTTTCCACGTTCAGCTCCCTATGGCTCAGGAAGTCGCTGTCACTTGGGGTGAGGAGACACTGGCACTGCCCGCCCATGTCACAGAACCTGACGCCCAGAGAGGCTAACGTAGTGGCTCAAGTTCACCCAGTAAGTCCGGTGGGTCTGAGTCCAGAATCTAGGCGTGGAGGCGCCAACTTGCTGCCTTAAAGCTCTTTGGGCCACAAACCATAAGCAACAAATGCACTTAACACTGTTACCCAGCACACACATTCTACACACACACACACACACACACACGTGTGTGTGCACGCGCGTGTGCACACAGCAACAAACTTCCCCAGAGCAATACTTACCCTACCATTTGCAACACACTCTGATCGTGTCCCTTCTATTTTGCTTTTCTAAATGCAGGTCATGAGCTACTGAATTGATTTCCTGACCCTCTAATGGGTCATGATCCTGTCTGGAAACAGTTGGACTGACCCCTACCTGCTCAGCCTCTGGACCATGGGAAGGCGATGGGCTCCCAGCCAGGTGAGGGACAGGCAGAGCTCAGGGGAGCTGTCCCGGGGGAGTCGTGGGTCCTGTGTGACTGCTTCCCCACTGAGCTCTGCCCTCAGACCTCAAACAGCTCGACTTCCTCCAGCAGCCCGGAGGGCTGAGGGAGGAGCTGAAAGGCACCTCGCCCTGCCTGGTGGACCCCCGGGCCCGCAACCCTGCAGTCAGGACCACACTTCCCTCCAGGGATTTCCCGGGACTGGACGTACCTCCCAGCTTGGTCTAGAAAACCCCAGCGGGAGGCCGTCCATTCCTGAGCTGAGGCAGAATCATGTGAACTCCGTCCGTCAGTCGTCGGTCCGTCTGATCAGATCAGGGTGTCAGGATGGCAGCTGCCAAGAACACTCGCCAGCCACAGGATGAGGGGGGCGGGCCTGCCCTGCTTTCCACACCCCCAGAGGCAGGGAGCAACCTTCCAGGGAATGCTAAAGCCTGGATTAGGAACAGTGGGCCTCGGGGGCTGGGAGCCATGCAGGAGAGGTGGGGTGCACGAATTCTACCGATCAAATCCTTTGAGCACCGACAGGATCCCCGGAGAGGAGACACAGGCCATTGAACCCCTGCGCCCAGGGTCCTCGCCTGAGTCACTCAGGTCACTGGAGTACACCAGGGACCCCAGGGACAATAGCAGACAACAGTCAAGGGCCTGGAGCAAGCTGATTCTTCCCACTTCCACTCCCCTCCCCTCAGGCTGTCACCCTCCAGCCACCAGCAACCAACATCCAGGTCAGTGGATCCCACGTACTTTATAGAATACCTGGGGAGTTTATAAAAAAAACCATACCACTGCCCAGGCCCCACCCAGAATTAAATCCCACTTCCTGCAGATGCTGTGCCATCACCGATGTTTGTAAAAGTTCTCTGGACAGTCCCAGTGGGCAGCCACGTGCAGAAGCACTGACGAATGTGTCGGAGGCAGGCTGGGTCCTGTTCTGCAGACCAGGGGAGTGAGGGCATCGCTCTGGGCCACGGGTGAGGCAGCATCCGTGTTTTTAAAGAGCACGGCCCCACGTGGGGAGCAAGCGCAGGCTCCGTGTCACGGGGTCTTCGGGCTCTCGGGCGCCCTGACGGGACTCTCGACCCAGCAGGGCTGATGGGGCCCCGGCAGGCTCCCTAGCACAGCCTCCTCATCATCCAGGTGTGGAAACTCAGGCCCAGCAGGCTCCCTAGCACAGCCTCCTCATCATCCAGGTGCGGAAACTCAGGCCCAGCAGGCTCCCTAGCACAGCCTCCTCATCATCCAGGTGCGGAAACTCAGGCCCAGCCAGGCAAAGGCTCTTCTTGGTCAGGGTCTTGCAGCGAAACGACAGAGCTGTGACTCCAGGAAGCTGCTGCCCACAGCAGAAGCCATGCTGTTTTGGCATGCCTGCCTCCCTCCTCGGAAGCTGCTCGTTGGGTATGTTGCTAGAACCAGGAGGAAGCCAACGCCCACTGTGCATGGGGGTGGGGCACTGAGGGTGGCCATGCTCCCTGCTGTTATGTGGTCAGTGGGACCTGTCCTAGAGAGTAAATCGCTCTAGTCCTGTCGTAGAAAGGGTGAGGGGATTGGGACTACGAGGTCGACCTCGTAGTGAATGCCTGGCTCCGGCCAGGGCACACTGGCCAGAGAGCACCCCTGGCTCTCCACCGGGCAGCCCCCTAACAGGGCATGCACACACAGCCTGCCCGTCCCATCGCTGTCTGTACCCGGAAGAGCCGCTGATAACCCCGTGTCCTGTCCTCTCCTCCAGGACTCCCAAGCTGCCCCCAGGCCGTCCTGCCCCCTCTGCCGACAGTGTACACCCCGTCATCTGAATGGGCGGCCCTCCTCTCTCCGGGGCCAGGGACCCCTTGCGCTCCCCACTGGGCCTTTGGGATGCACCTGGGATGAAGCTGACTTCAGTTTTACTCAAATTGGCTGAGCCCATGTCCTCTGTGAAATGCCCGCTCGGGAAGAGAGAGAACGGCCCGAGCTATGTTCCACTCTGGCACTAGGATTTCATCTTTGATCTAAAACAGGCAGGGGAGATGAGAAACCGTGACGACACCAAGCGTCAGGCGGTGACCTAGGGGTCCTGGAGACCCATAACCTCGACCCCAAAGCTTTCCAAGAGAACCTGCAACTAAGTGAAAGTAGTGAGTTTATAATGAAAACCTAGCTTCAAGAGAAGCCCCCGGCCCACCTCCCCCAAACTTCTCTCCTTAAACCTGAACTGCCCGACCATGGCGCTGCCACTGAGCAGAGAAGGGCCATTCAGTGAAAGGTGAGAACGCTGGGGCCGGGTGGGGTGGGCGACCTCACAGGGCTGCCAGGGCCCGCCTCTGCCTGTGGCTTCTTCCACTCTGCAGAGACCTAAAGGCCTCACTGGGGCCAGGCTCGGCCCCCTGAACCCATTTCCCCATCTCTCTCTCTCTCTCAGCCCCAGCAGCAGCAGTCAAGGAGCACTGGAGACCCCACTGGGGTGACAGACCGGAAGGCTTGCCCGAACCCTGGGGCCCCGGTCTGCCTCCAGCATAAACATCTGCTCCAGGGACCTAGGCTCTGAAGGGCTGGGAGAACTTTCTGAAGTGTTCTGGAGACCACTTTGAGGGCAGCAGGGTCCCAGGCCACAAGGCCTTTGGGTGTCCAGTGGCCCCCAGAGGTCCAAGCAGTCCGGTGTCATCACAGGGAGGACTCTGGAGGCTGCCCCGAGTTTGTGGCGCCACGCGTGGTAGCGACCCTGTAGTCACAGGACGGGGGTCAAAGACAGAGGGACAGCACCACTCCCTCAGGCTCGGCGGTCCGCCCCACGGTCTGACTCACCCTAGAGATGGTGAAGGGCAGACAGGCCAACTCGGTAAGATGCGTTACCTTCTTCCCCATGGCTACTCTACTGATTTGGAGCTGGTTTAGGGGAAAGTAGACTTTCTTGCCTTTCCTAGCTTCTGAAGGCTTCCAGCGCTCCTCGGCTTGTGGCCCCTTGCTTCTCGAAGCCGGCAGTGGGGCTGAGGCCTTCTCACACCACTTCACTCTGCCTCTGTTCACATCCCCTCTGACTGAACCTTCCTGTCGCCCTCCCTCTTCCACTTTCAAGAACCTTTGTGATCACACTGGGCTCACCTGGTAAGTGGCCAGAGCTGGGATTCAAGTCAAGATCCGAATTAACTGTATTTTAATAATTACCACTGCCATGCAGGGGAATTTGTACAATTACTTGTTGACGCCCACCTTCCCCTCTAGACGGTAAGCGCTCCATCAGGAATACGGAGCCGGCTCTGGTTTGTTCTCTGCCAGGGGGAACCGTCCTCTGCGGCAATAAATGCACAACAAAAATGGGTTGAATGTTTTGAGTGAAAAAAATGAACCCAAGTTCCATTTACTTCTGCAGCCCACCTGGAAGGCAGCGTGGCTGAAGTCGAATGAGGAGCTAAGGAACTGGGGGTGACAGTCAGGATGCGGGATCAGGCGACAGGAAGAGGGGTGGTTTTGACTCGGAGGGCGTGGGTGGTAGTGTGAAAATACATGACAACGGAAGCCGACTCTTAAAAGAAAGTCTTTGGTTTCTCTTTGGAGAATCTATGTCTGTCTGAGGAGGTCTGAGCAGCTTTGAGCATCCTTCCTGCGCTGAGGCCGGAAGCACAAATCACAGGCCTGAAGGTTGCCATGGCAACTGCAGGCATGCTGCCCCCACCAGCCTGCCTTCCCACCAGGAGTGCTTCAACCCATCAATTAATAACCTAATAATGTATGACAACAGTCACTCTAAACATCCAGGCAACAGTCCTCTTGAAAAACAAACAGGCTTCTCCAGGGACCTGAGGGCAGCGGAGATGCTAATTACTTTCAGCCCAGGCCACCTGCTAAAATCTAGCTTTCTGAAGCCATATTACTCTCTCTCTCTGGCTTCTCTCTCTTGTCCTAAAGGCATGGGTTTGGCAGAGCTGGGGGCTGAAGCCTCAGAGGTTCCAGGGAAACAGATACTAGAGAAGCTACCACATAGGATGCCAGCTCCCTCATCCCTGCCCGGCCCAGAGAACCCGATCCTGACCCAAACAGGCTCTGCGATAAGGCCCTCGGGCGGGATGTTTGTATCTCTGCTGGTCTTCTAGCAGAGATGACTGAATTTGTTACCACAGCACCCAAAGAAAAAAAGCAAAAAGGAAGACTTTCAAGTTTTGGTAGATTCAAGATGGCTGGAAATTGTTTGATGTTCTCACTGAGAGATGGGTTCTAGGTCCCCTCCCTTGAAACTAAGTGGGCTCTGTGACTACTTGAGCAAAAGAATGAGGTGGAAGCCACCCTGTGCCAGCTTCTGAGCCCATGTCTAAAGAGATGGCATCTCTTGGGATGTTGCTCTTAAAACCTAGGCACCCTGCTGGGAGCAAGACCAAGTGGCTTCTTAAAGAGACCCACATTGAGAGGAACCAAGAGCCTGGTCAACAGCCCCAGCTGAAGCCTGGATCAACGGGCTCACCCCACGTTGCACGATCTTGAAAGAAGATCGTCCAGCCCTAGCTGCGTCTCCCCAGCTAATGCTGCAAGGAGCAGAGATAACCCATACCCAACAGCCCCTGCCCAAATCAGAGATTCATGAGCAAAACAGATGAGTACTGTTATTTAAAGCCACTGCTGGTTTGTTATGCAACAATAGATAACTAGAACGTAAGTATTGTCTTTCTCCAAAATCACTTAATGAATACATCATGTGGTGTATTCATTCATAAGGTTACTTGGTTTTATTTTTATAACAACTTTGTGAGGTGTGTATAATAATCCTGATTTTCCCCATAAGCTATTCAGAGAGGTAAGGTCTCTTGTTTGAGACCAGCCAGCTAGGAAGGATGAAACCTGTTTTTCAGTCTTTGTTTCCTGTTAGATGAGTTTTCTCTCCCTATGGAGTGCTCTGTGCTCTGAAGGGTGCAACATAATGGAAATATCAAGAATAAAGCTAACATTTAGGGGCACTGCAAGACTTTCACGGCCAGATTTTTATGTGTGTGATCTCATAACCACACTGAGAAGCAGGCTCTATACTGTCATGTCCATTTCACAGGAGATTATCTCAAGGTAACAGCTCTCATAAGCAGAAGAGCTAAGATGTGGACCCAAGCCATCTGGTTCTGGCACTGCGTTCCCAACTGCAGATACTCGTGTCCCTGTAGTCTAATGCACTGACACTGCTCCGGCCCTGCTTCCTCTGTTAAACCCAGTTCTTTTCCGTCCTGCCTTCTTTCGGAAGCTGAAGAGGGACAGCGTTAAGCAAAGTGTAATAACCATATCATCTCAGATGTGTATAGGTTCAAACCATTCTCACAGCAATTTTGTGCACACACCCACGCTGTGAGGTGGCCACAGCGAGTATTTCTCCATTTTAGAGAGGCCCAGCCACAGCAAGTACCACAGCCACTGGCTCCAAGTCAGTGGTCTCTCCTCTGCCCACCGCTAAACCCCGAAGAGCCTTCCTTCCTGAGCCCTTTGGACAACGCATCAAGGTTCTCCAGCCCGAGGATTAGCTGGGTCTACACGATTGCCAGCCATGGGGCCCAGCCAACCAGCGACCCGACCCGCCGCTGCAGCGGCCAATCATAGGCCAGCTTCGGGTCTCCGTAATTCAGCCAGTGTCCGATGAGCTGTCCTTGGTTTAAGCGGGGATGCACAGATTTGGGGGAATGAAAGAAAATGTTTGGGTCACCTGTGCCGCCGAGCTCAGGAAAATGAAGGGTTAGCTGTCTTATTATATACATATATATTTGGAAGTTAATTACCAGGTGGCCACGGAGGCAGCCGAGGGGGTGGCTGCTAAACCAGGCGACAACCGCAGCGGAGACACCCTACCCGGAAGAGGGATGGGGACGCGCCGGCGCTCGGAGGCAGACACCTGGCGGGCCGCGCGGCTGCTGTGCAACCGCTGTGCCCCCTCCAGGCGCGCCCACACTTGGCCGCCACCTCCAGGCTCGTGCACGTGCACACGCGGCCGCTCCCGCCCCTGGCCGCCCGCTCCGCCCCCCGCGTAAACACACGGGGCCACGTGGCTGTACCCTCACCGCGCGCGCGGGGCCGCGCCGGAAAGTGCCCAGAGCTGGCCGCCCGCGCGCGGCTTCCCCTGCCTGGTGCGCACCCCCCACATTCCCCCGAGACCGTGACAAGAGGAAGAGGACCGGCTTCGGGGAGACATACCTGTGTGGCCTGGGTCCGGCCGCAGCCACCCACCCGTCGCCCGCGTCCCTTCCTACGGCCGGCACGGCAGGTGGGGTGGGCACTGAGTCCTCCTTCGCTGCTGGTGTGGGGTGGCCCGGGACACTAGGCGGGTCCGTTCCCACCGGGCCTCTCTACTGCTTGGACCGCTGGGTCACATTATGCTCAGATTCTCCGCATCCTTCCCCCACGACCCTGGCCGACGCACCCAGCTTTGCCCTTTCGCGCCCTGCCTTGCAGGCTGACCACATGCCATGGGCTAGGCGCCTGCCGGGAAAACCCGGTGGTGCAGACCTGTCCTGGAAGTACAGCACCCCCGCCCCCAGCTACCATCCTGTTCCCAGGAACAGGGTCTGGAGCCGCCAGGGTGGGCTCAGGCTGGGCTTAGCTGCAAAGGACACCCCGAAGCCCTAGGGAAGAAGCTGGGAGGAGTACATGAAGCAGCCTTTCTCCCCAGTTTACCGCGTGCGCTATGGTCGGCACAGCAGTACCCACTCGGGGAGACTGCTTACTGATTGCTGCCCAGCCTCTCTCCACCTGCTCCCACCGAGCGCAGGTGCTTCCTAGGGCCTGAGTGTGCTTACGGCCGGCTGGGGTGGTCAGGGACAGCACAGCGGCTCTCCTGCCGGTTTTTTTTGAGAATTCACAGATGCCTGAGGGCCCTGTGCCCCACAAGCTCACAGCTGACAACGATATCCACAGCTCCCGGTTTTTGAGTACTTTGTGCCAGGCACTGTTCTAAGCACTTAAATGTATGAACTAACTAATTTGATCCTCGCCACTCTATGAGGTAGATACTACTATTACACATGGTGGAATGAGGCACAGAGAGGTTGCAGAATTGCTCAAAGTCACACAGGTAATAAGTCGAGTCACTGAGATTCGATCCCAGGCACATGAGTCCACTGCCTCATCACCACCTGCATCCAATCCTGAGCCATCGGAGCTCTTTCACCCTCAGCCCCTCTTGTTCTTCCAAATCTGCATACATTCACTACTGTGCCCTCTCCACTCAAAAGACCTTCCAAACTCCTGGCCTCCTTTGAGGATCAGAAAGTCACTTCCCCTACTGAGCCTCCATGTTTTTCCCAGGCAATTTGTGCTGAGCCCCTTTAGTGACTCCCTTCCCAGCATTCTTTGCACGGCCCACTGGGGTCACTGTCCCACAGCTGTCTCTCTGCATGGGCTACATTCTTGCCCAGCGCCTGGCTCAGAGCAGGGCGCCCTCTTCCTCTTTGTGAAGTGAGTCTGGGACAGTCGCTGGAGGAGTCTGCAGAAGCTGTGCGCTGGTTGTCAGGACAGACTGCCGGGGGTTCGGGTTGTAGGGCAGTGGGAGTGTGGGCAGGGGAGACTAAGACAGCCACATCTCACTTTCTGCTAACTCCTCTGGGCAGCTCAGAGCTCCACAGTTTCCACCTGAGCCCCTAGGTGAGTCTGGAAGGAAATGGACAGTGGGCAAGAAGGCAAAGATCCCCCCCGAAGGCAGAGGGAGCAGGCAGATGGGGAGGCGGGGTATTATTTTGCTTTCCCTGCTGCGCACATGCAGGCAACCTCCCAGCAGGCTCTTCTCTGGGACTGGATTGGCCTCTTTTTCTGGTGCTCATTTTGAAATTTCTCCTACTTGCAAAAGCTTCACAAATAGAGTTTTCTGGATTCACTATTCATGGCATAAAAGTGCATACATGCTTTTTAAAATTTGTTAAACTGAAAGCAGTTAAGGGTTTGGCTTTGAAAACCAGAGTGCCTGAATTTGGATCCCACCTGTGCTACCTGCTAGTAAGGTGTGACCCTGGATAAGTCCCTATGCCTCTCTGTGTTACAAAATAAATAAATAAATAAGTAAAGCCCTTTGCTCAACACCCAGCACATATCAGGGTTCAATAGATGCCAGCTGTTATTATTATTACCCACTGCAAATGCCCTATCACATACATAGCTCTTATCTTCTGAGTGTCCTTAGTGCTTATAAGTAATCTCTTTTCATCCCAACAAGTAGCTCTATTCTCTCCTTTTCACAGATCAGGAAACAGGCTCAGTGAATTGTCTAGGGCCACTCAGCTCTGAGTGCCGACCCAGGGCTTGAACCGAGTCCTGACTGTGAAGCTGACTTGCAGTGATTCTGCTCAGCCTCACCCACCCCTCCAGGAAAGAAGGGGGCTGTCTTAACTTTCTTCATTGACTTCAGAGAGAGGAAAAGAGAACGAGAGGGAAGCATCAACTTATTCCAGTTAGTTGTTCCATTTACTTGTGCATTCATTGGCTGCTTTTCATATGTGCCCTGGCCAAGGATTGAACCCGTGACCTTGGTACGTCAGGATGATGCTTTAGTCCACTGAGCCACCTGGCCAGGGCCAAAAAGTGGGGTGTTTTAAAGCTCGCCATCATCAATTGCAGATCCAAAATTCCGACTTACTTTCAGGGGTACAGAGCCTGCTGTGTGGAAAGCTGATTACAAAGTGATTCCTGCTAGAGCTGCCACGTTGCATACTTAGGGGTGGGGGGACACTGTATGCAGTCCTTGGTGGCCCTGTCTCCCTGCCTGTCTTTTTCTAGCCCACAGTCTCTGTTTACAGATGTTCAAACATATCTAGAACCTTCCACAGTCTAACTACTCTTCAAGTAAAATAAGCTCTGTGTTGATTCCTGCTTCTCTTTTTAGAGACAGGACAGCATGGCGTCTATCCCGGTTACTTAGGTCCAGGACGGGCCTGTGGAGTACAGGCTTGGTGCTTCAGGCCATGCGTTCCCTGAGAAAATGCGAGATGTGGAGAAGCAAAGAGATTCATTTCATTGCTGTGTTTCTCGGTGTCTGGTCCTTAGCAGGGGCAGCAGAATTTGTCATTTTGTAAACAAAACCAGTCATTGCCCTTACAAATAGCACACAGCTCACTAAGTTAGAATGAAGCACAAATTGTTTTCCAGAACCTCCCTGGACCGAATGGTAAATTATGGCCTGTGTTCATGCAATGCTGATTTGAGACGCTGTACTAATAACTGTATTTCTTACCCACAAAAATCATCTCCCACACTGGGCTGGGCTCCAGGGACGTGGTCAGAATGTCTCCATAGGCAGCATACGTGGCGTTGGTGTCGTTTCTCCTTTTCCAGCCCCTCGTGGGCTTTTGGCCTCGGCATCTGCATTTTCCCAGTGTCAGGTCCGCGGAGGCTCATGGCAGGTAGGACTTTGTTTGGGTCCGTCGGATCCAGTCTTCACCCTTCTCCACCCTGCTCCATTGATTTTATGGCCGGGCCCCTTGCCATCTGGCTTCCGCTGGGCTTGGCGAACGGGATCAGAGGATGGAGCCGAGCGGGGTCTGGGGAGCACGTATCCACCTGCCGGCGTGGCTTCAGGTTGGCTGCCTCCCTGGACTGAAGTCACCAGCTCCTGTGACAGTCCCTCTCTTGTGCTGTCCTTCCCCCTTCTTCCTCCTGGCCTGGGCGTGGTAACAGCTTCTCAGAGATTGGCCAGTTCCAGGGTACCACACCATCCGGCGCTGGTTCCTTCCAGTGGTCGGCAAGCTCATTAGTCCACAGAGCCAAATATCAACAGTACAACGATTGAAATTTCTTTTGAGAGCTAAATTTTTTAAACTTAAACTATATAGGTAGGTACATTCCTTATCGAAGTAGCGCCCGCACGTGGTATTCTGTGGAAAAGCCACACTTGAGGGGCCAAAGAGCCGTGGTTTGCAGACCACTGCGGACCGTATCAACATCACTGAAAACTGTCCCTGCGTTAACTTCTCTCCCGTCACCCTGCCTGACTGTGCCTCCACTTCCTGCCAAGAGCCCACCTGCTACAGAAGTGGATGGGCCAGGCGCGTCCTCACTGCAAACTCACACTAATGGGACAATGTGTGCCTGTTTTGGAGGACTCACAGATGCTCTACTTAAAAGAACAAAAATTACTGATTTCCCAATTCATTCTTCCAATTAGCGCAGCTGGCCAGCCTCAGAGGAAAGCTCTCTTTATCCCCCAAACAGCAGGATGAGTCCCTACTTCCTCCCTGGGCTCTCCCCACAGCCCGCCCTGTGCTTCCTGCCTGAGGGCTTCCAGCCTCCAGATTCAGGTAGACAACCTTCCTCCGGGGAGGGAAATCCTCCCCGCTGCGGAGTCAGGCACCTCCCAGGCCAGCTTCAGGCAGTGGGCAGGTATAGTTTTTCCGAGATAATTTTTTCTGGTGTCAATCCCACTCCAGCAGGCTCGGGCCTGAGCTGATGAATCAGGCGACTGACCCGATTAACACTGCCGCGTTGCTTCCGCTGCCAGCCAGACAGTCCACGGCGCTCCGAGTGTGACTAATGCGGACACCCGAAGGCAGGAAACTCAGAGGCTGGTGGAGAGGCAGCTGCAGCCCAGATGAAGCGTGAGCACACACATCTAGAGGGCTGGGGGACCCGTGCTGCATCCTGGGCTGGACTTCAGGCTCCTGGAGGAGGCCTTCAGGCTGAGCACACACATCCAGAGGGCTGGGGGACCCGTGCTGCATCCTGGGCTGGACTTCAGGCTCCTGGAGGAGGCCTTCAGGCTGAGCACACACATCCAGAGGGCTGGGGGACCCGTGCTGCATCCTGGGCTGGACTTCAGGCTCCTGGACGAGGCCTTCAGGCTGAGCACACACATCCAGAGGGCTGGGGGACCCGTGCTGCATCCTGGGCTGGACTTCAGGCTCCTGGAGGAGGCCTTCAGGCTGAGCACACACATCCAGAGGGCTGGGGGACCCGTGTTGCATCCTGGGCCGGACTTCAGACTCCTGGAGGAGGCCTTCAGGCTGAGCACACACATCCAGAGGGCTGGGGGACCCGTGCTGCATCCTGGGCTGGACTTCAGGCTCCTGGAGGAGGCCTTCAGGCTGGGCACACACATCTAGAGGGCTGGGGGACCCGTGCTGCATCCTGGGCTGGACTTCAGGCTCCTGGAGGAGGCCTTCAGGCTGAGCACACACATCCAGAGGGCTGGGGGACCCGTGCTGCATCCTGGGCTGGACTTCAGGCTCCTGGAGGAGGCCTTCAGGCTGGGCTTGCTCAGGCTGAGGCAGTTGGCAGAAGGGGGGTAACATCTGAGCATCTGACTTCAAATACCAACTCTGTTGCTTTCTGGTTGTTAGAGCTCTGGAAAGTTACAGAGCCTCCCTGAACCTCAGTTTCCTCTTTAAAATGGGGTTAATAATGGAGATCAGTGTGAGAATGAAATATAAAGGTGCTCTCAAGAAATTGCATTGACATAGAAACCAGGAGCACAAACGTGCAGGTGCAAGTCAGGCTGGGATGGTACACAAGGGAGCCTGGGTGCACCAGGCTGGGGCTGTTAACCAGCCTTGACCAGCCTCTGCCTTGGTTCCCCTGCTTATGGAATATGGATCAAATCCTGGCTCTTTTCACTGGCTGTGTGACCTTGGAAAGTTATACGACCTCTCTGTGCCTCAGTTTCCTTATCTATGAAATGGGGATAATAACAGTATCTCACAGAGGGGTTGTGGGTATTCAATGAGTTGATAAGTATAAAACTCTTAGAACTCTCCCAGGAGTTGGACAGGAATAAAGGAAGAGGGAGACAGCCTGTGGACAGTGATTGGCCTGCACGCCCTCCATTTATCATGCCCGGTTGTGTGGCTAAGTGGCTGTGGAGGAGAGGAGCTGTGAATGAACACCCAGGAGGGCTGTGGGGTGAGGGCAGGAGCTCAGGGGACGTGGAAGAGATGTTGCTGGAGTCACGGCTCCCATGCCCGGGGTCTAGGCAGCAGGGACACCTCAGGGGACCTCTGAGGAACTCTCTGCATTGTGCCCGGGAAGCACACAGTGGGTATCAGGGCCCGAGCAGGCTGCCAGCGAGCAGAGCTGATCACAGTGTGCGCACCTCAGGGTGGCAGGCTGCATAATGGGACATGCATCCCTGTTTCTTTTCTTCCTAGGTGTATGTGGATTACTTTGAGCTAAAGGCAATGGAGATTCTACAGGCTCAAGAAAAACATCTGCCTCCCCCTTAACTACCATAGAAGAATTTGAATTAGGAGCCTTGCCCATAACAAGAGTTATCACCAGAAATAACTTAAAAAAAAAAAAATCCACAAGAAAACCTATCTATTGGACAAGGCAAATTAATTACTGAACAGCTGTTCTTATCATCCTACAATTGACCTCCCCCCTCTGAAGCCCCGTGGCACCTTACCTCATTCTTAGCTCAGAATGTCATATGTACCTCATTTTCCTTTGCTGTGTTTGAACCTCTCCTGTCTGTGCGCGTTCCTCTGTGTACTTATGTTAATAAATTTGGTTATTTTCTCTTGTTAATCTGTCTCATGCAGATTTAATAATTAGACCAGCCTAAAGAACTTGAGAAGGCAGAGGGAGATTTCTTCCTCCCTTACATATATTATAAAATGAAACTTGAATGGCAGAGTTTTTGAAACTGATTGAGAAGGGAAAACTAGGATTAATACAGCAATTACAACACTCTGACAACAGCTCTGATTGAAGGACAATGAGGGAAGCACCATACTGTGGGAACCTAAAGTCCAAAAGCACCTGATCAGGAGGAGTGCAGTCAGGGTAGCCTTCCTGGAAGAGATGACTTCTAAACTGAAACCTGAGGGGGGAGTAGGAGGGATCCTGGGAATGCTCCCAGTGCCTGGTGCGCATGGTGCAGTGGGTGAAAAAGGAACCGTCTGAGTACTAGTGGGGGTGGAGCCCTGCAGAGAGCCCCTTTTCAGTGAACAGAGGGATGAATTGGGACAGTTAAAAGGGATAAGGCAGAAGCACCAGCAGGTGTTTAGTAGACACTAGTTTGCCACCCTCCCCACCCAGGGCAGGATGGCATTCCCCGGCCCTGACTGGATGCCCTGAGCCCAGGAGAGCCTCCGCTGGGCTGGGCCCTTGGGCTTCTCCCGCGATGCCTTTCTGAGGGCCTGAGCAGCCGTTAGGCAGGTCAGGACACGTCCCCAAGAAACCTGGACAGTGTTGGACTTTTGAGATCCGCCTCCACCCCAGGGACGCTGGGCAGAGCAGCCCTCTTTGGCCTGCTGCACCCCCAAATGCCCCCCCAAGTGCTGGTAGGTCCCTGGACACCAGAAGCACTATCAGTCGGACCCTGGAATGACAGGGACCCACTTCCCAGCGCTCCTCCTCCTCCGCTCCCCCCAAAAGCCTTTATCCTAGAGACTGGATTATGAATTTTCCCCTCCAGGAGATGTTGGGAAGCCGGCCTTGCTAAGGCCGGTGGTCCCCTCCCGCCGCCCGCCCGGCAGCCGCGGTCTCCCTGCGCTGCCCGCCCCGCTGCCCAGGGTTCAACCGGAGCTGGCCGGCGCACTCACCTCGCTCAGGTCCCGTGTGCAGGCAGCCCGGCGGTGGACGGGTCCCACCCGGCTGAGCCCGGCCCTGGCCGGCGGGAAGGGAGGGACGGCGCGGCGCGGCGGCCGCAACAGCAGCAGGGACCGGGCGGGGGCGTGGCGCGAAGTGGCCCCGGCTCGCCGCGCCGCCACCGGGAGGCAGCGAGGGGCGGAGGCCCCGGGCGGGCGCAGGGCAGCTGTCCCCGAGGCCTTGGGAGGATGCGGCTGCCAGCCGGGCTCAGGAGGACCATTGCTCCCCCGCGGGGAGACCGCAGGGGCCCAGACGTTTACTCCCCGCGTTCATTCGCGGTCTCTGGGGGAGGGGGCTCGCGGAGCAGGTGGCTGCTTTCGCCTTTGCCGGCTCTCGGACCGCACGGGCGAGCCTGGCCTCCGTGGGCTGGGCCGGAAAGCCAGAGCCTGGAAAGGGGATGACCTTTCCGAGCCTGCAAGGACGCCCCCACCGCTCCCCAGGCGCGGCCGGCCCTGCCAGGACCCAACCCCCTCCCCAGGCTCCTGGCTGGCTTCCGGTCGTCCACTCTGCCCCACTCGATGGATGGGGAGGTGATGGCTTCCCCGGGCCTTCGGTCTGTCAGCCTCCCCAGATCCCTCGCTTTCAGCTCTGCTCCCTGGAAAAGGGCAGGGAGGGAGGATGGAAGGAGTGAGACGCCTGGGCGGTTTCCAGACGGCCTCTCTGTGCGACCACGCGGGAAGGTCACTGTGCCTGCCATACTAACGGGGACCCGGGGGTCAGCTCTGTAGAGCTCCCAGGGCCCGCTGCTCTGCTCTTGCCACACACCTTCTTCTTTGGCCACTTCTCACTTGTGGTCCCCTCCTTCAGCCCACCCCTAAAAGGCAGTGCTCCTGGTGCTGGGCGGTTGCCAGCCCGTACCAGCTTGTGAGAGCAGACTGGTGCGTTTTCAGGAATTTTGCAAGCCAGGTGTTAAACACAGCCATCATGAAAAATTAACTTCTATAAACCTACCATTAAATAAATAATTTATATTAAAAACAAAGGCAGCAAATACTCAAAACTTCCCAGGTTTTTGGAGGTGATATTTTAGACCAAGGCGATGCCGCACATCTCTGCTCACCCCTGTGCGACATCATATTGGCAGCTTGAAATTAACTGTGGTGAAAATATTTACACCATATTGAAATTGGCAAGTGTTACCAAATCAGGGCTTGATTTGTTTTCTTCAGTGTCTGTCTCTTAAGAAAGTGATGGAGAAACTGTTGATAGTGAAGATTAAACTTAAAAGTGTGTCTTGGGTAAATATTATGGTAAATTGTATCTTTTGAAAAAATGTAGCTATTAGAATGCAAATAGCACAAGAAATTGGGGCGCTTCCAACACCTACATTGGAACTACACTCATCAGTGGCATGTAAGCATAGGTTGGCTATAAATACATGAGTTTGGCAAAAATCAGTGAGATCCAATTGGCTGTATATATATATATATATATATATATATATATATATATATATATATATATATATGTATGCATTTATGTACATATAATCCCTCCTCTCCCCCTGGTTGATTGATAAACATTTGGCTAGATGCTTCCCAAGGTTTATCCTACCTTTTCTAATGTTCTCTTTACAGTTCTCCCCAGGGTGAGCCTCTTAATCCACAGGTGATCCCAAATCTCTCTCCAGGAAGACCTCAGCCCTGAGTTATGAGTAGGAATAACCAGCTGTCACTTGGATATTTCCTACCCAACTGGTCACACATCTCCCAGGCCAGTGCCAAGAGAGAGGGTGGTGCCCTGGGGCTCAGCAGTACATGGTTTGCAATACTCCCTCAGCAACCTCAGCAACAGGACCTCGTGGAACCGCCCAGGGGGCCTAGCCCGAGGTTGGCTGTGTATGTGAGGTGTCAGAACTGGAACCAACTGATGGGAGTACTGGGTGGGTCATGGAGAAGAGGTGGGGGATCCCAAGCATCATCTGGATGTAAGGGGACAGATATGATGAGGAACACGGAGGCTTCAGTGGGGGGGGGGTAGGGGTGGAGAGTGTATTATGTGTTGAATATTTTGAATTGGAGGCGTCTTTGGGACATCCAAACCAGAGATACGGAGGTTCCGAGGTGGGGCTGGGACTAGAGGGGTGTGTGAGCCTTCTGGGAAAAGCCTGTAATCAGAGCTGTGGATGTGTATGAGCTTGTCTGGGCGGGAAGGGTGGGTTGGGTGCACTCCGAGGTGAGCCACGTAGAGAACCTGGACCACAAAGGGATGGGTGTAGCTTGTGTGGAGGCCGAGGGAGAGGAATGGTCAAAAAGGAAGGTCACCTGGGGTGAATGCCCAAGGTGCCAAGGGGGCTGAGAAGGTGTGAGGCAGGCAGGCCAGTTGGCAGTCCCCTGCCAAGATGCAGGGTCAGGGGTGTGCGCGACCTAGGATGAGAACAGTTGGCTAATATGGGGAGGGGTAGGCTCCAGACACAGTCTCAGGTCCAGGTGACCTGGAAAATGTGGGGAGTGGAGAGGAGGGGTCAAGCCTGCATCACAGGCTTCTGGCTTCTGTGATTGACAGCTGGTGTCATTGACTAAGGTAGGAAGCCCAGAGGAGCCAGGAAGTCAGGAAGTCGGCAATCCAGGCAGGGTGTCTGACAAGCAGCTGCCTTCAGACCTGAATCTCTGGAGTGGTCAGAGGAAGATGCCTCGAAGGTGGAACCTGGGACTGAGCATACAGGAAGCTTTTGATGAATGCTTGTGGACGAGATCGGTGATGACTGAGGGACCGGCAAGTCTGAGCACTGGAGAGCTGCCCAGAGGGGAGATCATGAGGTCAAGGCTGAGATCCGAGGAGCAACTGGCCATATGTCAAGTCCCACAAAGGCCAAAGGCCGCACGGGATGAAGCCTGCAAGGTGCGATTGCTCCGTCTGACTCAGAGCATGGTGGATGGCGACTCCAACCACGTGGTCAGACACGACAGACAGCAGAACACCGGGAAAGGAGGCAAGAGGAGACACTTTTACAGAAGAGGTTTGGTGAGGGAGGAAGGAAGGAGTCAGGGAGGCAGCAGCTGGACAGCAAACCGTAGATTTGGTCAGGTGGGGACATTTACACCCTTCCCTCCCTCCTCCTTCATCTCTAAGCCTTGGATCTGAGGCCCCCAGGACCTGAACGCTAGATCTGGCACCTCCTAGTTGAGCAGCCTCGGAGAAAGCCAAAGCATCCCTTTAAGCTGAGCTCCTGTTGTGATATAAATCCTCCATCAAAATGTGATTCAACTTCTACAAACTTACAGTAAATTCAAGTGTGGAAAAAAGCTGTTGTATGGTAAACAGTAAACCCTTGTTCCCCATTCTCCGACCTCGTGGCCAAAGGGAGCTTGAGCTCCGGGGGTGGGGAGACTGGGGGCTACACGCAAGGAGCCCCCAAAGCCCGAGGCCCCGGCAACGCTGCCTGGGACACGCGGCGAGGAAAACTGGGACCCGAGTCTACGCCACTGCATTTTATTCAGTCCCGTCCTTGTGTTCCAGAACCAGAGGCGATCTAACACTCATCCCAAAGTGCTCCGAAAACTGACAGTGTTATTAACATTCCCACTTCTTTCTCAGTACATTAAATGAAAAGAAAAAAAGAAATCTCTAAAAGCCAAAATCACCAGGTTTAGTCCATCCCAGGAAGAGCACCTTTACTGAACAGGAAACAGAATGTGTCAGGAACGTGACCACATACACAGAGCAGCAGGTGAGACTCCCGAGGAAAAGAATGACCCCCAGTGGAACATAAATAGAACCCCTTCTATGTACATATGTCACAGAAGTGTGTACACATATGTGGAATATAGGAAAAGAAATTTGGTTTCTACTGCAAGAAGTTATTCAGAAAGAACAAATCAACATCTCCCCCTGCCGTGGGGGACACTGGGGTGCTGTAGCCACGTTACAACGTTACAAGTGAGGCGTGCACCTCCCTGGCCCACGCTCCCCTCTGTACACTATGTACACTTGCTGGGAGGGGATGGGCAGGGCTTCTCTCTGCCCCACCCCCCAGGCCCGGCAGATCCAGTGTTTGTAGGAAAGTGAGCCAGGGAAGGCAGGTCCCTATGTGGCCCCAGGAGCTAGCTGTAGGAGAGAGGCAAAGGCCTGAGGCCACCTGCCACCTGCCTGGAAGGCCTCCTTGACCTTGGGGTACAGGGAAGTGCACGGGACCCCAGAAATGGCACTGTAACACCCTTGGTTAACAGTAAGCCGGACTTAGGGTCCACCCAGGGCCTCAAGATCTCTGTAGTCTGGCCGATCTGGGCTTCTCCTAGGATCTAATGGCTTCTGGGAGAAGGAGTAGTTTCCAGACCCACAAGGGCTCAGCCCTGTGCGCATGCGTGCGTGTGTGCACGTGTGTACACATGTACACACGCACGCGTGCTTTAATGGAGGTCGGCAAGTTGCAAACAAGTGTTCTACAGAGAGGGACACTCTCAAAATAGTGTCTGCTTTGGGGAAGTCAGTGTTGTCATTGCATTACGAGCAGCATCCCAGGCCAAAGTGGATTTGTTCAAAAGATACCAGGTGCTGGAAGCTACAGATACGAAGCCACGTTATGCACCGGTGCGTGTAATCCTGTAGGGCTTGGCACAGTGTTTCCATTGAGAAACGCATGGAAGAAACGCACAGGACCCCTTTCCTCATTCTAAAACCCTTCCTGACACCACGGGCAGACAGGAGAGAAGGCCATTGTCCTCGGAAGGCGTGTCAGTAGTTTTAAGGTTCGTGAGCTGCCGTTCCAGGAGACACGTCACACACAGCCATACTCGTACCACACCGTCTGCTGGTCCCCACCCGGCTCCGGGGACGCAGGAGTGCTCTTTGAGCTGTTCCCCCGACTGAAGTCCTCGGAGGCCCGGCTGGCGTGGGGAGCCGAGTCAGGAGACCTGCCCGGGCTCTTGGCAGGGAGCCCCTCTTTGTGGCCTTGTCCCGGGACCCCGTCACCCTCCGAGAGGCTGAGCCCCGCGCGAACAGGGGCGACGGCGGCCACTTCCCCCGAGTGTTGGGGGGTCAGGGGCTTAGTCCTGGCAGCGGGGGAGCAGTGCAGGGGCTGGGAGCTGCCGCCACCACCTCCTGCAGTGGCGATGGCCGGGGCCGTGGCAGACTGCTGCAGTGGGGCTGGCCTCTCCTCCTTCGGGGGAGCCAGCGAGAAGCGCCTCGTGTCCAGTGGCCGGCTGCGGGGACCCGGGCCCGGACTGGAGCCACCAGCCTTTCCCACAAGTGGGGTCCGCTCCCGGGCCAGGCTGTGGGAACCGGGGGGTGTGGGGCTCTGCAGGGCGTGGCTGCCTGTTTCCCTGCCCCTCGAGGCCTCAGAGCCCCCCGGCTTCTGGGGAGGCTCCTGTTTGCAGGCCTCTGGCCCGCTGGCCCGCAGCAGGTCAGCCGAGGCCAGGCTGAAGGCCCGGCTCAGGGACGTGCTCCGGCCAGTCGGGGGGTGGGAGGCTGGGGGCCCTGCGGCCGGCCGGGCTCTGCCCAGGGACAGGCTCTGGGGAGGCTGGGCCTGCCTCGGGGGGGCACTGGGCAGAGCCTCGGTCTCAGCAGGCCTGAAGTTTGGCCTCACGTACTGCCCCGGCTTCACCAGCTTCCCCTCGGATGTGCTGACAGCCATCTTGATGGTGGGGGCCACAAAGCTGGTGGGCATCTTGGCCCCTTCTTTCCTGGTGGGTGGTCCTGGCTGGCTCCCGGCGACCGGGAGGTCATTGGCCTTTCGGAAGTAGTCGCTTAGCAGATCATCCCGGCAGCTGGGAGTGTCCTACACAGAAAAGAGGAAGACCTGAGAGGCGGGGATGCGGGCCAGGGGGGTCCTGGGGGAGCCCCTCTCCCAGCCCAGATGGGCCCTGCGCAGTACACATGGCCAGGACAGAAGTTTCCCGCTTTCCCAGCCTAGCGTTGTGGCCCCACACGGACTGTCCTTGCGCAGGACGGTGGGGGCTGGGGCAGCATGCGAACCAGGGAGGGAGCCCAGATGTCACTCGGGCAGCTCCCTAACTTGACCAACAGACCCATATTGGGACACAGCTTTTCCCAAAACGCAGCCACTCCCTGGGAAGGTTAGGGCTGGAGGCCTGACCACAGCCAATAGCGTCGACCTGTCCCCCACGCCCCCAGCAAGCAGAGCAGAGGCAGGAAGCCTGCGGGCTGGACCGGACCTCCGCTCCTGCTCAGGCCACGGTGCCCGCGGGCTGGACCGGACCTCCGCTCCTGCTCAGGCCACGGTGCCCGCGGGCTGGACCGGACCTCCGCTCCTGCTCAGGCCACGGTGCCCGCGGGCTGGACCGGACCTCCGCTCCTCCTCAGGCCACAGTGCCCGCGGGCTGGACCGGACCTCCGCTCCTGCTCAGGCCACGGTGCCCGCGGGCTGGACCGGACCTCCGCTCCTGCTCAGGCCACAGTGCTCAGACACCTCACAGGGGCTTGATCTCGGACCACGGGGAGCGAGGCGAGGCTGGCTCCTGCAAAGCCAGCCAGCCGGTTTCAGAGCCCCTGCTGCCATTCTAGCTTTCCCTTGGGCTGAGAAAGGATGCAGGAATGAGAAATGCAGACCACCCAGGACCTCAAGGCCGCACAGGGGATGGCCACCCTGCCCCTGACCCCTTCAAGCTGCTACGCCCAGCCAAGTGGCTGTGCTGGAGGTGGGCTTCCTCTGGCCAGCGTCCTTTCCCACCAGGTGGGGGCGGCAGAGCCACCGGAGGCCGAGGTCTGACCCTGCTCCGGTGACTGCAGCCTTCTGCCAGCACCTCCCAGCCTGAGGGAGCCCAGCAGAGGTGTCTGCCGAGGGAGGTGCACGGACACGGTAAGAAGAGGACAGTGTGAGTTCATGGGGAAGATGAGAGTCAGAGGTCACGAGTGGATGGAGTCAGGCCCCGGCCAGCTAAGCCTGTGCTGGAGCGTCAGTCTGCAGGACAGGTCAAGGCTCAGGAGCCATCTGCACTGGCCTGAACCTCCTGGCCCATAAAGACATCTGGACACTCCACTTGACAGACACCGTCTGCCATTTTCATGCTAGTTAGGAGCCACATGTCCTGGGTGTTTGTGCAGTAAGACCCGTGGTCATCAACATCAACAAACACCATTTCCCACCTGCTTCGCCTGCGCCAGGTACTGCGATAGAAACCACAGGTGCAATTATGCAAAAGAACAAACCAAACACAAACACCCCTGCCAAAACTCACTCAGTTCTCAACGTAATCTTGCGAGGTTGTATTAAAACAACCTCTTAACAGGTAAGGCAACAGGGTTATAGAAGTTAAGCAGGCCCCACATTTAGAAAATGGGAGATCGGGGATTTGAACTCACAGCTGTTTGGCTCTGCAGCTGTTTTCCTCACCCACCTGGTTTCTCTCTGCATGTTTCTAAATCTCTGACACTCATCTTCATGAGTCCACCCTCTCTGGCCACCCGGGAGCCCATCGTGTGACAGCCCCTCCCACCGTCATCAACACTTGGGGAGTGGAGGCATGGGCGGGGGCACTGCGTGACTCCGACTTCTCCGGGCCTACTCAGGTTAGTGGGGGCGGCTCTCAGGCACCGGGCATCCGCTTCCAAAACCTATTCCAAAAACTGTTTTGGTCTCGTTGAAGCTGACAAAGGACAATGCATCGTCTGGGAACTTGGTAATAATGCAAATTCCCGGGAGTCCCAGCTCAGACCCCCGAGTTGGAAACGCGGGGTGCAGCCTGTGCCCAGGCCAGCCCAGGGTAGTGTGATCCACGCTGGAGTTTGAGAACCATGACCTCAGACCGCAAACTGCTTGAGGACAGGGCTTTTGTCTTCCTCCAGCTCCTGGCACATAGTTTTATTATGTTTTGTATTTCCTTTCAGGGTCAACCACAGGACTAGGCATCTGGCAAGTATGTGATAAGAACTAGCTGGCTATTTTTTGTTTGTTTTTGCTAACACACGTTACACATGCCGCCTAACACACAGTACATGCTCAGTAAATATCTACTGAACAAACACTGTGTTCTCTGTGCCACTGGGCCCCATGACTGCACATCACAGAATTGACTAAGCGGCTTCAGAAAAGCCACACGGAGACCCGGAAGGGTGGCTGTTTCCTGACACTGATGTCTGGAGGTCAGAGCTGCCGAGCGGAGCTCCGTGAACGAGCGCAGCAGGCCAGCCCCCGCTGGCGGCACGTTTTTGTGTGGTCCGTGAGCTGAGGATAGTTTTTTACATTTTAAAATGATCGAAAAAATTTTCTTAAAAAACGTCTTCTGGGCCCTGGCCGGTTGGCTCAGTGGTAGAGCATCGGCCTGGCGTGCAGAAGTCCCGGGTTCGATTCCCGGCCAGGGCACACAGGAGAAGCGCCCATTTGCTTCTCCAACCCTCCCTCTCTCCTTCCTCTGTCTTTCTCTTCCCCTCCCGCAGCAAAGATGGCCCGGGCACTGGGGATGGCTCCTTGGCCTCTGCCCCAGGCGCTAGAGTGGCTCTGGTAGCGACAGAGTGATGCCCCGGAGGGACAGAGCATCGCCCCCTGGTGGGCAGAGCGTCGCCCCTGGTGGGCGTGCCGGGTGGATCCCGGTCGGGCACATGCGGGAGTCTGTCTGACTGTCTCTCCCCATTTCCAGTTTCAGAAAAATACAAAAAAAAAAAAAAAAAAAAAACGTCTTCTGTGAAAAGTCTATAAAAAATTCAAAGGTCCGTGTCCCTAAGTAAAGTGCTACCAGAGCACAGCTGTGCCCGTGCACCGACAGACGGCCCAAGTCCGCTTCCTGCCCAAACAGCACGGGTGACGGTGCAGCAGAGACGGCGTGGCCTACGTGTATGATCTGGCCCTTTACAGAACAGAACAGAACCTGCCCCCCTCTGCTGGTGAGGGCTCCGAGTCAGCGGTGCTCAGAGCTCTGCCCCAACCCCCGGCTGAGGCCCTAACCCTGCAAGTGCATGCCGGCCCCATCTTCAGAGAAGCCCCGTGTGGTGGACGCACGCCATCCCTGCCCTCCATGTTGGCAACACATTTCCGCCCGCTCGCTCCCCAGGTGGAGGAAAGACTCTGAGGTCTGGGCCGGCGGCCAGCACACGGCTGGCTAGTGGTCACGTGCCCCCATCCAAGCCAGCTCTGCGCCCCGGCTGCACCTCCCCGGCCCCATCGCTCCCTGTAACTGTGCTGTCAACGTCTCCGCCTACGGCCCTGGTCCCCGCGAGGGCCACTCACGGGTGTGGGGGAGACCCGGTTGCTCTCCTCCAGGAACTCCTCCAGGGTGACCATCTCGCTGCTCGGGGACGCGCAGGGCCGCACGCCGGCGTGGGGCTGGGCCGCGCCGCGCTTCTGGACGCCCTCCGGGGGGAGAGGCCCGTTCTGGGGCGGCAGGTGCTCATGGCGGCTGAAGGCAGGACGTCCCGGGGTGCTGGCCTCCCTGGGCAGAGTGGCCGTGTCCCTGCAGGGGATCAGGTCTTCGCTGCTGAAGCTCTCGGACCTGCCGTGGAGCTGGTCAGAGGAACCTGGGTGTCGGGGGGAGGTGACACAGAGGGACAGACATCAGTCTCCCACCCTCTCTCACCGGCCCCCAGTGGGCTGGGAGCTGCCTCCGCTCACTGAAAACAGCCCGCCCGCCCAAGAACCCAGAGCACATTTCTTCCAGACTGGCATTTTGGGTGACAAGGACATTCTGGAGTTCTTTAGAATTTCACACTGGCATTTAAAAACAAAATAACTTGAGATGAAAGCGGAAGGCTTCTGTGAAAGGGTGAATTATTAATAGCTGTAAGGGACCACACTTGTTAGCTCGTGGGGCTGCACATTCCTTCCAAATGCACAGGAAACACCTGCAAAGACAGACCGTGTTCTGCACCGTAAAACAAACTTTAAACATTTTAAAGGAATCCAAGTCAGCCAGTGTGCCCTCTGACCACTATCACAACTCGGGGCACTATCCCCACTTTGAAGATGAAGTGACTCGGATTCAGAGGGTGAGGGGCCTCGCCCAGGTGCCCAGGGCTGGTTGGTGGAGGAGAGGGAATTCAAACCCCAACCTGTTAAATCTCCCAGGCCTGGGCTCGAAACTGCAGGATGTGGCCTCATGGCTATAAATGCATATTGCTTTCAAGAACCTTGTTAAATGTATTTTGGGGAACTGAGAGGAGGGGAGACAATGAGGCAGACTCCTGCATGCACCCTCACTGGGATCCACCCTGCAACGCTGTCTGGGGCCAATGCTTGAATTAGTGCAGGGGTCCCCAAACTACAGCCCGTGGGCTGCATGCGGCCCCCTTCGCACTTCCGGAAGGGGCACCTCTTTCATTGGTGGTCAGTGAGAGGAGCACATTGACCATCTCATTAGCCAAAAGCAGGTCCATAGTTCCCATTGAAATACTGGTCAGGCCTGACCTGTGGTGGCGCAGTGGATAAAGCATCGACCTGGAAATGCTGAGGTCGCCAGTTCGAGGCCCTGGGCTTGCCTGGTCAAGGCACATATGGGAGTTGGTGCTTCCAGCTCCTCCCCCCTTTTCTCTCTCTGTTTCTCTCTCCTCTCTCTCCCTCTCTCTCCTCTCTAAAAATGAATAAATAAAATAAAATAAAAAAATACTGGTCAGTATGTTGATTTAAATTTACTTGTTCTTTAATTTAGATATTGTATTTGTTCCCGTTTTGTTTTTTTACTTTAAAATAAGATATGTGCAGTGTGCATAGGGATTTGTTCATAGTTTTTTTTATAGTCTGGCCCTCCAACGTCTGAGGGACAGTGAACTGGCCCCTGTGTAAAAAGTTTGGGGACCCCTGAATTAGCGCCTGAGGCCGATGCACTCCAACAGAGCTATCCTCAGTGCCGCCCGAGATCACACTCAAACCAACCGAGTCACTGGCTGTAAGTGGCAAAGAGGGAGAGATGGGGGGGGAGGGGGAGAAGCAGATGGGTGCTGCTCCTGGGTGCCCTAACCAGGAATCACACCCAGGACATCCATATGCCAGGCTAATGCTCTATCCATTGAGCCACTGGCCAGGGCCGTATTCTTTTAATTACCCAGATAATACAAGCCCAGAGCCCAGTCCTGGAAAGTGCACGCAAGGAGAGGCCGACTCACCCTTCAGGTTGAGAGGCGAGCTGCCGCTGGACGCGTTCCGACTGCTCTCCAGACTGCCTGGCCGGGACCCTGGAAGGAAACGGCAACCCTTAGCCTCGGGGGCCCCTGACCAAGTACAGTGCACCCCAGACTAAAGCACCTCATCGGGAAACAGTCACGGGACAGAGGAGCTCCGTGCCAACGTTCAGGCGACCGCCCTCAGAAGGCACGGCTCTGGGATTCTCTCAGTCCTCCTGGGAGGGGTCCAGCTCCCCCTGGGCGGTGGGCACAGCGCACAGGAGGCTATCCAGAATGACAACCTGTCCTGTTCTTGTGAGGTCTAAAGTGTGGCTTCAGCTCTGTTAACAAAAGAAATATCACGTAGGGCTCCCGTATAGACAAAAAGAAGGAAAAAAGTGCTGCTCTGAGCACGCCAAGAGTTGGAGGGTACAAGGAGACTCCCCCCCTTATCACTTATCACTGCATGGAGCTTTCTGGAACACACGTGGAAGCACCCTGCTTAGACCAGGACAGGGCACCCTGGTGAGGGTGAGAGTCAGGGCACGGCTGTGTGTGCACACCACGCGTGTACAAAGAAGTGTGTGCCGTGCGCAGGCAGCTTCCCCGCGGGGGTCCGTGGCAGCGGGTGCTGGGACCCTCAGGAGGAAAGAAAGTGCTCACTTTCCTCAGCTGTTTGCTGTCCTGTTCCTTCTCGTTGCCTCTAATTTACATCTGCCCCGAAGGGAAAAATTCAACCGTCACAGTGACGTGAGGGGCACCAACCTGCCTGGTGGTGGCGCGTGCCTGCCTGTGCGTCCACAGCAGCCTTCGGGTCCGAGGGCGGCACTGCCCCGGCCAAGGGCAGGCTGTCCCTTCCAGTCCTGCCCCCGTCATCAGTGTTGGTCCTGCGGCACAACAGCCGGGGGACAGGGGCCGCGTTTCCGTCACCCCCCCTCCCCCGCACACAGCTGGTGTGGAGTGGACTGCGCCGAGAACTAGGGACCCGCTCAGAGGCTCTGCTTCCCACCCCACCGAGCCAAGCCTGCTCTGGACCAACCGGGTCGACAGGGCGCCCAGTCCCCAAGTGCCGGTGCACGCCGCAAACAGCAGGCATCTGGGGAAAACCGGTTCACAAACGCGGTTTGGGGGTGAGCCAAAAAATACCTGGTTTGGTTAAGAGCGTAGAAGCAGCTTCTCAGAGTCCCCTATGGGAAGTACCACTAGAAGGCAGCTGGGATACTCTGCCCTTCCTTTCTTGATAAGAGACGCTCCAGGAATCAGAACACTTAGGAAGAAAATCCTTTCCACCAGCCGATTAAGCAGAAATCTGACTATTCGGAGACTTACCGAGAAAGGCAGTGGAACCCTCTGTCGTGTCCCCCCCCCCCCCGGCCCAGGGCAAAGATGAAAGGGCTCCATGGGGTCAACCTGTTTCACCTCAGAGCCTGACTTCACTCGTATGTTGTGTGAGTCAATGTCAACATCATTAAAACTTCCTAGGTGATGACGGGAGGGGGTGAAGCTTGCTCCCACATCGTTCATCACTTCAGAAACTGAATCCAATGTAAACACTGAGTTTTCTTTTCTTTTCTTTTTTTTAAAAAAAGAGAATTAATTTGCTTCCCTTCTAGGATTTGTTTTTCAGAAATCATAAAAATTCAAAGTGACCTTTAATTTTTGAGAAGGCTGGTATAATTCACTGCTTCCCTTCGGCAGAAATTTACAATATGCCTAAATCAGATGGCAAGTGCTTCTAACCATTTCTAAGATGAAATTTACAACTTCATCTCAGTTGCTCTGGGCAACTCAATGCCATGTGAGGACAGGAAGACCCTCCTGCAATCCAAGCTCCCTGCATGAGTCACCAGAACCTCCCAAAAGCAAGGGGAGGGAGTCAGAGCCTCCTGAAGCAGGACACTTGACAGGTAGTGACTTCCCCATCAATGGGGGTATGTAAGCAGAAGCTGCATGCTCAGGCCCTAGGGAGGGCAGGGAAGAAATGTTGAGGAGCTGTTGTGGGTCCCCCATTCCCACTTCTCCTATTTTGTGTGTTGGACTTTGTCACAGAAGTTGGCTCGAAGGAAAAGTAACCACTGAGGAAAACAAGTCTGAGAGCCCAGGCTGAAGGGCACAGTGCACTGACCACTCACCGTGCTGCCTGTGGCTGGCAAACTCGAGCTCCAGGGACGGCTCACAGAGGCTGTCCTCTGAGTTACAGCCTACGGAGAAAATAAGGCTGATGAGCCAGGGCCCGGTCCGTCCACGGGGAAGCCTGGGCTTGGTGCCAGACAGCCGCCGCTGCCCCACCCGGCACCTGAGTGCGGCTGTGTCCAGCTCCTGGGGAGAGGGAGGGACCTGTGAATCGTGCCCTTAGGACCTGCCTATGCTATCTTTTCCTCCATTTCTCCTGCTGAGGTGGCCTCACACTCCTATTTGCTTTGACTTGAAATCACGCTTCTGCCTATGCAATGACAGGGACTACACATGAAAGCAGAGTTCTGGCCCAAGGACAACGCAGCAAAAGGAGCTGACCCCTAGCACCCTGAGAGTCCCTCCCGACCTCGCAGGCCGGCTCCCTGAAAGCAGAGGGCCGCAGAAGCAGTTCCCGTCTAGGGGCCTCGCTCTCACCACCTGGCTGCAGGAACGAGAAGGGAAGAAGCCATCGCCCGAGAGAGGACGCGGATTCAGAGACTGAACTTCGCACCAGCAGCTCCGAACCAGAAACAGTGTGGAATCTATGGGCCACCAGTCACCTGCTTTCCCCGAGAAGGACTAAAATGCCGTGCCTCAAACCTGCTAGCTTCTGACAGCAGACCCTGGGTCGCCTCCAAAATGACAACAGGGTTTCCGTTTTGCAGTTATATGCCCACCTGAGCAGGGGAACTGGGCTGCCAAGGGGGTCGTGGTGGGCAGGGCTGGGTCTGCAGTGTGACAGGCCCTCATGCAGACTCTGCAGGCACGTGGACAGGCCTGGGCTCTGGCCCACGGTGGCATCCAGGCCGAGACAGCCCGTAAGTTAGCCTGAAGGGCCAGGCCTTGAGCCACACAGGCCGCTGGGGGTCTGAGGGGAGACGGTGTCCCCAGCTCCTGCTTGCGACCAGGCAGGGCTTCTGCACCCCAGAGCCTGGGAGCCTAGAGCAGACTGCTAGCTACCGACCACGGACACCCGAGCACGTCCGCTCCAGCTGGCCCGTGGCACAAGTCTCTTGACATCCAACAGTAAGTGACTGTTTTCAGTGTCCGGCCAGGGGCAGAGAAGGGCTGCCTGGCCGCCCTGGGCTCACCCAGCTCACCTTCTCCCGGGGAGTTTCTGATTGGGGAACAACAGGGACCAGGCACTGAAGCTGACCCAGGCATGCGGTGACAGCAGGGACCCAGGCATGCCTTGACAGAAGGGACCCTGTCTGTCCTTGCTTGTCACACCAAGGTTATGCAAGCCATGGTTTCAACAGTCCAGTGGGTGATGTTATTATGAAAAATACTAATCCCTCTTGTACTCTTCAATTTCTAACTCCGAGAGGCACTCATGACTCACAGCTTTCTTCCGATATCTTCATCTCTAAGTTATAAACGGAATGTCTTTTTAGTTCTAAGGCTTTATTTTCTCCTTTCTGTTTGCATATGTGCAATTTCCAAGTGCTTTCCCCCGACTACTCCTCTCTACAGCACCCTGTTCTTGTTTGATGGGTAAACTCATTTCCTCTGCTGTTAATGACGGGCATGTTCAAGTTTTTGTCTCTGTGCTGAATGACGGTGGCCTTGTTGCCTCTCACACTGGCTTTGGTCTCGGCTGCGGCAGGCCTGCCTGAGGTGTCTGGGCCCGAGCTTTCGTGGGCTTCGCCTGGCAAGGTCTGACTCAACAGTTTTGCTGGGAACTCCTCCTGATTTTCATTTCAAACACGCATGGCTACGGGTCTCCCAGGGGACATTCGGCCTGTAAATCCTTCCCTGAGCCCCTTGTTTCCCAGGTTAGGATGCCTGCCTCCACTCTACCACCGACTTCCAGCTTGGAGACCCTGTCAAGTCTCCTCTCTGGAGAAGAAACGTTGCCTGATTTTAGCCCAAACTTGGGCTCACATCCGTTCTGGAGCTACCTGCTGCCACCAAGCCCTGAGCAGGGTGGTGGGGTCGAGGGCTCTGCCATCAGCAGCTAAGGGAGGGCCAGGCTCCAGAAGGTGAGGCCACCTGCCCCAGGTCACTCTCAGCTGCAGGCAGAGCTGAGGTCTGGGTGCTGCCCCAGCCTGACCACTCTGCTCACCCCCTCTCAGCTGGGGGACCCTCCTGCCTGAGAGCCGGGGCCCCCGGGACAGAGCCGATGACTCACCTTTGGTGCGGCCTGGGTGCCGGGAGATGGGGGTGGAGCTGCAAGGGGTGGTGGAGATGGCCGAGGAGGAACAGGTCCGGGAGCCCAGCTCTGATGGCCAGAGATTCGTGGCCGGGTCAGCGGAGGCATCCGTGTGGTCAAGGCTGCCCCCGGGCGGGGACCCTCGCTTTGGTTTTCGGTCCCCAGGGCCTGGGGCAGAGAAGGACATTGAGAAACGGGGCTGCAAAATCCCCTGCCAGGGTGGGGCTGCCACACCGAGGCCTAGAAGCAGAGGCAGCAGGGCACAGAGACCACACGGACAAGAGCTGGGCTGCGCGGCCCCCGGGCTGCGCGTCCCGGGCTGCGGTGGGGACGGGAGGCCCGGACTGCGGGAGGCCGGCCCTGGCTTGACACAGATCACAGTGCGAGCCCTGGACAGCTGGAAGGAAACCAGGGTCCAACTCAAGAGTCTCAACAGAATGTTGGTAAAAGTCCAACACAGTACTACACGGCACACCTTCTCCACGGCCCTGAGTGACACATCCCTGATACAAAAAGACCACGGCAGATGTCTGCTCAGGACCCCTGCAGACCTGGAGCCAAAGGCCCTCAGGGTCTAGGATGTACACCCCGCCAACTGGACTCCCTTGTGACCCCAGGAAGTTAACTGCCACCCTAACAACAACCTGTTTTTTAAGACATCTTACTCTCTGCACGGTGACATTACTGTGAGAATGACTTTTACTCTGGATTCTCAGCTTTATGGCAACCTCTGAATTTCCTAATGTGAACATAAACTCTTGTCAAAGTTAAAAAAAAAAAAAGACCCGATATAAAAAAGAAAAACCCCCAAAATAGCCTTCAACTACCACATAGTAGGAAAGGGGAGGGGCGCTCCAAATACAAGCTAGAAATGACGGCGCAGGAGCTGCCGGCAGCGTAGGACGCCGTGTTTGTCACCACCTCCCGCTCCAGGCAGCCCACCGTCGAGACCCTGGCCCCTTTCCACACTTTTCAGGGACCGGAGCCCCCAACCCCCTCCCCACCACTGTGAAGGTTTAAGCACTCAAATCTTACGACTTGAAATCAAGGGAAAATTTGGATTTGGAAAAATAACCTTGATGAGAAGCAAGTGTCAAGTGTGGTGGGACGACTCGGACAGGTGTCCACTGGGAGAAGGGAGGGTGAGGAGCAGCGGGGGCGGCAGGGAGACAGACAGCCGTCCCCCGAAAGCATGCCTGTCCCCCGTCAGCACACCTGGGCGCAGAGGCCAGAGGCCCAGCCGCGGCAGCCGGGGGTCCGGAAGCGGGTGTGTGAGACGGGACCGGGGCCCCATCAACTGACTTGAGCATGCTCAACGTTAGGTGTTTATTTTTATGGTGACCTTATTTTTAGGGTGAGACTGGTTTTCCATGGACAGTGCTGATAATGATTATTATTTTTTCCTTTCAAAATAAATGTCAGTGGAGACGGTGAGTCAAGGGCAAGCATGCACAGGTGACAGACACAGGGCGGACGCCATGGAGATGGCACAGGGATGGCTGAAGGCAGACGACAGTGCAGTAGCTAAAGGCCTCTACGGACCAGCACCCCCCGCCCGGGCCGTGAGCTGTGTGCTGAGGGCCCGTGCTCCGCTGCTCCGACACCAGCAGCCCAGATGCCGGAGAACCTCGGCACAGCCCCAAAACTTGTCTCTGGGCCGAACCCCAGCTCAGCAGCCTCGATCCAATTAATGCAGCACACTGGAATGGAGCCATAAGTCCTTCCCTACAAATGGCCTGATCCGCAAAAGCCAACAATTCTGTGCTCTGACAAGGAAAGGGGGGGGGGCAACATTTTTAAATTCAGCGGCTTAAAATAAGTCTTAAAAAAAAAAAAAGATCTGACTCGACAGAGGCCGTACATTTTAGGAAGCATAGCGACAACTGACCAGCTCTGCGTTACACACGGGCAGGACGTAAGCCGCAGGTGCGCGCGAGGGGGCGACACATGGCCGGCCAGCGGACTTACTCAGCACGGACCTCCTGGCCCGGGGACCTGTGCGCGGATGTCCCGAGGCTCCCCTGAGACCGTGCTGCGCTGGAGTACGGTCCAGAGGGTGTGACAACTCTTCTTCTCTTTTGAAATCAGAATCCACGCTGGCTACTTTTTTAAGCTTGGCTTGGAATTGGGGTCAGGAGGAGGGGTCCACTATGGGTCATCTGGCCTTTAGGTACTGTTATTTTTGTTTGTTTGAGTTTCAGAAATGAAGGAGGGCATGTGATGAAGACACTGATAAAGGGAGAGGATTAGAAGTCTCCAAGGTCTGAGAAAGGGAGGGGCTTGTTAGGAGAGGACGGGACGTCAGAGGAAGACCAGAACCGGAGGCGTTTAGAGAAAGCTGGGTGGGCCGTCGGAGACTTGTCCTTGTCCTGGCTTTTGCTTCTCAAAAAGGGACTCTTTTTGCGCTGGGTCGCTAAATTGTTATCCCCCGGATAACCCAAGAGAGGAAAGGGGGAAAAAAAAAATAAAACAGCAAATAAATGAAATGAAATAACCAATGATGCTACATTAGCTAAACGTCCTGGGGAAATCCGAGTCCTGCCCAGCTCAGGCGAGACAGAAACACCCACGACACAACCAGAATCAGGACTCGGTGAATCACTGACGCGCCGATTCAATTCAATTAACGCCGTGGCATCTTTGTGCCGATACTTATTCGGCACACAAGAATTCCATAGCTCACGGAGCCCATGTGTCAAGACTGTTCTTCAATTTCAGTGTGTTAAATTATTAAATGAGATGGTTTATTAATTTAAGACCCGGCTTTTCTTACTCATCCATTTTAATGACAGGCTCCCGGACAACTTGGCTCACACACGGCTCCTACTAACGTCCAAAGACCTTGGGAAACACCTAATGATATGTCTCTGGCCTGCTGTAATAGAACAATCTATCTGGACGACTCACGAATATTTCTGGCACATCTAGAATAACCTCTTTTGGCAGGATGAGTTGGAAAATAATAAAAACATTTCTCTTTTTGATACCAAAAAACATCCTCGACATCAAGAATTTATTATTCCCTTTTAGATCCCTACGCATCCTCTGCTCCAAACTGACACTTTATGACCTTTAAATTATAGTCTTCTCAGAGCAGTTTGGTCTAACTTTCTGAACATGTCAGACATTAACCCAATTTCTGATTTAGGGTTCACGTGGATAGTGGAGCCTCCATTCTTTCTTTCTCTACAGCACCACCTGGTGGCCAGAGCTCACGCCTCGGGATAAGGAACCAACTAGTCCATGCTGGCGCCCTAGTTTTTTTTTTTTGGCGTGGTTGGGGACCAGAGCAGCTGCTGCGACTGCAGGCAGTGCTCACAGGGGCGAAGAGCCCAGGCTCCGTGATCTGTCCGATCTGTGTTCTCATCCCAGCTCTAACCCTTACTCCCTGTCAAGCCTCACTTCCTCAGCTCCGAAAAGAGAATAGTAACCATGCCTACACCACACAGCAGTTAGGATGAAAGGAGATACAGCAGGTCGATCAGCTAAAAGGGTGCTGGGCCCGGGAAGAGCATCCCTTCACACGGCTGCTGTTCCCCATGTTTATCACTGACCTGCTCATTGATGGATCAGCACAAGTGGGGACCAGTCAAGCTTTTTCTTTTCTTTTTCTTTGAAAGTTTTCCTAACTCAATTAGGCCGATTATGGTCCATCAGGTCAACTCAGACAGTAACGTAAGTTCAGGTGATACGTGTCAAAAAACAAAGAGGCAGTGTGCAAGCCTGAGGCAGCAGAGCCCCTCTAGACTAGAGGAAGCAAGTGTCAGGCAACTTCAGCTTCACTATCCGTCACCTGCACGTGAGCATTTCACCCGTCGCCTCCTGGGAAGACTGGGCGTGAACATTAGTGCCCTAACAATGCGCATGTATGCGTGTACACACTTCGTTTTTGCATTTCAAGTGACAAGCCAGGACCTGAGGTGGTGACTGTCCCCCAGAAAGGCTTGTGCACATCACACTCACAAGGCTGCTTGTCACCGGCCCCCAGTGCTGTGACATCAGCCCCTGACAGCGCAGGACTCTTAGGCACGGGCCTGATCTTCAGAAAATCCTGATGTCCTTCATAAAATTTAGCTTTCTCAAGAATGCAGGTTTGGCAGGTTTATAGATAAATCATCTGTAAAATTGATACTTAAAAGTATGTTTGAAAATTTGACCACATTTAAGGCAACGGCTTACACCGTTTCATCGACTGCAGGAGGCACATTTCCCCTCCCCGTCCCCCGAACTTTAACATCTCTGAGATCAGCATGCAGCTTTGAGTGTGTCTCAGTCAGTGTGGGCTAGGGGGCAATTCTGACAAAATTGTCACCTCCACAACCAATTCGTTTCCTTCTTAGGGGTGCACAATAATTGTGCAGCTCGTGACCGAGAGCCCCTTAGAGTCGATGAAATGCAGCACAGGCAATGAGAAATCCATTTCAGAACCTCTGGAAAACTCCAAATGTCAGCCCGGAGTGACAAGGTGAACTTCACCCCAAGGCTAGATCAGGTTGGAGGAAAAATCCAGACCTGCTTTTCAAAGCAATTAAGAGGTCAGAGCCACACAAGGACTTGCTGAAGAACTTGCATCTGTCCACTCCGTGTCAAATGCACTGGGAATCTCCCTACCAAAATGTCTTAGTCTAGCCCGCTGACAGAAGGAAATCCCAACACATACACTCTTGAGCTTGTCCCCGTGGTGCCTGTGAGGACGTCAGCTTTGGATAATCGAGTCCCTACCACAGTCTATGTGATGAGTGATGCTTCTTAGGCCAAAGCAACTAAACTGTTATGGGACAAAACTGTCACAACACTGACGCGGGTGACATTTTCTACTTGGTTGTTAACATACCTAAAGAGGCAGATGTGTGTGCATGGAGCACACGCTCTCAGGTCCTACACACGCGTGCGCACACCCCCAGGCATCTCGGCGGCTCTGCCCTGTGCTGAGGGAGCCCTGACACCCTGCCCTTCCTTCCTCCACCCCCTGCCAGCAGCCGGGGCTGCCCCGCCTACCTTTCCCCACGGGCCCGTTGTGGGCGTCTCGTTCTTCTACGCAGTTGGAGCCCAACGGGGTGGCCTCAGGGGGCTCTGGCTGCGATCTGAGAGGCTGGGCAGCAGTGGGCGAGGCCGGGTCTGAGGACTCCGGTGGCCACGGAGGGGTGTCTGTGGTTGACTTCAGTCGTTCTCTGGAACTCTCTTTCTTTGGTTTGATGAATTTGACTAAGGCTTTGGCTCCAATCCAGTGGTTTTTCCTAGTTAGAGGTTGATTTTTAGGATGCAGCCGGCTCTCCCTGGCCCTCCAGCAGGTCACTGGGGGCCCGGATGTGAGCTGGGATGTTTACCGCTAGCCTGGGAAGGTGGCCATTAACTTGAGGTTCAGAATGATGGCGCCCTTCACCTCCACCATGATCATCGTACTGGTGGGCTCGGGAGGTGAACCATGACTCGCCGTTAATTTGCACAGACCCAGGGACGGTAGAAACGTCCACGGGGCAGAAACGCACACTAGCCCCTTAAATACAGCTCTCAGGGAAACAGACCCTTAAATACAGCTCTCAGCACTCTTGGGGATCTGTGTGAAATATAGGAAGTATTGCTGTGCTCATCTAATCTACATATGTTTGTTGGCAATTTTCCCATCAAAAAGCCATTTTCAGGAAGAGTCCGGGACCTGCTCACATTCTGCTGGAGTTAGCACTAAGTGAAATACGCCGGCATCCCCCGACCAGTCCTGGCACTGAAAAGTCTGGGGGCAGGGGAAGAGGGCACGAAGAGTGGGCTGTCTGGATCGAAAGCGGTTAATTTAAAGAGTAAGTAATACAGTTTGGCTAACTGGAAATGGGGGTGCTCTAACCTAACAAGAACCACACCTGGGTTCTAGTCCTGGCTCGGCCACTAAACGGCCTTGTGCTCACACAAACCACTTCCCCATCTGGGCCTCCACTTCTCTGTCCACAGAAAGTTCAGGCGGAGGCTCTGAACTTCTATGGTTTTGTGATTTCAACAGAGCGGCCTTGCAGGATGCCTGGTGACCGACTGCAAAGCTGGGCCGGGACAGGACACCGTGAAGGGCCAGTTCCTGGGGCTCAGGCCCGGCACCGGGGGAAGGAAGCCCTGCTGGATGGAGGCTGGCCGTGTGGGGACCCAGCCAGCCCACCACCGAGGCCGCTGCTCCCTGGAGAAGGGGACGTGCTTATGAAGCCACCCTGGGGTCCAGGGAATCCAGAGGCATTCAGGGAAGGTTCCTGTGTTTGAAGATCAGGGGTGCCGGTCTGGGGGTCTGATCCAAAACAGAAACATGGTTTTCTCTGTCCTGTTAAATCTGGAGACAAAACCTGATCCACCTGCTCTAACGGCTCTAAAACCGCAACCTCTGCCACCTTGTGGCTTGTGGCCGGCCGGCAAACGGCCGCCCCTTACAGGACAACCCGGAGGACGGAGAGACCTGTGAGGGGGCGGGCCCGCACACGGGTGACCTGCTGGACAGCGGAAGACACAAACTGGCCCCTGCTCTAGACGGCTAGTTTCCCCCATCTCCTCGGCAAAGGGCAAGCTCTTCTGTCCCGTGTTTCGGTTATTGGCACTTAAATCAACTCACTTCTTGGGAGCAGGATCGTAGAACTTGTACTGATCCATGATTTTTTCTTCCAGTTTCTCCTTATGTCTCCGTAAGGCGTTTAATTTGTCTCTGTGAACAGAGGGGAAAGAAAAACCTAAGAACTTACTCATATGTTTAAATAAAACACATGAACTTACTCATCGTCCCAGCCTGGGACCTGACCAGAAGGGGCCAGCATTATTTCTGGGGTTCAAGATGTCACAGTGCTTGTGATCATCACAGTCGCCGAGCTGAGCATACGTGAATGCAGGGGTCTGACGTGGGTCCAGGAGCCCTAGCACCTTGAGGAGACACGCTAAAGCATCAGGCTGTATGTGAACTCGGGAGAGCAAACCCCTCACCATCCGGAAACATAAGCTCGGAAACCCCAGGCCACTCGGCCAGATCAATTCAGGACACTGGGAGCTCGGGGTCAGACACTGGGCGAGACTAGCCCCTGCAGGTGCCATTAACACCACTTTCCGGTGGCAGAGGTCTGTCCTCAGGGAGTGAGACAGATGGGGAGAGGTCTGCCCTCAGGGAGTTAGACAGGTGGGGAGAGGTCTGCCCTCAGGGAGTAATACAGGTGGGGAGAGGTCTGCCCTCAGGGAGTTAGAGAGGTGGGGAGAGGTCTGCCCTCAGGGAGTAAGACAGGTGGGGAGAGGTCTGCCCTCAGGGAGTAATACAGGTGGGGAGAGGTCTGCCCTCAGGGAGTTAGGTGGGGAGAGGTCTGCCCTCAGGGAGTTAGGTGGGGAGAGGTCTGCCCTCAGGGAGTTAGAGAGGTGGGGAGAGGTCTGCCCTCAGGGAGTTAGGTGGGGAGAGGTCTGCCCTCAGGGAGTTAGAGAGGTGGGGAGAGGTCTGCCCTCAGGGAGTAAGACAGCGTCAAGGTTAAAAACCAGTCTGCTGACGCCCCTGGGTGCCTGACTGCCAGGCTGGTTCTGCTCCAGCGCCCGGGTCTGTGCTGTTCTGTCCCCGCTATGCTGCGTGCCTCACGCTGGGGTGCTTTCATGTTTGCCTCCCCGGCCCCTCCAGCTGCACAGACTCAAGGAGGGTAGGCCCCACAACCCTCCCAGGGCCGGGAAAGGTACCCGCTTGGAGCGACTCGGGAGCCTGCCAACTTCCCGGTGCTCGGCAGACACCCTGTAACGTGAGCCCGTCCTCAGGGCACCGCCTGGGGAGCCAGTCTGCACCTGCCACGGTCTGCAGGGAACTTCTGTCCCCACGGTCTGCAGGGAATCTCTGTCCCCACGGTCTGCAGGGAACTTCTGTCAGCTGGATCACAGAGGGCCAGCTAAGAGCGACAGTCATTTCTGCCCCCCACGCTACAGTGCGATTCTCCGTGTAAACCATCCCCTTTGATGGGCGCTGAGCCGCCTGGAGGCGAGCAGATGACACCAGGAGAAGAGTGAAGCGGTGTCACTGCCCCCTGGGGGCTGGGACAGCGAGCGTCCGGTGGTCACTGCAACTATGTCCCTCTGCCCCACGCTGGCCAGCCGTTCCCGATCACAAGGAAGGACAGTCCCATTAGCACAGCAGGGAAAGGTGGAGACCACCCTGGACCCACAGACACCTCTCAGATCACTTGTCTTCCAAACCACAAGGGTTCCAGGACCGAGGCTCAATCTCCTGACCACTTTTCTCGCAGCTCCCTGGGCCGAGCGGACCAGCATTCCTTGACCACTCGCTTCCCAGTGGCTCTGACTCATTAGCCGGGCACGGAAGCCTTCCCTCCTGGTGTTCCTGCCTCTGCCCTGCACCCAGACCACACCGTGCTCTCCCTTCACGCCCCCCCCCCCCGCGAGGCTAACCTCACCCCAACTGTATCAGCCACAGAGCCCCATCCCCCAGCACCATGCCTTCTCCTGTGCCTCCACGGAGCCCTTCCACATCCGTCTGGGGTGCACGCAGCTCTGCTCACGCCCCACTAACCCTGCTAGTTCCTGGCGACCAGGTTACCGGTTCTGGGCACCTCGCAGGACCCACGTCCAAGCTGGACTTTGTAAATCCCAGCAGAGGGAGGACGACCAGGGCGCGCCAACAACCCCCTGCTCCAGCCCATTCGGGGGGAAACGGACACAGACAGAAAGGGCTCGGCCTCTGATGGGCCTCCTGCCTCAGGTCCCTCTCTTTCCCGCCGTCTGTTTTCTCTAAAGTGAACGCAACTCTAAAAGCAGATTAAGAAGCTCCTGGCTGTGGGCAGCGTCTCTAAAAAGTAAACAGAAGGCCATACCTCTGCCTGCAGACATCTAGAACCATTCCAGGGAAAACAAAAGAATGTGCTGGTAAGACAGCTGTCCCCTGCCCTCGGGACACCAGCGCCCCTGGGGCTCCATGACCAGAAGGTTGTGGTGTAGGCACGGAGTGGGGAGCCAGGCACCCCCTTACATGTACTGCTTCTGCTCCTCGTGGTACTGCTCCTTGCTCTCCATGTTCTGCTCGAGAAGCAGCTGGTTCTGCTGGCCCAGCAGCTGGATCTGGCTCAGGAGGTGATGGTTTTCTTCCTCCAGGTTCCCCTTGAGGCGGGAGAGCAGCTAAAACACAGATGGACAGTATCTCAAACGCTCTGCGCCCCCCGGGAGGCCACGTGGGGAGTCTACTTCCAGAAGAAAAAACAAAACAAAACAAAACAAAGGCCACATGCACTAAGACGGTCGTTTTGTTATCTTGACACCAGCGGGAAGGACCAATGTGCAATGACGAGGGGGTGGGGGCCGAGCCCCCTGCAATCGCACCGTCCAGTCTGGTAGCCACTGGCCACACGTGGCCGGTGTGCTTCGAATGCAGCCAGTCTGAGCTAAGACGTGCCATTCGTGCAAAATACACAACAGAGTCTGAAGACTTAATAATGAAGTTAAAAAAACAATGTAACATACCTCATTAATAATTTTGGGGGTTACTTGTGATCTTTTAGATGTAATGACTACATAAAACATATCATTAAAAAAATTAATCCTGTTTCCCCTTTCACTTTTTTAGTGTGGCTACTAGAAAGTTCTGTATTAGAGGCGATGGCCTGCATTTCAGTGCTGTCGGGGACAGCTCTGCTCCGGAAGAGGGTCGGCACACTTTCTTCAGAGAGAGAGAAAGCAACCGTTTTAGGCTGTTCAGGTAGGACGCTGGTCTCTGCTGCAACTAACTATCCCCCTCTGTCCTCCCAGCAGGAAAGTAGCCACAGACACAGGCACGCGCGTGGGCGCAGCTGTGTTAAAAAACCAAAAAAAAACTTTACTTGTAGACACTGGCATTTAGATTTCATATCGTTGCCATTTGCCACCCAGTGTTATTCTTCTTGGGACTTTCCCAGCCAGTGCAACCTGTCAAAGCCATTCGGGCTCAGAGATGCACAAACACAGGGGGGCGCTAGGGCTGCACTTCGGGCCCAGGCCGGCCCCGCCCTCGGGTAGCATCAGTGCGGCTGTCAGGCGGGAGAGTCTCGAGCTGTGGCTTCAGACACACTGGGTGGCAACCCACTGCTCAGGAGGGACGAGGATGGGGACCCCAGCTCACAAGGCCACCGTGAGAATGAAAGGAGGCGACAGGGTAAGCAGGGAGCAAAGTGCCCGGCGCTCAGGACAGAACTGAAACAGTCCTCGGCTGCTCCCGAACCGCCCTGACCCTGCGGAACACGAAGGCCAGGAGAAGGCGTTTTCTCACACATCCCGCCACGACCGCCTTTGTCCCCTGCAAACGCCTGCGGCTCCCTCTTGGCCTCTCTGTGAAGGTGGCTCCCTCTTGGCCTCTCTGTGACCTTCACGTGCGGTGGTTGAGCAGATGCCCCCGAGGACCCACTGCAGCCAGCAGCTGCCGCCCAGGGAACACGGCCGCGGGCCTCACCTCGCAGTGGTTGTCCAGCTTGGTCAGCGAGATGTCCATGCTCTGGTGCTGCTCCTTCAGCTCGTCGAAGCGGGCCTGCCAGCGGCCCAGCTCCAGCTGCGCGGTGTTGAGCGCGGTCTTCAGCTCCTTGGTGTGGGCGTGCAGCTCCTCGTACTCCCCCCGCAGCTGCTGGTGCAGGAAGCTGACCCTGGGGGAGGGGGCCACAGGGCCACGAGCTGAGGGGCGCGCCCAGCGCTGTGCAGCCTTAAAACAAAACCGCAGGCTCTCTGGGCCTCCGTGTTTTCCGTGTGTGAACGAGTGGGCGGAACCAAACTGGCGGTTCTCACTGTGTCCACTGGGGGGTTTACGAGGGTGCCCCCACTTTGGGCTGGGGAGACAGAACAGGCTGAGTCACCCCTCCAACAGAGCACCACTGTTAAAGTCTTGTCTAGTTGGGGCTTTGGCCTATGTGTCTACTTGGAAGAAAGGGTTCTTCTATTTCAAACATTTAAAAAAAACATTGAAGTAGCACATTTTTGCTCTAAAACCCCACATGTATGCCTGGCTCTTCTCCGCAATTCTAATTTCTAATCAAGCCCCTTTCTGATCTCACCTGGTGAGACAAATGAAATACGAGATGCTAAGATATATGTAAATCCACTGAAATAATTATCATCATCATCATCATCACCATCCCCCAACTGGGGTTTCCTGGGGAAGATTTATATCAGAAAGCTCAAATTACCAGAGCCTCGTGGACTCGGTTTGAACACAGATGTGTCTACTCTGGCACACTGTATTGTTTTTTTAATTAGTTTACCAGCATTTAGAAATTGTAACGTTTCCCGGCAACATTCGGATGTCTAGCTTCTTGGAGAAGAAAGCACGGCCCGAGGATGACCTGGCTGTGATGCTGTCTCCGGCTGACAACCGGAGCACTGTCCCCATGTCAGTCTGGTCTGTCGCTGCCACTCCACCCCGTGGGGGCACCTGAGTGCGCCCCCCCCCCCGGCCCATTAAAACAGGGCTGTGGGAAGGGGGTGGCCTCATATGGTCACACCTCTGAGCTGAGACAAGACCTGGGTTCCAATCCTGACTGCCAGTAACCAGGAGCCTTGACCTTGAACAAGTCACTTAATCTCTCTGAGCCTGTTTCACCTTTTTTTTTTTTTTTTTTAAATAATAGCTCAGTTAATTCTGGTTATTTGCAGTACAATGTTCTACCAAGTCACCTGGAACACTGAATTAGTGTATAGTGAAGCTGTTTCCATAGGTTCTGTGAGTCTCCGGCCACATTTCTGTCAACCGATCAAGACATACAACAGCCTTGAGTTAACACGGTCACAGCCAACCACACCATGGCCCGTGCCTGAATGCAGCCCACCCACCACACGCACCCATGGCCCGTGCCTGAATGAAGCCCACCCACCACACGCACAGCCCCGTGAGGCCCATCGCGGCCTGGCACTGGGGGGACACCAGACAGCACTGCAGCCCTCGTCTGGGGGCCATTATGAACAGGGACGTCACCACCAAAAAGCACAAAAATAGGACACCGCAGCACGAAATGGACCACGAAACGGAAGCTCGCTTGCAGCAGGAGAGCTGAAACGAGGCCAGCGCCACGGGCCTCGCTCGACCTCAGCTGCAGGGTGCACGTCAGGGCACGTCCGCACCTCACGCTCTGGGCACCTCACGCTCTGGGCACCTCACACTCTGGGCACGTCCACGAACGGCCATGCGCTCCAATCTGGGGTTACAAGCACAGTCAGAGAGTGGGTGAATTCACAAACAGCTGCTGCGTGAATGGCGGGGACCGACCGCACTGCCTTCGTGGGGTCGTCACTGTCAGATGACGAAGGTGCCCGTGCCAATCGTCACCATCACAAGTGTGGGAGATGAGGCTACCCAAACTTAGCCAGTGCACCACCCCAGATGTCACTTGAGTCCTCCCATCCCAGCCACCAGCTAGAGTCCCCTTTGACCTTATTACCATCCTGCTGTTAACACGACAGGGTTTGTAAAAATGCACCATCACCAGGGAACTCACTGGACTTGACCTTAGCTCAGCGAGGGCTGAGTGAGTGGGTCTGAATGAAATCCCGGCAGATGCTGCTGCATGGGGGTGGTGGCGGTTACCTGTCCAGCTCTCCCCGCAGCCTCTGGTTCTCGCCCGCGGCGATGGCGTTCGTCCTCTGCTCCTGCTGCAGCGCCTCCCGCTCCGTGTGTAAGACCTTCTCCAGCTGCTCCAGCTCCGCCTTATGCTTCAGCATGTCCTCGTGCCTGTCGGAGGGAAACACCCCTGCTAGGGACAGACGCCCAGGAGACGGCGGGGGCGGGGCTGGACAGCAGAGAAGAGGGAGAACAGCCGCTGGGGCAGATGTCCACGCCGGCTCCAGGCCGGGCCAGCTCTGGGGTCTCCTCCAGCCTCAGAGCTGAATCCCACTCCTGCCACCCGTGTTTCCAAGGTCCCTTCCAGTCCCTGTCTCAGCAGCCTTCCTCCGTGAGCCTGCTGGGAACACCATGACTATTTTCTGAACTCCATGCCCTTCTAAAAGAAACCACAACACACAGCTGAATTCCAGCGCACAGAAGTACAGCGCTGATCGCCCCTCACCGGGGAGTGGGTAAGCCCTCCACTCCCGCTTGGGAATGAGTCTTCCTGGTCTGAGCCAGGCCGTGTGGATGGCCAGAGGCGTGCCTGGTGGGTGCCACGCAGTTGCCAGGGTCATTCTGCACACAAAAATATGCACACACATACCCCGCTCCTCAAGGCACCCCCAGCCCAGTCCTTCCCCTCCCCCACAACTACCCCTCAGCCTGGGGCTTTTATATTCTGTCTCCATCTTTATAGAAGACCACACGGCTGTCTCTGGAAGGCAGCAGGCAGGAGGAGGCGCCCCTGACCAGCTCCAGCCTGCTCCTCCCACCTGCTGGAACCCTCTGTGTTCAGGGACGACTCAGGAGCTCCCCCACGTCCAAGGTGGTGACTGACTCATCATCTTTCAATCTTCCCCACTCACATAAACCCCTTTCCAGACCCCCTTCCTGAGTTTCCCACCTCACAGAAGGTCTGGCGGAGACCCCACAGTGTGCCGGGGTTCCCTGCCGCTGTGTACAGACCTCTACCCCCACATCAGCTGTTCTTGGACCATCTGACTGGAGCCAAGACTTGTGGGGGGACTCAAACTTGGAAACACACCTGCCCAGGCAGGTGGGCTTCAGTCACGGGGCAGAGGCTGCCCCGATGTGGTGAAGTGGGAAGCTGGGAGGTGGCGGTGCTGTCTGGCTTTCAGGGTGGTGAGCTTCCTCATCTAGATTCTGGAGAAGATCATCCAGGTTTGACAAACGAGGGCCACGGACCACCAGGGTCCCCAACTCCTGCTTCCCTGTTGGAATGTCTTGCTGAGCAAGCAAAGTCCGACCATCAGTGACCACTGGCAGCAGAGTGACCCTGGGAGCCTCGCTCCCCACCGAACCCCCGGCACGAGGTGTGACACCAGGAAATGTGTATTGGGGGGATGAACGGGTGAGTCTCCAGTTCACGTATCAAACGAAACGAACACGGAGCCACCGTCCCTGTGTTCCAGCCTCCTGCGCCTCTAAACCTAGAGCCCCGCGGCAGCCAGACCGGGGCCTCGTGCTGTCTGTCTAACCAGCAGGAACCACCGCGTAGTTTGGTAGGTCTGCATGTTCTACTGTTCAAGGAGCTATGGGCAAAACAACAACAAACTTCTCTTCCTTCAAGCCTGTCAACTTGCACCTACACAAGCCTTCCCTGTCTGGACAGACAGTAAAACTATCGTGACATTGTTGTAACGTGTCACAGGACACTTAGGATGAGACCTGTAGATGCCTGGAGAACGGCGGGCACCGTGCGGGTTTCAGAGCGTGTCAGCGCTTTCTGCTCCACGTCACTAGCAGCCGGGTGCCCTCCCCCCACGTCCAGACACAGCTGTCACCGTGCATACAGTAGGTGCTCACTAAGCGTCACGTGACTGTGGGATGGGCGCAGGAGGAAGAGACGGGAATTCCAAGGAGCAGAAGACGCTCATTTGCTCTGGCCAGTGGCACAGCAGACAGAGCGTCATCCCAGAGGGCCGAGGTCACTGGCAGGAGCCCTGGGATTTGACACAGAGGGCACTGACTCGGCCCGCGAGGTCGCCGGTTTGAGCCCTGGTCAGGGCACGTATGAAAAGCAATCAATGGCACAACCAAGTGGAACCAGAAGTCGACGCCTCTTTTTCTCTCTCTCTCTATCCCGCGCCCACAATCAATGGAAAAACTAGAACAAATATATAAAGGAATCACAGATTCTGACAGGGAAGAAAAGGCCCAGGAAGCGAGGGAGGGCACTATGTTACTGTACGTCAGCAGCTGGGGTGAAATTCCCCTCCTTGCTCCTGGTTTGGAGAGAAAAAGAAGAGGGCGTGGGGACCCTCAGGGGAGCAGGGGCCTCAGTGCTGCCGAGGTTTCCCTGAGCACAGCCTCGTCCTCTCAGGGGCCCCAGTGCTGACCCGAGGTTTCCCTGAGCACAGCCTCGTCCTCTCAGGGGCCCCAGTGCTGACCCGAGGTTTCCCTGAGCACAGCCTCGTCCTCTCGGGGACCCCAGTGCCGACCCGGGGTTTCCCTGAGCACAGCCTCGTCCTCTCATGGACCCCAGTGCCGACCCGGGGTTTCCCTGAGCACAGCCTCGTCCTCTCAGGGACCCCAGTGCCGACCCGGGGTTTCCCTGAGCACAGCCTCGTCCTCTCAGGGGCCCCAGTGCTGACCCGAGGTTTCCCTGAGCACAGCCTCGTCCTCTCAGGGGCCCCAGTGCTGACCCGAGGTTTCCCTGAGCACAGCCTCGTCCTCTCAGGGGCCCCAGTGCTGACCCGAGGTTTCCCTGAGCACAGCCTCGTCCTCTCAGGGACCCCAGTGCTGACCCGAGGTTTCCCTGAGCACAGCCTCGTCCTCTCAGGGGCCCCAGTGCTGACCCGAGGTTTCCCTGAGCACAGCCTCGTCCTCTCAGGGGCCCCAGTGCTGACCCGAGGTTTCCCTGAGCACAGCCTCGTCCTCTCAGGGACCCCGTGCACCCTGGTCTCCAGCTGCACAAACTCCTAGTCGCTGAGGGTGACATCTGCTGTGCTTCCCGCGGGGAACCTTCCGGTGCCCAACGCTGAAGTGGGGGGCCCAGAAGCAGCACAAGGGGACAGAACGAGGACAGGCAGGGGCCCCAGGGGGACAGAACGAGGACGGGCAGGGGCCCCAGGGGGACAGAATGAGGACGGGCAAGGGTCCCAGGGGGCCCGCACGCACCTGTCCCCGAGCTCCTTGTGCTCCAGCTCCAGGCTCCGGTGCAGCGTCTTCAGGCCGCTGTGCTGGTGGATGAGGGCCTCGTACTCGGTGGACTGCCGCTCGTGCAGCGCGCTCAGGTGCTCGTGGTCCTGCAGCAGCGCCTCGTAGGCCGCCGCCAGCCGCTCCTGCTGCCTCTGCAGGGCCTCGTGCTCGCTCTCCTTGGCCGCCTGCTGGCTCTGCAGCAGCGTGTACTGCGCTGTCAGCGAGGCGCTCTGCGAGCTCAGCGTGGAGTTCTCCACCTGCCGGAGGGAGAGGTGATAATGGTGCCCCACCCGGTGCTGGCCCCGGGGAGCCGCACACAGCGAGGGGCCACGGGCAGGGCAGGTGCAGACACAGAAATGACAGGGACCCTCAGGGCAGGCACACCCCAGCCGGGCTCAGGACAGTTCTACCAGAACCCAGGGAAGCTCTGGGGAGAGGCAGGTGGCATAATAGACTGTCACGTGGTCCTAAATTTAGTCCTGTGCCCCTCTCCTCAAATGCAACCTTTCTGGAAAAATTATGTCCATTCTCAGGATAAGCTCCTCGGGTACCGTCTTCGACTACTTTTAAAAGCCAATTAAAAAAAAAGAAAAAGAAGTAAATGGAAAATCAGTAAGGCTACAGAATGCCTGAATAGCACTAGCAACCAATGTAACCTGCTATTCACAGTACGCCGCCCAGCGACACCCAGAACTGTCAGAGAGGGAGGAGGGAGGACCCCGCCCTCACCTGTCCTGAGGCTGGCATTTTCCCGCTATCGAAACAACAAAAACAAAACTATAAACCAATACATACCCTGTTTCATTTTTCACACAACAAACCCCAACCTCTCAGCCTAAGGGTTTCCTGTGTTTTGTCCCCGACCCATAAGTCATGTATTTTCAAACATTTTTCTCAGACGCTGAATTAATCATACATGATAACTCTTCTTCCCACAATCTATTCACCATTACTACAAACCAAAATCTCGAGCTGTGTGGCCCAGAACACTCGTGTGCTCGATGCTCTCAATGGCCCGGGAGCCCCTTCGTACCCTGGTTCCCTCGTGGAGGTTAAAAGTCCACCGCAGCTTTCAAAAGGCTCTACAGGTCCCACAGTCAAGAAGCCTGCTCAGCTCTACTGAACAAAACTTATAGTTGATCCCAGCATCTCTCTTCCAAGTCATTCCTAATTACACATCAACACACTTTGAGAAACAGATAAGCCTTGGCCCTGGCCAGTTGTTGACTCAGTGGTAGAGCGTCAACCTGGCGTGTCAAGTTCTGGGTTTGATCCCTGGTCAGGGCACACGGGAGAAGCAATCATCTGCTTCTCCTCCCACAGCCATGGCTCGACTGACTTGAGTGCATTGCCCGGGTACTGAGAATGGCTCCATGGAGCCTCCACCTCAGGTGCTAAAAATAGCTCAGTTGTGAGAATCGGCCCCAGACGAAGAGTGGGGGTGTGCTAGTGGATCCCAGTGGGAGTGTATGTGGGTGTCTGTATCTCCCCTTCTCTCATTTAAAAAAAAAAAAAGAAAGAAAACAGACAAGATGTGCAAGTAAAAACAGGGAAATGAAGCCTTCAACCCAGGCCGTCGTAGGTTCATTCACTGAACCCAGTGCATTAACCTGACCATCATCACCACCTTCCAAGACCCTGAGGCTAGGCACCTCTGTTTACAACGAGCCCGTTAAAAATAAAATGGAACAGAACCCCACACTTCGCCCAGGCTTTGCCGTGCTCATTGTGTGGAGTCACTGTGAGGAGTTGGCGTGCCCGGGGCGGGTCTCGGGGCCAGAGGCGTGCCCTGCCCTCACCTGCAGCTTGGCTGTCTGGGTCTGCAGCGTGGCGTTGTGCTCCTGCAGGAAGGCGCTCTGCTTCTGGAGCGTCAGGATCTGACTGCTGAAGGCCACGTTCTGGGTCTCCAGGTGCTGCAGCTGATCCCTGAGCAGCTGCTTCTCGGCCTGCAGGGCTGCGTTCTAGGGGGAAGCAGGGGGCCGTCATCAAACACCAGCTCGGGAAATGGCACTTTGGAGGCCAGAGTCAGGGCCCACCAGGTGGGAGAAGTAACATTTTCCCTCTTGGAAAAAACAATCAACAGAATTGGGGGGGGGCCTATTTTGAGGGGGGATGTGCTTTCAAGACAGAAAAGAATGCCCCTCAAGGGGGTTCTGCAGAGCACCTGAGCCTGAGGGAGAGGGAGAGGCAGGCTGGAGCTGGAGCCACCCCGTCCTTTCTAACGCTTCTGTTTTCTGCTGAACTTCTGAGAGTGCATTTTGGGAGGCTGCTTGCAGAGGATGAGCGAGCAGGCCTGTGGCCACGGCCTCACCCTACTCAGGACCGACAGCAGGTGGAATCAAGACCTCATAAAACATGCCACCAACTGGGCCAGGAGCCAGGGCACACAGGTCACAGGTAACGGGGGTCACACCTCACTAGCATGGACTTTGGCCAAGTCTCTTAAACTTGATGAAAACTATCGCCGTGTACTTCCTCAAAGTATTGGGAGAGTGAAATGAAATTGGGGGCTGGCTTGGATAGACACTGCAGAACTATTTTCTGCAAAGGGCCCGATAGTAAATATTTGGGGCGTGCCAGCCGTGTGGTCTCCACGCCAACTCCTCAGCCCCACCACCGCGGAGCTGGCAGCCCCACACGACAGGTGAACAGAGGGCACGTGTATGTTCCAGGAAAGCCTTGTTTTCAGACGTGGGCATCGGGCCAGGCTCTGCCAGCCCCGGTACAGAGCAGACACACACACAGTATGAAAACAGAGTCCTGGTGTGTAAGCCACAGGCCACGTTGGATGGGCAGGCAGACTGGAAGTCGTGAGTATGCCCCTTTATGTGTTAGGAATGCCGAAGGACACTGACATGAAAAGCAGCTCACAGGTCTTGCCAAAACAACTCAAGAAGTGTCCACCTAGATCTGGATAAGTCTCAACAGAGTCTACGTCCAGTGTCCTTCCCAGAGATGGCATTGTGTCACTGGGGCCATGCAGAAGATGGGCTCTCTCTCAGGGCCCAGGGCTGGGGCGACTCACGTTCCGCTCCAACTCGATGGCCCGGTCCTGTACTCGCAGCGGCTCCACGGTGGCGTCCTTGTGGCTCGACCCCCAGCTCTCCTTCCCCTGCTGACCAGTGGCCAACGTCCCCGCAGGGGGTTTCAAAGAGTTCTGAAGGTGCTTCCCCTCCTCCTGGTTCTGCCTGAGGCCCTCACAGTCCTCCTTCAGCTGTGGGCACAGGGGCACGGAGGCAGGCTGGGGTCAGGAAGAGGCCCGCCCGGCGCAGTGCCTGTCCCAGTGGCCGGAGAGCAGCGGCCCTACCCCCACCCCCCGCCTCCCCCGGCACCGGCACGCAAGGCCGACACCCTGCTCCTGCTTCGGTGGAGGGGCACGTAACCTCTATCCCAGGGGTCCCCAAACTTTTTACACAGGGGGCCAGTTCACTGTCCCTCAGACCGTTGGAGGGCCAGATTATAAAAAAAAAAACTATGAACAAATCCCTATGCACACTGCACATATCTTATTTTAAAGTAAAAAAACAAAACGGGAACAAATACAATATTTAAAATAAAGAACAAGTAAATTTAAATCAACACACTGACCAGTATTTCAATGGGAACTATGCTCCTCTCACTGAGCACCAATGAAAGAGGTGCCCCTTCTGGAAGTGCAGTAGGGGCCGGATAAATGGCCTCAGGGGGCCGCAGTTTGGGGACCCCTGCTCTATCCTACACAGAGGCTGGCGCCCCAGCCTGCCGCCGTCCTGACTGAAGCCACACGACGGTGGCGAGTCTTCTCACTTCCCTGAGCCTCAGCCTGTCCCCTCTACCAAGACGGAGGTGAGCCCGGGCAACGTGGACCACGTGCTGTTTGTTATAAAGCCCGTCCCAGCTCTAGAACCGCCTTGCTCTGGACTCCTTATCCAATCGCACAACCAGGAAACGCGCTGAGGGCTCATAAAGGGGGGATGGAAGAGCACCTGTGTGCACGTGTGGGAGAGCACACAGATGGAGGGCATGTGTGTGCAAGCATGTGGGAGAGCACACAGTGGAGGGCATGTGTGTGCAAGCATGTGGGAGAGCACACAGTGGAGGGCATGTGTGTGCAAGCATGTGGGAGAGCACACAGTGGAGGGCATGTGTGTGCAAGCGTGTGGGAGAGCACACAGTGGAGGGCATGTGTGTGCAAGCGTGTGGGAGAGCACACAGTGGAGGGCATGTGTGTGCAAGCATGTGGAGGGCATGTGTGTGCCAAGAGTAGACATGCACATCCTTGCAAGCCTCCATCCCGCCTGGAGGTGCCCGTGAGACTCTGCTTACTGCCCGATGCGCACAGGTTCAGTGGGTTCTCATCATTGTCCCCAGATATTATTCCTTTCCTCCCCACCCCCAGCCTCTGATTCACACTCTGGTTCTGTCCAGCCCGATGTGCACGGTTCTGAAGTAGCGGAACCCTGCCGCTCGGTCACACCTGTCCAGGAAGACGGGCACCCCGGCTGCCCCTCTGCTACCCAGGTGAGACAGGGACCCCACGGCGGGGACCCAGAGCTTGCCCTGCAGGCCCGCTCTTACCGCCTGGAGCTCTTTCTGCAGCTGGTGGTTCAGGCTGGCTTTCTCTTCCACCTGCGCTTCTAAGAACACGATCTTCTCTTCTCTCATGGCTAGTGTCGTCTTTAATGCCGATTCATTCCTGCCCTCCAAAATCTTGTATTTCCTGAAAAGCACAAAGATACAATAGTATTCTGTCTGCCGTTGCCACCCACAAGCTCCGATCTCCCAGCTGCCACCTGTCCCTCCCCCCATCAGGCTGGTTTCCTTCGGCACGTGGCAGCCACCCCTGTCCCTCCCCCCATCAGGCTGGTTTCCTTCGGCACGTGGCAGCCATCAGCCCAGAGAGCCAAAACCACCCGGCCAGGGCCACCCCGGGACGCCCACGTCAACACGCCTGTGACATCTTCAAGTGTCACTGGGGCAGGTTTGCAGCCATTGTCTTAGGGAGGAGGGATCACGGCCTTTTTACACAAGGGGAAACTGAGTCTCAGGGAGGCTGAGCAACTTGCCCAAGGCCCCAGTGCTAGGGGACTGCACCAGAAGGATGTCACGTTCTAGCACGGGGATCTTGTCAGTTACAAGTTCAGGGCTGCCTTGAACAATGAGATAATTTAAGAAAGCACTGCAGGCAAAGGCAATAAAGTATAAAAAGAAAAAAATTAAAGGGCTGGGGTGGGGGAGAGGGGGATAAAAGGGTGGGACAGAGGCCGGCTAGAGGCAGTCAGTGAGACTACCCTGTAGGACACTAATGATGGACACTCGTCATCATATATCCGTCCAAACCCACAGAATGGACACCACCACGAGTGACCCCTAACGGGAACTATGGACTCGGGGTTGACGACGTGTCAGTGCAGGTCACTGAGTGTGACAAACGCACCACAGCAGGGGACGCTGATCATGGGGGAGGCTGTGTCCACGGCAGGGACAGGGGCACATGGGAAATTACTGCACCTTCTTTAATTAATTAATTCCCTTCTATTTTGCTTTGAACCTAAAACTGCTCTAAAAAATAAAGTCTATTAAGAAAAAGAAGCCTGGCCCTGGCCGGTTGGCTCAGTGGTAGAGTGTCGGCCTGGCATGCAGGAGTCCCGGGTTCGATTCCCAGCCAGGGCACACAGGAGAAGCGCCCATCTGCTTCTCCACCCCTCTCCCTCTCCTTCCTCTCTCTCTCTTCCCCTCCCGCAGCCAAGGCTCCATTGGAGCAAAGATGGCCCGGGCGCTGGGGATGGCTCCTTGGCCTCTGCCCCAGGCGCTAGAGTGGCTCTGGTCACAACAGAGCGACGCCCCCTGGTGGGCATGCCGGGTGGATCCCGGTCGGGTGCATGCGGGAGTCTGACTGCCTCCCCGTTTCCAGCTTCAGAAAAATACAAAAAAAAAAAAAAAAAGAAGCCTTTTTATTAGACAAAGGCACCTCCGCCCTCTCCCCCCTGGGCCCTCTAGGAGGAGGACCTGGACATGAAGGACCCACGCCCTCTGCCAGGAGGGCGACGCAGAGCTCTGCACTGAGGGCGCGAGGAAGTGGGACACGGTGCACGTGGGAGTGGGTGCGGGTGTCGGGCCTGCAGACTCATGGGAGGGGTCCTCACGTGTCGCTGTCGCTGTTGTCATCCTGCAGAAGCAGCTCCTTGTGCAGGCCCACCTTCTCCAGCTCCTGGCTCAGTTTGTCCAGCTCACTGGTCAGCTGCTGGCTCTTCAGCTTCTCCAGCACCAGGTCCTGCAGGGACAGGGAGAGGCATTGAGTCGGACAGGAGCCCGGCGGAAACGGCAGGGAGGGCTGGGCACAGGTCCTCCCGGAGGCTGAGCGACTGTCTTCCCGGTCACGGCCGACTCGGGTGTCGAGAGGACTGGGCGGCGGCTCAGATGGGGACAGGTGAGCCTCAGAACGTCTCCCAGAGAGAAGACTGAATACGCCCTTCCGGCCCCTTGCACTGTCGATGACCGGGCCACGGGGCAGTGTGTCAGGATGGAGCCAGTGTGCTCCAAACACACGCAAACGTGGGCCTGAAATACGGCTATGCTGGCCTTTACCCGGCAGGTTCAAATTCCCACAGGGGTTCCCTTTTCTGGGGGGTAATGTAACGCCACGCTCGTGGCAAGAACTGGGAACAGACAGAAAGTACAAAAAGGAGCAAGGTTTCATTTTAAACCCTGGTTTTCATTTTCTTTTTCTAACGTGGGTGCTACTCTCATTCGGGTGGCTGCCTTCATGTCGGCTACCCACGTCCACGCCTCTTCGCAGCTCTCCAGAATGCCGTGACTTCCTGCCAAGTTCACAGCTATGTGCACGCGTGCCGGCCCCCACCTATCTGGAGGTCTGGACCCGCAGCGTGACAGAGCATGGTGCTCGCCAAACACTCCCTCTGCAAACTTCCCAGCCACCTGCCGTTAGGTGAAGCCAGGTTTGAAGAAGATAGATACGTTTGTGAATGTTTACATGTGCGACGATGTCCAGTATTGTTTAAAATAGCGAAAACAACCTAACTGCCAAAAAATAATTACAGGCCCTGGCCGGTTGGCTTAGCGGTAGAGCGTCGGCCTGGTGTGCGGGGGACCCGGGTTCGATTCCCGGCCAGGTCACATAGGAGAGGCGCCCATCTGCTTCTCCACCTCCCCCTCCTTCCTCTCTGTCTCTCTCTTCCCCTCCCGCAGCCGAGGCTCCATTGGAGCAAAAGATGGCCCGGGCGCTGGGGATGGCTCCTTGGCCTCTGCCCCAGGCGCTAGAGTGGCTCTGGTCAGGGCAGAGTGACGCCCCGGAGGGGCAGAGCATCGCCCCCTGGTGGGCAGAACTAGCCCCTGGTGGGCGTGCCGGGTGGATCCCGGTCGGGCGCATGTGGGAGTCTGTCTGACTGTCTCTCCCCGTTTCCAGCTTCAGAAAAATACAAAAAAAAAAAAAAATTACAGTAAACCTATAGAATTAGTATCGGCAGCCACTAGAAATTGTAGCATAAAGCCTATTAACATAAATGAGAAAAAGCGTTAAGTAAATATAATGGGATTAGGAAGGAGAGAGAAAGAGGGGGAAGGAGAGAGGGAAGGAGGGAGGAGTACATGCATAGGAGAAATGATAAAATAAACCAACTACCAGCAGTGGTTATCTCTGGGCAGTGAGAGACCAGCTGATTTTCACCTGCTGCTTCTTACCTTTCGGTCTTGCCCTGTTCAGCACCAGGGCAAACACTTAAGGAGGCCGCTCAGCCCCACCTCCACGCCAGGCCGGAGCGCACCAGCCCGCCGTCCCCCGTGGAGGGGCCGCCGTCCCCGCTCACCTCTCTCAGGGTCGTCAGAGTCCTCGTGTGCATGGTGACTTGCTTGGTGAGGTCCCTGTTGTCCCTCTCGAGCTCCTTCAGCTTGGCGGCCGCGTCCCGGCAGCGGGCCAGCTCCTTGTCCAGCGCGCGGCTCTCCTTCTCGGCGGCGGACAGCTTGGCGGCGCTGTCGTCCAGCACGGCGTCCTTGAGCTCCACCTGCTGCCACAGCCGCTTCACCTCCTTGTCCAGCAGCTTCTTGTCCTTCTCCAGCTGGGCCACCTCCTGCTCCAGGGCCTTCCTGTCCTGCTCGGAGCGCTCCAGCTGCCGGCAGGCGAGCCGCTGGGCCTCCAGGTCCCGCTGCAGGGCCTGGCGCTCCGCCTCCAGCTCGCCCAGCGCCCGCTCCCGGGCCTGCGCCTTCTGGCCGCTGCTCTCCAGGCTCTGCTGCAGCCGCAGGTTCTGGGCGCTCAGGCTCTGGTAGCTGAGCTCCAGGCGCTCCGACTTCTTGCCCAGGGCCTTCAGCAGCTCCACCGTCTTCCTCAGCTCCTCCTTCTCCCGCTCCAGCTCCTGGTTCTCCCGCTCCACCTGCGCCATCTTGGCGCCCGTGAAGCGCATGGCCTCCACCACGCGGCGCAGCTCCAGGTTCTCCGCGTCCAGCTGCCTGTTGTCCCGCTCCAGCCCCTCCAGCTGCACCGACACGTTCTGCAGGGTGTCCAGGGACTTGCGCAGCCTCCGGTTCTCCAGCGTCAGGCCCTGGCCCTCACGCTCCAGGGCGTCGGCCCGCTCGGCCGCCGCGGTCAGGGCGGCCACCTTCCCGGCCAGCTGCTCGCCCTCCCTCTCCAGCCGGCGCAGCTCCTTCTCCAGCGCCTCCGCCCGCTCCGCCCGCTCCCGCGCCTGCTCCAGGTCCCGCTGCAGCTGCTGCTTCTCGAACTCCAGCCTGCTGAGCTGGCTGCCGGTCTCCGTCACCGTCTGGTGGAGGGCTTTGTTCTCCCTCTCGATGTCCTTCACGCGCGCCTCGCTGCCGACCTGTGCCCTCTCCCGCAGCGACCGCACAGCCTGGTTGAGATGATCCTTCTGTTGCTCCAGATCCTTGATCTGCAGGAAGACACAGCGAGAACGACATGGGCGGTGGCTCCCACACATTTCGGGGATTTGGGTCCGAACTGGGGGACCAATGTGTAGGCTTTGGAAGACTCTCCTACCATGTACCCAGAGAGAGCCTAACGTTGCCCAGGGGCCTGCTCTGGACACAGGCGAAGGGCACACAGATGCCCCCTGAGACAGCTGAGGTCGAAACACACCCACAGCAGCCAGGATGACTCAGAAACGTAAGTCACACCTCCTCTTACAAGGGAAGTGATTTCCCGTCCTACTCTTTACCCTGGTCTGCAGGAGCCCAGCCAGCCGGCCGCCCACCTCTGCGGCCTCTCCTTATGCCCCTCCCCCCACAGACACCGCTCAGTCTTCCCTCTGCCCTGACTCCTCGCCACGCTCCACCCCCCACCTGCAGCTTCACCGGCTCCGTCTCACCCCCCCCAGGGCTCCGTGTGGTGTCAGCTGCTCAGAGAAGCCTTGCGTCACGATCCTGAACGTCCTGCACTTAGCAGGACTCTCTCCCTGGACCCACACTCATTCCCTCAATAGTATACATCTGAAGTCACCTGTCATTCTGCCTTCTACACTGTAAGACACATCAGGGGGGAGGCTCCACGTCTGTTCTATACATAGCACCATCCCAACTCCCTTTCTTTGCTCTATTAGAGGCTAAAAAACTCAAGTACTTGATACTCAGCCTCCCTTGCAGCTAGAGGTAGTCATGTCTTAGGTCTGGCCAACGAGATGTCAACAGAGGGTCCCGGTGAGGCCGTCCCCCTGCCCATTTCTTGGGGATGTACAACAGCCACGGCCAAGACTGGCGGAGCAGGAAGAGGGAAGCCTGGCCCCTGGGAGGCATCGCTGCCCCAGCACCAGACTGTGTGCCCTGGGACTCCTCACAGTGTGAGGCAAACCAAGCCTGGAGGCTCGTCCGGCTTCTCAGCGTGATGCTGGGTATTTGGAGCTGGGTCATCCTTTGTCCTGTGGGGCTGTCCCGTGTGTTGCAGGACATTTAGTTACGCCCCTGGCCTCTACCCACCATGCCAGGGGCACCTCCTCTCTCCTCCCCCATGCCATGACAATCAAAAACAAGGTCGCCAGTGTCCCCGAGAGGCAGAATCTGGACCCGCCTGCTCCTGCAGTTGAAAGCAGCCGGTCCAAGCTGCAGGAGAGCGTGGAAACTGGTGACCCCGCAGCACTGACGAGTTACCAGAAGGTGGCTAGGACCCTGGGCCTTCCCTGCTGCAGGCGGGGGGGGGGGGGGGGTCCCGGGGGCCGTATCGCGCTGCGGGGCCGACCTGCCTGGCCCTGTCAGCCTTCAGCGTCTCCATGTCACTCTGCAGCTGCTCCTTCTCTTTGATCAGCTCCTCACTGAGGGTCTCCAAGTCCTGGTTGCTCTGCTTCTCCCTCTCCAGCTGGGTCTGCAGCTTTTCGATCTGCAGAGCCAAACAGCCGGCCAGTGCAGAAGTCAGTTTCACAAAACGAACTATGTTTTCAAGCAAATCTCAACTGTGTCAGCCCCATAAAGACCTTTAGCAGGCCTTTCTCAAGGGAGAATGCCCAGGTCTTGCCGGGCAGTGACCTCCTCTTACCCCTGACCACTAACTCTGAGCCCACAGCTTGCACTTCCAGCTCAGGGCAGAGAGAAAGGTCATGGGCACCAGGCGGTCAGCCTCCCTCTGGGCCTACCAACCCCTCACCTTCATGGCCACGTGCTCAATGCGCCTGGGTCACCTGCTTCCATCCAAGGCCTTGACCACTATCCTGAGGGTCAGAGTACGTGCCCCGGGGCTGGCAGCCAGCGCTGCTGGGTGCCGTGCAGGGATGTCACGGGATGGTGACATCCTGTTCACCCAGATGCTCAGGTGGCCTTCCGCATTGTCTGACTCCTCTCACCCCCCAAATACACGTGCCTCCAGGGGCACCACGCTGTTCCCCTCACCTTGCTGCCTGCCCCAGGCCAGACCACGGTCCATCTTGCCTGGACGACTGCCCCGTCACCAACCAGGCAAGCTTCTTCCCCGTGAGTGGAGAGGGCAGGTGCAGGGGGGCTCGTATGTGTGTCCACACGTCACCCTGTCAGCACGCTGAGCCCCTGCCCCGACCCGGAGACCGAGGGATGGGGAGCCTCCCGCAGCCAGGACCAACAGCACAATGTGCCGGGCCGTACTGTGTGTCCGAGTCTGTCTCACAAGCGAGACCAACCTCTGCAGCCTTCCTGTCGCTGCCCCACCTCCTCGCACCTCCTCCTCGCCTGCGCTCCGCAGGGAACCCGACTGAGTGGTCGTGAGGAGCCAGGCAGCGAGCAGGTGTTGTAACCATCATTCATAGAAGGGCACAGGGCTCAGAGAAGTCGAGTGACTTGCCCAAAGGCCCACAGCGAGGATGAGGCAGAGCTCGGGCCCACAGCCACAGGCCTACTCCAGCCCCGCCCACTCAGTGGGGCCTGCGGTGTGTGCCCCCCACCCCCCCACCCCTGCCTTACGTTTACGCTTCACCCCTGCCGCCCCTGCCCTCCCAGAGAAAGGAATGTGACTCCAGCCTTTGCATTTCCGATGGTTGGTGATTCTCATCTGAAGGTGTGACTGCCCCGTGTCCCAACCACCACTGCTAGTCACCCCTATCTTTCTCCTCGTCCGGTTCCTTGAGCCATGGGACTGGAGCCCTTTCTCCTGTCTGTTCCCGAAGGACCTTGGTTCCCCTGGGGGAGCTCGCTGGGCTGAGACTTGAGCTGGCCCCACGGGGTTCCTCATCCTCCCTGAGGTGCCGGGCTCGGCCTGAGAGCTCCGGTGGGGAGGCCGCAGGTCCCCGAGTGCGCAGGTGCCAGGGACCCGCCTCTCCGCCCCGTGCTGCTCTGTGCTACTGTGACAGGTCCCCAAAGGGCCGCCCCTCGTCCTCTGAAGATCAGGACTCTTGGTTGAAGAAATGGACTCTTAGAATGTCAATGCAAAGTCAACGTGGGACAGAGGTTGACTTTCTCTAAGGTTCATAGGGGTGTCGTGAGTTACAGGCAAGGATGTCAACTTCAGGGAACCATGGTTTACACAGACATTTCATACTGAGGAAAGCCCACAGCCCAGCGCCCCTCGGGGTGGTGGGGGCGCGGAGCTGGCATTGGGAGAGCTGGCCTCCCGCCGCTGCGTCCCGGATGACCCTTGTCCCTCCTTCTCAGACACCTCCCACAGTGGCTGTGCTGTCTGGACTTGTCCGGAGGCTGTGCCTGCCCTTGTTCCAGGACCACTCGTGTTGGGCTTGTCACCTGTGGAGCTCAGCCGAGGGCAGAGCCACGCCATCCATCCAACGTTAGGGAGGACCCACTACGCGCCTGGCTCGTGGGGAGAGAGCAAAGCCAGCCCTGCTGGGTGAGGACAGACACCGCCAGGCAGCGGGACAGGACAGGGCAGGGCAGGAGTGCCCCGGCGAGCCGAGGGCTGCCTTCCCGGGGCGCCTGGTTCCAGACACAGGACAGCGCTGCTCTGGGAACTGCAGCCCCTTCCTGCTACGAGGGACTCTGAGCCAGGATGTCCCCGAGGGCCGTGGCAGGGCTGCCATGGTGTCCTAGCAGGGAACTGACCCAGAGAGGAAGCAGGAGGGTGGGACCCGAGAGACGGGCGGCTGAGGAGTCCCGCCCAGTCGGCAGCACCCACCGCCAGCCCTGTCTGTGCAGAGGAGGGACAAGGGTGGACCCCGCGGGCAGGAGAAGCGTCGTCGGTCACCCGAGGCCCGCAGGGGGCTGGGCCACAGAGGTGACATTGCAGGCTTTCTGCAACAGACCCCTGAGGACCTGGAGCGTTGGAGGTTCTCATCATTCTAAAGTCAATTCTTTCATATCTTGGCCGAGGTCGGACTGCCATTCATAAAGACATTTCCTGTGCCAGGCCCACGTGAGTCTAAAGAACCCCCACTGTCTGGTCGCTTTCCCTGTGCTGCTCTGCAGGAGAGACAGGGCACAGACGGGGCTCCTATCGTCCCACAGAGAAAAGAAACTACTTGGCAGCTTCCCTGCTGCAAGGCACACAGTGCTTCAGAGGGGCAAGAGTGACCAAGCCTCGGACGTCCCACGAGAGGACTGGAGAAGCCATTTCACGGGGGGACAAACGGTCCCAAGCCCCACCCAGAAATAAAGTCCCAGAAAGCCGTGACCAGAGGAACCCAGGTCTCCCATCTGTAGCCCCTGTCATGGTCCGGCAAGGACAGACACTCGGACACCTGCAAGCCCCAGCCCTACGTGGTGGCCAGCAGGTAAGAGTGGTCCTGCCCCCTCCCTCATCTGGAATCCAGCCAGGGGTCAAGGTGTGTTCAGAGCCCACAGTGCACCGTGCTATCCACAGTGTGGCTACAGATACTGATGGCCTCTGACCCACAATGACCAGCACGTGGAAGCGGTCCCCACCCTACGACCCTTCTTGCTATGGGAATGAGTGGGGGTCCTCGTAACTGTGGGGTGAAGACTGTCCTCCCACACATCTGTGTCCCGCCGTGCTGCTGGGAAGACCCAGGGGCTGCCCTGAAGAGCACATGCAGTTCAGCCTTCCCCTCTTCCTCATCCCATCAGCTGACAGCAGAGAGCGAGCACTGGTCGTTTCACCACCAGCAACGCTCCAAATGGCCTATCCGTGGCCACACGCACGCTCGCCAGTGCGTTTTCCCTCCCACGCCCCACCCGAGGCTTTTTTACAGGGCTCTGCTCTGTTTCCACCAAGCGCTTACTGTGCGCTGCACCCCTGACCTACACTAACTCATACAATCCTCACAACACCTCCTAGGTGGGCACACGAGGACCCCCACTGCACAGATGAAGGTAACAGGGCACACAGAGGTCAGTCGTGTCCAGGCCACATTGCCGCGGGGACACGTCACGCTGCCTCGTGACTCTTCAAGTGACGACTCTTGTTCCGCTATTGTAACTGTGGCTGCTGACACCTGAATGCGCCGCCTGGCCACCTACTTGCCCGGAGGGCGCGGACGGGCTGGGGACACACCACCCAGGTACCTTCTTGCTGAGCTGCTGGTTCTCCTTCTCCAGCTCCCCGTACTTGAGGCCGCTCTGCTCCAGCGCCAGGGACGCCTCCCGCAGCCCCTGGACGGTGCTCTGCAGGCTCTGGTTCTCCTTCTCCAGCTTCAGGATGCGGCTGGAGGCGCACTCGTTCAGCTCGAACACGAACGACTTCCTGGAGGCTGCAGGGCAGGGGCGGGTCAGAGCCCGGGTTCCAGGGGCCCCGAGCCCTGGGCGTGAGGGGCCCGGGACGGTCCCCCACGGGTCAGCACGGGGCCCCCCCTTTTTCACAGGGCGCTGCTGCTGTCAGCACCCGAGGGCTCCTCAGGCAGTGGGGGCCCCTCTGCTGGCTCAGCCGGGGCCTGTTGGGGGAGCAACCCAGAGCTTAAGAAAGCTGGCGACCGTGGAGAGGCCACCCCGAAAGTTAAAGACTGTGTCACTGCAGGAACCGTTTCTGCCAAGTTGCTAACCTGACTGTCAAGTCAAGGATTTGAGAGACTAGCAGAGAGGGCAAACAGATGACATTCTCTGTGACAGCTGAGAGAAGTGGGAGTCTGGGTGGCTCAGCCAGGGGCTGGGACACTCATGATGGTTGACTATTGTGTCTGCCGGGAGTGGCAGAGGCCATGGGGTACGCACGCCCAGTGCTTGCCCTCCCTGGATGAGGACCTTCGTGCAGAAATTTCATAGTATTATCTAAGCTGCTTTAAGAACTCTACACGAGAGAAAAACGTAAGGTAAAGAGAGAGAAAGGCAGGTTTTCTACGTGGCTTTTACACACACAGCCTGAACACCAACAGAAAAGGGTACACAGAGCAGGAAGAACGGGCATTCTCGGCCCCACCCTTGCCGCAACCAGGCGCGATGTCAGGCAGAGGTAAAAAACACTCCGGGGCTCTTTCAGGAGGTAAAAAGTGAAAATATATGAAAGCCCTTGAAAGCGGGGTCAGACCTGTTGCCTCACCTGGCCCTCCAGAGCCACATGCTCAGCCCTGGGAGCCGCCACACTGTACGGCTAACACGGCTGCACCCCACCTGCGCTGCACTCATCACCGCAGGGGGCGGGGGCGCGTGAGGGGACAGCTTCAATAGCAGGCACGTCAAGCAGGAGACGTGTGTGTGCAGCAGCTCCGCAGGACTGTAAGGTCGAAAAAGTGTCTGCATCCCACTTGGGGTTCTCAACCTCCACCAAGGACAGTGGCACAGACCCAACAAGTCAGAACACCCTAGAGCAGTGGTTCTCAAAGTGTGCGCCAGGGTGCACTGGTGCGCCCTAGAAGATTTCCAGGTGCACCCTATGGTGTTCCAGAGAAATATGTCCCTGTTGGGGATCAAAAAATCAACAGGGTTTTTGGAGTTTATATTTTTGGGGGACAGAGGTGTGGGGAATTGGCTGTAAGCTGACAGTCTGCCCAATCCTCCACCTCACTTGCCTGATTAGGTTGCAAAAGGCTGTTAAACTGTGGTGCTGGATTGTTTACACTACCCCCCATGTTCCCTGGAAAGACTGGAGGCAAGTTTCTTCTATTCTTTGTTTGGTGTAAAGTTAAGATGATATGTATGGTGGGGGTTTTCTGCACTCAACACAAGAGTAAAAAGAGAGGAATTCTTCAACAAATTGATGAGGAAATGAGAGTTTGCCTTTCAAATATATGCCCAAACATTGAAGAAATCACTAGGAAACATCAGGCTCATGTTTCTCATAAACACAAGAATGAAAAAGCTTAACACATTCGAGCCGGGACCTGCCGACTTTACTAAATCTTACTAAGAATGTATCTATATGTATAAAAAGATAACTTTTTGTCATTTTTTTTTTAGTTTTAAACCTCTCTTTTTTATAAATTCTAAAAAGCATAACTCAAAAAAATATAACAAAAATGTTTTTTAATGTCAGAATAAATTTAATTTTGTCATATTTATTTTAATTATCATAAAAGCGCAATTGGACTTTATATTTTTTCTTTAACATATGACTTAATTATTATAACATATTTCTTAGAAATTTGTATATAGTGCGCCTACAATTATTTGTAAGATTTTACATGCGCCCCAACTTCAAAAAGTTTGAGAACCACTGGCCTAGAGACCCCCAGAACAGGCAGCGCGGCAGTGGTGTGGACGAACTGCCCGTGGCCCTGACCCTATCCCAGCGCTGACCACACAGGCGCGCACACATGCTCTCGACAAACGAACACGTGTGAAGGGCTTCATCCTAACAAGGCTACAAACAACACTGACAACGCCACTAATTCACAGCTGGGATCAGTTGGATGGTATCTTTATAGCATTCACTTAAAAAACAAAACCAAAAAAAAACCCAAAACAAACAAAAAAAAGCATTTAAGCTCTGGCCAGATAGCTTGTCTGGATGGTTAGAGCATCGTCCTGAAGTGCAGAGGCTGCTGGTTCAATCCCTGATTGAGGCGCATACAGGAATGAATTAATGTCTCTCTCTCACGCTCTCTCTCCCCCCTCCTCTCTTGCTAAAATAAATAACAAAATTTTTAAAGATCACTTCAAAGGTGTGGTGAAATGCACACAACATAGATTTTACCGTTTTATTTATTCATCTTAGAGAGGAGAGAGAGGAGAGAGACAGAGAGAGAGAAGGGGGGGAGGAGCTGGAAGCATCAATTCCCATATGTGCCTTGACCAGGCAAGCCCAGGGTTTCGAACCGGCGACCTCAGCATTTCCAGGTCAACGCTTTATCCACTGCGCCACCACAGGTCAGGCAGATTTTACCGTTTTAACCATTTTTAAGCGTAAAGCTCTGTGGCATGAGATACATTCCCTTTGTTCTGCAAGAATCACTGCCCTCTACAACTAGACTTTTCATTACCTCACACCAAGGTTCTGCACTCATGGGAAAGAATTCTGAAGGTCCTCCAAGTTCAACAATGGAACTGACTACAAGCCTCAATTTCCTCTTCCGTAAAAAGCCAGGGCCTCAGAGACTACTGTGATGACACAACAGCTCATTAGGGAAACAACCGACAGTTCTTTACGGGGTGCTACGCTCCCCAGCACACCAAGAACCAGAGTAATGAAATACCTTTTAAGAAGACAAGGGTGACAAGAACAACCACCCTTTATTGGGGCCCCGTGGGCCAGGCCCTGTGTGATGCTTCAGTCACTGACTCCTCTCACCAGGTACACACAGCAATTCTGCGAGGCAGTTTCGTTACCCCCATTTTACAAACAAAAACACTGAGGTTTAAAAGCGGTCACCTAGCCTACAAGTGGAGGAGCCGGAACTTGAAGCCAGGACCTTCAGGCGCAAGCAATCACCATCCATCCACGCAAAAGTACGCTCCTGCTTTTGTTCATGACCGGCCAGCTAGGCAGTGGGGTCGGGAACACCAGGAATGACTCACGGTTACTGAGCTGGGAGGCTCCCACACCACATTGACGGGTCTGAATCAGGGAGGCGGTCCAACCCCTCCAGCCACCCTGGTCTCTCACAGAAGCAACTCTTGGTCTGAGCCGGACCTAGCCAGCCTGCACCACTTCTGTGTTCCACCAGGGGGCAGTGGTCCTCCCCGATGAGCCTGCCGGCCCAGAGCATCTGGGAATCCCCGCGGATCCCCACCCTGACACCCAACCACAGAGAGAACCAATTTCTCACACAGACCAACAGTTCAGGGAACTGATTTCCGGTTTGGAACGGACGGGAACCCTGGAGGAGAAGAAACATCCCGCTGCTTTCGAGAGCCTCTTCATTACGCTCGGGAATGTTTATCAGCGTTGAAAAGAGCAACCCCCTCCCCCTACCAGCCGGAAGCTCTCCTGCACTGGGTCAGGTTCGCAGTCAACATTAACTAGCACTCTCAGGTGCACGTGCGCCTTCTCTGAACACAGGAACTGGCTCGGTTTGCCCGTGCCGGGCTTCCTGCGGCCCCGCTGACGGCTGCCCCACCCGCCTTCCCCAGGCCAACGCCACACCTCCTCTCAGGCGCCGGGCAGGGGTGCAGACACCGGAGGGAGAGGAAAGGGCCCCCACCCCGGGAGACAGCGCACAGACTGCATCCATCTTGCCCAATTATGCAAATGCATGGAGGAAATAATGCCCAGGGTCTATTATACTGGGGATCAGTGACCACGGGGGGCCGCTCCTGCCATCCAGAGCTTCCAATCATCCTTGGACAGAGCTAAAACGGCCTCCGGGGGCCGGCGTGCTGTAATCTGGAAGCTCCTGAGCCGGTCCATATGGGAACTGGGAGGCCTGGCAACACTTGGTTTGTAAGCTCGTGTCCTGACATCGAGGCCGCCAGGCCCTTCACGTTCTCCTTGGGGAGAACAGCAGTGCAACTGTTCCCAGCACCCCTTGACGGAAACCCTGTTTAATCGGGGTGAGGCCAGGCTGACACGTGCGAGTCAGGGCCCAGGGCTCGGCTCCCGGCTGAGGGAGAGGCGCAGCCAGGCCGGACCCCAGGCCCCGGGCAGCTGCCTACCGTCTGACAGGTCTGCGTTCTTGGACAGCTGCTCCAGCTCCCAGCCCAGGTGGGCAGACTCGTTCATGCTCTGCTTCTGTGCAATCTCAAGGACCATGTTCTCTTCCAGCAGCTCCTCGATGCGCTTCTTGTCCGCGTCCCGGTCCTAAGTGCACAAAGAGGGGAGCGGTGAGGACACGGCCCGGGGCACCCCCCAGACAGGCCCCGGCCCCCACGCGTCTACCCTCATTCCTGCAGGGTGAGGGGCCCCCATGCACCTGCTCACTTCCAAAACCACAGCTGCACAGAAACGACTCCGACACGGCCCAGCCCTGAGAGTTACAACCGCTCAACGACATGCTGACCCAGAGACCCAGGTGGTGAGGAGGCCTGAGGTCTCTGAGTGGCATCTGGATAAGCTGATGCTCAGCACAGGGCTTTAAAGCAAGCAATGCGGGGACAGGCAGCTTCGTGGCCTCTCAGCAGGCCTGACACGCCTGGGACAGGGCGGACAGACTTACAAATCATAGCTCAACCCTCCCCATAAATGTCAGCAAAGACCCTTCTTGTGACAAGACACTCACACACACCCATCCTCTCAGAAAAGCAAGACAGCAGTCAAGGCTTATCTGTTGTGCGGGCGCTAAGTGGTGGCCCACTCAAGCCACTGAGCTCAGTAAGCGATACCCTGCCGTCAGTGGGTCCCCACAATGGCAGCAGCAGCAACCCAGACGCTGAGAATCAGGGAAGGGCACGGCCTGACCCTGACGCCATCCCAGGCTGTCTCACACGTGCCGGCCACGCCCCTAATACCAGTTCCAGGTCGTGGAGCTTCGACTTCAGCTGCAAGTTCTCCTTCTCCAGCTCGTGGACTTTGTCACCCCGGGCCCGGGAGGCCGTCAGCTGCTCCTCCAGCATGGACTTGGTTTCAATTAAGATGATATTATCTTCTCTCAGCTCCTGGTCAGCAAACACACACACACACACACACACACACACACACGAGAGCCATCAGATTAAAGCACCTGGTCCGTGAAGACGCGTTCGTTCTCCCAGACATCTGGAGCCACCCCAATGACCCAGCGATAGAAGTGCTGCCGTGGGGAGTTCTGTCTCCACGGCTCAGCGCCTGCACCGTTTCTGGGAGGCCAGGCCAGACAGACTTCTCTCTACAGAACACATCCTCGAACCAGAAGCCATTTCAATCCGGGAAGAAGACACTTCCTCGGGGTCGGCTTTATGCCGGCTGTGCCGTGAAAGGGTTTGACACATACGACGTGTCTGGTGGGACGAGTGAACCTGCTGACACAGAGGGGGCTTTGCTGAGCCCCCGGTTCCTTAGTGAGGAAGGGGTGAGGCTAAGAGTCTGCCCTGGGTTTGAGGGCGGAGTCTAGGCCTCTCAAGCCAACGTCTGTTTTACTGATCTGGGTCCTGGACAAAAATGGCTATTCGGACAATCTTCCATTTGAACATTTTAGACCCGTTCTCGTGGAAAAAAACATTTCTCCGCAGTTTCCTGGAAATGAGGAGTGTGCAAGACACAACAAACAAGTGCTGTGGGCCTACTGTGTGCCGGGCACATGCTGGGTGTGGAACGCAATGGCTGGCCCCCGGCGGGTGAGGTGTCTGCTGGACTCTCCCCCTCCCCCCAGAGTTGCCCCAGGAACACTTGGTATCTCAGGGCGACTGAGTCCCCCCTGAACGCCTGCACAGTCTGCGAACACGCACACGCGGGAATGTCTGCTTCCCTGGGGGGCGGTTTTCCAAGGCCTGCCCCACTCACGGCTTCTAACAACTGAGTGTGGGCCGGCAGCTCCCGCTTATCCATCACGTGTTCCTTTTCCCTGCGTGGGCCGGCGTCTAAGGGTCTTAGTGGAGCGGAAACCATGCAGTGTGCTGTCAGCAGGCGCGGTTCAAAGCCTGGTGGCCGGGGAGGGTTTGCTCATTGAGAATCGGGATTCATCTGGCCGCCGTCTCTCCCCATATCGCCGGCCCTGTACTAGGCGCTCGCTGCCCCCGACTCAGGCATTCTTCACAACGGCCCGAGAGGGAGGCAGAGACAGTCCCTTCCTACACACGAAGAGGTTGACTTGGGTAAATTAAGGAGTGAGCCATAGTCACAAAGCCCGTGAGGGGTGGGGTTGGGGCTTGAACTCAGGCTGGAGAGCTCCAGACCTGTGTTTTCTCCACTGTCCTCAGCTGCCTGCAACCCACCCTCACAGAACCCGTGTGGGTCAGAGACCCCAACTCCAAACTGGTATCAGTGACGCGAACCAGAGCACTGAGCGGGGTTTCGAGCAGGAAGAAGGCCCAGCTCTCCCGCCCTGGCCACTGCCCCCACCACCCTCACCCTGTGTTCCAGTTAGTCTGCCCACCAGTGCTCCCCAGGATAACCACACTCTCAGGCCCTGAGTGTCACAGCACAGCCTGCCCAAGTCTCACGACGACTCCTACTCAGCCTTCAAAACCCAGCCAAAGTTGCCCCCCTGAGATGTGTCTGCAACTCCACTCTGTCCCACCCACCGAGTCAGGTACTTGGGCTCCCAGAGTGCCCTGGGCACTCTACAAGACCAACACAGCTGGCCTGTCTTCCTCCCCCAGGCTGTGAAGTCTGCAGGGCAGGACTATTCCAGTTCTGTTCTTGTGGGCCTCCTGGAAGTGGTCAATAACACCAGGTGGCTGAGTCACACCACGAGGGGGAATGGGAGGGGCATGGGAGGTGGCCCCGAAGGACCCGGAGACAGGTCGCGCCGGGCAGCGTCCAGAGCAGAACGCAGCGCAGAACAAAATGATTTCCAGCCACTCCTCAGACAGGCCTCCGCCCTCTGGTGGCATCGACCTTCCCCATGTATTAGGCAGCAGAAACAGCTCAATTTGCCTCGTATACCCCCACCGCGGAAGCAAGAGACCGGACTCCACGAAGCCATGCCCGAGTCCTCAGCAGAGTCCTCGGCAAAGGGCTCGGCCTGGAGGAGGGCGGAGCCGCCCCCTGGCAGCTGCCCGCAGCCAGCCAGCCAGCCTCCCGAGGCCCTGGTCCCAACTGAACCGGGAGCCTATTTAAAGGCATGACCTAGCCCAGCGAACAGCTGAGGGGCCACGTTTAGGAAGTCACAGGCCAGGTCTGACGGCCGGTCCCCAAGTGGCCCAAGAGCTGCCACGGTGACCGGGAGTGACAACTGGGTACACGGGCTGACGGGCTCCAACTCGCATGTGCACGATTAGCTAAGGGACCCCAAGTGAGGCCACGTCCCTCGATCGTGGGTCTCTCCTTCCCGCCACGAGCACGAACACGGGGAGATCTGACGCGGTAAGGCGCAGGAAGTGCACCGGGCCCAGTTCCTGAGCCCAGCGAGTGCCTGGCTGCCCGTCCCCATCACGTCCTGTCTCTGGGTCACTTGATTCAGGGCGGGCAGACTTCCCACCCACCCAGGGAAGATCGCCGCTCACGAAACTCCACCTGCTCACCAGGCTCGCTGCAGTCGGTTAAACCTCCTGGAAGACCAGCCTGTTTTTTAAGCTTCACGTGACCTGAGGTCCATGGGGATCCTCCTGGGGGTGGGCTGAACCACACACCAAACAGCAGCTCTTACTTCTCAGTGCACTGAATTCTACCTAGGTGCCGTCAACGTTAAGAAACACAGAAACACGAAGTCCCAAGTGGGAATGCAGGATCAAGGTGTTCGAAGCAGTCAGTTAAGGTCCATGAACTTAAGGGCCAACATGATCTGCTGGAGGCTGGGCCCCCCACCCACATTTTCCCTCTTCCTCGGCAAGGCCAAGGTCCTGGGGGCAGTCAGACGTGTTTCAATGTCAGGTCTACCTCCTCGCCAGCTGTGACGCTGAGCAAACCATTCCCCCTCAGCTTTCTCATCCGAGGGCGAGTGGCCCAGGGGCCGCTGAGCCTCGCGGGGCCACGAGGAGGTCGACAAGCCAGGACGCAGCTGGAGCCCCGCACAGTCCCCGCGGTGGGAGACACTCCATCGTCACGGTCACTCTGCTCCTTTTGAAGACCTCACTGCGCACCGACGTGGGCCAGACCCCAGGTCTGTAAAGAACCAGAGTAAAACCTTCCGCTCTTCGGGTCACGAGTCTGTTACTACTCAACTCCGCAGGGGTAGCAGAAGCAGCCAGACGACATGTGAATGAACGGGTGTAGCCGGGTTCCCATGACTCTTTAAGAACTGACGGTGGGCCGGATTTCACCCCCGGACAGCTGTAGTCTGCCCATCCCTGAGCTACACATCGCTGGGCACCGAGGACCCAAACTCAGGGTCAGGAAAACACAGACTGTCTTCAAGGAGTTGCTGGAATCATGACAATGCCACGTGGTGACACTGCCTGAAGGCGATGGGTTAACAGGAAATGTGGAGCAGGAGGCTAGGGGACAAGGCCTGTAGGACTTGACCCACCCACCCCTCCTCGGGACCCGCTGGGGGAGGCGGGCTGGGCCGAGGAGACCCCAGAGGACTCCGGGGGACCCAACGGGAGTTGGGTTTAGCTGAAGCAGAGTTCCACTGGGGACCAGAGGTGGGTGAGCGCCAGAGAAGGGCAGAGTGTGGGTTTTATCCTAAGAGCCACGGAGAGGTGCCCCGACGAGCTTAGAAGGGCCACTCTGGCAGCAGGACGGCGGATGCGAACAGAGAGAGACAGACAGAAGGGCCAGCTCAGGTATCTGAGGTGGGGGGGTTCGTTTTGGAGTAATAACACTGTGACCCTGGGCAGCCACTGGATAGTACGAGCAAACAAAGAGAGGGGCCAGCCCTGCAGCCCCACTCACTCTTCAAACACCTGCTGGCAGACGGGGACGGGGCCCTGGAGGACGGGGAGCACCTGGGACCCCAGTGGTGGAGCGGGGAGAAAGGAAGAAGAATCAAGGTTAACCGGCTCCGGGTTGAGTAGCTGGGTGGGTGGGGGTGACTGCAGCCTAGAGACAGAGCAGCAGGCTTGGGGGAGGGAGACGGTGGGTTTAGACATGGATGCTCCGGATGGACTGAGCCCTGGAAGGCAGGAGACAGCCAGCCTGAAGGTTAGGATTTGGGACCTGTCGGTCTGTGTTAGCTAAAGCAGCTAAAGCGGGGTGGGGGGGGGCAGATGCCACGGAGAAAGCCCAGAGGGGAGCTGCGGGGGGCACACCAAGCTGACCGGGAGTGGGCCCGGGAAGGCCAGCTCGGGAACTCAGGCACAAGAGGAGGGCGGCTCGATGAGGAGGTGGGTGCAGGTGTCCAGGCCACAGAGAGGGCGGGCGAGGGTGGCTGGACGCGCTCGCCGGACCTGGGCCGATTCTCAGGCACGGCTGCAGCGGAGTGGAGGTGCAGGGTCAGCAGAAAGCCCGGGGATGGAGGGAAAATGAAGGACACGGGTCTTCCCTTCCTTCAGACAGGCTCGCAGAGGACTGGGCAGAAAGTGCAGGTGGGAACAGCTTGAGAATCCTAAAGACTAGACTCAAATCAACGTATCTTGAGGACCTTCTCCTACTGGGGATGACAAACAAGGGTTTAGCAGCCGGACCCCAGGGTGCAGATGAGCGGCTGTGCCTTGGCCGGAGTGTGAGTCCAGCTAGGGCCCCATCTCTCAGGCCCGGATCTTCAGGGCGGACCAAGCCCTCCTGAACCGGGCACTGTGGGGGATGTCTTTAGGGTGGGTGTGCACCAGACCCCCGGACCAATCATTAACCCAGCTGCTAACTGCCTTGCCAACCACCTGCCCTGTCCCTCCCTGCACGGAGCAGGCCCCGGAGGCCCCGTCTCTGGGCACAGGGGCTCGCTACAGTAAGCTCACTAGAAATGTGCTCGTCACTATGCCACATGATGCCAGGGTGCAAGGGACGCGGAGACCCCCAGAGCACCACTCCTTTCACAGACGGGAACAAGGCTTGTCCCACACTCAGCACGTGGCGTGACAGCTGCGACTGGGCCCTGCCCAGCCTCCTCCGCCTCCCGACACGAGCACTGCCGAGGAAGCGGCACCTCCCTCCGGGGCAGAGACAAGGCCGCCTGGCCCTCGCCCTGCTCAGGACTGGCCCTCGCCCTGCTCAGGACGCACACGGCATGTCTGCCCGCTGCTGTGGGGAAGGGCACAGTGCACGGGACAGGAGGACCCTCCCGGGCGATCCCGGTCTGCCTGTGTCCTCTGTCCCCCGGCAGCGCAGAGGAGGGAGCTGAGACAACTGTTTGCAGAGGGAAGTCAAGGACCACCCGGTGCCAACTCACCCCGCCCCAACTCCCACTGTGCCAGAGATGCCCAGGCCTCTCTCCTCTTGTTGTTTTAACCCTTATATCAACCAGACTAGGAGCCCCACAGAAGCTGCCAGAAGTTTAAAAACCAAACAAGGAAATTTGTGTTCCATATTTTTCTAACCAAAATTAACCCTGGCCCCGCCCTGAACCCCGGGCCTTTATCTTTTCCTCCCACGTGGCCCTGACACCCTCTCCCTTTTATGTGCTTTCAGTGCTGACACTGGACAGGCTCTCGGGGAGGGCGCCCGGGCCATCTGTCACTCCCCTCATGCCCAGGACTGTCCCCTGCGCGGTGGGTGCCCACCAACGGGAGCCAGCACGAGTGTGATGAGCGTGACGAGCATGCCCCTCCGCTCCACTGCCCATCACACCCAACACGTCACCATTCCGGGGACCAAACCTCACGATTCTTCCCCGTCCCTCTCCCCAGACTGCAAGTCTGTCCATTGCTGAGAGGCGGGATTTTGCTTGATGTGCAGGCATGTAGGCGAATGAGACCCTGTCCTGCCCCCCCCCCCCCCCCCGGGGCCCGAGGTGCGCACAGGCAGCCTGGCCCGGCAGGGCTGCAAACGGTTTGCAGGGCGGCTGTAACTATTGCTACCTAAGGAGGCGTGCAGGTGCACTGTCCTCCACTGTCCTCTGGGTCCTGATACCATGGGACCCTCAGGACCGCGTGGCCCATCCTCTCTCGTGGCCTGGACGCCACAGACCACACTGTTCCTCTTGTAATTCATTACACTAACGCAAAATTTCAGGCAGTACTGATTTCACGGTAACGTCACTGTGAAAACCAGTCATCGGCATGGGAAATATTGCTGTTATCATCCAGACGCATGAAACTCGAGAACATGAAAAAGGGCTCCCATGTGAAACCCCCGAAAGTCCAGAAGCTCCCCGAAGGCAGGGAGCCAGCCTTGTTTGGTGTCAGCCCCCGGCTCCTGGTGCAGGGCGTGATACCATGCAGGCGCTAAGTCACCGCGTCTGTGTGACTGAGTGAGGCTGCTTGGACGAGGCCGGGAATGAACATGGAGACAGAAACTGAACTCTGACACCCGCCCCCCGGCCACGGGACAGAGTGTCGGGGTGAGATGTGGGAGCCACCTCCATCTGTGGTCCTGTTTGGGGGCTGCACCAGGGCCTGGAGTGCAGGGGACGTGGGGAGAGGGCTGTTGAGGCAGCAGTCTGGGGGAACTTGCGTGTGCTGACTGTCCCTGCTCTCCCAACTGTGGCATTTCCAGCAAGTGAGGAGATGCTCAGCCTCTGCGGGAGGAGACATGCCTTCCACCATCGGCTGGGCCAGCGGACCATTGCCAGGACTGAGCCAGGAGCCGTCTGCCACCCCCACCCTGGCTCGGGCCAGGCCACTTGTGCACAGCACCCAGGGGGGCTGGCGAGTGTGTCACTAACATCCTGGGGGAGCAGACGCACCCTGAGCAAGTTGGAGGAACAAGCCTGGACCGCCGCCACCCCCAGCCCGCCTCGCCCGGCCCAGGGATCCCAGGGCCCGTCTGCAGCAGGAGAGCGAGTCGAGGCCTCTGGGCAAACAGCCTGCCCCAAGCACACCTGTCGCCAACAGCGCAGCGTGGAGAGGGACAGCCACGCTCCACAGACCTGTGTTCAGTCCCCTGACAAGTGTCCTCGCTGGCACCAGGGACAATTTCTTACCATCAAACGGCCCACTCCGTACGAGCCGACACCCTGGTGTCACCCAGCTCACTAAAACGGCCTCCACACTCCAGGACTGGATTGGGGGCAAAATCCCCAAATCCTCAGATAAGAGGGTCCAGAATCCGCTGTTGACGTGAAGCAGCTGGGGTGAGCGGTCAAAGCTTCTGGGACTCCACCTGGGTCTTGGCCTCCATCCCCCCCTTAACCCTCAGATCCTCCCCTGCACGGACCCATAACCATGGTAACAGCTGGCTCCACCACTGGGGGCTTCATATAGGGCTTGACCAAATACCTGGCATTTTACCTCTTTCATCCTCTAAGAAAACCTCAAGACATAGTACAATTATCTCTATTTTATAGATGGGAAAACAATCCTGGTAGGATTTAGCCACAGAAATGGCAAGAAGTCTTAAAAACAACAACAAAAAGCTTTGTGAATAGAAGGGTGTCGCCGTGGCATGAAGTAGGAGAAAGAAAAACCTTACAAGGACGCGGGGCCCTTCAACCCTATTCCCAACCACAGCCCTTCCCCTGCAAGAGGGAGCCCTTGGGGGGTGGCAGACGGCGGAGGTGTGGGGTCTCGGGGCTCTCTGTCTGCCCTGCTCCAGCACGGGTAGTGCCCGCGCCCGCCCGCCCGCCCCACGCACCTCCATGCGGGCCTTGTAGAAGTCCACGTCGTGCAGCTTCTCCCGGCAACGCCCCAGCTCCATCTCCAGCCGCTCCACGCGGTTCGCCTTCTCCCGCAGGGAGTCCAGCTCGTCCCGGTAGGCACGAGCGGACCGGGCGTCGGCCGCCAGCTGGATGTTCTGGGAGGCAGGCAAAGACGGGACCTAGCTCAGGGCTCCCTCCGGGGTGGGGACGAGAGAACTAAGTCCCTGCGGTCCCACGAGAAGCCAATTCCTCGGGGCCAAGCGGCTCCATGTGCAAGCCGCGGGGCGGGGGTCCCCCAGGCCATCACGAAAACATGTTCTCCCCAGTCTCGGGACAGCTGGCTCTCAGGCGGCGCTGCTTTGAGCAGGAAGAAAACAGAGGCCTGGGCTGGGAGGGCCCCTGGGGTTGCATTCCTGAACCTCGGGCCAGTTACCGGGGCAGCCTGGCCCCCAACCCCGGTATACAAGACAGGGCCCGCTCACCTCCTGCTTGACTTTCTGCAGCTCCAGGACCAGCTGATCCACCTCATGCCTGGTGTCCGCAAGCTGCTCCGTCTTCTCCTCCCTGGGGGTGAGGACAGGACGCATGGGGAGGGCCCCCTCAGAAGCACCCGGAAAGCCCACCCACCGCCTTGGGAGACCACAGGGGGAAGGCGAGGGGACCCGACTTTTGGGCACGAGGGAGCCTGCGTGTGGGGCTTGCAGAAACGCTCCCGACTCCAACGGCACTTGTAAGTTTTCGATGCCTGCTCCAAATGACACCCACCAGAGTTTTCCTCGGAGGGTGTGGGACAGGGAAGGAGACCCCACGAGCCACACCACTCCACAGCTAGGTGGGCAGAGAGCCCACTGGCGGGGAGGTGAAAGCGGCCACTCCTGAGATGACAGGCAAAGTGACATCAGCAGCTGCAGCAAGCGGGGAAACAGGCTCACCAGATGGGGTGAGACCCATCCTCCCTCCTGAAGAAGACACACACCAGCGTGCGGTCACTGGGGCCCACACTGGGCCTGAGGGTGGGCAGCAGGTTGCTTCTGTCCAGTCTGTAATGTCTGGGCTGGCAAGAGCCCCAAAGACCCAGCAGAACCCCGTGCGTAGGCCCGGAGACGGGGTGGACCAGTCCACAGTCAAAGAGGGACTAAGCTCGGAGCCAAACCCAGCTGACTCCGGGGCCCAAGTCAGAGCTCGCCTGCTTGCTGCTTGGCATCGCCATGAACCCCACGTGCTAGAGGTGTGTCTGTGACACACGGCACAGGGGCAGAAAAACCAGGGGATCCCTAGAGGACTCACAGCTCCTGCCGGACGCGGCGCAGCCTGGCCTTGGTGTCCGCCAGCTCCACGGCCAGGTGCTGCCTGTCCTCGCTGGAGAGGCTGCTGGTCGGGCTGGGTGTAGAATCGGCGCTGGAGGACTGGAGGGGGCTGGGCGGCTGCTGGGCCTGGAGGTAGTCCCGCTCCTGCGTGAGGTCCACGATCAGCTGCAGTGGGGCAGAGAGGGGGTCTCACCACGTGCTTCTGCGCCCCGCGCAGCGCCTGCACTCAGACCCGTGAAAAGTGACCAGGAGAGGGGAAGAGAGTGTCGGCTGAGACAGGGGACCAGGAGGGAGGCGGGAAGAAGTGCTGGAAGTTTGTAAAAAGCGATGACACATTCAGGGAGACAGAAAGGAGCCTGCGAATGGAGCGGGTTCCCAAGTCCAACTTCCAGCCTCACACCGGTGTCTGGAGCTGACCATTCACGGCAGGGAAATGCCCACGTCCCACCCTCCATAGAAACTGGACCAGGAGGGCCAGGGGGATGAGCAGGCTTCAGAGGAAGAGGCAGGCAGGAACCTGGGGCCCCAGGCCCTGTCCCCGGGCAGGGGGTGGGGGGGCAGCCGGGCCACCTGCACACACACCTCCGTGCACTCATCCCGCTCGTCGATGAGCCTCCGGAGGTGGAGGACCATGCTCCTCGACAGGGCCTCCAGCTCCTCAGGGGCCACGTCCGGGACCTCCAGCCACTGCAGGTCGAACACGTTCTCCTGGTTGTGGGTCACCTGAGGGCACACACACGAGGTGCTGCAGAGCCCAGGCAGACCTCCCACCACCGACCCACTTCCCTGACCCTTTAACTCCCGCGCCCGGCGCTGCGCACTCCCTCCGGCCGGGCTCTGACCACTTCTGCTTTCAGCACTGGTTCCAAGGGGACACTGCGCTCCTGACAACATGGGTGTTCCCCAGACAGCCCTCAGGTATTTCTCGAGGAGCACCACCCACTTATGCCACAAGGGAGGTGAGCCCTGGGGGGGGGGGGGCCGAGGAGAGGAACAGCATCTGGTTTCCTATAAAATCTCATGCGAATATGGCAAAACATTAACACTCTGCTGTCGGAATGCGGGGTACCTAACTAACAGTCTTGTTATATTTTGGGAAGTATTTCATAAGCTAAAACATTTTGCAGGTAAGCCCGTAGCTCTCACCCCAGGGCCACCGAGGACCACCTGGTTTGCCCCTTGCCGCCGAGTGGGAGCGGAATCCCACCAGGCAGCCTCTCCATCAACACTGCCGACCTCACTTCCTCACCCCAACTCCCCAGAAGGGGCCGATGCCCACCTCACCTCCACACCCGACCACCCCCCCAGGCCAGCCAGAGGGGGCCGGAGACCCATGTCAAGTTCTGGCCTTCTCAGTCTGGGAAGAGAGTATCAGTGACTCGGAACTCGAAAGGCGAAAACTAACAGAAAAGCACCCCGTGAGGCACGCCAAAAAGAAAGTCCTTAAATTTTCCGGAAGAGTCAAGGGAAGTAAATAACAACAATAAATAAATAAATAACCCCAAAAAACATCACCAACAAAAAACGGGGCCTTTCATTTTCTCAAACGACACCCAGTTCCGTACCTCTCCCCACCCCACAGGAAAAGCTGGAATCGGCTGGTCTCGGAGAGTGAGGGGAAACGCAGCCCACGCCCACGCCCAGGGCACCCCACAGGCACGGGGCAGGGGCTCAGAGGCGGGTTCCAGGCCTGCTCCACACCAGCGCCCGGGAAAGGCCTCTTCCGTCTGTAAAGGGGACTCGGGGACACCACCCAGGCTGCACGACCATCACACGAGCAGCTTTTAATTGGAGGCTCATGTTGCTCCTCCCCCGATCCTGCCTCGGTGGGTCTCCCGTGGAGCCCGGGCACCCGAGTGTCTGAGAAGCGCCTCACTAATTCCGAAACCCAGTCCCCACCTCCAGCCACTGAAACTGAGAATCACTTGGGACTTTTCGAGCTGCCTTGCACCCATCTTTCATCTTAAACATCCTGCTGGCTGAGCAGGAAAGACATTGAGAGGCAAAGGGGCCAGAGCCCAGACACACCCGTTTTCAAGACACACGGCACGCGAGGCAAGGCAGCACAGTCCTTCGGTGAACAGGTGGCCACTCACTGACACGAACGGCTAAGGACACTGACAACAATACGACTTCCCCCGACGCCGGCTTCGCTGGGCCCTCCACGGCACCAAGCCACCTCCGTCTCCTGACTCCCGCGCTGACTCAGACCCCCCCAGCCCAGGCGGCCTGGGGCCCGGGGAACCCACCAGCCGGCCTGCCCCGGCGCCCACCGGCGCAGGGAGCTCTGGGTTCAGCTGCCCCTGCCAGACCCACACCCGCTCCTGGGCTCCTGCTCCCGTCCTTCCTGGCCCTCATCTCATCTGTCCAGCGAGACAGAGGGCTGAACCACATCTCCCAGGATGATGAGAGCGTCCAGTGCTGCTTCTGCAGGGAGGGCGGGGGTGGGTGGGTGGCAGCGGAGTCAATTCTCAGGTAGACGCTTGCCCACAGGCCTGGTTTCCAGGGAGACCACCTCTCTGATGTTGCCACCTCCGCCCAGGGCGATGGCAGACGGGCATAATCAGGGCAGAGCCCTCCCGACCCAGCCCATCGGCGGAGTCTATGGGAACAGCCCTTCTGGGACGGGCTGGTGTTTAAACCTCCCGTGCGGTGGCAGCTTGCTTCTCTGCCGTGTCACCGACAGAAACGGAGGATCTTTCTCCGTAAAGATCAACCGTGTGAAGCAGGGTGACATTTGCCAGAATACATTTTCAGGGCCTGTAAATCAAATTCTGAACCCAAACCACTTGACAGTGCTTAAAAATAGTCTGAGTCCATATTAGGCAAAAAGAGGAGACAAAAGACGATTTCATTGAGGTGTCTTTTTTTTAAAAAGTGGTTTTTTACATTTTTACCCCCATTTTATTTTAGCATGCTGATGGCTAGCTTCCCAAACAGATTCAATTTGTCTGCGGTGTCCGAAACCTAAAATTAGTAAAATCACTAATGAATGATGTAGACTTGAAGCTTTTCGCTGGTGGACAGAGCCTGACCCCAGGTTGCCATGGGAGCAGCGGTTCCTGGCTGAGCACCATAAAGCCATCCCCACACCTACCTCCTGGATATGGGCCACAATCCCGGCTTGGGTCTCAATGTCCAGCTGTTTGATTCTCTCAATAAACTCCTCTTTCCTCTCACACTGCGGAGGGCAACACGTGTTAGTGAGAAGCGTTCTGTGAGGGCGGCGATCTGAGGCCGCTGCAGCCACAGAAACTGTTTCCAAACGAACCGCCCACCCCCGCCCTGGCTTCCTCCTTCATAACCGAGAATCCGTCCTCCCTCAGACTGAGGCTGCTGTAGAATGTGCTCTGACCACCGACGACAGTGTTGTCAGGGTGCTTATTCTTAAAAACCCTATCAGGCTGAAAACACTGGAAGTGAAACACAGAAACTGGCACCTTCAACACACTCTCCAGGGAACTCTTAAGTCAAGATCAAGAACCCAGGCCCTGGCTGGTTGGCTCAGTAATAGAGCATCAGCCTGGCATATGTATATCTTGGGTTCAGTTCCTGGTCAGGGCACACAGGAGAAGTAACCATATGCTTCTCCACCCCTCTCTCCCCTCCCTTTTCTCTCTCTCTCTTTTCCTCCCACAGCCGTGGCTCGGTTTGGAGCAAGTTGGCCCCGGGCACTAAGGATGGCTCCATGGCCTTGCTTTGGCACTAAAAATAGCTTGGTTGCCTAGCAACAGAACAACAGCCCCAGATGGGCAGAACAGCACCTGGTAAGGGGTTTGCCTGGTGGGTCCCAGTTGGGGCAGATGTAGGAGTCTGTCTCTCTGCTTCCCTGCTTCTCACTTAAGGAAAAAAAATAACCCCTGGTTTAGTCCAGGGACTGGCAAACTTCATCTGCAAAGCGCCGGATGGTAAAAACACCTTTGTGCCGGCCATGCGGTCTCAGCTCTGCCACAGGGTAGGAGAGCAGCCAGAGGTGACATGTAAAGAAATGAGTGGGGCTCTGTTCTCACAAAAGGTATTTACACCGATAGGTAGTGGGCCAGACCCCGCCCACAGGCTGTAACAGTCTGCTGATCTGTGCTCTAGCCGTCCTTATACTGCGGACAATTTGCTAATGGTGCCCCTGCCAGAGGGGATCCCCACCTGCTTCTTGACAAAGGTGGCCTGGTACCAGAAACGGCTTCTGCCTAATTGGTGGTCCCTCCTCTCAGAAGCCCAGCGACCTGTCATGCTGGGCTGGAAGCAGCTTCGCCCCTACCTCACTAACGGGGAGTTTTATCACCATGAACACAAACGCAACACGCCTGAGCGCGGGCCCTCGCCGCCCCCACCTACCTGCACAGCGCAGCCCAGCACCAGCAGCAGCACCTTCTTGATTTCCTCCATACTCTTCCCTAGATCAAAAGAGCAACACTCTGAGTTAGGCTCAACTGTTTGTGAAATCTCACCAGTGACACACTAGTCTGCTGCAGGGGGAAAAATCAGATACGCTGAAAGAAAATCCTCTCTCCCCAGTGATTTTCCAGGTAGGTGTACATACACTCGCCATCTGTTTGTTAGCGTACGGGTTCATCCACTACGTAAACCAAATGAGGAGTTCTGTACGTAACTCTGTGTGGTCCTCTCTCATTCAAAACACATCACAATCGTCCTCCCGTGGTAATCAGCGAACATCAACGTCGGCATCTCCTCGTTAGTGTCGGTGGGAAGCAGAGTCCAGCAGCAGAGAACCATCTCCACAGGAAACAGCGTCGATGCAAAAATAAGACTGCGCATATGGCAACGTGACCTTTGCGTCACGCAACGGTTCCAGCAGGCCACAGCCCCCAGACTCGTCGCCCACCTTCGGGTTATCAGCACCGGCTCTTCTATTCCGTCTCCCTCCTCCCGCCCGTTTCCGTTTCAGGGTCTGGCTGGAGTATTCCAGAGCAAACCCCAGACAACGCATCCGCATCATCTGTGATGGTCTCACCCTCACTTTGCACGAAGGCCACACACGTGCTCCATCCACCCCCCTTCCGGAGGCTCCGTTTTTCGATGTTTTAACCTAAACGACGCTAACGAGCCTCTCTGGCTAGTGCTTCATGCACAGCCTTATTGAATTCTCTAGGAGAAACTCACCTTTTAAGCTTTTCCTATTGCCAAACTGTGCGGCAGAAAAGGCTTTAGCATCTTACCCTCTCACAACCGACATCCTGGTAAGTAAGCCCTATTTCCTCGGACCCCAGACTGACTCTGTCTTACCGTAGCTCCTTCTCCGCTCTGACAATCGGGCCAAAAAATCGTGTTTCATCATTTGACACTGTCTGTTTGATTATGCTTGAGAGTGAATGCATCTTCACGTGTGGATGAGTCCCAACCACTTAAATAAACAGAGTCCAAATATGGGGCCCTAGACCCGGTTGGTTACCAGGAGCAGTACGGCCTTGACAAGCTGTACGCTGTCCCCAGCCTCAGTTTCCACATCTCTGAAATGGGGGCAGCTGGCCTGGGTAATGTGCAGAGTAGTTTCTGGGTAAAAAAAAAAAAAATTCTATGGTTTTCTGTCTTTCTCATTATATCCTGTTCTATTTGGGGGAGAAGGAGGAACATGCTAGAAATAGCATCGTTTTCTTGAGAGACGTACCAACATCCACTCATACTGTGCTAAAATGGGTAAAAAACAAACTCCTGTCCCAAGGATTAGTGCTGTGATTCACTGTGGGTCCTCGGGTGTAAGGTGTGTATGGAGCAACACGGGGCCTCGTCCTGATACCTCTCAGCTGAGAAATAGCTAAAAAACACCTTTCCTGAGGTGATGACACCATGGTTGAGTCTCAGACCTGGGGGGCCTGGACATTCGCTGACCTAACCGGCACCCTCCCTGCCGGCTCTCAGCCTGAAGGTGGGCGGGAGGGGGACCACAGGGTCCCTGTGGACCCTTCAGACTCCACTCTTAAGGACACGTGTGATAAGGCGGGGCGTTGTAGGTCACACTCCTACGGTCAAACCCTTCTTCTCGTGACTAAGTGCAGAACTTCCTCAGCGTTTGAAATGGAAGAATCCTCAAAGACTTCTATGGATTTTGTTTTCCACGTGAGGCCTTTTATGTGGCCCCAGAGGCTCTAATCAACAAGACCGCCACCCTGACTCACCTCTCTGGTAACGCTGAGCGGATCAGTCACAGTCTTAGTTTTGATAAAAAGGAAAGGAAATGCCCACGAGCATTAAAAGCCTCCAATCCCTCTCACCAAAATCTCTCCTGGCCACAGTGCTGCCGCCCAGCCCGTGTGACCGTCCTCCCCCACCCCCCCCTCCCCTTCCCTCCCCATCATTAGTCCCCAGAGGACCAGCAAGCACCTCTCGTAAGCCCTTGGCGCCCATTCCAGGTACAGCCCCCTCCCCCAGCCATCGCCGGCTCCTCTTCCCACAGCGATCACCTCTCACAGGCCAGACGTGGTGCTGTCACCAGCAGAGAGCTGGCGCACTGGAGGGAGCGTTTGGCGGGCTCGGAGCAGCCCAGGCGGAAGGCAGAGTTCACACAGAACATCTTTATGTACTCTGTTCACAGCAGAGGCCCCCAAGGATCTAATTGTCTCATGCTTTCGAATAATTCAAACAGCTCTGATGACCATTTTCCCAGCCACAGCAGAAGAAAACGGCCTTAGAAGTGGAAACAAGCAGTGGACAGGCTTGTTGGGAACAGCACTGCTAGGAGCAAAAGTGTAAGCAAGGAGACCGAGACCCTGCACGCACGTGCGTGCGCACGCACACACACACACACTCAACACACATGACAGTCTGAGGCTGTTCAGTGAAAGAGCAAAGGGCTCTGCTCCCTCAGCACCTGCACTGACAGTGACAACCACGAGCCATTCATTCATTCATTCATTCATTCATTCTTCATTCATTCGTTTGCTCATTCACACCCATTGGGCATCAAGAAAAAACGAAATCTGATCCAGACCACTGTTAGAAAAGTGGTTACCTTTTGTAACAGAGGGGGAAAAGGTTTGAAACGTAGAGAAATAATTTTAGAAAAATCTTCATGGAATAAGTTATTTAAAATAAACTTCTGGGCGATAAACAGGGTGCCAGGAAATTTACTTCTGCCTTTTTTTTTTTTAAGCGAGAGAAGACAGAGACAGGAAATGAGAAGCATCAACCTGTAGTTGTAGCACTTTAGTAGGTCACTGATTGCTTCTCATACGTGCCTTGACTGGGGGACTGCAGTCGAGCCAGTGACCCCTTGCTCAAGCCGGTGACCTGGGGATTTCAAACCTGGGACCTTAGTTGTCCCAGGTCAGAGGTCCCACCACCGGTCAGGCAACCTCTGCCCTGACGTAGGTGAAGCAGTCCTATGTTTGTTCTCACCAGGGTCAGTGAATAAAAACATTCACCTATAACAATGCATCCTGTGATTTTTACCCCTACATAGACTTTTATGAAACTTATCTGAGAGAGATAGAGCGAGAGAGGAAGGGAGAGAAGGAGGGAGAAGGAGGGAGGGAGAGGGACAGAGGGAGAGAGAGGGGGAGAGGGGAGAGAGAGAGAGGGAGGGGGAGAGAGAAAGGGAGAGAGAAAGGGAGAAAGGGAGGGAGACAGAGAGAGAGGGAAAAAGGAGAAAGAGAGGAGAGAAAGGAGGGAGAAAGGAGAAGAGAGAGGAGGAGAAGAGAGGATAGAAAAAGAGGGAGAGAAGCAGAAGTTCCCTCATTTCTCACGGGAGTCTGATGCCTAGTTTCTCTCAGGATTTCAGGAATAAAAAAACAACAACAAAAAAACAAAAAAACAAAACCAAACTATTGCTATTTTCATAAATCTACCAGATTGTGAGTTCTGAATAGTTATAAAACATACAGAAGACTCTCTACTGGGTCCCTGCCAGCGAGACTGGCTCAGTGTCACAGTGAAGCAGGCAAAGGAGAAACGAGCCTATAAACAACTCCCTTCCCTGGCACTCGTGTCCTGGGTGCTGAGCGCGTCGCCATAATCAACACGGTCCTCTGAGCTCAGACTACGAACATCAGCAATTAAAAAAAAAACACAAAAAACAAAAGCTGAAAAATGCTAAGGAACCCAGAGGAGGGACATCTAGTCTGCAGCAAGACTCAGTCAAGGCTCCTTAAAGGAAATGACCTCAGAGCTGAGACCCAAGGACGAAGATGAGAGATTTGGGAGGTAGGTGAGCAAGATTCCAGGTACAGCGAAAAGCACATGCAAAGGCCCAGGGGTTAGAGAACATGGCATTTACCAAATCATTAAAGGCTTTGTGGTTAAGCTTACTAGAGTTGGGTTTCAGAGTGAGGAACAGGGGACGGGGCAGGAAGCTACGTGGATTTCTGCACAGAATGAGTCACCGTGGGTGGAGGAAGGTGAAGAAACATCAGACACCCTCCACATCTACCCACAGCCTCCGGGGGAACCCCACAACAGCCTGAGCTAACAGCTGAATCTAAGAACCTTACTGCCTTCATGACCTGCTTCCTGGAGTCCCGACACAGAGCCACTGGGCCCAGTGTCTCAGCAGAAATCGAATACAGGTATGCTGATCTACCAGATGTTTGCAGCCAGCAGCTCCCAGGACAGAAGGGAAACCACCTGGTATCGTATGTGCTGGAAGGGTCAACATGGGTAACAGACGTGTAGTCGGATCACGGTACAGGTTGGACTGACTACATCAGGGCTGGAAAAGTCCCCGACTTCCCGTCTCGAGTCCACGGCAGACAGGGCCCGTCAATCACAACACCTTCGTACTGAGCCTGGAGCGAGGCCCCCGCATCCTTCTGAACACCACCACGCCCATGAAACCAAACCTACCCACCCTGCCTGGTCCCCGGTCCCCGGGGCCCTTTTGGACTCTACTCTCTGATTCTCTAAGATGCAGCCATTTGAATGTTCGCACTTCCTGGTCTCTGGAGAGGGGAAACACATCCTGTCGTCTGTAACTGATCGTTCGGGTACGAAGGTGGGGACTTAGGTGACGTGAGGGCAGTCAAACAGCCCTTTCTGAGAGGGAGCGCCCCCTGCCCCACCGTGCACACGCTCCGCTGTGCTGAGGTCCGAGACACGGGGCTAGTCTGCAGAGACGGGGTCAGAGAGAAGCAGCGGTCCGGAGGCCCGGGACCTGCACGTCGCCGGTGCGGCTGAGGGCTTAGGCCTCACACCCAGAAGGACTGACCCCATTCAGGAGTCAGTTCTGCCCTTCCCCCGTGTCGTCTACCCCAACAGACCATCACTGCCCTTAAATACAACATGCTACTGTTGGGTGTAATCCCCAACAGGCAAAAAAAATCTCTCTTTGACGAACATGAACAGGGGCTCAGACTGAGTTACAGAACCAAGGTGTGGTCCCGGGTCCTGCGTTCCCTAACTCTTCACCGCGGCCTCCTCTTAGAACTGTGATTACCCGTTCACACTCCCCTCTGCACAGCGGGGCTCTCTGCCTTGTTTGGATTCTTCCTCGGGCGGCAGTGCAGGGTCTCACCAGGGTCCCCGGGCTGAAGAAGCGGTGGGACTGTCATCATCAGGACCCCAGTAAGGTCCAAGAGAGCAGTGTGTGTTTCCTTCCTTGCTGGGATGGGAATATTCCATTTTCATAGACAGGGAGATGGTAGGTCCTCAAATGTCGTTTCATTCAACATCATTTCATTAGCACGGTGGTAAGACGCTGTAGGAACCTAATTCCTGATTCTATCAACCTGTCCGAGGCAAACGTGGTTTTGTTTATACATAGTTTTGCTTAAAGCCACAGAACCTGCAGGCAATGTTAACTGAAAAGCTGCTCGCTTATATTTTGTTTTCTCAATAATTCTACATTCTGCTCTCCTCTGACTCAAGTGAGAGCCAACCACTGACTGTGCTTTCCCTGGTCTCGTATTTAAAAACCAGTCATTGCATAAGGATGATTTCTGGGGCTGTCTCACTGATCTGAAAATAGCGCTGCATTGAACACGGCCCCGTGTATGTCCCCTCTATGTATAATGACACCCCGAGACTCAGCCACCTCGCCACAGCCCCGTGGGCCCTTCTGGGGGCTCTGCTTACGAGAACAGCTGTTTGTTATTTTATCAGGGTCCCCCTGGGTTCCACGGGCACTGCCAAGGACAGTGTGAGCAATGAATTCCTTGTGGGTGGGCACAGAGGACCCTTCACCCTACCGTCCTGGTCCATGCAGTAAGAAGCAGGCACCTGTACACACCACCTCACAGCTGGACGGCAACCCTGGTGAAACCCTCACCTGGATTTCTGACGCTGAAAACATCACACAGGGAGCTCCCAACAGGCATCAGCATAACCAGCACTCCCTTATTTCTTCAGTTAGTCATTCAACAAATGTTGATCAAATGCAGACTGGGGCGGGTAGTGAGTCACCCGTCGGCGTGCAATGGTGCCCGGGTCTCCTGAGCGTGCCCAGGCCAGCGGCCCCCTGCCCCACCCAGCCTCATTCTGTAACCCGCATCAAGTCGGCCCCCACCCCCAGCATCCCCAGCACCCCCAGCACCGCCGCGTGTGGGCAACTAGAAGCCTCAGCCCAGAAGACAGAAGGCCGCTCTCCCAGGTTCTGCAGAACAATATGAAAAGCCACATCAGCCCCTCAGTGTCACCACCAACACCAAAAACGACTCCCAACCCCACCAGCCTGCCCAGGCCGCAGAAGCTGAGAGCAAATCTACTTCCTAGCATCCCTCGGCTGAAGATCAGAAAAGGAAAACCAACCACAAGAATTCAGACAGTGACCCCGAGTCCGTGCTGGCTCTGTGGCGGCGGAGGGGGGGGAGGGATTGAGAAAGAGTCCCTCCCACCCCACCCCACCCCACCGGGCAGAAAACTCAAAGCCCAAATATTAGCAGGGAACAGAGTGACCTTTGACAAATAACATCTCGTCCCCCTTCCTCGCACGGCCTCGAAGAGCAGGCCCGCTGGAAGCCATGGCGTGGTTCTTGCAGCCGGGAGCACCCTCTCTGTGTACAAGCCATCGCTAGGAAGTTTATAAACAAAGTCCGGTCTCCAGGCAGAGCCCAGGGGCTGCTTTCAAGGCCAGCATTTGGCCGAGCGGCCACGCTAGCCTGAGCTTGGTGTTAACCAAGCTTTTCACGTCCCTGGAAAAGCAGAGAGCTGGCTTTCTTCCAGCTCGGTCCACCCCCCCCACGTTCTCGGTGGACTGAAGACTCATCTGAAGCCCGCGCCAGCACAGAGGCCACGGCGCGGGCCGCCAGCCGCGCATCCGAAACAGGGCTCCAGGGTGTCCCTGAACCTGCTCCCTCCAGGACGGAATGGGGAACAGTAAGAGCACAGAATGCCTGAAAATGAGCCTTTCTTACTTTTTCCTCTCCATTCGAAGAAACTTAGGCTTCTGCAAATGCAAAAATTAAAAATATTTGTATTAGAGGGTTACAAAGAAGAAAAAAAAAACCGCTGGGGAAAAAGAACACCAAATGGTTGGGTAGCCCCACTGTCGACCCTGGACCCAGCAGGTCACAGGGCAAGCAGGGCCCCGGGGGGGGGGGGGGGCAGGGCCCAGGCCCGTGAAAGGAAGGAAAAGCCCTTGAGCTTTCTATAAGAACATTCTCAGTGGCGAGAAGACTGGTCCTGACAGATCAGATGTGAGCCGTCTTCCTCAGCTGCCCCGGGGCAGGGAACGGGCCGCTGGGCACACCAGCCCTCGGGGTCCCAGTCAGTCACCAAAAGGCAGAGTAGTGCAGGAAGGTTGCCATGGGACCTGAAGAGCACTCCAAGGACACCCTTGGCAAGAGAGCAAGTAAACACTGAGAGGGTTAAATATTAAATCCAAGTGGTGTCAGGAGCTCCGTTTCCCTCCAGCCTTTCTCTGAGACAAATTTCTGCTGTGACAGAAGACTGCCTCCTTGTGCCCTGAGCCTGCTGCTCCCCACAGGACCCCCGGCACATTTCCACTCCTCTGAGCTGCTTCCACCCGGGACTCCTTCCCTCTGCTGCTTAGTTCTTCAATGCCTTGTCACACACTGCCTCCTCCAGGAAGTCTTCCTGACCTGTCTCGGCAGAACTCCCTACCTGCTCTGCACTCTGTGTAGAGCATGCTCACAGCACTCTCACCCTGGAATGGACATAGTTCTGGATACTGTCCTTCCCTCCCTGCCCCAACACCGACTGAAGACTTCTTGAGCAGAGATAGACTATCCGCCTCTGGGACCTCTGGGCCCAGCAAGGTGGGTATTCGACAACGAAAGCCAGAGAACGGACTTGGCTGAGGTCCTTTTCGAGCCTCTGGCCGGGGTGGCCTGCTCCGAGGAGGAAGGGCTCGAAGGTTTTCCGGTTTTCTCCTGGGAGGGTCAGGAATTGGACCTCTGGTTTCCACAAACAGTGGCTGGCACTGAGCTCCTCAAGGTGCTTCCTCTGTCCCTGGGAGCCCCTTCTTTAGCCACAAGAGGGAGACAACAGAGGCCTGAGGGCCCTAAGGCTACTCCCAAAGGTCTCACCGTCCTCACAGATAGGACCCGGCAGGGTGTGAATACAGGGCAGCCCTTCACGGGCTCGGAATCGTGTCTGACACTTAGAATCCAAGAAACGGCAGGCAGGACAATGCTGGTGGCCGTGGCCAGTCCTCCTGCTTGGGACCTGTGGCTGATTGTCCCCACATACAGCCATCTATGCGGTTTATGATAAATACATCTCTTACCTGTGGGACCACCATGCTGAGTGCCTCTGAATGAGCCCCCCCCCCCCCCCCCGGGCTGCGTTCTGCACCTCTGTGCCTCCCTCCCTTCCGTTCTAAACAGCTTAGGTGGGGGCAGCTGAAAACCACTACTGCTCTTGCATACAAACCTCGGAAGAAAAGCAACGGCCCCTTCCAGCCGGACTGCCCTGCGATTCATCCCAGAAGTGAATGTACTGGCTCCCTGTCTGACACACCTAGTCCTCCACGCGTGTGTGTGGCACAGGGACAGGCCCGCTGCTGGGAAACCCGGGCCCGACTCTCGTCTACAACCACCCCCCTTCACAGATGAAGCAGATGCCATCCTCTCTCGGTTCCCATATGACTTTCTAGAAGATTCTCTCTGACAAACCACGCAGACACGTTTACGGATACACAGCTGGCAAGAGGGTGAGGTGCGGGCCGTTCTCTCCGGCCTTGGGGAGCCACAGCCGGGATGCTGTGCTGAGACTGACTCTCGGCTGATCCTGAGCCTGTACCTGTGAGAGCACGGGGCTGGCTCTGGTCAGGAGCACCCGCCTGAGGGAGCAGGGAAGGGAGAGAGAAGGGGGTCGCCAGCACTTACGCTCTATTCATCGAGCACCTACCACGTGCCAGACTCTGATCTGCACATTTAGAAGATGTTGCAACAACAGAGAAACCCCAGAAAGACTCATGCCCTCGTGAGAGACCACATCCTAGAGGAGGAAGGACAAGCAATGCACTAGACATGAGAGAAAGTCAATACTCTTGATACAGAAGGTGCTGAACGCTACGAGAGAAGGGAGGCAGAGCAGGCTGCGGACTGCGCGTCCCACGGGAGAGGCTGGCGCTGTACACAGCTGGGTCAGGAGGCTGCCCCGAGAAGGCGGCACTTCAGCAGATGCTCGTATCTGACGGGAAGAGCATTCCAGGCAGGGGGAACAGCCAGTGCACAGACCCTAGTGCTAAGAGGGCGGGGACAGGCAGAAAAGTGACGTGGTTTGAGTAACCTCCTAAGGGGACCGCTCTGGCTGCTGTGTTGAGAACAGGCTGCAGGGGCAAAGGCAGAGCGGGCAGGTAGCTGGAGGGCTATTCCGGCGTGCAGCCAGGCAGAAGGTGGTGGTGGCCAGAGCCAAGGTGGCAGGGTGGCATCCGGCAGAGTGGCAGGGTGGCAGTGAGGCAGGGCGAGAGGAGGGCTCAGCTGTGTTGAAAGCAGAGCCAAGGTACCTGCCTCTAGGAACAGCCGCAAGATAAGAGAAAAGGGTAAGATTCATCCAGCAAGACATGACACAAAGGACACCGTGCGCCACCCCGTCTGGGAGTCAGGACACAGGCCAGCTGCCGAGGAAAAGGCTTTTGTGCTAAGTGCCATCGTCTGCAGGTGACAGAGGGGGTTCAAAGCAGGGTCCTGCAGGACCCCAGGCCGGGCTCCAAGAAGGGGGGGTCTACAAAGGAGGCACCGGATAGACGCTTCCCCAAGGACAGATGTCCTATTGAGCGAGAGCTGAACCATGCACGATCGGAGAGGAAATCCACGGACCTGGTCCCAAGTTCAAAACAGGAAATGAGAGGGCGAGGATTGGGGACCGAGCAGGGCAGACAGTGAGGAGAGATCTTGAAAGCAATTTCAAGTATGGGAGAGGCGTTTTTCACATCCACCGGGCTGTCCTCAAATCCCAGGGCAGAAAAATAGGGGACCTTGTTTTGTCCAATGGGTGCAGAAGAACCTCATAACTGTACTAGTTGCGACATCTCCCTCTTCTTAGATCAGAGGAAGGGGGACAAATGCTTGGCACCTCAGGGTCTCTCTGTGCCACTGTGTGTAATGGCGGGGGGGGGGGGGGACACTAGGTGCTCTGCTGGGATCTGTCCTGCCCCTGGCACCAGACTCCACTGCGGTGCAACTGTCGAAAACAAAAAATAACCCAAAACTGTGCCATGTTCTAAATAACAGGACCCTGTCAACAACCAGAGACAGGCACGCTCCTGAAACGCGTGACAGAATTAGTAAGAAAGCAGCACCCCTCCCTGCTCCCCGCCCCCCGCCCCGACTTCCAGGCAACCGCACAGAGAGAAGCCAACTTCACTCTTTATTTACAAAGAAACCCCAAATGCTTCACACATTTTAAAATAGATTTAAAATTTACAACTGAAAACCCTATTCCATAAATACGTCCTCCTGCCTCTGGCACACAGGGCTGCCTCTTCTTGCTGTGCTGGACCTGCCAACCTCCCTGGCTCTGGGGTCCCTCCCCACACCCCCAGGACCCGCCCCAACCTGCCTAGGCCTGCACTGAGCCCAGTTCTCTCTGGTCCTGACACCACAGGTAGGCAGCCCCGCCCCCTCCGAGCCTGTGGCCCAGGTGGGCCTCCCGGGGCCTCACCTCCCCGGGGCTCCCTGTCTCACCTCCACCTTCTTCGGAGCTGGGGCCACAGCCCCTTTGATCAGCATCTATCATTCTATATGAGGCCGGGGGGGGGGGGGGCACTCTCTTTATGAAGGTTGCATAATGCTGTACACTTAAAAAAAAGATCACTAAAAATTGTAATTTTAAAGTGGGTCAATTTTATGGTATGCAAATTATACTTTAATAAAACTGGAGGGTTTTTTTGTGTGTGTGTGTGTGTGTGTGTTTATTTCAGTGCCTGCACCTCTGCAGATGCATCTGCTCAGCACCAGACCCCAGGCGGGCACCTGTGTTCTCTGCACGTGAATACCTTGGACATCCCACGTGGTTTCCAAGAGGCTGGAACAGACTGTGCTGAGTGAGGGGAGGGCTGGAGCCAGGGCTGGTACGGGGGGGGGGGGGGGTACCCGGTGGGTCAGGGGTTCCCGGATGGCAGCAGGAAGTGGGGACAATGACAGGGATAGGGGAGGGGGGCACCGACAGGATGGCAGCCAAGCTATGCAGTGTGATGAGGTGACAGGCTGGTGGGCTGGGAGGAAGGCGTGTTTAACATCAGGCTGAGCCAGACCCACTGCGCCCACTGCTGCTGTGCAGGTCAAAGCGGGCTGAGCCCGGGCAATCCCGCACAGCTCAACGTCACATGCCCACACCCGCGGGTGACACAGACGGGGACTCAGGGTCAGGGTCAGGCTTCCAGCCAGCACCTCTGCTGACGGACCGAGTGACTGAGGACTTGACAGTTGAACTCTGAGAGCCTTCATTTTCTCATCTATAACTGGGGACGGCACAGTCACACCTCAGAAGCACATTTCCATTTCTGCTGTTTAATACACGGACAACGTAAACCACACGGTGGGCTCACCAAGTGCTGAAGACGTGAGCCGCCCCCCTTCCCGTGCCCCGGCCTTCCTCGAGTGCCTCACGCACCTGCACCACCAACCTCTCTCAGCACCTTAATCCTCTCTCCCCTTAACACCAGCCCCCCTCCAATAAATCAGGACAGGGAACGCAGTTCTGCTCAGCAAAGCAGACCTCCCACTTTCCTGACGTTACTACAGAGACCGGAGTCCCAGCTGTCCCCGGGGCCCAGGGCTGCAGCTGGGACGGACTGCACCTGGCACCTTCTATCTGGGGGACCATGAAATAAAGCCAGAGAATAAATGGCCCAAAGGCAGAGCGGGGAGTGGGGAGGAGGCGACCAGAGGCCCCCTCTTACCGATGCGTGGAGTGGGGAAGCGTGTGCATGGGCAGGAGCCACCAGGCGGACCTGGGTGGACGCCGCAAAGCCGACGTGCAAGGGCGTGAGGGTTCATGGGCCGGCCCTGCCGAGAACTAACGGGAGGTCAAGAAAACCGCTTTCTTTAGGCTCACACAGAGAAAAGGGACGTGTCAGCCAGCTGGGACTCAGGAGGGTCCCCTCCCCCCAGCACCGTGATTTAATGCTCAGCCACACCTGGCCTGGTGCCCCCTCGAAGCTGCTGTTGCTGCTGGTCTCAGGCTGTGACACTAACCAAGAACTGCTCCTCTATGAGTCATGTCCTTGGCTGGTCACTCAGTGCACTGGCCCTTCTGTCTCCAGGCAACGTCAGCTACTGTCGTACGGACAAGAGCAAGGAGGGCCAGGCTCAGTGACAACGACAGAGGAAAGCTCAGTCCCCTCCGTCACGCCTCCTGTGTGGTGACCCTTCCTTCCTGCGCTGCTTGACCTAGTCCACGAGGCCTGGAACTGGGGTTCCAAAACACTACCGAGGTCTCCCCTGGAATGAAGCACGTCCCCGGGGCCCGCGGGCGTACGTCCAGAGGCTGTGGGTGCAGCCGATGCCCGGGGACGTGGTGGGGGAGACCCACCGGCCTGGCTAACTCCCCCGGGAGCTGACCGACAAGCACGAACTAGCTCCCGGAGCCCATCTCACCGGGTCCCTCAAGATCACACCGAGTGTCCGAGCGAGGACATGGCGCCCTTGCCTCCCCGGGCCGCCGGGTGCAGTGGGCGACGTGGAAACCAGACATGACAGGACATCCTGGGGCACCTGCTGGGGACTGAACGCAGCACTAGCCTCCCTGTGGAAGGGAGGCGAGTTCCCGCAAGCGTCCGACTCTCTTACCAAAAGGTGCCCACCCCAGGACAGTGCCCCCCGATTGCACCTTTACTGCGGAGGGGAGACCCCCGGAGAGGCCGCCCTATGACTCAGGGCCCGGAGCCCACCTAAGCAGCAGTCCTGCTGGCCTCTGCACTCGTATGGGGGGGGTTGCCAGGAGTCCTTCAAGAAGGAGACGTGCTCTTAGCTTCATGCCTTCGGGCAATAAACCCACCCTTTAAAATCTCACCAAAATGATCACGTGCTTTCACTGTGCTGGCTCCAAGCCGGAGGCCAGAGCTCTGCGTCCAACAGCTGCCCGGAGCCAGCGGCATGGGCCAAGCACCGCGGGGGGCGGCTTTCACTCACCAGACAGCGGGTCTTTGCCAATCATCAACACATTGGGCAAATTCATTACGATCAGCTGCTGGAGAACTTCCTAGGGAAACAAAGGGGGAAAAGATACCATTAAGAGGAGGAAACAAAAATAACTAACGATTAAGAAAATAACAGTTTATCAAGTCACTGGGTGAGCCTGCCGCCAGTCCACGGTCACTAGGAACATATGTTATATAAGAGGAAGAAATACTTAGGATTTTATGTCACGGTTTGCCTGTGCAATTAAAGATAAAGAAGGACAAGGAGATGCAGCTGGGTCTCGGGAACCTGATGATTCCGGCTCGGGATGCTGGCACGCAGCAGGTCTCCGGTTCGAGCTGTAAACAGGGAGATGTGTCCCGTTTACGGCCGCGACTTCCCTGGGACAGGGATAAATCACCGCTAATCTGTAGCTGTCAGAGAGGTGGCGCGGGCAACGGGCTGCCTTCTGGCCCTCACACCAAGGGTCTTTGAAGGGAGGCCCAGGCAGCCGCCATACGTCATGCCCCTCGCCTGGGGACTTTGACAGGCTCTCCCCAGAGCGTGCCGCTCGCACCCGGACCCACCACCTCGTCTCCGGGAGCTCCGCCTGGGCAGGTTGCCTTCCCTGGCCAGATGGGCCTTGCTTTCTGTTTTTACAAATCAGAAAATAAAAATCTAATTTTACAGGAGACAAGGGAGTAGGTTTCCTGTGTATTCTTGGTCATACAAAAGTGGTCACAACAGAAAATTCTTCATCAGAAAGCTCTTCTTATGCCTCTGAAAAAGTGTTCCCAACTTGTTTCAGGAGTCACTCTAGTGCATAACTCGAGGACACTCTGCTTTCGGCATCCTGCCAGCCAGCAGTGACGAGGAAGAGGAGGACGATTACACAATCAGCTAACCCAGCAGGGCCCAGCGGACACCCGAGAACCATCCTGAATCCTCAGATCGGAATGGTGGCCTGGGCACACAGGCCGGGCAGGGCCAGCGCTGACAAAGAATTTATGCAATGACTGCGCCCTCCCTTCTATTATTGTCCTATAGCTCCTGTCCACACCAGGAATTGGGGGGAAGGGGCGCTAAACCATGAGGTGCACCCACCCCACCCGAACTCACCGGGCCCCCTCTCTGCTCAGTGTTGGAGAAAGATTATCTGGGGTCACATGTCACTGCATCAGAGATGGCTAACGTTTTCTTCAACATGTCTCAGTGGGTGAATATCTGTGCTGGACAGAAGTCGGCATTGTGTAAGTCAGCCTCCCTCTCGGCCTTGGGAAAATTCAACACGAGAGTCTCTCAGCTGAATGGCTCACCAAATGCTGCAGTCCCACCCTGGGGCAAAACACGCCCCACGAGCACAGTCGGCCAAAGCCACTGCCCAGCTGCCCGTCTGGCACGAGGACGGGCTGCCCGCAGATGCGCTCTGTGTCGGGGAGTCCCCACACCGCCTTCCTACAAAGTCACACGCTCGGCCCGGCTGCGAGAAGATCCGCTTGTTATCGCTGCCCAAGCATCTCCCGTCTCTTCTCAAGTTTTGGCAGGCGTTCCTCTGCCCTGTCCAACTGTGTGGCGCACCCACCCCACGATCAGGGAGCCGGGAGAGGTGCACACGTGTCTAAAGAAGGCATGGCCGGCGGGCACCCCGAGGGTCCCTGTAGTAACGCTGGGTGGCATTTCTGTGCTGAGGATTACACAAGCACAAAACCGCTGGGATGCTGCGTGTTTAACAGGATGCTTAACTTGGTCTAATCCAGGGGTCTCAAACTCGCGGCCCGCCCACCAATTTTGTGCGGCCGCAGACTGGCCCACAGATTAATCCACGAAGTTTGATTAGTCTGCGGGCTGCACAAAATTGGTGGGTGGGCCGCACGGCCGTGAGTTTGAGACCCCTGGTCTAATCAGTGCTTGCTTGTTTTCCCCAAGAAATATGTGTCAGTGGTGCAATTAAGATGTTTTACAATATAGCCTGACCGGGCGGTGGTGCAGTGGATAGAGCGTCAAACTGGGACACGGAGGACCCAGGTCCGAAACCCCAGGGTCGCTGGCTCGAGCAAAGGGTCACTTGGTCTGTTGTAGCCCTCTGGTCAAGGCACATATGAGAAGCAACCAATGAACAACTAAGCTGCCACAGCAAAGAACTGATGCTTCTCATCTCTCTCCCTTCCTGCCTGTCTGTCCCAATCTGTCCCTCTCTCTGTCTCTGTCAAAAACACACACAACAAATACACAAAATAAAACTGAAAGTAAATGTTTTTTTAAAAAGTATTGTTTTATGAATTTTTTTCTTGTTTCTTTCAAAACACCACGAGTCTCTGAAGACCTTACTACCCTGTGACCAAACACACTCCCGAGCGCTCAGTGTCCCCTCCGGAGCCCCGGAGCACACTGCCAGCAGAAGCGGGCTCGGAGGGCTGAGCGGCGAGGGCAGCAGAAAGAGAACGTGACACACACGTTAACTTCAAACGTTCCAATAGCTACGTTCAAAAAAGTAAAAAGAAACAGGTGAGAATGTCCTAACAGTATATGTTAAGCCAATAGACTCGGAGTGTTGTCATGGCTCCAAGGAATTAACAAGAAGTCATGAACGTTTCACGTTCTTTTCTTCCATGCCGCGTCCCTGAAATCCAGTGCCCAGCTGGCACTGAGAGCCAGTCTCAGTCCGGGGGCTACGTGTTCATTGGAAACACTTGACCGGAAACAGTGCCTTTCTCTACCCAAGTTGTTCCGAACACACTTAGAAGTTCTCCAGTAACTGAATCGAGCATCGCTTTTTAAATTTAAATTAAAGATCCCTCAGTCACACTAGCCACATCGGGGGATCCCAACAGCCACCCGTGGCTAGTGGCTGCCGTGTGCCCCGACACCAGTGACAAGGGGACTTGGTGGCCTTCAGTCCTTGCGGAAAGCCTACCAAATGCATCCCCTTGGGGTGGCAGGGCGTCCAGGGCAACAGGCCAGTCCCTCCATCTAGTGGGGACGTGAGGAGGTTGCTGACAAGAGGACCCTCCCGCCTGGCACTTGGAACAGAAAGCCACTGTGGAGGCCGCAGCTGACACTGGCCCGCTCAGCGGGCACCTGGTCACGCCGCAGCCGGCTGCATGGCGTGGGTGGGACTGAGCGAGGCTGGAGTGCAAGCCCACTGGTGTGCTTGGGCCTCCCTCAAATCGGGCACCTCCTGGTGCCACCCAGGCCTTCACAAAGGCCACTGTCACACCCCCGGGCAGGGACGAGGACAGCCGCCGTCTTGTCACCGATCCTTGTGGCCTGACACGGGCAGGACAGAGTCAGGCTTGAAGTTCAGCCCTCCTGGAGGCACCGGCTCCCCACAGAGGGTGGGGTGTTAAAATGTGTGAACTGGGGTAGACTGTGCACCAGCTGTGCTCTCGGATCCTAGTCGTGGATGCTGGGGAAACCCTCGTGGGGTGTTAAAATGTGTGAACTGGGGTAGACTGTGCACCAGCTGTGCTCTCGGATCCTAGTCGTGGATGCTGGGGAAACCCTCGTCTTCCCCGCTCGGGGATGAAACTGCACTGACAGCATCCTGGAAGGATCCACCGTCACCGCCTCAAACAAACCAAAGGAGACATCACCAAGATGGAGCTGAGGAGGAAGGGCGTGCCTGGCTCTCAGCAGCTGGGGGCTGGGAAGCGACTGTGATGAGCACCACTCGGGATGCAACTCTCAATCAAAGAGCTTATCAATCCCAACGTGCCCCGGGGGCTATCCCAACAAGAACCAGGCCCCACACATGCTGGGGAGGGATGGGACAGGCCAGGAAATTCCCCAGGAAGCGTCTGTCACCCCAGCTGGTGGGTCCCAGCGGCTGCATCTGTGTCTGCACAAGGTGTCAACAAACCCAGCCCGCTGGGCACGATCAGACTCCCAGCTTCCTGCCCTGGACGCTCCGGAGGCACCTGTGAGTGACACGGGGAGGCTGTGGAGGGGGGTCTCGAGGCTGTGGACTGGCTCGCAGAGGTCACCAGTGGAGAGCAATGCTAAGAACAGAACCAGGAAGGCATGTGAAAGGAAGACACCTCCCTTCCTACTAGAATCGTCTTGAGCAAAGCGGAGGACACAGAGAGGTGGGTGGCCCATTCCAGGCACCACAGGTGACTGAGCTCTGCTAGTGACAGAAGGGACGGAGAAGGGTAGTGAGCAGACTCCAGAGGCACCTGGCTACACGCAAAACTCACACCTGTTGATGACCAGGTTGAGTGGTCATGGATGACACGACCTCTTAGCCACCCTACGGCAAACAAGACCAGCACCCAGGCCCATGGCTTCACTGAGCCCACGATGCCAAACGCTTGTCCCCGTCCCCCTCCGGGCCCCTCAGAGCCCGATGTGGGGCCCGGGCTGCAATTCCGGGCTGGCTCCAGGAGGTCACGCCGCGTCCCCACCATCCCCTCCATCACCAAGCCTTCCAACAGGCCAGCCCTCAGCTGTTCGTCCTCCCCAGGCCCCTCCTACCTCACTCCTCCCAGGGAAGCACCCAAGTTTCCTCACCTTGTGGATGGAATCGGTGCTAAGTGCCTGATAAATGGGGCAGGCAGAGGCCTGGGGCACAGCAGGGCCTGGGAAGGACCCTGGGAAGGACCCCAGGACAGGCCACCTAATCTGCCCCTCGGGTTTGAGGTGACTGGTGGCTCCCAGGGCTTATAGATGAAGCTCATTTTTTTTTTTTTTTTTCGTTTTGTTCAGTCACCTCCCATTAGATTGTTAGGTGCCAGAAGGGGCCAGGCCTCCTAATTCCTTTCTAGCCGGTCTCTTCCCAGGACTTATAAATAGTGCACCCAGCCAACCACCAAGGCAGAAGGTCTCAGAAGTCCCAACAAGAGCCCAAGCTTCCTCCCAGGACCTTGTCCCTTGGTTTAGCAACAGGCCCCTTAAAACAGCCCCTTCAGGCCCTGGCCGGTTGGCTCAGTGGTAGAGCATCGGCCAGGCGTGCAGAAGTCCCGGGTTCGATTCCCGGCCAGGGCACACAGGAGAAGCACCCATCTGCTTCTCCACCCCTCCCCCTCTCCTTCCTCTCTGTCTCTCTCTTCCCCTCCCGCAGCCGAGGCTCCACTGGAGCAAAGATGGCCCGGGCGCTGGGGATGGCTCCTTGGCCTCTGCCCCAGGCGCTAGAGTGGCTCTGGTCGCAACAGAGCGACACCCCGGAGGGGCAGAGCATCGCCCCCTGGTGGGCAGAGCGTCGCTCCCTGGTGGGCGTGCCGGGTGGATCCGGTTGGGCGCATGCGGGAGTCTGTCTGACTGTCTCTCCCCGTTTCCAGCTTCAGAAAAATACAAAAAAAACAAACAAACAAAAAAAAACAGCCCCTTCAACTCACCCCTGAGAAGAAGTATGTGTACACCAAACTTTCAGTAAACTGTCTACGGCAGGATTGTAGTAAATGGAGGCCCTAAAACACCCCACCGAACCCTCACAGTCCGAAGTCAAGCACGGCAGGGCTCTGTGGTGAGGAGCAGCGCTCCGCCGACTGGTAAGGAGGGGGGTGGGGGTCAGACCCTGGGAGCTGTGGCCACTCGTCTGGGTCAGGAAGATGACAAAAAACAAAACAAAACGCTTGAATGAATAAAAGGACACCTAATGGTACGTACAGGATTAAAGCTATGCTAAAAAAGGACCTACACCAAAATGAGAGAACTCTTTTCATTAGCGTGATCAGGACAAGGGCTAGTTTCCCCAACATCTCCTAAAGGTCCTGCAACGTGGTTGTACCACCTTAAATTAAAATGCTCTGCCTCTGTGGCCGGCTTGCACACAGGGAACGGCTTGCACACAGAGAATGGCTTGCACACAGAGAACGTACGGTCAGCAGTGTTCATCAGATACTGAGCTGTGAATGTGACAGCACCACTAAATTAAAAAAAATCCTTTCAAGACAATTCACAATATATCCAAGATAAAAAAATGACTTGAATTATTGACTTTATTTTTAAAAACAGTCTCCCCTCCACCCCACCCCCACCCCCAAATCATGGCATACTCGAGCATCTCCCACCCGGAACTGCAAGGCTTCCAGCAGCTGGAGGAGATGCCGCCAGGAGCCGCTAGGTGGCCAGACCAGGTACGGGCAGGGCCAGCTGGGGAAAGCCTGGGCTTTCAGGGTGCCACCCCTCGCCTGAGGCAACGCAGGGGCCTCGCTGAGAAGGTTTCAAGTCCTGCTGGGCCCACGCCGACCTCTGTGCCTGTTCAAACGGAAAGGTCATTTTCCCTGCTGGTAGAAAAAATGCCAGGTCCTGGAAAAGCCACAGGGTGTAAACACTTGTGTGTGTGTGTGTGTGTGTGTGTGTGTATATGTGAGAATGTGTGTGTGTGTGTGTGTGTGTGAGAATGTGTGTGTGTGTGTGTGTGTGTGTGTATGTGAGAATGTGTGTGTGTGAATGTGTGTGTGTGTGTGTGCACACGGCTGGCAAAGGTTATCTTGTTTCCTTTCCAAACATTGGCATTGTTGGATTAAGAACAATGATTTCATCAAGAAATGGGAAGAAATCTGTTTCTCCTTCCAAATGAAACTGAATTTTATGTCTTGACATTTTGCCGGAAAGGAATAATAAAAGCGCTAAAGGCCAGAGTTTAGGTCCGCGGATTGACCCTCCACGGGGGTCTGAATGGGAGCTGTGAATGTGGAGTAAACAAGAGGGAAATCCCAAAAAAGTTAAGACAAACACCCAGATGGAAGATGATGCTCACGGTTGCCAAGGAGATCAAGTTGATCCGGACAATGAAATGCGCCTTCCACACAGCCAAAGAAACACCAAAAACCTATCCACGTTCTCAGTCAGTAATGAAAATCAGGAACATGAGTGACGTCAGCTTCAAGTGTGCACTCAGAACTCACACAGCACCCTGCTGTGAGCTGAGGACTCGGCCTAGCTGGGAAGGCAAGCAGGTAGCCATCTCTGCACAGCACAGGTGTCAGAGCAGCAGAGCACAAGGAGTACATCCCAGCTCTGCCCAAGCACGTCTAGGAAAGCTTCCCAGAGGAGGTGGCTTCTGAGCTGGGCTTAGGAGTCCAACTGGTCAAGGAGAGAGCTGGGAAATGCATATAAACTGTTGAGTGTGGCCAGCGAGTCAAGCCTTTGGTTACACTATCTGTATACACAATCACTGGTGTGTGTACTCGCTGGTACTCTCTTTCTCACACATGCCCGGCCCTGATTACCACCAGTCACAACCCTACTAATCTTCCAAAGCTCAGCAAAAACACCGCCTCCTCCAGGCAGCCACCCTGGAAGCCCTTAATCAATACGATTTCCTTTCCCCTCGATTTCTAACACTTATCTGCCCACCTCTGAAGCACTGTCACATTTTGCCTTGTCAATTGACTTCCCACTCAGAGGCAGCAAAAAGCTGCTAATAGCCACAGTTCACAAAATTAGACTGATCGGAAAACATTTCTCAAAATTTATATTAACTTTTTAAAAAACAAAATATCTTCTTTGAAAGAGGTGTCTTCTCTGTCTCACAGACTATCAAGGGAACCAAGCCTTGAAAACCAACTGCTTTGCTCCCTGACCATGACGACGGTTCCCCCGTTACTTTCCATGTCCCAGAAACCGGGCAAAACCAGTCACCATACACATGCTGAAGATTCCACGGTCTGCAGAGGTTAGCACGAGTTAACAACATCTCAAAGCGAATTGGTCATGCTGGTTTGAACACACCATGCTTTCCAACTGTAAAACCCCAAATACGATCGTTTTCTGAGCCAAAGATGCAAAGCAAGGTTAATTTTCCATTTCTAAAAACTCCAGAAGTGACTCGGACAGAAATGGTCCCACACCCATGCCAGCCCCATTCCAGTTTCCCGAGAGAAGAGGAGCCACAGCACTGCCAGAAACAGCTCCTCTCCAGCCCAGGGGAGATGCCTCCGGGGTTCTGGACGCTGGGACACCCACAGGGAACCCCACAGAGAGACCCACAGTCAGGAGCTCCCCAGGGCTCCCGCACGCACCCTGGGGCCCCTGCTCAGGTCACCCCTTACCACTCCTCCAGCTCACACCTCCCACCAGATCAGGCCAACAGGCGTTCCTGAGCGCCCTTCAACAACTCCTGGACCCAAAGAAAAACTGCCCGATAACCTGACCTTCACAACTACAACCCAACCACAGGGAGGGTCCCATCTCTGTTCCCTGCCCAACATTTATGGGAGGTGGTCAGGACAAGGATTGCTAGAATTTCCAAGAGGGGGTAAGTAACTGCATGGCAGCATCCTAGTGACAGGGTTTGTAAGGGCAGGACCCACAGCAAGAGCGGGGTTGGACGTTCTGGCCTGGGAGCTGTCCCCTGTACCACACCGGCCTCCGAGTGGCCACACCGGGGCACTTGGTACAGCTGGTCTGCCTCGTAGCTTCCACTGTGAGTCGTGACGGCTACAGCCTGCTGCCCCCCCCCCACCATGCCATCATGCCTCCCATGGTATCGCCCCATCTGAGTACAACAGAGACTTGACACCCACACCAAGCGCCCGGCCCGCTCTCTGGGACGCCGCTCCAAGAGGCACAATTTTCTAGTTTAGCCGCTGAGAGGTGATGTAGGCCTGATACTGTCCCCTGGGCCACCAGCTTGGAGCCCGGCCCCCAAGGCCCCACAACTGCAGTTCCTCAGGACAGGGACTCTCGTTCCTGCCGCCTGCCTGCTCGAATGGGGGGGAGGGGGGCTGGCAGAACGAGCGGGTAATGAAGTGCTTTCGTACTAAGAGGCTGTCACATAAAGCTGCTGATAGACTCCAGCCATCTGCTCCACCTTGTCTCAATTAATCTGGGGTCCCCGGGGCCCGAAACTGGCGCGAGCCTCCCAGGCCCAGGAGCACCTGCCTCCCCTAACTAGGCCACACGGCGGCACAGGACCCAGCAAGTCACGGCCACCACGTCATCAGCCCCCCCCCCCCCCAGGAACACATCCTGACACCGTCCTCACTTGTGCACAGAGCAAGCCCAGCCCGCCCTTTGTTCACAGAAAGGAAAACAAACGTTTCCCCTGAGCGGAGGGAGGAGGAGGAGACCTGTGGAGGAGGAGCACCTGGAAACACCAACGCCACCACGTGAGGACGGAGCCACTTGCTGGGGGGCAGGTCGCCGTCCCTCCGAGCCTCACCCTCACCCGTGAAAGGACGAGGACTACCTCTAAGGGATGACTGGCTCCTCTGGAAGAGGGGGTCAGGAAAGGGGGCACGGGGCTGGCACAGAGGGGCACGGCAGGTCTCTACGGAGTTATTCGTGCAGGGCTGCCAACTCTGAGAAAGGCAAGTGCCCACGTGTCCCGGAAGATCACAGGGGAAACCCAACCGGGCTGGGCCTGGAACACACCGCGTGTCCCCTCGAGAGCCAGCCACCCCCCTTCCGGGCGGTGCCAGGCCTGGGGGTGCTGGGCGGGTGTAGCCAGCCGTCTTATCTGATGCTAGTTCGTGTTCTGAGCCCTGCGCCGGGCAAGGTGGTGGGGCGGCCCCGGAAGCAGGGCGGGCACTGCCCCCCTCCTCCGAGAGCTTCTGCCCGCGAGTGGGGTTCCAGGGGCCGTCTCACACGGCCACTCCATGCCTGGTCGCCAGCAACCAAAGCTGGGCTTTAGCCATCAACCTCTGCGGGGACGCCCTGCGCAGACACAGGTGCAGGCGGGGAGGGCGCACGGAGCCCAGGTGGACCCACCGGCGGAGGCCACGGCCAACAGCAGGGGGTGGGGGGACCAGCACGGAGCAGAGAAGAGGCTCACAGACGACCGTCAGAGTGGCGCACGGAGGCTGGAGAAGGAAACCAGGGCACAGCACCACATTCAGGCCGAGACAGCCAGGTCTCCGGGGTCTCCGTCACGGTGGCTCTTTCCACCGCCCGGGCGAGCGCACTTCCACTCAACAGTGTCTACTGAGAGCTTCCCATGCACAGGTCCCCCCTCCAGTGGGGGGCCCAGGGGACAGCGAGGAAGGACTGAGACCAGAGGCCAGGGGTGGGGAGGCGGGGCAGGCCTGTCCTCACACTCCCACGCCAGGGGGGACTCTGGGCCACCCTGTCCTTCCCTCCCAACTCAAGCAGCGCAGCGGGGGCAGGGTTGATATGAGGGGCCCTGTTTTATGGCGGTGAGGAATCTAACAACTTTGAATCAGCAGTTCTAAAGCTCTTTCTTTGAGCTTCTTGGAAAAGTCAACAATTTTGTTGATTGGCAGGCGAGGGAGGGTGTGGGGCTTAACAGCCCACACCACTCACCAGCCAGAGAGCAACATGTGGGGGTCACAGCAAGCCAGGGACGCTGGCCAACGGGCTGGAAGAGCCACAACACTGCAAGGTCCATGGGACCCAAACTGCTTCCCTGCACCCGTGTTAGATGGGGGCTCTGGCCTGATTCCATAGGTGCCTTCTCCCTGGACACAGCCTCGGAGCTGTGTGGGGCCGGTGGGGCTTTTCTGTCGCAGCAAGTAGCCGGGCCAGGTAGTATGGCATAAATACACCCACTGCGGCCCCTCCGCCCCATCTCACCCCTCATCCCAGGCCTGCGGCACCCACCCACCCACCCTGGCACCCACACCCCGCTGCCTGACGGTGCCACACCAGCTCCCTCCTCCCCAGGGGCCCTGTCAGAGGAGTGGCAGACTGTGCCAGGAAGCCTCCAGCTGCAGGTGGCAGCCTGCTGGGACCTGTGAGACAGGGAAGCCAGCCCCCCTCCACCCCACAGCATGAGTGTCACACCATGAAATGCAACAAGGCTCCTGATTCCGCCAGGCTCCCAAATCCATCGCCCTAGGGCATGGGGCCGGGAAGAGCAGCCCTCTCCTGTTTATACCGCCGTATTTCCTGCACACCAACTGGGTGGCAGGTGGTGTGCTTGTGGGAGAGAGAAGACAAGCACACCACCTCTGTCATTTGAAGCAGACAAGACCTCTGTCTTCAAATCCAGGAAATGCAACAAAGTCAACAAAACGGACAGGGAATAGCAAGGGTGCCCAAGGTGTGTGCGTGAGGCCAGGCCCTATCATTAGACGCAACAGCCTGGGAACAGGCAGGCCTGCTGGCAAGTCTACTGCCCTAACAAAGGGGATGAGAGACATCTGAGCCAGGGGAGAGTGGAACATATGGGAGGAACTAATCCAGAAAGGCTTCCAGGAGGAGGCGGTGCTGAGCTGAAATGGGAACAAACAGGAGCAGGTGCCCCCCAAGTGTGTGTGCATGTAGGGGGGTTATGCTGGTGGCAGGGAGAGGGGGCAGCAAAGGCAAAGGAAGAAGCAGAAGGCACTCCCCCACCTCGTGTCTCCTCACACTGCAGTCCTAGGATGAAAGAGAACCAAAACCCCTGCTCAGGTGGCAGTGGTGGCTTAGGAGTCCCCTGCCCAGGTCCACCCCCAGCCTGTTGCTGCTGGGCCTCGGCTTCTAGCCCTGTGATTGGTCTCCAGCAGCTGGGTGGGCGGGCACTGCACCTACCCTACTGGAGACCACGCGCGGCACCTGACACGCGGTCCCAGCTGGTGCCGTTCCAGACGCGCTTGGGGAAAACACACACACCGGCTCCTGCTTCAAGGGAGCCCGCTCAGAACTGCTCCGCGGAGCACACACACAGGAGGCTGTGGTGACCAGAAAATGAAACCCAAAAAGGAAGATGTCCACAGATACTCGGGCCTGAGGGTCCACCCTGGGTTCCTCAGGAACACAGAAATCGATCCCCGCCCTGGGCTCACCCCGCTCCCCTTTCCTTCTCTGTTGCTCACTCGGGGCTCAGCACCAGGCAGGAGGAAGGACTGAACAGGACACCTGACCGCCCCCTCCTCACTCTCCCTTTGTCTGTCCCTCTGGCCTCACTGTGGGAGGGGGGGGGTGCTGTGCCGAGTCTCCGGGGAAGGTGTGTCTGGTTGATGAGCAATGCCAACCTCGGGCAGAGCCACACAGCCTGTGCCTGGGAGAACAGTGACGGCCGGAGAGAAGGTGGCCAAGCTCTGTGCAACCACCAAGGGAACTGCGAGTCCTCCCAAGTGGGTAAGCGACCGAGGTAGGACGGCTCCTGCCTCCCTCACCCCCGTCTACCCCTCCCAAACAGCTGCCGAGGCCACGGACCGGACTCAGGAACACGTCTTGTGAACTGGTCACTTCCCATCATGGGCGTCTGTCTGCAACAACGGATCACACTTCACTGAGAGCGTAAGGAGCTCTGGAGGGTTCTTCTACCACCGAGTTTCTTCTCTCGCAGGAAACTGGGGGAGGGCAACTCAGGACACAGTTGAAACCCTGGGGAGGAGGAAGGTTAAGAAACGCCAAGGCTGTAATGACTAACATCAGAGCAGGAAGTGGAAATCTCAACAGATGGTATCGACTTCAACGCCGCTGTGCTGAGGACTTCGAGGCAGGCCGAGTCTGCACTGGGGGGGGGGGCAGGGATCTGGGGTGGTCGGACCCCCCAGACACTGAACGCAATGCTCCCCACCCTACAACACTCCCCACTTCAGTATCTTCCCCCTACTAGACTGCCTTGGCTGGAAGGGATCACTCCTTTGTGTCCCCCAAGCTCCGCACACGGTACCCACCACCCGAGGTGACTCAGGGTCGCAGGGACAGCTGCTGTGGAGCGCTCACCTCTGAAGCCTTCCTGGCCCCCAGGCCTCTGGACGTGCTGCCCACAGCAGATGCTCTCCAACTGAACTGACTGACCACAGGGAAGAAGGGTCCGGGGAGAACAGACGCCTCAGGACCTCGGACAGGCCACTAACCACACCTTCCCCTTTTCAGAATGCAAAGAGCACCTTCCTCTGAACGCTAATAGATCAGAGTGCCCGGTAAGCCAGGGCCTGGGCTAGACACCGCGTGTGCCATCTCATTTCATCCCGACTGGCAGGTGGAGGCGGTACTCCTGGCCCACCAGCCACTTCCCGGCGCAAATCCATTTGACCAAGAAATGTTTCTGCCCTCCGGGGATACCGTAGTAAACTGGGGATATCAAGAGGCATAGAAATATGTCATGCGTCTGTGCCAGGAAGGACAGTCAAGAATGATACAAAAGTGAAGCTAATACATACGGGTGGTCAGACACGGCCTGCCGGTGAAATCAACGACAGGTGAGCTCCGCGGAGGAAAGGTGTGAGCCAGGTGAGAGGGGGATGAGAGACCCCCAGGCAGAGGGACAGGCGATGGGAAGGTGCGGCAGCCGGAACAGCCTGGGCAGTCCTTCCGCGCTTGATGCTGGTGGTGGCCCAGCCTAATCTCTGAAGCCACTTCCAACCGTCCAAAGTGCTTACAGGGGGCTCCTGTGGTCGGATGTCCCGTTCTGAAGCCCTCTGGGAGGCACAAAGGGCTCTCACACGAGCAACTACTACGACACCAGAGGTTGTAAAGGCAGTTCGAGCCTGCACGCCAGGCCAGGTGACTGACTGGTAGCAGCTGCCTACAGTGCCGTGTTGAGAAGGACCCCGAAGCCGGGTCCGAGCTCAGAGGCAGAGGGACGTGATGGATTAGGGACGTCTGCCCGAACCAGGAATTAGGCTGCAGCGACACTGCCTGCTGTACCCCGGTGAGGCGAGCCACGCGGAGGGGATGTGGGGAAGGGACTTAGTAATTCCAGATCACTGATTAGGAAGCAGTGGACTGAGCCTCCTCTGCTGAACCAGCTTCACTTTCCGAGTCTCCGCACCCGGCTGTGGGCTCCCAGGGGTGGGGACCTGGGCTCTGTGCCTTCCCAGGGCCTGGCACGGAGGGCCACGATCCCAGGGCCTGGCACGGAGGGCCACGATCCCAGGGCCTGGCACGGAGGGCCACGATCCCAGGGCCTGGCACGGAGGGCCACGATCCCAGGGCCTGGCACGGAGGGCCACGATCCCAGGGCCTGGCACGGAGGGCCACGATCCCAGGGCCTGGCACGGAGGGCCACGATCCCAGGGCCTGGCACGGAGGGCCACGATCCCAGGGCCTGGCACGGAGGGCCACGATCCCAGGGCCTGGCATGGAGGGCCACGATCCCAGGGCCTGGCACAGAGCGCCACGATCCCAGGGCCTGGCACGGAGGGCCACGATCCCAGGGCCTGGCACGGAGGGCCACGATCCCAGGGCCTGGCACGGAGGGCCACGATCCCAGGGCCTGACACGGAGGGCCACGATCCCAGGGCCTGGCACGGAGAGCCACGATCCCAGGGCCTGGCACGGAGGGCCACGATCCCAGGGCCTGGCACGGAGGGCCACGATCCCAGGGCCTGGCACGGAGGGCGACAATCCCAGGGCCTGGCACAGAGGGCCACGATCCCAGGGCCTGGCATGGAGGGCCACAATCCCAGGGTTGGCACGGAGGGCCACGATCCCAGGGCCTGGCACGGAGGGCCACGATCCCAGGGTTGGCACGGAGGGCCACGATCCCAGGGCCTGGCACGGAGGGCCACGATCCCAGGGTTGGCACGGAGGGCCACGATCCCAGGGCCTGGCATGGAGGGCCACGATCCCAGGGCCTGGCACGGAGGGCCACGATCCCAGGGCCTGGCACGGAGGGCCACGATCCCAGGGCCTGGCATGGAGGGCCACAATCCCAGGGCCTGGCATGGAGGGCCACAATCCCAGGGCCTGGCATGGAGGGCCACAATCCCAGGGCCTGGCACGGAGGGCCACAATCCCAGGGTTGGCACGGTGTTTGCTGTGCAAACAGCTGGAATGTGGATCATAGGGGACAGGGGGTAGAAACAGTGCCCTCCAGTTAGACCATCGGGGTCTCGACTGCGTGAGGCCCCTGACCTGAGTGAGGACTTTCGAAAAAGAGAAGGGAAGCCTCTCTGCAGGTGTGGGCACGGAGGCCGTGTGGGCCGGCGGGACAGAAGGAGATGAAGGCACGCAGACCAGTCCTGACAACTGGTCACAGGCCGGCCAGGTGCTCGGACTTCCCGCCGCAGGGCCGGCTGAGAGCCCACCCCTCAGGCAAACACGGGCACCCTCACCAGCTGTTCCTGAGCCCGCATCGAGCAGGATGACTGTCGGCACCCACCCAGCCACCAGGCGAGTGTGGACTGTCCCAGCCCGAGACAAAGAAGATGATGCACATTAACCAAGCACCCACCGTGTGAGAGGCTCTGTGAGGCATGAGCTGTATGTGGGGAGAACATCTCACTCTGGTCCAGCACCTTCCCCTGCGCGTGAATCTCCGTGTGTTCAATGAGGCAGCCGCTGGAACTGTGCCCATCTCACATAAGAATAAACTGAGATGTCCATGGTAAGCACAGGCCTCGCGAGGGTCACATGTCTGGTGATGACCAGGCTGGGGCTGGAATCTAGCCCTGCAACCCTGAGAGTCCACAGTGCGACAGGCGAGAGGAGACGTGAATCACACCAGCGACCCTGCAGCAGTGGGAAAGGCTTCCCTGGTCCCTCAGGCTGGTGCCCCAGGAGAGGCCGTCAATCATCACGTCAGGCTATGACTTGAGTGACGGTGTCCTGACCTCTCAGGGCCTCAAAACACCGAAGTGCCTACCCCGGGACATTTGCAGTCATGGCTCCCAGGGAGCTCTGTTTGCATCTGCCTGCTCAACATCGGCCCAGACCCTCTGGCTCTGCACCCTCCCACACTGTAACCTGCATCATTTTGACACCGACTCGTTCAATCACTTGCTCGACCAGTACGTCCCAAGCTGCTCCAGTCCACGCAGGGCGCCGGGAGTGGGCAATATGATGGCGAAGGAGGGCAGGCTGCCCTCCTGGGACTCGGACTCGTGGTGGAGATGGGCACTTACCAACCACCCTGACTCGAGGGCTCAGAGTCAGGACAGGGCTCTGGTCGGGCACGGGGCTCAGAGTCAGGACAGGGCTCTGGTCAGGCACGGGGCTCAGAGTCAGGACAGGGCTCTGGTCAGGCACAGGGCTCTGGTTGAGAACAGCGTGCAGAGTCAGGATGGAGCTCAGAGTCAGGACGGGGCTCTGGTCAAGGACGGAACTCTGGTCAAGCACGGGGCTCTGGTTGAGAACAGCGTCCAGAGTCAGGATGGAGCTCAGAGTCAGGACAGAGCTCTGGTCGGGCACGGGGCTCAGGTCGGACATGCGTCAGGGGAGGCTCTACATAAACCTTTCCTGAGTGAAAGCACGGAGAGTGGGGACTCTGGAAAGCCAGCAGCCGGTCACTGTATATCCCATCTCCCATCGGGGAGCAGAGGGAAGACACAGGAGGACAGGGTATGTGCCCTCCCAGCAGGGACCACAGGCTCCGGGTAAGACACTGGTGGGGGGTGCGGTGGGCTCAGTCCACAGCTGACCGACCACAGGTACCCAGCCTACCGAAGTGGGAAAGGCCTGTCCTGCCACCAGTCACACACCTGGCCACCCACACCCAGGAAAACGAGGCTGGACACTGACCGTGGGACAGAACTGCCCTGGCCACGCCGGGGGCAGCCCCACACATATGAACCACCCCCTCCTCCACTCGTACCCAGCACAGCCACCTACCCCTCCGCAGAGGTTTCCATTGAGACACTGCTCTTTGTTAGTAGAGGTAAAAAGAGAAACAAGCCACGATAAAGCCCCCTCCCCCCCACCTGAAAGAGCAAGCTCATCTCATCTGGGACTGTTGGCCCTGAGCTTCCTGGAGAGAGTACAGGGGTTGCAGTCACTGCCGACAGCTGGCAGTATCGGGCCAGGAAACGGGCACCTTCAACAGGCCCAGCTGTGGCACGGGGGCCCCTCCATCCACTCCTGGGGTGTGGCACCAATGCTCAGGGCAGCTTGGGGGGCTTCTGTAGCGCAGTGGTCCCCAACCTTTTTTGGGCCACGGACCGGTTTACTTTTTTTTTTTTTTTTTTGTATTTTTCTGAAGCCGGAAACAGGGAGAGACAGTCAGACAGACTCCCGCATGCGCCCGACCGGGATCCACCCAGCACGCCCACCAGGGGTGACGCTCTGCCCACCAGGGGGCGATGCTCTACCCCTCCGGGGCATCGCTCTGCCGCGACCAGAGCCACTCTAGCACCTGGGGCAGAGGCCAAGGAGCCATCCCCAGCGCCCGGGCCATCTTTGCTCCAATGGAGCCTTGGCTGCGGGAGGAGAAGAGAGAGACAGAGAGGAAGGGGGGGGGGTGGAGAAGCAAATGGGCACTTCTCCTATGTGCCCTGGCCGGGAATCGAACCCGGGTCCCCCGCACGCCAGGCCGACGCTCTACCACTGAGCCAACCGGCCAGGGCCCCACGGACCGGTTTAATGTCAGAAAATATTTTCACAGACCAGCCTTTAGGGTGGAAAAGATAAATATATCATGTGACCGAGACAAGCGTCAAGAGTGAGTCTTAGACGGATGTAAGAGAGGGAATCTGGTCATTTTTTTTTTTTTTTCATTTTCCCAAAGCTGGAAACGGGGAGGCAGTCAGACAGACTCCAGCATGCGCCCGACCGGGATCCACCCGGCATGCCCACCAGGGGGCGATGCTCTGCCCCTCCGGGGCGTCGCCATGTTGCGACCAGAGCCACTCTAGCGCCTGAGGCAGAGGCCACAGAGCCATCCCCAGCGCCCGGGCCATCTATGCTCCAATGGAGCCTCGGCTGCGGGAGAGGAAGAGAGAGACAGAGAGGAAGGAGAGGGGGAGGGGTGGAGAAGCAGATGGGCGCTTCTCCTGTGTGCCCTGGCCGGGAATCGAACCTGGGACTCCTGCACGCCAGGCTGATGCTCTACCACTGAGCCAACCGGCCAGGGCCGGAATCTGGTCATTTTTAAAAAATAAAACATCATTCAGACTTAAATATAAATAAAACGGAAATAATGTTAAGTTATTTATTCTTTCTCTGCAGACCGGTACCAAATGGCTCAGGGACCGGTACCAGTCCGCGGCCCAGGGTTTGGGGACCACTGTCGTAGCGAACTCCAACTCACGGTACTGCTCTGAAAATTACCAGTCATGACATGAGTGTCCAGGGCACACAACACTCAACAGCTGACAAGATAGGCTGCCAACCTCTGGTGTGTCCGCAGGCCCGGTCCCTAAGTCCCTGAATTAGCGGAGTTCAGAGGGGTTAAGTGACTTGCCCAGGTCACCTGCAGGTGAGTGGAGCACAGGACCCAACGCCAGCTCCGTGGAATCCAGATGCTAACTTAAGATCCTGCTGATCTTTTCAATCCACCAGGCTCATGGGGCAATCACCAGGTATCTCACTGCACTAAGGGCTGGGGGGGGGGGGGGTGTTAAGCGACATATCCCCGACAATTACTGTGATCTATGAGTAACAGAGACCTGAAAACAGTGACTTACATAAGAGTCTAGATCAGGGGTCCCCAAACTACGGCCCGCGGGCCACATGCGGCCCCCTGAGGCCATTTATCCGGCCCCCGCCGCACTTCCTTCCGGAAGGGGCACCTCTTTCATTGGTGGTCAGTGAGAGGAGCATAGTTCCCATTGAAATACTGGTCAGTTGGTTGATTTAAATTTACTTGTTCTTTATTTTAAATATTGTAGTTGTTCCCGTTTTGTTTTGTTTTTTTACTTTAAAATAAGATCTATGCAGTGTGCATAGGGATTTGTTCATAGTTTTTTTTTATAGTCTGGCCCTCCAATGGTCTGAGGGACAGTGAACTGGCCCCCTGTGTAAAAAGTTTGGGGACCCCTGGTCTAGATATTACAAGAGAGGCCAGCATAAGAGGTCTCAGACCATGAGAGCCCACCCACCCCAGGCTGTCAGGGCGTCAGGGTGTGGGCATCACGCGGCGATCCGGGCAGCGAGGAGGGGGAAGGGGAAGAAGGGACACCGCTGCCTCCTTTCCGGAAGGCTTCCCAGAGCAGCACTCAACTCCAGCACCTTCATCTCCCTTGGCCACAGGGCCCTGACTGGCTGGGGGAGGCTGGGGCTCTTTTATTGGGAAGAAGGAGGTGAACAGGAGCCAGGGAGCCACTGGTCACAAAAGAGGGGATAAAACATGCCCTCTGGCCTCTCGGAAATCACCACCTCCTTAGAAAGATAACACACGTGTGGAAATGGTTAGTGGGTGAGGCCATCTACAACAAGGCGCCGATTGTGTGACCCGTAGGAAACAAGTGGTTAAGAAGAGCGAAGCCGCAGGCGGCCGAGGTCACTCTGGCCAGCAGGCCGTGGAGGCCTGGGGTGGACGGATGGGCCTTGGGGCAGAGGGGGGGCGGCTGCGAAGACCAGACTCCACCCCGCCCCCAGCAAACTCTGGGCCGTCCCAGCCTTTGTTAACACTATCTCGGGGCGGGGAGAGGTACAGGACCTGACTGGCACAGAACTGGGTTAATTATCAATCATAATCCTGGCTCACACACTCCTCTGTGGTCACACGCAGCTCACTTTCCTGTCGTTACTTCTCACAATGTAATCAGCACCTGCAAACCCACCACCCAAAACAAAGGCTGGGACCTTGACAGTGACCTGCATCTAACCAGATGGGCCCCCGCCCCACCCCCGCCTCCTCCCATCCAAGACACCGTCAAGCTGAATCAGAAATGCACACTTCCTGGCTCTCTGTTACAGTTTTAGTGGATTGGTCAATATTCCTCAACTGTACATTTATTTTAGTTCCTCTGACCTTTGTATGGCAGGGAACAGTGCCATATGTCACCTCTGGGAGCACATGCTCTGTCTGCCTAATATCTATGATATTGCTAAAATCCCTCCACATCACTGCACGCTGCTGTGGTTAATTGGTTCAGACAGCTGTATAATATTCCATTGTGCTGTCATGTCTCGGGGTATTCACCCAACCCCCACTGGCGGGCATCTGGGCTGTTTCCGGGCTTTGCTGCCAGTGCACAGGAAGGCAGTGGACATTCTTGCACAGGTCCGCCGGGGTCCGTCCGTGCGCAGGTGCCTCTCTCGGGCCCACGCCTGGGCCTGACACTGGCTGGGCCACAGGGCACGTGGATGTGGATGGAGAACTTAGCACGTTCATGCCAGACCCTTTTCCAAAGAGACAGCACCAGTCTGCAGTCCCTCTGGTCGCGGCTAAGGGACAGAACACCCTGTCAAGCTGGAGTTCACCTAGAGCTTTGACCCCTTCCAACTCCCCTGTGCTAGTGCCCCCTTCACAGGGAGCGGGCACTGACCCCATTGCCCAGATGCTGAAACCCCGTGCTTCCCCGGCCAAGGCCGCCCACTCCACAGGCCAAGGGTGACACGGCAGGCAGGGGGTTCCATCAAGGCGGACCCCTCAACAGGGTCCAGTGCAGGGTCACGAGCTGACACACAGACACCCCAGGCCGGTCTGCACAGACCCAGCCTTTGTCGCCCGGCACTAGGGAGTAGGCCCAGGGGATGACCCTGGGGGAGGTCTGACTGGTCCTGCAGGGCCAGGGGCCACTGTTGTCCCCCTCCGCTACTCACTGCCCTGGCCTAGGCACTGCCCCCAGCACCCCTACAGGAGCGGGCAGCTGACTGGGCCCCACGAGTGTGAGCTCCCCTCCCTCCCCCCCTCCCCGCACCTGCCGCCGTCCTGGCTAAAGGGACGGGTGCCGGGGATGGCCCTCCACAGCCAGGCCTGGCACCTACCCTGGTGCCTGGATCTCCACCGGAGTGTCTTCCTCGCTCCCCATTTCCAGGGGCCGGCTGGAAACCAACATAATAAACAAAACAACACAACACTGGCCTTTATTTGCCCCTAAGAAGTTTAATTACCAGAGAACGTCGTCTACCCTGAGAACAGGCTGAGAAAATCCAAGCAAAGGCAAAGGGGTTGAACGTAAGTACCTGTGATACCAGATCAGGGCGAGAGGGCCGGGCACCGGACAGGCCCACGGCGAGAGCACACCTCCTCGCGATGGGACAGGGTCCCAAAGGGACCCTCCGCCTGGGGCTCACCAGCCGGGCTCCAGTGTGACCTTGAGACTGGCAGGGTCCCTCCCCCATGTCAGTCAGGTCCTCATTTTTCTTTTTTTGTCTTCACACATTGATGCTCAATACACGTTTGTCCAACAAAAACAGGAGTACTCAAAAACTTCTTTAAAATTTTACTGGCAGAATTCTGGCCATCTTGGGGTGAACGAACACAGCAAGTTTTCAGAAAACATTGCAGAAAGAAGCACGTCCGTGCTCAACAAGCAGGAGGAAGCCAGGACGTAAGGGTCTGTGAGTCAGACGTGCCTCTGAGCAGGTAAAGCCGTCTTACGGACCAGAACCAAGAACGACACACAAGCCAGGATGTTTTCAGTAGAATCCTATACACTTTAAAAACACTGTTACAGCGAAAAGCTCCACAGGTAAACAAAAGGAGAGAGAACAGTATAGTACGTCCCCAGAAATCCATCACTCTACTGCAACAATGAGCAAGATCTGCTTCATCCATCTTTTCCTCTTTGTTGTAAAACAAAAAGAATTTTAAAGCGAACTAACTCCAGCACCATGTCACTTCACCCCTCCATCAGAATGCATCCCTAAAGAGTACCGGCATTGTCTTACATAATAACCACAATCACATGCAGCAACACCCCCCCCCCCATGTGCTTCTTAAAATGAAGCACTCTCTGTTTTTGGAGGGAGGCCAGCCCAGCAGTGGGAGGGAAGCGGAGTAGGAGAGAGAACGAGGGAGGGACAGTAATGGGAGGGAGGGAGTAGGAGAGAGAACAAGGGAGGGACAGTAATGGGAGGGAGGGAGTAGGAGAGAGAACGAGGGAGGGACAGTAATGGGAGGGAGGGAGTAGGAGAGAGAACGAGGGAGGGACAGTAATGGGAGGGAAGGGGGGTAGGAGAGAGAACGAGGGAGGGACAGTAATGGGAGGGAAGCGGAGTAGGAGAGAGAACGAGGGAGGGACAGTAATGGGAGGGAAGGGGGGTAGGAGAGAGAACGAGGGAGGGACAGTAATGGGAGGGAAGGGGGGTAGGGGAGAGAACGAGGGAGGGACAGTAATGGGAGGGAGGGAGTAGGGGTGGGCGGAGCAAGGACATAGAATCTGTTTTGGTGAAACCTGCAGACAGACAGACAGTCTAGGGCAGGGATCCCGAAACTACAACCCGTGGGCCGCATGCGGCCCCCTGAGGCCATTTATCCGCCCCCGCCGCACTTCCAGAAGGGGCACCTCTTTCATTGGTGGTCAGTGAGATGTATCGCATCCTGTGCTCCTGGAGTACTGTATGTGGGGGCGTCGCTCACATACAGTACTACTTCCAGTGACACAGGACGCACGCGTCACGGCTCCGGAAGCAAGTCATATCACTTGTTACGGCTAGCAGTGACAAATATGGAACCGGACATTGACCATCTCATTAGCCAAAAGCAGGCCTATAGTTCCCATTGAAATACTGGTCAGTCTGGCCCTGGCCGGTTGGCTCAGCGGTAGAGCGTCGGCCTAGCGTGCGGAGGACCCGGGTTCGATTCCCGGCCAGGGCACACAGGAGAAGCGCCCATTTGCTTCTCCACCCCTCCGCCGCACTTTCCTCTGTCTCTCTCTTCCCCTCCCGCTGCCAAGGCTCCATTAGAGCAAAGATGGCCTGGGTGCTGGGCATGGCTCTGTGGCCTCTGCCTCAGGCGCTGGAGTGGCTCTGGTCACAACATGGCGACGCCCAGGATGGGCAGAGCACCGCCCCCTGGTGGGCAGAGCGTCGCCCCTGGTGGGCGTGCCGGGTGGATCCCGGTCGGGCGCATACGGGAGTCTGTCTGACTATCTCTCCCTGTTTCCAGCTTCAGAAAAATGAAAAAAAAAAAAAAAAAAAAAAAAAAAAATACTGGTCAGTCTGTTGAATTAAATTTACTTGTTCTTTATTTTAAATATTGTATTTGTTCCCATTTTGTTTTTTTACTTTAAAATAAGATATGTGCAGTGTGCATAGGGATTTATTTATAGTTTTTTTTTATAGTCTAGCCCTCCAATGGTCTGAGGGACAGTGAACTGGCCCCCTGTGTAAAAAGTTTGGGGACCCCTGCTCTAGGGAGAGCTTCCGATTTGCACGTCCTAAGCAGGTTTTCATTTGCTCCGTCCATGACTCTAACCCACTGGCCAAAGAGAATGTGAAACTGGGGACTGATGGCATGCGAAGGTGGTCACACAAATGGTGAAAAAATCAAGTAACCCTTGTAAGTGTCAAACAGACTCCCTGTCCAGGAGAAAAGGAGCCCAAATTTAGGACGGAAGCAGCGTGTGCCTTGATCCCCCCGTTGTTTGACCTGCGAAGGCTACTGCTCCCACCGTGGAAAATGTCCTGCCCGCAGCACAGTGGCTCCCAGAGAAGCACCTGGCTGCACAGAAGTCACAGGTGCGGGGGCTTTCTCTGTGGGGAGCCTGCGTTTCCCATCCCCCACCTGCCCCAGGAGTGCTGGGAGCCACAGGGAACAAACCCTAAGTCTCAGAGACACCAGAACCCAGGTGCTGGGCCCCAGCAGGTGTGACAAACCAGTCGGTGGAAGGAATCTCTAGTTTCAGATCTTCTCTACTCTGCATCCCTCTGCCCCTGAAGTTACCCCTCCCCTCCTCCTCTAGGGCACTTTCTGCCCCAGGTGGCCAGGCTTGCCACAAAGAGTGCTGGTGGAGGGGACAGAACTGCCTTCTCTCCAAACCAGGCCCCTCCTGCCAGACCCAGCTCCCTCCTCTCTCCAGTCCAGCCCATCTCCCCACCCCTTCCGGAATCCCTTCCAGGTGTGTTTTGCCCGACCAGCTATTTCCTCCTCCTCCAGGCCCCTCTAGACCAGACAGGCAGGCTCCTCACAGCCAGGGCAGTAGGAGGAGACCTGGGTGCAGATTCAGCAGCCTCAGCTTCCAGCACCATCCCCACCATTCAATACGGAGACAAGTCACAGCATCTCTGGGCCTTAAGAGTCTACATCTGTGAAATCAGAAATACCTGTGCAGAGAGCACCACTACCCTCCTCCTCCCACCTCCACGCCAGACATCACTAGTTGAGTGCAGCACTGTTTCCCCCGGAATCCAGATCAGGGCCTCCTAACCCTTCTCAATAAGGCACACCGGGCAGATACCACAAATCCACCTGCACCTAAGAGTAACCCTACCTGCCGCTCCTGGACTAGGTGGTTTCTAAGGACACAGTACCTGGGGTGGATCCCACAACACAGCACCTAGGAGAAGACTATTGGGAAACCAGGGGCAAAAAGTGGGAATGACTCATGCTTCCCTTGAGAATCCGGACTCTTGAGTTGTGACCTTGGTTAGGAGTAACAGGCTCTGAAGGGTTCTTCCCACTGAGACCCTTACAAAGCTATCTGATCTCCAGCTCTGCCTCTGCTATGTTCTACAGCAGGGATCCCCAAACTTTTTATACAGGGGGCCAGTTCACTGTCCCTCAGACTGTTGGAGGGCTGCCACATACAGTGCTCCTCTCACTGGCCACCAATGAAAGAGGTGCCCCTTCTGGAAGTGCGGCGGGGGGGGGGGGGGGGGGCGGATAAATGGCCTCAGGGGGCCGCATGCAGCCCAGGCCGTAGTTTGAGGACGCCTGTAATCTACAGTCTCTCAACCCCAAGATGTCTGCACATCTCTCCTTGGGGCCCAGGGCCAAGGCCAAGCCACCTGTGCCTCAAGGGAGCTTGCCAGCAGGTGAGGGGAGAGAGCGTAGAAGAGGCGAAGACGGGGCCACCACGGTGGGGCATAACCCCCAGTCTGACCTCAGCCTGAGGAATGAGGGCAGGTATGAGAGGATGCTCTTCTGGTCTCCTGCAAAAATTTCGCGGGAAGAGAGACCTGTCTTCCAGGACACAAGGCACAGACTCAACCACACCTTCTAAACCTGGCCCTGCCACCAGGTACAAATGCCGATTTATCCTCCCCCAGACACACAGCACCCATCACCTGACTGCGCTGCTTTTAACCCAGGAGAGGCCACTAGTGCTGGGGCCTGGGGGTCACCGTCAACCCCTCAGGGGACAGAATGAGCCTTAGAGTCTACCTCTGTGAATCTACCTCACTGCTGAAATCCCAGCCTCTGCCCCACAAGCCTGGGGCTGTGCTCCCTCCCCGCACCCCCCACACTGACCCCAGTCTCTAAGGTCAAGTCAGATTCCTACTGAAGGACGCCCAGGCTCCGGCTGCCTGGCCCACCATGCTCCCCGGCCCCGCCGTGCTCCCCGGCCCCGCCGTGCTCCCCGGCCCCGCCGTGCTCCCCGGCCCCGCCGTGCTCCCCGGCCCCGCCGTGCTCCCCAGCCCCACCGTGCTCCCCAGCCCCAGGGTCTTCCTGCCAAACCCCTGGGAAGCTTAAGGCTCCCAGCTGCCTGCCGAAGCCCCCTCTTCTCCGTCACAGCTCAGAGCTGGAGATGGGGCGACTCACTGGGCCCGGCACCCAGAGCAGTCAGGTGAACAGTCTGCCTGCTCCAGTGGGCGGTCGCCAGAAACTTTAGGGGCCGTAAAGGGCCCCAGACTGATTTCTTTGATGAAGCCTTCCTCTCCGACACCAGGGAACCAGGGAACGGCAGGCCCTCCCTCATTCTCCTTGCTCGCTCAAGTGTTAAGGAGCCAGGAGAAGGGGGTGGGGAGAAGGGAGGAGCCCGGGGTCATGCGGCCTCCTCAAAGGTCCAGTAACTTATTAAGCCCCCATCCTTGTTCGGGGAGGACACACGGAGGTATCCGTTTACTCTGCAAAACCAGTTCTTGCTGCTTAAGGACTGGCGTGGGGCTTGGTGAATGGCGGCGGGAAACCGGACACCCCTGGGAACAGCGCCCTTCTCGGGGACATGAAGCGCTGGGAAAAGACACAAGCACTCCTATGGGTTACAGACCACTTTCCCGTGGGTTGCGTGCTGGGACAAGGCGCCGGAGTCGCCCACGGAGGGGTCGGGCCACCGAAATGCTATTGCCTCAAACCACACGAGGCCCGTTTTCTCACAGGGAGACAGACACAAACTGAACTGCGCGTGTCAACTCCCAGTAACAGGTGACGCCGTGAAGCCTGCAGACACCGCTCTGCGGACTTCCGCTCTGAAGGCCAATTCAGCACCCGGGGGAGGGGAGGCCTTTGGGAGCACCGCCCCTGGGGACCTTGGCACACTGGTGCAACCTGGGAAGACATTCTGAAGATACTCTGGGGACACCACACCTGGGTCCCCAATGCACTCAGTAAGACTGAGGTAAGAGACTCCACGCATGAAAACCAAGCGGTGCAGGTCACCCGTGCTTTCTCAGGAGGGAAGACCCGGACTGGGACGACCAGGCTGGGAATGGCGCACCAGCACAGGGAGGAGAGGGCAGCCAGCACCCCACGCCCCACTGCCCTCCTCGGCTCCGTCAGCCGCCCTCTCAATGGCTCCGAGGGCCAGACAGCGAACTAGGCTGGTCAGTGTGGCGCTAACAAGTCACATGCTGGACTCTGGACCCTGCCGTCCTCATTTTCCTCCCTCCCTGGTCACACACAGCCCTGTGGTGGATCTGGGCCCACTGGCATGCCCTCCGTCACCAGAGGACCCCAGGGGAGGACACAGGGCTGCATCTGAGGGTGCCCCCAACCCTGCCCCTCAAATCGGCAGCACAGGGGTGGGTCTCAGGCCACCATCCACACAACACCAAGTGACCGTGTAGTCTCCACTCTCTAGAGACAAACTATTTCTTCATTTTCTTTCAAAGAAACTTGTCCACATGAAGCAATGCAATGTGAGCACTTAGATTCCCAAGAGTGCTTTCCAATGAGCCACACGGTGAGCCCACGGCCCGCAGGGCCTGCCCTTCTGACACAGAGAAGGTCCGCCCAGCTCCCAGCTCCCAGCTCCCAGGGCTGGTTCTGCTTTAAGGTCTAAGCCTGCAGGACCCCAAAGTGGGGAACCCTGGGTGACACGTGCAATCTGCTGACCACAGATCTTATCTATCAAACTTTGGATGTTTCTAACAGCCTGGGGATAAAAAGAAGTTTAGCAACAAATGTCACCCAACCAGTCAGGGTCCCGGAGCCCTCTGCTTCCGTCTCCCACACCCAGAGTTCTCCTGTCCCACTGAAACCAGGAGCGTGGACCCCAGGAACGCCCCGGTGGTGGCTGCACGCCCTGCTACCCCGCCTCCCGCTCCGACAGTCAGTGGCTCCCAGGCGCGCAGCACCAGGGCGGGAGCCTCCTGCAGCCTCAGGGAGGCACCCCGCTCCCCCACCTCCCGCTCCGACAGTCAGTGGCTCCCAGGCATGCAGCACCAGGGCGGGAGCCTCCTGCAGCCTCAGGGAGGCACCCCGCTCCCCCACCTCCCGCTCCGACAGTCAGTGGCTCCCAGGCGCGCAGCACCAGGGCGGGAGCCTCTTGCAGACTCAGGGAGGCACCCCGCTCCCCCACCTCCCGCTCCAACAGTCAGTGGCTCCCAGGCACGCAGCACCAGGGCAGGAGCCTCCTGCAGCCTCAGGGAGGCACCCCGCTCCCCCACCTCCCGCTCCGACAGTCAGTGGCTCCCAGGCACGCAGCACCAGGGCGGGAGCCTCCTGCAGCCTCAGGGAGGCACCCCGCTCCCCCACCTCCCGCTCCGACAGTCAGTGGCTCCCAGGCACGCAGCACCAGGGCAGGAGCCTCCTGCAGCCTCAGGGAGGCACCCCGCTCCCCCACCTCCCGCTCTGACAGTCAGTGGCTCCCAGGCACGCAGCACCAAGGCAGGAGCCTTCTGCAGCCTCAGGGAGGCACCGATGGGCAGGTGCCAGCAAGGCGGCAGGTGTCATGCCCGCCTACCCCACGGGAAGCCTGTGACTGCAGATGGGCTTCAGGTCACCAGGTGGGGGTGGCCGTGAAGCCAGACCCTTCCTGGGTCGTCCGGGGTGTGCTAGACACAGGCCCGGACTGTCTGAAGTCGTCAAGGTCTGCTTGAGCACTGGACGGCGTGCAGGGCTCAGGGCTCTGGGTGCTTCGCCGCCCCCACCCCCTCGGCCCGGAGAACTACCCGCATGCGGTTGTATTGCAGAGGCCTCGCAGCGCAGGAGAGGATTCCATACCAATCACAGAAAGGCCTAGGCTCCAATTTCAGGTCTGACGCCCGCTCTCCGTACGTGACGCTGAGCAGCCACTTATCCCCAGGGTCTCATTTCCTCGTCTGTAAGATGGGCTAATAATACCGGAACCCTCTACGTCATAGGTTTCCATAGATCTTTCTTTTATTTATTTATTTATTTATTTATTTATTTGTATTTTTCTGAAGCTGGAAATGGGGAGAGACAGTCAGACAGACTCCCGCATGCGCCCGACCCGGATCCACCCGGCACGCCCACCAGGGGCCACGCTCTGCCCATCAGGGGGTGATGCTCTGCCCCTCCGGGGCGTCGCTCTGCTGCGACCAGAGCCACTCCAGCGCCTGGGGCAGAGGCCAAGGAGCCATCCCCAGTGCCCGGGCCATCTTTGCTCCAATGGAGCCTTGGCTGCGGGAGGGGAAGAGAGAGACAGAGAGGAAGGAGGGGGTGGGGTGGAGAAGCAAATGGGCGCTTCTCCTATGTGCCCTGGCCGGGAATCGAACCCAGGTCCCCCGCACGCCAGGCCGACGCTCTACCGCTGAGCCAACCGGCCAGGGCTCCATAGATCTTTCGATGACTGAGCATTCTCCTCCTCTCCTGTGACCAACCTACAGTTAAAAAGTAAGTGCAGCCAGTGGACTCATGTCAGAGCCGACAGGGCTTGCGTATATTTGCACACATGTGCGCGCGCACACACACACACACACACTCATCATGGTAGCGTCTTGTTGTTCCAGAACAGAAACTGTCCCCCACCCGCCTGTGTGTGTTCTCTGCCCAGGCGGCCTGCGTGGCATCTTGTGGGCACCCTGCGTCACGGCGTGAGACGTGACTGTTCCAGATGTCGCCGATCCCGTAGGTTGGCACCTTTCCTTCTCACGCTCAGTGTCACGGCGACTGAAAGGGTCCTGGGATCTGCTCTTATGGTCCATGTGCCAGTCCTGTCCCCTCGACTACCCAAGGGACCTTACAACCAACTACAGCCCCTAAGCCAGAGACAGGCAACCAGAACTCACCGCCGCAGGCTGGTTCTGGGCATTCTCTGCTATCAAACACGGGGACGCTGGTGACTGCCCATGCTTATGTGCTAAGTGCCAGGCGACTCTTCTAAGTATTGCTTTTTTTTAGGCCCTCTCCCCATTTTCCTAATGTGTTATTTATTGATTTTATGGGAGGGGGCGGGGGTAGGTGAGAGCGAGAAGTAACTCTCAGTTGTTTCACTGTAGTAATTCATCGGTTGCTTATCGTATGTGCCTTGACCAGGCAAGCCCAGGGTTTCGAACCGGAGACCTCAGCGTTCCAGGTCGACGATCTATCCACTGTGCCACCACAGGCTCGGCTCTTCTAAGTATCTTACATACAATGACACGACCTACCTATCTTTAGTCTGACCTTGCTGCTGGAGACACGACGAAGCGGAGTGACCGGGCCCGAAGGGGTACCAGCTTTTGGAGAACCGTTCACATCAAACACACGCAGCGTCTGATGCCAGGACTTGTGTTCGAAAAGCAAACGAACCGCAGGGTTGGAAACAAAATGTTTAGGCAAAGGTCACTTAAATGCGTCTGTGGAACTTGCTGTCATGGTTTCATTCGGCTCCTGAGCCCGAACAGGGTGCATCCTTGGTCGAGTCACGTCACAGAACTTCTTGGCCCCTCCGTTCCCACGTGCTCTCAGGGTTGCCAGGGAGAGTGGTGGGCACCCAGCAGGTGCTCAGTGGGAGGAGGGCCTTCTCAGGGTTGCCAGGGAGAGTGGTGGGCACCCAGCAGGTGCTCAGTGGGAGGAGGGCCTTCTGAGAGGCAGCCAGCCTGGAGCTCAGTGCTGACTGGGGAACAAGCAGCATCCAGGGTTTTACTTCAAAGGCCTTTTAAAAGGATGAGGCGCTCAATGGGACCAGAAGCACCTGACACTCCGAACAGCCTCTCTGGATGGCTGCAGCTTACAACAAGGTAATTACACCACTGGTAACCAGACCAGGAGTGATACACTTACCTAGAAACCAGCTCCCAGGTCCCTAACCACAGACTGTGTTCTCCAGCCCTGTCAACAGGGACTCTAGGACATACCGGTCAGGTTCAAAGGCCCGTGCTGCTAAGAAGGCTATGCCTAGTCTCCTGCCCAGGGAGGCCCAGCAAAGGGGCTCCAGCGATGTTTACGGCTGGACCCTGCTCAGGCCAAGCCTCCTGGGCAGCGTGCACTGAAGAAATCACACACCAGACAACACCTCTCTGGGGCTGAGAGCTAGGACGCGTGTCTGGGGGTTCTCCTTCTATCTCCCCCACAGTCCCAAAGCCAGATTCAAACAGAAAAACCCAGGCATCCCTGTTCTGTCTTGATAGGCTGGAAAAAGGCACAGGACACAGACTCGGGTGCTCTCTCTCCAGTGGCCCTGTCCACCAGGAGCCGCCCCGGTGGCTCTCTACCGCCTCAGGGAGACACCGGGCCAGGAGGGAGAAAGTGACCTCAGGGCACAGGAGTGGAGACCTCAGATCCTGGACTCACCTTCACATAGCTGAGGAGACAAAAGAACACCACTCAGGGCCCCGTCTTTGTGTCTTCCTGTTTGTTAAACAGTCGCAGGCTGAACAGGAGGATTACTGGTTCTCAGCCTGGCTGCACGCCAGCACCATCCAATTAGAAACACCTAAGAGCGCTTTTAGACAATATCGACACCCCAGCCCACCAGACCAGTTAAATCAGAATCTCTCACTCCGTGGGGGCGGGGTGCACAAGGACCACGACCACCGTCCTCCTCACACCCCTCTGGGCTTTCACATCCTGCCAGCCACGCACCATCGGGCCTAGTTCTGATGCCACCCTCATTAGAGTCCCCTGAGCCTTAACAACACAGAGGAACACTCGTCAAGCCCCCGGGATGTCCCTCCCCTCCGGCAAGTGAGCGAGGATCCAGCAACCTATGATCAGAGTTCTGCCCTGTCACACGGGAGCTGGGTCCCAGCTCCGCTATAATCCCTCACAGTGTGGCCTATGCCAAGCCCCTCAGAGTTCTGCCCTGTCACACGGGAGCTGGGTCCCAGCTCCGCTATAATCACTCACGGTGTGGCCTATGCCAAGCCCCTCAGAGTTCTGCCCTGTCACATGGGAGCTGGGTCCCAGCTCCGCTATAATCACTCACGGTGTGGCCTATGCCAAGCCCCTCAGAGTTCTGCCCTGTCACATGGGAGCTGGGTCCCAGCTCCGCTATAATCCCTCACGGTGTGGCCTATGCCAAGCCCCTCAGAGTTCTGCCCTGTCACATGGGAGCTGGGTCCCAGCTCCGCTATAATCACTCACGGTGTGGCCTATGCCAAGCCCCTCAGAGTTCTGCCCTGTCACATGGGAGCTGGGTCCCAGCTCTGCTATAATCACTCACGGTGTGGCCATGCCAAGCCCCTCAGAGTTCTGCCCTGTCACACGGGAGCTGGGTCCCAGCTCCGCTATAATCACTCACGGTGTGGCCATGCCAAGCCCCTCCCCCACCCCTCTCCGTGTGAAATGAGGGAACTGGGCCTGGCGGCTCCGAGCTGCCTCCGCCCAGCTTTCCAATGCTCCTGGCTGACTCTAACCACTGGCCTCACGCACTCGGAGGTGCAGGCAGGTGGCAGCCAGCGCCCGTGCCGGACCGCCCCGGGCTAAGGCTTCTGCCGCACTCCGCCACAGCGACTCTAGGTGCCGGCGGAGGCCGCTCGGCCTCCCCTGCACGACAGAAGCTACTGCTCCCTCGAGGAACGGAGCGTGCCTGCGTCTGCCTGCGGCTCAGGGCTTAACTCCGGCGCTCACAGTAAGCTCCCAAACGGCTCTGTAAACAAGAAATACACATGGCAAGCTGGCAGCCACTTGGGAAACGCAGAGAATGACTAAAAAAGGACCGATACACTCCAACACATGACGTTTCAGCCAAAGAAAGAGGTCCCGCTCACACTGGGCCGCTCAGAAGCACCTGTGGACAGAGAGGCTGACCCCCCCCCTCCCCCCGCCTCGGGCCTGGCGTGGAGGACTTCCTGGGGTATTAATAACCCTCAGCTGTCCCCATAAAAGCCACAGATTCCCTTCCCAAGGAAGGGCCGGCCCTGAAGGACAGTGAACTCTGAGCCACTTTAATGTGCTGAGGTGGCAGGATGGTGTGGGGACATCTGCCTTCTCTTTTTTCACGCAAAGATTTATTCTGACTGGTGTCGTTGACGTGATAAAAATAGAAAGCAGCAAAGAAAGCCTCCAGGTTCCCAGCTCTTTCTGCAGTTGGCCAAGGTCTCCTGGGGGGGGGGGGCAGGAAGGTTCATTTCCCAGTGGAAAGGACCTCTTCTCCAGGAAGGTTCATTTCCCAATGGAGAGGACCTCTTCCCTAGGAAGGTTCATTTCCCAATGGAGAGGACCTCTTCCCCAGGAAGGTTCATTTCCCAATGGAGAGGACCTCTTCCCCAGGAAGGTTCATTTCCCAGTGGAGAGGACCTCTTCCCCAGGAAGGTTCATTTCCCAATGGAGAGGACCTCTTCCCCAGGAAGGTTCATTTCCCAGTGGGGAGGACCTCTTCCCCAGGAAGGTTCATTTCCCAGTGGGGAGGACCTCTTCTCCAGGAAAGTTCATTTCCCAGTGGAGAGGACCTCTTCTCCAGGAAGGTTCATTTCCCAATGGAGAGGACCTCTTCCCCAGGAAGGTTCATTTCCCAGTGGAGAGGACCTCTTCCCCAGGAAGGTTCATTTCCCAGTGGGGAGGACCTCTTCCCCAGGAAGGTTCATTTCCCAGTGGGGAGGACCTCTTCCCCAGGAAGGTTCATTTCCCAGTGGAGAGGACCTCTTCCCCAGGAAGGTTCATTTCCCAATGGAGAGGACCTCTTCCCCAGGAAGGTTCATTTCCCAGTGGGGAGGACCTCTTCCCCAGGAAGGTTCATTTCCCAGTGGGGAGGACCTCTTCCCCAGGAAGGTTCATTTCCCAGTGGAGAGGACCTCTTCCCCAGCCACTGCTCACCAGCTCAGGCAGTTAATAGTCTGGAAGCCAGGCTAGCACCAGACCCAGGGAAACCGAGGTGCGCAGGGGGCACGCCTGTCCTCCGCCCCGAAGGGGGGTCAAATGAGTTCATTTAAGGACTCAACAGCAAATGGCCAAGTAGAGCGGGGGCCTTCGTGGGCCAGGTAGGGGTAGGTAGGCTGAGAAAGAAAAGAAATGGCTCCATCGCCCCTCCTTCCCAAAGCAGGGGAACTGCTGTGTGCGCCCTGACCCTGCGACCACCTTCCTCCTCCTCCTCCCCGGCCCCGTCAGAGGAAGCTTCCGACTGCTCTTCTAAATAGATGTGATGCCAAGTTCAAAGCCGAAGTCGCTGACCCAGACCCAAAAGCCTTCAAGGGGAAAGGGATGTTTCCGTGCCTGACAGTTTAATCCTGCTTTGATTTAAGTGCGGACTTCTAAAAAGTCCTCATATCTCAGGACTATCCATCATCAACAGAAGTATCTTTGCTTTTAGTTACTTAAGATGAATTGCTTCAGTGTGGAAAAACCCCTTTGCTGACTCCAAGGGAAAAAGGTGTTTTTTTTTTCCTTTAAAACAAACAAGAAAAGACAAAGGGCAAGAAAAAAAAGAAATGCTGACTGATCCTGCTCAACTAGCCGTGCTCAGTCAGTTCGCCACGTTTAGAGCCGCGGCCCGGCCTTCAGGCCTTGTTATGATTAGCATCACGTACGTTCCTATTAGATGCCTCTTCGTTCCTTTAGAAAGTATCTGAGACCCTCGTCTGGCGCAGTGCCACCCCTTCCATAAAAACCTTCTATCCTCTTAATTTATGCTTCCAGCGTCTCCATCTCATTACCATACTAGAGAGGGCGGGGACCCCCTAACTCAGTGCCACCCCTGAAGCACGGCACACAGTCTGTGCTCCACGCAGAAATCACACAAGCGGGCATCCCAAAGGCGGTGCCCCCCACTCCCCCACAGAAAACCTTGGGGCTGGAACACAGAGGCCCCCGAGCAGCCAGCAGTCCTGACCCCAGGTTTTCTAACTGGCCGTTCCCAATCCACACTGCTGGGCCCCGGCAGGTAAAGCCAGCGGTCACACCTGTCCAGTCCTCCTGACGGGGCCACCGGAACCACCTTCTAGGGACCACGTGCAAAAAGCCAATGGCTGGTCTCATTCTATACCAGGACTCCCAGCGCCTACGTAAGTTAAAAAACAAACAACCAAAAAAACAAACAAACAAAACCCCCCACCAAATCAACACAGATTCCCAAAGTCCAGAGAATGGAGTGGGGACGTCCTGCTTCCTCTGCCCGGGCCACGGGTCACCCATCTGACCCAGAGAGCGAGCGGCGTGAACGGGGGCCTCTGGAAAGAAAGGGTGTGGGGTTCAGTCCTTTTTCTGGTAAAATTATGGTAGAAGACACATAACACAAAAACACAGAAAATACACATTAACATTTACCATCTTAACTTCTTTTAAGAGTAAAATTCAGCTGTGTTAAGGACGTTCACACATTATTGTCCTAATCTCCAGAATTCTTTTCATCTTACAAAACCAAACTCTAGGGTTAATGAGTTGAACGATGACTCCCCCTCCGCCCCTCCCCCAAGCCCTGGCAGCCACCAGGCTCCTGTCCGACTCTGGGGGTCTGACAACTCTAGGTACCTCGACAGTGGAACCACACAGCATGTCCCTCTCTGTGAATGCCTCATTTCACCGAGCATACGACCCTCCAGGTTTACCCGTGTTACAACATGTGTCCGAATTTCCCTCCTTCCTTTTTATTTTTTATTTTTTTATTTTTTTTATTTTTTCTTTTTGTATTTTTCTGAAGCTGGAAACGGGGAGAGATAGACAGACTCCTGCATGCGCCCGGCCGGGATCCACCCGGCACGCCCACCAGGGGGCGATGCTCTGCCCACCAGGGGGCAATGCTCTGCCCATCTGGGGCATCGCTCTGTTGCAACCAGAGCCATTCTAGCGCCTGAGGCAGAGGCCACAGAGCCATCCCAACGCCCCGGCCATCTTTGCTCCAATGGAGCCTCGCTACGGGAGGGGAAGAGAGAAACAGAGAGGAAGGAGAGGGGGAGGGGTGGAAAAGCAGATGGGCGCTTCTCCTGTGTGCCCTGGCCGGGAATCGAACCCGGGACTCCCGCACGCCAGGCCGACACTCTACCACTGAGCCAACCGGCCAGGGCCAGAATTTCCCTCCTTTTTAAGGCTGAATAATACTCCCTTGTACATGTCCATCACCTTTTGTTAGTCCACACACCCACAGATGACACTCGGGTGCTTCCAATTTCTGCTCTCGTGAATAATGCTGCTACGGACGTGGGTGTTTTTACTCCTTGCTTTTTAAAAGTCAGAGGTAACTTCTGAAGTCAGGTCATTGCCTAAAGGACTCAAAGTTCGATTTTCTTGAACACATCGTATCCCTTTTGCTCACATTTTTATTACTGGTCTACTTACTTGGGAGTTTAAAAGTCATGTTACTCCTCACACTTTCTAAACTCTTTCCAAACCAATCTGAACTCAGACTTGGATTTCAAAGTCATATCATGAATTCCACCTCCCAACACCAACTAGCTACTCCCAGCCCTCCGGGGCCACCACGACAGCTGCGCCCAATTGACCCCGTTCCGGCCACTGGGGCCATCGTCCAGTGGCTCCAGTTCTCCCTTCCTGAGACTGTACCTCGGGGCATTCGTACAGACCCAGGAATGTAAATGACCTATGAACTCTGCACTGGATCGCCCCTTCCTGCCCCGTAAAGCTGGAGGTGGGGGTGTTATGGACATGGAACTCTGAGGTCCTGACCTGACCTCCCAGAGCAGAGAAGGGGACCTGAGTCAAAACTAGAGGACAATCGTTTCAAAGGGATAAAAGAACGGAGGAAGGCTTCACTGGTCACGTTCCCCATTACTTTGTTTAAAAAGACCGACCGAGTTTAAGAGGACAAGATTAAAAGGCTTGTTGGAGTGGCTTTGCCTTTAGAAATCGATGTATCCCACCTTTTGAACTCGGGGTCAGTAACGACTCAGAGCTTCAATACAGGGGCTGCACTGAAGTAGGAACACTTTAGAGGCCGCCCATCACACGGACCTGCGGCCGCCCATCACACGGACCTGCAGGAGGGGGGGGTCTCAGCCTGGTGCCGGACTCCCCCACTCCCTGGCTGGGGGGAAGGGGGGTCTGGTCAGCGGCTGTGCTTCTATAAGACACAGTCAGGGGACCACGGCACGGGAATCCAAGCAAATATTAGGGTGACCCTTTGACTTGGCAACTACTGCGCTCCTAGACCCTGGGGAGTGGGGGGAATGGAAAGGCTCCCCACCACAGTTCTGACCAGAAGAAGCCTGCAACCTGGTGCAGGACTCAGAGATAGCCGGTGAGAATGCAAGGTGTGATGAAGATGATAAAAATAATTAAACTCAGGTTCAGAGCACCTGAGGCGGACGAGGGAAGGCGCCGTGGGCAGGAGAAAGCACCCAGGCAAGGGGCACAGACAGGTTTGCCGCCTGGTGACAGGACAGCCCATGCTCACCAGCCTCCAGCTTGGCAGCAGGCACCATGTGAGCCCTGACCGGTCACAACCCGGGGAGGCCAGTGCTGTGACCATCCCCATACGACAACGGCACCGGCTTGGAGGGGTCAGGACGCCTGTCCCAGGTCACGCTGACCGGGCAGAGGAAGCGAGGCGGCTCTGCAGAGGCCTGCTGTCTGCAGGACAGACAGGAGAATCTGCCCGAGACCCACTGCGGGGTGGGGGAGGGGCAGGCTCAGCAGAGGCAGCCGAGAGGAGTTCACCTCCCACAGGAGGCGACCAGGGTCAGGGCAGGCGACAAAAATAAAGACAGGACAGGCCCTGGCCGGTTGGCTCAGCGGTAGAGCGTCGGCCTAGCGTGCGGAGGACCCGGGTTCGATTCCCGGCCAGGGCACACAGGAGAAGCGCCCATTTGCTTCTCCACACCTCCGCTGTGCTTTCCTCTCTGTCTCTCTCTTCCCCTCCCGCAGCCAAGGCTCCACTGGAGCAAAGATGGCCCGGGTGCTGGGGATGGCTCTGTGGCCTCTGCCTCAGGCGCTAGAGTGGCTCTGGTCGCAACATGGCGACGCCCAGGATGGGCAGAGCATCGCCCCCTGGTGGGCAGAGCGTCGCCCCCTGGTGGGCGTGCCGGGTGGATCCCTGTCGGGCGCATGCGGGAGTCTGTCTGACTGTCTCTCACTGTTTCCAGCTTCAGAAAAATGAAAAAAAAAATAAATAAATAAAAAAGAAAAAAAAAAAAGAAAAAAAAAAATAAAGACAGGACAGAGCGAAGGACCTCCACCCTCCCAGGTCACCCACAGGGTGCCCCCTCTTTCTGCCAAAAGTTTGGAATAAGAGCCCCAGGCAGCCTAACATGAGCCCGGAGTTCTTCCCTTGGTTGGGCATCTCGAAGAGAGAGGCCACTTTGACCATTTCCATCCAGAATCTCCAGTTATGTAAGTTTGACTTTAATCAGATTCAAAAGTCACACATTCTCACCCCAACAATGGCAGGGGGTGGGGAGAGGGGGGTTAAAAGACCGACTCAGCACAGACAGTGCCCGGACGGACACCTCAGTAGCCACAACCCCACCACTGGAAGGGACAGAGGCCACCACCACTGGAAGGGACAGAGGCCACCACCACTGGAAGGGACAGAGGCCACCACCACTGGAAGGGACAGAGGCTCTTCTGACCGGCTGCCAGAACCGGAGGACGAGCCTGTTTCTTTAGTTGCTGTGGTTTGGAAAGGAGGCGTTTATTTTTTAAAGTTTTAAACTCGTTAAGCCTGAACATTAGAAAGCTCAAGGGAGCCAGGCTGGCTAGACAAAGTTGAAAACAATCAATTGCGTTTCCACCCTCCAGGGACTGAGCCTCCCGGTACCTGACATATGGCATCTCCATCAACAAAGCAAACACCACATGAGAAGCCTGCAGGTTGGTGTGAAAGCGGCAGGGGACCCTCTGAGAGTGGGGTTCAAAGGCTCCAGCTCCCCCTCCCCCACACCCCGTCTCCATCCTGGTTGGCCCCCACTGACCCCAGAACAGTCAGGTCCCTAGTACCTGATATGTGTCAGGAACTCAGGGGACAGAGAATGAATCAGGCAGGGCCCGCCCTCAATTATTCAGCAGCCTTGAAAGGGGGCAACAGGGCAGGGACCTTTGTAAGGTCATTTCAGCCTAGAGATAGGATCCCGGGCCAAGGAGCAGGACAACAATGTATAATATTTTCTGCGTGTAATGACTTAATCTCTGAGCTACTTTCTCCAGTGAGTCACGGCTTCTATTGTTCTGTATCTTGTCACTAACACGCTGTCAGACACGTCTTCACCTTGGTGCGGTGAGACACGTAGAGACAAAGATGCCTGCTTTTAATGGAGTTTCGTTGCTGGTGGCAGATAACATCGTAAGGCTTCCAAGAGATAATAATGTACCTGGGCCGCTCAGTACACTGTGAGCACACAGCAAGCACAACACAAAAAGCTCATCATATAGGAGAAAACCGTGCAGGGCAGAAGTCAAGCATGCATGTGCACGTGCTCTGGGCTAATCCCAAAACTCAGAGGCTGCAACTGTTGGAAGGGCCCTTCCATAAACTGCCCATGAGCCCCTCTGCTGGACCAGGGGACACCTGGTTCTCACCACCAGCATGGGCCTGTACCAGGTGCTGGTCAGTCCTCCCTACCACCTCTGAGGCAGGCACTTTTTTTTTTTTGAAGCTGGAAATTGGGAGAGACAGTCAGACTCCCGCATGCGCCCCACCGGGATCCACCCGCACGCCCACCAGGGGGCGAGGCTCTGCCCACCAGGGGGCGATGCTCTGCCCCTCTGGGGCGTCGCCCCGCTGCAACCAGAGCCACTCCAGCGCCTGGGGCAGAGGCCAAGGAGCCATCCCCAGGCCCGGCCATCCCCGCTCCAATGGAGCCTAGCTGCGGGAGGGGAAGAGAGGAACAGAGAGGAAGGAGAGGGGGAGGGGTGGAGAAGCAGATGGGCGCTTCTGTGTGCCCTGGCCGGGAATCGAACCCAGGACTTCTGCACGCCAGGCCGACACTACCACTGAGCCAACCGGCCAGGGCCAAGGCAGGCACTCTTAATGGGAGATGCAGTTACCCAAGGCCACCATCTGAGTGGCGAGCACAAAGGAACGCACGCCTGTACCTCTGCCTCTGCAGACGGACGGGCTGGCCGCTGCTTCTCTTACTCTCTGTTTGTACTTGGATCTGTGTCCCCCACTGCACCAGTGACGTCGCCCCTCAACCGGCAGAAGACGGACCGAGCACAGCAGCCCCTGCAGTCAGGCTGGGAGCGTGGGCTGTCACGTTAGGGTTCACGGACTCAGAAAACCTGGTGTTATTTCACTGGGGCCTCACAACAACCTGTAATATGAAGTTACATGGTGCACTGGACGTCACCTTGCTCCTACTAACAGTAACACGCAAGGTTTTTTTCCCCCCCAAATTTTATTTAAAAACTTAAATATAATGGGGCGACATTGATCAGTAAGAGTACAGAGGTTTCAGATGAACATCTCTAGAGCATTTGAACTGTTGTGTTGTGCGCCCGTCACTCAGAATCAAATCATCTTCCGTCACCGTATACTTGTCCGTCTTTCCTGCCTCCCCGACACACAAGTTTCTAAAGCAGTGAATGACCCAATTTGACAAGGTAGTGAACGGAGCTCGCCCTGAGCTCCAACCCCCCACCGAGAAAGCAAACCTGACTACCGCCCCTTGGGGGCCCGGGTGGCAGCTAACGTCCCCTATGCTGCGCTGTGTCCCATCTCCCTCCAGGCCGAGAGCCCAATATTTGGAACACCGGTTCCCCCGAACCTGCTGAAACCCAGTCCCAAACCAGTGGAACCCCTGCAGCACACAGCCAGCAGCCTCGGGGAGCCCTCTGAAACCTCCACCTCCCCTCAAAGGGTCACCGACAAACTCGGATTGGGACACGGGGTGCAGCCGTGTCAATACCCCCACCCACCAACCAAAGACAAGTACCTCCTCATCCTCATTCCTAGAAAAAGGACTGAAATGACATCGTAAAGAAGCAAGTCCCCGAATGCTACAGGGAAAGAGCAGGAGGAAAACCCCGCCCTCCAAAAGGAACAGCTGACTAACAAAAGCTGTTATTAGCCCTGGACGTGAGCCGTGAGCCGTGAGCCCTGGACGTGAGCCGTGAGCCACGCAGAGCAGGGCCTGCCCGGGCAGGTGCCTCAGCTCTCCCTCTGCAAACCACTTCCCACACCAAACATGCTCATCTTGGAACTGAACACCAAGACCCAGGGAAAGGAGAGACTCATTGTTTTTACTTTTTAACAACTTGAGAAATCCATTTCCCACCCACTTCCCTCCTGTTGGTCACAAGTGGTGCCTCTTACCACTTCCTACCTCCCTGGTGCTGTGTTTACAGCACCAGGTAACATAAGCTGTGTTTCCAACTGCATCCGTCCAACAGCACCCGAGCTTCTCAGGCCTGGCGGCTCACGGTTCTGAGCACGCGGCGAGCAAGACCTAACTGAAAACGAGGCCAGCAAGCTCCATCAGAAAGTCATGGTTTGAGCCAATCCCCTGCGGGAAGCAGCGATGCAGCCCCCCACCCCCCTCCCCTGCACCCCAGTCCAATGACGGGGCGACGGGCCAGCTTCCCGCGCAGCCCCCCACCCCCCTCCCCTGCACCCCAGTCCAATGACGGGGCGACGGGCCAGCTTCCCACGCAGCCCCCCACCCCCCTCCCCTGCACCCCAGTCCAATGACGGGGCGACGGCCAGCTTCCCGCGCAGCCCCCCACCCCCCCTCCCCTGCACCCCAGTCCAATGATGGGGCAACGGCCAGCTTCCCATGCAGCCCCCCACCCCCCTCCCCTGCACCCCAGTCCAATGACGGGGTGACGGGCCAGCTTCCCACGCAGCCCCCCCCCCCCTCCCCTGCACCCCAGTCCAATGACGGGGCGACGGGCCAGCTTCCCATGCAGCCCCCCACCCCCCTCCCCTGCACCCCAGTCCAATGACGGGGCGACGGGCCAGCTTCCCGCCCCGCCCCAGCTCTGCCGCTCTCCTCGGGGCAGGAGCTCCCGGGAACGGCTCTAAAACACAGCCCTCCTTAAATGCACGGCTGCAAAATTAAGAGAAAAACTTGAGCAAAGAGTGGAAAGTACACACACAGCGAGTGGACACATATCAGAAACACAAGGAAGTCCAGATCTGTAAACGTGACGACCTGAGTGGGTCTCTGGGCCAACCGTGTCCAGTACTGGGCACTCGGGTGCAGTGTGTGCAGAACTGACCGCAGCAAGGTGGCATCCCACAGGGACCTCGGGGGCAGCCCCCAGGGGCCTCGGGGGCAGCCCACAGGGGCCTCGGAGGCAGCCCACAGGGACCTCGGGGGCAGCCCACAGGGGCCTCGGGGCATCCCCGGCACCAAAAGGAAGACCCCGGAGCTGCTTCCTTTCTGCTGAGGCGAAGGAGACAGTGGCAGCTCAGGAGCAGAACGAAAAGCCCTAGCAATTCAAGGTCTGGACTGCAGGCCGGGAGACAGGGAGACGGACAGAGGGACACACGCACACTGCTCTCTCCCTCTCGCCATCTTCCCGCTTTAAGCCTCCATGGCCTGGCTGAATTCCAGCCCTGCTAATTAATTACAGCAGGCCCACCTTTCGCCCCTTCTCAGCCCCTGTGATCAGTCCTGATTCTCAGCTTCCTGTCGCTGGGGGTGGGGGTACCGTCTGGGGGGTGGGGGTACCGTCTGGGGGGTGGGGGTACCGTCTGGGCCAGCTGCTCCCCGGGTCCCACCCTCAGCCCAACCCCGGAAGTGCCTGAAGCAGAGCGGTCCCTTCCTCTGGGGCCCCGCCGGGCCGTGTGAAACCAGGTTAACGAGGGAGAGCTGAGCAGGAAGACCTCCAGCAGCGGCACTCCCAGCCTGGCCCACCAGCCGGCCTGCTGTCCTGCGCACCTGCCAACCCTCCCAAGCAGCGGTGAGCCGCCCCCTTCACGGGGACTGTGGGAAGCCTGACTTTTAGGAAGAGGTTTCCCCAAGTGGCCAAGGACCAAGAAAACATGCAGCTCCCTGGGGCTGCTCCCCTGTCTTACTCCCTGTCCTGCTTTCCTGTCTAACGTGGGGACAGTGACCCCTTCCTCACCACCAGGAGGCTGGAGAAAGCCCCCAGTGGAGCTCACAACTGCCGCCCAGTCCTCTCTCAACCTTCTGACTCGGGCACAGAGCTGAGGCCTAAAGTTCTCAGCTGCCCTTCAGGACGCCTCAACAGCTTTTCTTTTCAAAACGAAAAGGAAAGAAAAAGAAAGGAAGCCAAGTGGCCCTGACAGGCTGGCTCAGTGGTAGAGTGGGTCCAGTGTGTGGAAGTCCCGGGTTCGACTCCCAGTCAGGGCACACAGGAGAAGCACCCATCTGCCTCTCCCCTCCTGCTCTCTCTTCTCCTCCCGTAGCCATGGCTCAATTGGTTTGAGCACACTGGCCCCGAGTACCGAGTGCCGCAAGAAGCCTCTACCTCAGGTACTAAAAATAGCTTGGTTGCGAGTGTGGCCCCAGATGGGCAGCAGAGCATCAGACGTAGACGGGAGTTGCTGGATGGATCCAGGTCCAGGCGCATGCAGGAGGAGTCTGTCTATCTCCCCTCCTCCCTGTCTATCTCCTCTCCTATTGAGAGAGAGAGAGAGAGAGAGAGAGAGAGAGAGAGAGAGGAAGGAAACCAAGTCCATCTGGCAGTCTCACATCTTGCAGAAGCAAACCTGCCTCTGGAAAGCTCTGGGCCCATGTGGTACACAACCAGGCGTCCTTAGCCCCCTTTGTCCCATCCCTGGCTGGCGGGCGTAAATGCCTTCCATGTGGAAAAGAATTCTGGTGGCTCTGAGAACAGCTACCCTCCTGCAGCCCCTGTCTGGCTGACCCAGTGCCATGACCACTCAGCCTCCTGGGGCCCCTCCCCCCGCTTTCTGGGCCTAGGAAAGAGTTTTATTGTCCCCAAAGATGCTCGCTCCAGGCAGGGCACTGAGCAAGCTGCTGTGCACAGTCCCGCAAGCGTCTCTTGGAACTTGTCCCCTCTCTCCTCTGCTCGTGCCTTGGTCCAGGGCCCCACGACCTGCCCGGACTACCTACTATCCCCTGACATAATCCGCTCTCAATATTCACTTTCCCTTTTAAAGGTTCTCCAGGGACTGCCGAGGTCTTCAGGTTGAAGTTCATATGTGTTAGCATGACGTCCACCCCCTGGAACGGGCCACCTTTCCAGCCTCATCCACTGTCACTCCCCAGCGCCACTCAGACTCCCCAGCGCCACTCTGACTCCCCAGCGCCACTCTGAAGCGACTTCATCAGTCCTCAGGCTGTTTTATGTCTCCATGCTGTTGCTCCCCCAGGGACACCCCCATGTACCCCATTTTTACCAGTCTAGCTCCTTGACAGTCCTTCAAGATTGAGGTCAAGCGTCACCCCCTTGAGAAAGCTCTCCATGAGCTCCACCCTTCCCCCGCTGGGGAACTCGCTCCTAGGTCCTGTGACATCCCGTGTCCTGGGCACACACACGGGTTAGAGCGAGCAGTTTAGCTGGCCTCGCTCGCACCCCCTAGATGGGAGCGTCCCAGGCAGGAGAGCAGCCTTAAGAACAAGGAAGAGAGAGAGAGAGAGAGAGAGAGAGAGAGGAAGAACCGGCTGACCCCGGTGAGCTGCGCCCACCTCTCCCGGGCACCGGGGCTTCCTCTTCCCACATTTCGTCACTCCACAGCAGAGAGCATGCAGGGGACGGGAGGCGAGAGGAAGGAAGGAGGAAAGGAGGGTCCGCACAGACCACTGCCTTCCTCGGGCTCACTTCCCTGCACAGTCTGGAAGGTTCTCCCGAAGTTCAAACTGAAAGCAAACATTCACAGGGAAGCCGTAAGCTCCTAGGTCAAGTCTACAGCAGACAAGGGGCTCCCACTGCTGAACTGGGGACAGGGCACAGGGGCCTCTCTGACGAAGGTGTCCTGGTCCTGGCACCCAGCCACCCCCCTTCACCTCCAATCGCCGGCGGCGGTCCTGCTGGAGATTCCAAACCAGTACCCAACTGTTCGCCAACACGAGGAGGTCTGCACAGACGTGCAGTAAAAATCTCAGACCTTCATCCGAACGGCCAAATCAGCCTCCACCGGAAATACAGACCCTTGCACTCTAAAGGTCCCCTCACAATGCCTGGCGGGCAAGAGCGTGCACCCGGGCAGAGAAAAACAAGAGGCCTGTAAACAGGCAGTGTGCGCAGTGAGTAGCAGAAGTCCTCAAGGTGTGCATGCTCTCTGACCAAGGGACTCCGAGCCAGGCATTTATCCTAAGAAAAGAACAGTTGTTGACAAATCTGTGTACCGAGTACGTTCATGGTGGTGTTGGTTATGATCCTCACACAGAAATAACTGTGTCAACAATAGTGGGGCAGCCACGTGATGAAATTCCAGGTAGACATTAAAATCCTTATCACGAAGGCCTATTTAATGACAATACACAGTAAACGGAAAGGAAGTTGACAAGTAATATGAATGCTATCCACACCTTGAAACACACACACACACACACACACACACATACAAACACACACACACACACACACACACACACACACACGGACAAGAACTCAGAAAGCACAAACACCAAGACAATGGTATCCCTCGATGGACAGACAATGAATGGATTTACTATTCTTTATATTTCCCAATCTGCAATCAGAAAATAGTTTTATAATAAAAAAAATCTTACTTTTATTACCCCCTACTCCCTTTCTCTTGGCTCCTTTCCTTCTGTTTTGGCAACTCTCATTTGGAATGTAGACAGAAGCCACAAAATCAAGAATATCCACTTCACTGCTGTCCTCTTTTAAAGTTGGAAGTGGAGCAAGTCACGCCCCCACCCCACAAATTCGATACAATGTATAATTCATAAAGCAAATTCTGGTGACACCCATAGATACCGCCTGAGCAGAGTGCAAGCCCCCTTGAACACTGTCGCCGCTCGTCAGAGCAGGTCACCCCCACCTAAGGGGACCTCATTTGAAATCCTCCAGACCACAAGACTGAGACAGCGCTACGTGAGTTTGCCCCGTTCCCAGCATACAATGTCAAATGTACATTTCCTACAATTCTTACTTTTGACAAAAGTCTTTCATTTTTTCCAAACCAAGCACGCACATTGCTAAAGATAATACTAATTCTTTGTCATCGGCCCCTTGCTTATCTAATACAGCCGTCCCACGGAGCTGGCGGGTCTCAGACACAAGGCCAGGCGGGACGGGGAGAAGGAAGAGGCAGTGTACGGACATTTTACCCGAAGACATCACACAAAGTAATGTTTGTGTGCATGTATGTGTATACACACTCATATGCATGTGTACACACACAGCAAGGGTATAAAAACGTGAACTGGATGCCCAGCAAATTAAAGATATGGATTATCTCCAGGGAGGGAGAAAGAGATAATTGGACTTGGTAGAGGCATGCTGGGAGTTTCTATCAGAAAAACTTTCTTGAAAAAAAAAAGGTCTGAAACAAATATGAAAAATATACACGTATGTTCATATTCACTTGAGTAACAGATACATTATCAACACTGGTACTGTTTTATTTTTAATTGTTCAAAGCAATAAGGAAAAAGAGATAGGCAACCCCCGGCAAATTATTTCTTCTGCTGTTTCTTCTGAGAAAAAGAACAGTGTTTCGGGGTCTACTGAGCCTTCTAAGCAGAAGAAGGTGAGAGGCCAGAAGTCAGAAGAGCCAAGTGCAAGGAACTCATAAAACAAAACTTCCTGATCATAACTCGGAATCTTGGTCGTCTCTGGACATCACGCGACGGTGGAATTTCAGGCCCCCGGGGCCTATCTTCTTCTTGACCGAGGAGGACTCAGCCCAGGGAAGAAATGCACTGGTCCCAGTACACGGTCAGGGAGGGGCGGAGCTCGAAGAAACCCAGCCAGTCCCACAGGTCGGTCCCTACCTCCATCTAAGAGTCCCATTTCAGGATGGACACCCCACGTGGACTCAGAACAAAGACGCACACCCCACGTGGACTCAGAACAAAGACGCACACCCCACGTGGACTCAGAACAAAGACGCACACCCCACGTGGACTCAGAACAAAGACGCACATCGCCACGCACAGACACAGAATCCACCCAAGGCGCTGTGTGAACTGCCTCCCCCCACCATGAAGCCAGAGAGACCTCAGCAACTGCACGGGACCGTTAGGCCCTAACGTCAGGAGAAGGGGCAAGGCTGCAGGTGCCCGGGGCAGGGGGAAGGCAGAGGGACGCCATGGGCAACCCCCAAAGAATGAATCCGTGTCAGCGATTTGTTCACGGCGACGTCTGCTGCTCCAGCCTTATTTTCCTACTGGCTGCACTAGCAAATGAACGTGTGTTTAATGTAAGGACTCCAGGCTCTGAGGTATAGACGAACCACTGTATTACTCCAACATTTAATTCAAAAGACAAGACTCAGGTGAGAGAGTGTGGAACAAGCAGGAGCAGCGGCCGCGCAGAGCTGACCCGCCAGGCGGCGGGAGGTGGCACACCGCGCTGGCCCACGCTCCTCTCCCCGGGGCCGCTCACCACGTGGGGGTGCTGGTCCCCAGTTGGTGCCCCCACTGCCCACACTGTTCAGCCTCTTCCTCTTTAAAAGGTAGAGCCTGAACCAGGCGCTCACCTCAGGGCCCTGCCCAACTCTGCCTTCCTTTGCCCTTTCCCAGCAGCTGTGACACACCCCACCCGTCACCTCCTCTCTGCCAGGGGGCTGCCGGACCGACTTCCTGTCCCAGGGCAGAGAGGTGTGTCCGCCGTATGTGACGGAGAGGCGTCACCGGGGGAGGGCTGGCTGAAGGGGCCCCTCCTAGACATCACGAGAAAGGCTCCCTAACCCAGGGGTTCTGGTGTACGGGTGCGCTGGGCCCCCGGAGGGCTGATCGGACAGAATGCAGGACCCCCACAGCAGGTCTCGCGAGAGCCTGTCAGGGCCGCGGACTGTCAGGTGCATTTCTGACCCGCACCCAGATGACGCCACTCCCGCTGGTCTGGGAGCCCCACTCTGAGAACCGCCACTCCAGCCCACAGACTCCCAGTGCTGTGGGAACGACGGTGAGACTCAAACAGCTGGGGAACTTCTGAACATACAGACTCTTGGCACCAGCTTCAGCAAAGTCCAAGCAGCAGGGCGGGAGGAGCCCGAGACCCGGGCGGAGACCTCGGCGGGCAGACTGAAACTGGCCATGCTGTTTTCCCACCCGTCCTCTGAAAAAGGCCAAGGACAAGGTCTCCACAGGTTTCCAGAAGCAAAAGGTGAGCCTCCTGTGGAACAAGCCCATGCTTTTCAAGACAGGTCCCTGGGCCTCTGTTGTAAAGTAACAAAAAGCTGAAAATATTGATATTCTGGGAGGAAAGGTCAGGCTTTCCTGTCAGGCTTTCCTGTCCCGTCCCTCCTTTAGGGAGGGGAGGGAGAAGAATGTAGAAGTTTCTGGTTTGTAAGAACAATGGGTCATTTAGTTTTAAATCTAAAATAAAGGTTAACCTAGAAACTTATTCTCTTTCAATAGGAGGCAGCATTTATATACCACCTTGCATTGACTGTAGTTCCTCCCCCTCCCTGAAAACTTTTTTTTTTAATTTTTATTTATTTATTTATTCATTTTAGGGGAGGAGAGAGAGAGAAAGAGAGAGAGAGAGAGAGAAGGGGGAGGAGCAGGAAGCACCAACTCCCATATGTGCCTTGACCAGGCAAGCCAGGGTTTTGAACCGACAACATCAGTGTTTCCAGGTTGACACTTTATCCACTGCGCCACCACAGGTCAGGCCCTCCCTGGAATCTTGATGGTAAAATACCTCTAGGCTAGTGAGGGAAGATGAACCCTGAAAGATTTGTAAACATCTTTAATTGCGTTACCTTGAAAGTCTTAATGTTTCTGTGTATCCCCTAAACAAATGTTGTCACCTCGTGCCATGACGTCATGCTCTCCACCGCCCGCCCGTGTGTGATCAAGGGTAATATAAGCAGCCTCTGAAATATTTTTGGGTCTGCAAATTTGAGTCTGCTGCCCATGTCAGCCATATGCAGCCGGCATATTTAATAAATCTCCTCCTTTAATAAAACTCTTCAAAATGCATCTAGACTGGGTGTCTCTATGTGAACTTGACGAAGTGAGGTACGGTGCCTGCCTTTCAGAATCCGGGGTGAGGTACTTGATAACACCTCCTAGCTGTCCCCACCCCATCATGCCTCAGAAAAGGACAGCCAGGATGACAGAGTCACCGCCTGGCAAAGAAGACCCAGGGCTGGATTCTGTGACCGTGACATGTCCACCTGAAAAGCCACAGGCAACAGGGAATCCCGCTCTCCTTGGAGGTGGCCTCTCGCCCTCCCTGGTCACAGCAGGAATGATGTTTGTCTTGCTTTGCACAAGCCCTCATAACAAGGGGGTGCTGGGCTATACTTTAGGAAAACTTTCTTGATTGTCGCTTTACAAAAATAGCCAATTATGTTTATGTTATGATGGGGGGGGGGGCGGATATGCAATTGTCTATAAGGCAGCAAGCACCGCGGCAGCGTGAAACAAAAACTATTCATGCAGACCCCGGGAGGAAACACAGAAACTGCATGATGATTGTCTCGGAGTGGGGGGATTGTGGGCGGCTTTTTTCTTGCTACTTGTTTGCTTCCCAAGTTGTTTATAAAAAGCACGTATTACTTATACAACCAGAACTTAACTTTATTTTACAATAAATGGGAAGGAAAAACTACGCAGCACAACCCCGCCCACCCCCCTAACCTGTGTCAGCAGGAAAGGCCAGAGTCCTGCAGCCTCCTCCCAGGGAGCAGGCCCGAGGGGCAGGACGGCTCTGGGGCCTCGAGCAAGGGTGCGGGCAGCCGTGTCAGGCCTGGTGTCAGGCCTGCTCGGGGTTTACTGGCCGCCAGCACTTTGCTTGATTAGTGCGTGGGCCGTGGCAGAGGCACACCCCTGGCAGAGGCACACCTGCGTAGCCTATTTAAGGCTGTGGGTGCGCCCCCGGGAGGGGATTCTCCCAGATCACTCTCCCACCGTGAGGTGCATTTCCCTTGCTCCTTGCCCCCTGACTGCAAAGAGCAGGTTTTCCTTTGTTTATTAGCTCTTTCCCTTTTGTTGTTCATTTGCTCACCTGTCTTTGAGAGCGTCCAATAAACGGGTACAACCCAACCCTTTCTGGCTCCGCAGTTTTTCTGCCATCTGCCCCAATCTAAAGGGAACCTGCCTGGCCTCAGCCACCACCGGCACTACAGCGGGCTTCCGCTGCCCGCACGCCAGCCCTGCCCTCAGGGGGCTCACAGCGCAGAAGCCCCTCGAGGACGCAGGGTCCTTCCCCCCTCCTACCTGGGACTCTTCCTGGGCCCCGAGGGTGGGCTTCCTGTGATGGTTCCTGTGATGGTCCCCACGTTCGGGACCTCTACTCAGGGCCCCACGAGCAGCGAACTGCCTGCAGTTAGACACGGTCCCAAGCAGTGTTGAGCCCCCTTGGCCAAACCAGACCTGGACCGTCCAAGCCGGCGATCACCATCAGCACCCTGCCCGGCCAGCAAGACCAGAGGACAGCACTGGCCCGGCCATAGCGCACACAAGCGTCTGGCTGCTCCGTGCAGCTCAAGGAGAGCTTCAGAAACCCCACCTCCACCTTGCCGTAAGGAAGGGGGAGGTTACTACCTTCCAGCCACACCTGAGGCAGGGGGCCACCTGTCAAGAGTCCCATGTTGACATCTCCTTGGTTTTGATTCATCTGAAATTTGGTGAAACAGGCCTTCATTCAAACCACTGTGGCCAGTGCTGACTGTGACAGACGGAGGTCACAACTGGCTCATGCCTCCAAGACGTCCTCTGTCCCCACCTTGCAGCCTGAGTCAGCCTGGTCTCTTTTTTTTATTTTTTTATTTTTTTTTAAATTTTATTTATTCATTTTAGAGAGGAGAGAGAGAGACAGAGAGAGAGAGAGAGAGAGAGAGAGAGAGAGGAGAGAGAGACAGGGGGGAGGAGCAAGAACCATCAACTCCCATATGTGCCTTGACTGGGCAAGCCCAGGGTTTCGAACTGGCAACCTCAGCATTTCCAGGTCAACGCTTTATCCACTGCGCCACCACAGGTCAGGCAACCTGGTCTCTTGAACGGTAGGCACCATCGCTTCCCACGGCACTGAGCACCCAGCACAAAAGCACCGGCTTACCACGAATGGCGCCCGCACACAGGAATCAAGCCCCGAGTACCTGGTAAACAGACAGCACCCCCCATGCCCTGCCCCGAGTTCAATGGCAGCACCATGGCCCGTGCCCAGCTTCCCCTGCCCACGGCCATCACAAGGGCAGCGCCACACAGTGTACAACACGCCCAGCCCTGGGTGTGGCTCCTCTCAGACAAGGAAATGAGGCCGTTTCAGTCCCATGGTTCGAGCTCCCCCGGCCCCTCTGACCCCGGCTCCTCCTCAGCACAGTGGCAGTGCTAACGAAAAGGATGGGGCTGATTATAAGCCTCCCAGAGGCTGCTCAGAGTCACGGTGCTGTGCCACCAACAGTGTGTGGAATGAGCACAGGGGGCCTGCTGAATCGGCCGTTCGGGCAAAGCACCCAGCACCCCAGACCCCCTCTCCTGCACCCGACCTCAATGGGAAGAGGACAGAAACGACCACCTCAGAAAACCCAGGACACTGTCCGCCCTCCCTCTCCCGGTCTTTCTCTAATCTGTGTTGAGTCGGAAGGGCTCCTGCAGCCAGCACAGCCCTCAGCAGGAAGCGGCCTGCGCACAGCCCGACGCCATAGCACTGACACCCGTCAGCTTCGCAGTGGGCCCTGGGCCGACCTCAGACCAGCCACCACCACACAGGCAGAGAGGGGACACTCCTAACCCCCAACCAAGGCTAAGCTACAGCCCAAGAAGCAGAGTGCTTAGAACAGGGGTCAGAGGCAGAGTCTGGTCCATGATCTCAGTGAAACCCCAGCATGAATTTGGACTTGTTCTTGAGCAGGGAGTGGTTCTCAAACCATGTTCCTTGGGGTTTGGGAACCCACAGAGATGCCCTGGAGGGAGAGGAGGGGGCTGGGCAGAGGGCACTAGGATCCCCTAACACTCAAGTCTATCAGAGTCCATGGGTTTTACCTGAGATCTTTTTTTTTGGGGGGGGGGGTATTTTTCTGAAGTGAGAAGCAGGGAGGCAGAGAGATAGACTCCCGCATGTGCCCAAACAGGGATCCACCCGGCACACCCCCCAGGGGCGATGCTCTGCCCATCTGGGGCGTTGCTCTGTAGCAATGGAGCCATTCTAGCACCTGAGGCGGAGGCCATGGAGCCATTCTCAGCACCTGGGCCAACTTTGCTCCAATGGAGCCTTAGCTGCGGGAGAGGAAGAGAGAGATAGAGAGGAAGGAGAGGGGGAGGGGTGGAGAAGCAAATGGGCACTTCTCCTGTGTGTCCTGGCCGGGAATTGAACCAGGGAATTCCACACGCCGGGCCGATGCTCTACCACTGAGCTAGCTGGCTGGGGCTTACCTGAGATCTTTATATTAAAAAAAAAAAAAAAAAAAATCACATGAAGGGGGAAAAAGTTAGTGCAAAGAAGTTTGAAAACCAGGGTTCTACGGGGCCGTTTAAGTCCATAGTGCATCAGTGCTGGCCGTTTAAAGATCATAAAACACCCAAGGTTCTCACCGACCCTCTCAGGGCTGGGATGGAGATGTTAACAGCCCTTCCCCTCAGGTCCTCCTACCCACCGACCATCTGCTAACAAGACACGATGAGCACTCAGCAAGCAGACACCACACCGTGACCCCCCAGTGCTCCCGTCTGCAAGCTGGGGGCTTGGCGATTACACTCCTGGCCCCACACAGCCCTTCTGCGGTCCACTATCTCCTCTAACTCCTTGAACTGCCGACGTACAAAGACTCGCTGAGCTGTGGGTGATACCGTGTTAGGGTGCCCCTCCCGGAGCCCATGCCAGCCGTTCCCCATGCGACTGGTGCTGGGGGCCACCATGCCAAACTGAGGCTCGGCTCTGCGGCCTCACAGTGACCGACACAATGCCTTGCACACCCTTCACACAACACTTGCTAGACAAAATAAAGCAATCCAACATCTGACCCTTCTCACAATGCCCTCCCACCAAAAAAACAGTGAAAAAAGAAAAACCACACCAAGCGCCAGCACGTAGATGCCTGAGCGCGAACACCATTTCCTGCAGGCTTCCTGTGGGGAAACCGTCCTGAGCGATGTGATGACACCGCCGGGCGCAGAGCAGAGCTCCCGGGGCACAGAGCGCTGCCCTTACCTGGTAGTAGGTCTTGATGTTCCTCACCAGGATGGTCAGGTTCTGAATGCGAAGGTTCACATCGTTGTTGACGTGCTTGTTGATGCGCTGATTTGTAGGCCTGGGGTCTCTAGGGGAAGAAACATGAGGATGGAGAGACGTCTCCCGGCACCTGCCGCCCCACCCTTCCCAGCAGGGCGCCGACCTCTCCAAGCCTGGGCTCCTGCGTGGCTCTGCTGAGTGTGGCTCCTGCGGTGGGCCTGCCACCGGCAGCATCGTTCCCGCCCCCACAGCAAGCCCCGAGGCCACCCCAGGCGCTTAGTCAGTCTCACCTCCGTTCCTACTCCTAGCAGCACCCATAAACCATCACCAAATGTCAATGCAGACTCTCAAAGTTACACTGCAAAAATCAATACCCTACCCAAAATGACATTTCAGGATCAAAAGGATTAAAAGCTGAACAAAACAAAATATAGGAACTATCGAGAAAGAAAAAGGGGGAAAACTTTCTCACTTAAATCAATAAAAGTCATTAACGTTCCACTTCATGTGGGTTCCCCCTCCTGTCACCAGCACTGGTCTTGGGCTGATCCTGCCTGTGGTTTTACATTCCAGGGACACAATTCTACTCTGAAAACCCAACAGCATCAGCCTGCGGTGCTAGATGGTGCCCAACGCGGCCGACAGGAAACGCTAACCGGAGACACGAATAATTCATGTGGGAAACCCCCAAAGCGTCATTTCTTTCCCCGTCTCAGGCAGAAGTCGGGTCTGGTTGCGATGAAACCAGCCATCTGAATCAAGTGATCTGTAATTTCACTCATCTATAGATATGTATGTGTACAGGATTATTTCTCAAAATTCTCAGTGTCAAAAAAAGGTTTCCTATCTGAAGAGAACAGACTCAATAGGACAATTGAGTGGCCACCTCTCCTGCTTTTCATAACAAAGCCCTCTCCTACAGGCTTCTGTCCCACGACACAGGGAGGGATGTCTAATTCAAATGAGGGTTGTCTTCAAGGTTTCATCTGTCACCCGAGCCCTGTGATAAGGGTGCGGAGCCTCCTGGGAGCGGAATGATGGAAGAGAGGCAGGCCTCCCTCTTTTTCTGCAGCAGACTGCCCCCCCCCCCCCCAATGAAGGGGAGCTGGGAACTTATGGAAATCAATCTCAATGCCCTTTGGCTCATGCGAAGTCAATAATTAATACAAAACTGACACAGAAAGAAAAACCCTACAGGTAGAAATCATTTGAAATGTACAATTTCTTTTTTACAAAAAACAAGCGATGTCCAACTCAACCCGGACACATCCAGCTGACTGGTCGCGGGAGACAGGTGGCCGCGTCTACGGCAGCCACGACCGCCCAGCCGGGAAGCCAGGCTGCACGGTCACCGTCAGAATGTAGGGCAAAGCCTGAAACTGAAGCCTGTCCCCTTCGCAAAAGGCAGAGACCATCATGAGGGCTCGATTCCAAGGAGCACAGACAAGTCGAAAGCTCCTGAAGAAAAAAAATCTGATGCCTTAACTCTCCGACGTCAACGGATCCTCCTAAAGAGCACGGACAAGGGAAGTGATAAGAGAAGCTGCCTTCTCACTTGCTGAGGTCAAGTTCACGGCAGGGGACTTGAGCGGCAGGGGACTTGAGTACCACACTTAGCCGAAATGCAAATCAAGCCCAAGGAAGAGTCTAGGGAGGAAAGATCATGTGGCAGGTGTTAACTCTGCCAGCGTGTGGACATCACCATGAGGGAACTGTCCCTTATGAACCGACCAGTTTAGCTGGAGGCGGGCAACAACTGGCTAAATTAAAGAGGGATGGTGCCAAAGCAGGGGGCCTAGTGGTGGAACTGGCTTCGCCGCCACCCCCCCTTCGTCACTTTGGATGAAGCTACTAAGATAAGGAACAGGCGTGCAAATGCCGCGGAACACGCCATCATCCCCTGGATTGAAGGCGCCCTTGCCTGCATCAGCACAGAGCTGCACGAGAGGGGGCGAGGAGTGGTCTACAGGTTAAAGAAAACACAGGAGAAGACAGAGTCTCAGGGAAAAACCTAGGAAGACCTGGAGCGACGGAGGGAGGGCAGCTGGGGAGGAGACGGACCCCCCCAACCTTCCAGCAGAAGAGAAGGATGAGGGTCTTCTGTCTGAATGAACTTTCCTGTTCTGGTTCATTCAGAAGTCCTAACATGGCACCATTTTAGTTTGAAAAAAATAAAGTAAAATTCAACTGTTAAGTAAATATTCAATAGCTATGCTGGGCGTCCCCACACTGCACTGCACGTACGCAAATCCCTTCACTCATCACGGGCAATACTCGGCCGCAGGTCTTACTCATTCTGCATCCCCTGAAATAGTCACGTGGGTTACCTGGGGGAAACCAGAGGACCTCTTCTCAGTTGTCATGTGACAACATTTCTGATTGTCTTCACATAGTAATAAGATACACATTACACATTTCTCATGGAGCCATTCATTACTGAGAAAGTCAAGGTTAACAGTTCAGTGGGAATTAATTTAGGCATAGAGGAGGCATTCAGAATTTAAACCACAAAGGTGCTTTTAGCTACAGATGTGCACCCAGCATTGCAAAATATGTACCTTAAAGATGCAATTCTCCCTTGACTACAGTACATTAAGAGGTAAGAAGCAATTTCATAAAGTGACAAATGCGCTTCTTAATATAGCAGATCTGAGAACATGCAGGGCTTTTTCTGTTTGTTGTTATTGTGGTCTTAGCTCTCATTGAAGTCAGACAGGACCACCCCAGCAGTGCCAGGAGCTGAAAGCCTCAGCACACGTGTGGACAGTGGATGTTCAGGGTTGGGGTTGAGCCCTGACCATCTCTGCTTTTGTTCTCATCAGCTCTGTAGAGCAATAGCTAACTGAAACAACACTCCAAAAGAGCCCTGACACTTACTATCTGAGCAAGTCAACTAATTATCACGATTGTTAATTAATACTCCCTCCTTTCATGCTCTCAGCGTAAAGAAAGGTTACTGGGAAAAATCGAAGCAAAAGTCAAGTATGCTTAACCCTTTGAGTAGTGAGTTTTTTTCATGCTCGCTGACCCCCGGGAGTGAGTTTTATTTTCAAAAAATGAAATTAGTTCCAGTTACAGTTTTATTAACTTAAAATCATGTTTGATAACCAATTTATAGAAACGGTAAGAACATACATTTGCTTTTTTTTTTTTTGTTTCCTTACATATTTTTAAAATAAACCGATCGTCCTCTGGATGGTCAGGAGGCACGAGGACCTACATGAACGTTCGTACTACTCAAGGACTTAAGGAAGGCCTGTCCCCATTTGGCCCAATGTGTAACCCCCACCTCTCCATGCTGCAGGAACTAGATCAAGGGAAAGATTCCACTCTGGGTCCAATCAAAAGGTGTTTATTCTTATAAATACACGCACACCAGCATACACAGTACACGCGGGCACCACACACAAATCTGGTTCTGGGCCTTGCTCTAACAACAATGATGACTGACATTTGTTGGGCACCTTCTACATACAAGATCTTTCTCAATCCTTCCCAGATCTACACAGCACCATCCCCTTATTACAGATCAGGCAATGGAGGCTCAGAGGGTTTAAGGAATTTTCCCATGGTAACAAACTAGTAAGTGGCAGACCGGGGATTTGAACTTGTCGGCCTAATGCTCTAGTCAAAGTTCTTAGATAAGTTTCCTACAAGACAGTAAAAATGTGTCCAGAGTGAATCAGACATCTTCTCCCCTGGGAACCAGTAGGTGCCCTGAGACTCTGCATTTACAGAGGACCTATTCAGCAAGTTCCCCATGTGTCTCCATCCACGCCACCTCAATGCCTCACTTTCATTCAGGAATTCTCCTAGACCTGGGCCTCCCCTGAAAGCTGAGCTCACAGGGCTTTCCTGCTTCCAGGCACTGATGTCACCGGGAGGCCAGGGCCAAGAGACTAGACCGCAGCCTTCTTCAGTTGCCAGAGACAATGGCCAGGTGCAGTCACGTGAGCCCCAGCCAGCCTCCATATGGCTCTGAAGTGTTAAGTAACACGCCTCTTACCTGAGCTCCCGCACCCAGCTAGTATACTGCTCTCTCTCCTCAGGTCCTACCAACCTGGGGAGAATTAAGCAAAATAGGTGCACAGCCACACAGGTGGGATATAAACATGAGACTCATGGACATAGACAAAAGGGAAGTGGTTATGTGGGGGAGGGGTGGAGTAAAGAGGGGCAAATATACTGTGACGGAAAATGATCTGACTTTGGGTGATGAGCACACATCATCATCAAATGCTACAGAAATGTTTCCCTGAAACTTGTGTACTCGTATTGATCAATGGCATTCCAGTAAATTTAATTTCTAAATAAATTTTTAAAATGTTAAAAAAGGTGAATAGCAGCACACAATGGAAGCTCCTAGCATGGGAGATAACACAGAACCACCTTCCCTGCTAGTGAGCTGACGTGTCTCCATTTGTCAAAAGTAAAAATCAGAGGCTTAAGTATAGTGTCAGATGCGGAGCTAGGACATGGGTCCCAGAGTCCAGCTTTGCCCCAGATCTCACCGGGAGAGGGCCAAGGCTAGGGATCATGCAGTAATCTGGGAGACCAGGACTGTGGGGACAGCTGAAGAAAAGAAGCCCAACTCTGATAGGGTGCCCCAAATCCCTTCTGGGTTAAGATGGTGTCAACACGAATGATAAACTGACGCTAACACCATTTACTGTGTTAGCATTTAGGAAGTGCATCATCTCATTTAATCCTCACAACCATCTCTTCAGGAAGGCACTTTACTCTCCGTTTTACAGCGGAGGGAACTGAGGTGCTGAGTGCCATGCCCAGCGTCAGGCAGCTAGCATGAGATGCCTGGACCCAATCCCAAGCTGGCTACCTAGGTGTTGACACTGGAGCTAGCTGGAATGCTTTTCATTTAATTGAGGAAATTTCTACTAGAGTAAAATGCATGTATCTTCAGTTATAGCTTGATGAGTTTTGAAAAATGAAACACTCCAGTTAATATACAGAAAACTTCTACCTGTCCCTGAAGTTCTCCTGTAGATTTCAGTCAACCCCCACCTACTTCCGGAGGCTACAGCTGTTCTTATTTCTACCAGCCCGGGCAGTGCTTCCCGAACACCCAATCAGTAAGCCAGGCTGCTTGCTATCGGTGCCACTCTCTCCTGATTACCTCGTCCTGGAGAGCCAGCCACCCAAACAACTTCCTGTTGTCCCTTTTCTGTGCCTGGCCCTGGGCAGAAGGACCCAGAAGCACTGCCTAAGGCCTGAAGACCCCACACTCCTCAGCTCCCACTTCTAGACTGATGACCTCAGCAAATCAGAGAGGAGAAAATAACATCTGAAACTGTCAAGGGGAGGGAAGAAGCCCTTCACAGGGAATTCAGCCATGGGCCAAGTGTGAACGAGTGATGAGCTGGCATAGCTCAAAGCACCGTCCAACAGGCTTTCCTGATTTACAAGCAAGTGGTAAAAGCTTCAGGAATTCCAAAGGTCAGGGAAGAAAGAGAAACAGTCCCAGGGCTTTTGTTCCCTCTCAGCCTGGGTGTAAAAGCCCAATGAAAAGGCTGGGGCACTGCTGGTTTTTTTAATTAAACAGTCTTGGGCTTGGGTAAGGACAGGTTGCAGATCAACGGCACCAATGGAATCCAGTGATTTTGGGGTCTAACAAAATAGAGGGGTCATCACCAGAACTTGGTTATGCCACAGGACAACCCCAGGAAAACTCCTTCTCATCAATGTTCCGGGGTAAGTGCTGCCAAAGCTAACAGATTAGTCGTTTAGAATCTAACCGAACACAGGATCGGTAAGATTGGTAGTGCTTTAGGGAGAAAAACTACCAGGATTCAAGTGTCTCTTCCTCAGCATGACACTTCATGACTTATGGAGACAAAAAGAGCAATGTTCTTGGGAAATTTTTTAAAACAGACCTTCTTAGGTAAGTCTATTTAAACCAATTTCTGAATCTGCCAAAGCTAACTCCTCCTTCTCCTGCATGGGCCACAGAAGAAATGGATTCTCATCACCTAAAGGGTTTATACTCAAATATGACAACTTGCTTAGCTGCAGGTGGGGAGGTGAGCATAAGCGGTTGACCCACGGAGAACATTAGGATGTTTCCTTTTCCTTCAAGTGCCTATGAATCACACTGCCACTAAGTTCGACTATATCCCTTGCAGTTTCTGAGTTAAAAACAGAGCGCGGCAGTAGGAGCCAACACCTACATGTGGCAGGCTGTCAATCAGACAGGCTCTGCAGAATTCAGCAACAGGAAAGGATGTGGTCACACATACATGCTAACAAGTACAACTCGCACCAAGACCCTGTTTAAGATGCATACTCCAGAAAAGCACCACAGCCTTCTGACTCCCTGTGCCTCTCCTAACACAGTGACCTGCAATCCAGCTCAGGAGAAGCAACTTAACCAGCCGCCCTGGCTACGGAGCAACTGAAAATGGAAGATGAAATGAAACGGAGCTCAGAAACACAGGTGTTCTAACCAAGAGTGAAACCTTAGTCACTCACAGATGCTGCCGACCCACCCCTGACACTTCCTGTAACCAGACACTGTCCGTTACAGTTCCTTGACCCCTAAAAGTTTTTTTTTTTTTAAAGTTTCATTGCTTAAACCACATTAAGTACCTGAGTTTAAAGTTAACTGTACTATCTACACCAAGTGTCTGACAGTCCTTCAATTCCACATTTCCTTCATCACACAAGCTGCCAACCCCACCCTGGTGTTCTTCATACCCCAACGTATGGCGGCAAAAAGGCACTTATACTGAGAAACCACTGGCCCCACGTGCAAAGAACTCTCCCATTGCAACCTCTGGTTCCCGTTCTACAACTTGAAATTAAACTTTCCAAAGTATCATTTTTGTCCTTCGTCCGTCTGTAACAACAACTTACATTTGCAACATGATTTGGTTCAAAAAGATGCCATCCACTAAATCCATATACATAGTCAAGTTGTCTTGGTTGTCGCTTCCGAATGGCCCCAAAGTTTTCACCTGCGAGGAGAGGGATGAGGAGAGAAAGGCAGGAAAAGTCACCCCGCGCCCAGTCTGAGGCTCTCCAGGGCCAAGGTGGGCAGGGCCCGTGTGGTCCGAAGGGGGTCACCCAACGCCCGCCCACGCTTCAGCAGGCACCGAGCCGACCCTTCTCTAGGGCCTCTCTCCCGGCCCGCTCCAGGCAACGGACGCGAGACAGCAGGAGGAAAACTTCCTCGCCACTTCCCCCCAGCGTCCCAGAAGAAGAGAAAAGAAAAATAAAAGGGACTTTTCAATAAATTTCTCACGTCCCAGATCCATTGGAAATCACTGTGCCCACCCCAGCCTGTACATGTTCCCACTCGGACACCCAATCCCCACCCGTCACCGCCATGCACCGGCTGATCTCGGGTTCAAAAACTACACGAGGATATTTTGAGGGAGTGGGTCCCTTTCCCGAGTGGTCAAGCTGCAGGGGCCGGGGTGACCACTCGGAACTTGTTGACTCCTGGGCCCGCAGCCCAGCACCCCGGCGGGAACAGGTGTACCCACTCTCAGCCCGGGCCGGGAGCTCCGCGGGGTCCTGCACCCCGTACGCCGACTCCGGAGTTGGAAACGCCTCCGGACCCGAAGGTACGGACCACGACCCCGGCCGAGAACACTTGCTGAGTCCCCCGAGTCCCGGGCGGGTCCGGTCTGCGGCGACCGCCGGCGGACGGGAGAGGAGCCGGTGCACCAACAATGGGGCGGGGAGTCGGGCGCACTCACCCAGGTCACCAGCGGGCTCTGCAGAAAGAGCTCCAGGAGCTCCGAGACGGTCACGTCCATGCTGACGCTACAACCGCCGGCTCCGCGCCCCCGTCCCCCGCTCCGCGGCACAAAGCGGCTCTGGCAGCGAGCGGCGGGAGCGGGGCGACGGCAGCTCAGCTCGCGCCCGGGAGACAAAGGCGGGGCGCGAGCCCACGTTCCGCGGCTCCGGCGGCCCCGCGCCCCGCCCGGGGCTAAGGGAAGAGGAGGGCCGGCCTCTCGGGGAGGAACAATGCGGGCGCGGCCCCGCCCCTCGGCAGCCCTAGGCGGCCGGTGCGCCGCCTCGCGGTGTCTGCCCGGCAGCCGGGCCCGGGCTGAGCTGGGCGCGGGGAGCGGGCGGCGGCGCGCACGTGCGTTTGGGATTAAGAGTCCGAGTGGCAGAGCCCGGCGGGGCCCGCACGTGGGTGGCCGCCAAGCGCAGCCTCCGCGCGCTCGGGGCCCCAGCACGTGGCGCCTCCTTGCGCGCGTGCGTTTTCCGCGAGGCCCGAGCGAGCGCCAAGTGCCAACCTGAGTGTGCGGGCGCTGCCCTCCTCTCGCGCCTCCCCAGGTGCGTGCGGAGGACTGGGGCGTCCTGCCCCGCCGAGGTTGCCTCCGGCCGGCAGTACGCGGCGACACAGTGGAGCCTGACCCCGAGACAGCAAGCCCTAGGCAGGTGCGGCCCCTCGCACCGCCGGGAGGGCCAGTGCGCGCCCACGTGCCGCGGTGGGTCTCTCTGGCAGGTGGGGCGCAGGCCCTGAGGTCAAAGGAGGAAAATTTGGATTGAGTTTAGACCGTAAGGAAGCGACCTTTTGCGCATCACAGTGCCACCTCCCGGGCTGGCTGCCCGCTAGAAGTTCTGTGGCCGCACCGACCTGTGCCAAGCCCATATGTGCCAACACCCCCCCCCCAACCCCCCCCCCCCCCCCCCGCCACTTTGCCGGATAGGAGCCAAATTCCAGATTCCAACCTGGGGGGCATAGCAGCATCTTGGTGGCAAGCGACTGGAGAAAGGACAAAGACCCCAAACTGGATGGAAAGTAAGCCCTGGGCCCAGACCTCACTGCTGAACCAGCGGCAGTAGATCCCAGCTCCTGTCCTCTGCCACCTCAACTTAGAGTGGTAATAATTTCACACTATATTATCACTGTTCAAAGAACTTTATACGATTTAATGTATCTAATTCTCAGGAGTTACCCGTATGAGCCAACGGGTGCAGGGTTGACCTGAAGCATCTAGCGCACTGTTCGGCAAGTATCCAGTATGCACTAAATGGCTGCGGGGGGGTTGTTAGTAATTTGAAAATTGGCTCCATTGAGTGTTAGGACTGCGGCATCTGCAGGTGAGAGGTGGTATTGCATCCGAGTTTTATCGCAGGTTGTGGGCTGGCGAGGAGGTGTGGCCCCAGGAGCCAAATGGATGGACAGTTAGGGGTTTCTAAAGAGAAGTGTGGAAGTTAGAGTGATGGAACAGGAAGTAGGAGACTGCGGATGAACTAAAACTTCGAGCCTATGTGGTTTTCTTGTGCACCAGAAATTCAGTAGTTCCTTAATACCTTAAATGCCCATATCATAAAATTGGTTAAGTTTAATTGTAGCCACACCCATTTTTATTTAGAAGGCCCGTTCTGTAAAGGGATGCTTGTGTGTGTGGCTAGAATTGTTTTCACAATGACTCTAATTCTTTTGTTAAGCGAAGTAGGGGATTTTTAAAGTCATTTATTAGTTTAATAAGCATAATCTTTCACCATACTATAATACATTGGACAAAAGCTTTCTGACAGTGAAATCACTTCCCATCTCGGTGAGAGAATTTGTCCCTGGAGGTGTTGATGGTACCTAGGCCTCAGCCAGGTCAGGAATTTGTTTTGGGCTCACATCACTGATGTTTCAACAGTTCATTGGCCAGAGACCGCCTACCATTCAGGAGCTGACTCAGCATCCTTGTTCCTTGGCCTTGTAAACTGAATGGTGCCCAGGCTACAGGGTTGGAAGGCTTTGAAAAGTGGATGACTTGGACAAGTTATTTCTCAAAAGTCTCTTAATCCCTAACATCAGAGAAAGGACATTTTCCATGTATGACTTTATAATTTTGAAGTTGAAGGTGATGCACGGAAAAGGGTTTATAATCACCGTCTCTTCTGCCCTGTTCTACCACGACTTTAGTAACTTATTTCCCTCTACGTCTCCATGAAGTTGGGACATAGCTTCAGAGAACAGACACATGGATCATGTACTAATCACTAAGCAGTGGCCTTCTTGGCTTTCACTTCATCTGACTGAGACTTGACCCTTTGTTTTAAAATTCTTGTCTTTAATTTCTGCATCAAAAAAATAATTTTTCTTTTTTATACATTGTTTCCTAAACAGAAGCAATATTGTAATTATGATCTTCATTCTGATAAAGGAATTTTCACCCCTCTCAGAAAATGCTGGCTTAGCAGTATAAACTAATGTCATCTCTATGATACCTGATAGGAGCTTAAATTATTTGTGCAACTTGGGGGAGGGGAGGGTGGCTATTTTTTAATGTGTCTATATTTGATTTTTGTTATAATGAGCATATATTACTTTCATAATATAAATTATTTTTTTATTAAAATACACACACAGTTTACCATTGTAACCATTTTTATGTGTACAGTCCACTGGTATTAAATACACTCACATTGTCATACAGTCATCACCACCATTCGTCCCCATCAGTTTCATCTTGTAAATCTGAAACTGTACCTATTCAATAGTAACTCCCATTCTCCCCTCCCCCAGCCCCTGGCAGTCCCGTTCCACTTTCCGCCTTGATGATTTTGTCTATTCTACTACCTCATAAGTGAAATCATGTAGTATTTTGTTTATCTTTTTGTGACTGGCTAACTGAATTTAGCCTAATGTCCTCAAGGTTCATCCATGTGTAGCATATTGCAGGATTTTCCTACATTTTAAAGCTAGACAATATTCCATTGTATGTCACATTTTGCTTGTCCCTTTATTTGACAATGGACACTTGTGTTGCTTCCATGTTTTAGCTATTGTGAATAATTTTGCTATGAACACAGTTGTATTATACCTATTCACGACCCTGCTTTCAGTTCTTTTGGGTGTTGTGGGGTTGCTGGGTCATATGGTAATGCTATGTTTTATTTTTGAGGAATTTCCAGTGTTCTCCAGGACAGCTATACCCTTTTACAAAGCAGTGCTCAGAGGTTCCAGTGTCTCCACATTCTTGCCAACACTTCCTTTTCTGGTTGATTTTGATAATGGCCATCCTAATGGCTTTGTGGTGGGATCTCATTGTAGTTTTGAATTGCATTTCCCTAATGAGTAATGATGGTGAGTGTCCTTTCATGTGCTTAATAGCCATTCATATATCTTCTTTGGAGAAATGTCTAGTTCAGTCATTTGCCCATTTTTGAATTTTTTTAAAATTTGAGTTGTAGTAGTTCTCTGTTTTTGATATTAACCCCATATCAGATGTGACTTGCAAATATTTTCTCCAGTTCTTTGAGTTACCATTTTACTTTGTGGATAGTGTCTCTTGAACAAATTTTTAAAAATTTTTTTCATAACATCCAGTTTGTCTATTTTGTTGTTGGATTTGTCTTTGATACCCTAAGAAATCATTGCCAAATTCAATGTCATGAAGTTTTGGTGTTACATTTTCTTCTAAGAGTTTTATTTATTTCTATTGTTTTAAAGATTTAATTTGATTTTAAAGAGAGGATATATATAGAGAGAAAGATGCAGAGAGAAGCAGGAAGCATCAACTCGTAGTGGTTGCTTCTTGTATGTGCTTTGACCGGGCAAGCCTGGGGTTTTGAACCGGTGACCTGAGCATTCCAGGTGGATGCTTTATCCACTGCACCACCACAGGTCAAGCAGTTTTATTATTTTTTTTACTATTTTTTATTTTTTTAAATACTCTATTTTTTTTATTCATTTTAGAGGAGACAGACAGACAGGGGGGAGGAGCTGGAAGCATCAACTCCCATATGTGCCTTGACCAGGCAAGCCCAAGGTTTCGAACCAGCGACCTCAGCATTTCCAGATCAACGCTTTATCCACTGCGCCACCACAAGTCAGGCCCAGTTTTATTATTTTAGATATTAGTTTTAGGCCCTTGATCCATCTTAAGGGCCCAACTTCATTCTTTTGCATGTGACTATCCAGTTTTTCCCATACAATTTGTTGAAAAGACAGACCTTTCCCCACTGAAAGGTCCTAGTACCCTTGTTAAATCAGCTGATCATATAGAATAGTGTTTATTTCTAGACTCTATTCCATTGGTGTATCTGTCTTTATACCAATACCACTATTTTGATTGCTGTAGCTTTGGAAATACATCTTTTATTTTTAAAAGTATTGTATAATAAATATGTATTTTCCGATGGCTTTAGGTGACCCGTGTTTTGGTCGTTCGACCCCGCCGGGGTTGCGACCCACAAGTTGAGAACCGCTGTGTTAAAGGCTTTCTTCACTTTAGAGAAGATAGAGGAGAGGAACAGGAAGCATCAACTCCCATATGTGCCTTGACTAGGCAAGCCCAGGGTTTCAAACTGGCAACCTCAGCTTTCCAGGTCATCGCTTTATCCACTGTGCCACCACAGGGCAGGCTCCGTTTTTAAATTGGATTTGTTTTTAAATTGGACTTTGATTTCTATAAATTTTTTATATATTTTGGATATTACTAATCCTCTTACCTGCTATGATTTACAAATATTTTTCTCCCATTCAGGTTTTTCCATTTTGTTGATTTCCTTTGCAATAGCTTTATTTGACGTCCCATTTTTAATGTTTGCTTTGGTTGCCTTTGCTTTTGGTGTCGGATCCAAAAAAATCAAGATGTCAGGGAGCTAACCGTCTGTTTCCTTCTGGTGAATTCTGCTATGGACCTAACCACAATCTATGCTGCTGTACAAAGAGAATCATATAAACCTGGGTCCGCCTTCTAGGAGCTACATTCCAGGAAATATACCAAGATGCTAACAAGTTTTAGCACATATTTAGTAAACATCAGACTAGTAGTGGTCTGTGAAATACAGCTCATGCCTAGGTCTGGCAACAAAAGGCAAAGGTCTGTACTTCCATGTGACTTATGACCAAATACCAGTAAGAGCAGGAGTAAGAGGTGCTGGAGCCAGGGATGAATCAACCAGAAAAACTTAGAAATAAGAACTTGATTTGAAATGAGTCGAGTGGGTAAATTTCTGAACCTAAAATACTCCGTTCTTGTTACTAACACGCAGAGGTAGAAAGGACAGAAGTCTCGAGTTCTCCCTTTATATTCACAAGAGGGAATTTTGTGGTCAAGACCGAATCAAGCCTTTGTGCAAGGGCATCAGCTAAAAGGCTTTTCCAGTCTATACAGTCTGTGTGCCTATACTTGGTCTTCCGATCATTTATCCAGTGAACACTTGGAGATCCACTTATGGGCTAGGCCACTGTGTTCCAACCACTGGTCTGCCTGGTGCCAGCCCACAAAAGTTAACCACCCTGATGTATGAAGATTATGAGTCTATAAGCATTGGGTGTATAACCTTCATACATCAGGATGGTTAACTCTTTCACGGACTGGCACAAGACTTCTCGCAGATTGGCGGTTGAAAAACACTGGGTTAGGTGTCATGCTAGATACCAGGAATTACCAAGTTAAAAATGCTGTAACATACCCTTCCTACGAGGAAAGAGAAGTATTCTCTCAGAGAACACTTCTGGTACGTTGGAAGGTGAATATGAGTTCATCAGCAGGCAAAGCAGGAAGAGTTGAGGGACACACAATGGCTGTATCTTTTAGGGCATGGCACAATTGGGTCAGGAACACACAAGTAATGTGGTCTGGCTGGAGTTTGGGAAGATGTATACCCAAGATTGAACCCTAGTGAATCCTAGCATTTAAGGGGTAAAGAAGGGAGCTATGACAAGATAGAAAGGTCATTAAAGCACACGGTACAACCAAAGCCAAGAGACGATCAAGAAGACTGGACAGCAGTAAATGCTGTTAAGTAGTGTTAAGGATGAAAAGGGGTCCACTGAATTGGCAGGTAGGGTGTGCCCTAACAAGGCAGTATTTTTGGAATGGTGGGAATAGAAAGATGCGAAACAAAAACCTATTTAACATCATGTTGAAGAAATCACTATTCACTGAGTCCATGGAATACTGTACCTAGGAAAGTGAAAGGTCAATGATAGTTGTCCCCAACCAGAGCTATTTTAAGGAACAAGACATCTGACTCCAGTAGTTAAGTCGTGTCTGAAGAGAGGCTAACAGTTTCATTCAAAAGAGCCAAGGTGAAACATAAGGGACAAGGAGAGAAAACTCAAACAGATCTAGCATTGGGAATCACAACATGCGGATGGATGGCTGCCCCATTGCCTCATGTTGTCTGTTTCAGTATAATGGTAAACAATACTCCATCCTTTAACCTTTTCTAATCCTCTTGTTCAAAATGGATGTCATGACAAATTTAATATAACCTGGTAAGAATTTTGAAAGTTCCTCAAGTTTTCCTCCAAAAGGGATTTCAACAATTCTATTTAAACCAAGATTTTCATGGTAAACACTAGAAATTGTAAACACTCTGAAAAGTTTTCCACTTAAAGAAATCTTCCAGTTTGACCCTGCCAACAGAATTTTGCAAGCTTTATAGAGACCACTGCTTACATCAATTAAGAACAAAACCAGGAGGGATGTTTCTGCCCTGCTCTCCGCCTCCCCTTTTCCAAATTCACAAAAATTGACACAAATTGGGAGTTCCTAGGGACAAAAGGAAGGATCTGAATATAATTGGTAGGCAGGGAAAACCATCAAGCTTCTGTCTGTATTAAAAAAAAAAAAAAGGCAAAGCCAGGGCTGAGTTTCCAGGCAAGTCAGGATGTCAGGTGTTTCCTGCAGCAATTCAATTACTTATCTTTTCAGAAACTGTTTCGTAATTGCTTTGAGAAGTAAATATTTTTCATTTTAAACATTACAAAATAAGCAAAAGAACCAGTAAGCACCATTAAAACATCAAACGTATTCACATCATTGTATTTACATTATGCATGTGTACGAGCATGGACTTTGGAGTCAGTTGGAACTGTGTCAGGTTCAGATGCTGTATTACTAGCTACCAGTCTTCCTCAATGAAATGACAAGCTATTTTAGACTCCTTTCTCCTATTATAGCAACCAGTGCCAAACTTCTGCTTCAGTAGCCACAATCCCTACGGAGACACAACAGTCCATCCACGGAAGGGCGTTTCTTAAATGTTGAAGGCCAATAGTTAACATCTTTCTTAAAAACATACAGACAGTTGAAGAAGACAAGGGATGCTTCTTCCCTCTACCCATGAACCCTCAGAATACGAAGGCAAATAAGTGTTCTGAGTCAGTTTGAAAGATAAGTTTAAACTATTTTTAAAGCACAAACATTTCACATGGTACTTTCTAGGTAACAAAGAAGACATAATATAATTAACTTAGATCCTATTTTTTCTTCTCTTTATTTGCACAATGAATTCAATCAATTATTAATAGCCAGAACTTATGACTCAGAAGTAGCTCTACACTGTAGTGAAGCACACTTAAACTCTTATGCATTCAGGTTTTCTATAAAAAAAGTCACTAGCTAACAACAAAAATTTTCATGATTAGAGCAAATATTGCTTTCTGGTTTTCTGTCCAGCTGTTCAATACAACCTTGTTTTTGGTGCCACAAATTAGAACTTACTGAGGACTAACGCAAAAAAAGCACACAGTGCTTAAGAGATACTCAAAGTATATGATACTTAACACAGTACCCTTTCCTGGATATGAAGTTTTATTCACATTTGCAAATACATTCTTCAGTAAGTTCTAAAACCTTCCCTTAAAGTGGGGGTATGTGGAATCGAGATACCTATTTTCATCTCCTTAAAATAATTTTTAGCACACCTAAGAAAATAAAAGAACCTACTTTGAAATACTGCTTCAGTAAGGTGGTATCTGATGGTGCTCTGGCTGTGTATTTATTTAGGAACCACCACCTTCAATTCCAGCTGCTATTCCAGGCAGTAGTTAAAAAGAACAAAAAAACATACAATTAATACAGTTTGTCTTACTCTTCGCTTTTCTTTTATTATTCAAAAGTCAAGTGTTATTTTTAAATCATCCATCCTCAATTTTGATTTAATGTACCGTCATTTCCCCAAGATATGAAGTTTCAGAATCTCTTTGGAATACTAATTTCACGGTTCTAGGTTTAACAAAACTGTTGAGATTTTAAATTCCACTCTGCTTCCCTGAATTCTCAAGACAGTTGCTGATGTAAATTTTAATATAAAATATTTAGTCACAAAATATTGCTTTTGTATGCACATAGTTGTAAGATTACTTTGCTTTTGTCAATAAAAATTATACCATCTTTCATAAAACTCTAAACAAATTAAGAAAGTGATGTAGAACAAAAATTACACATGGTGAAACAGGTACCAGCACAACGTTAGGTTATATTACATCAAAAAAAGTTTTAATGGTCCCAAATATATATATAATCAACTAAGCATACACTCAGGGGAGCAAAAAACCAAAAACAAAATGAAACAAAAAAATTATGACACAAATGACCACATCTAGAATTCCACTCAATCTTTAATCAAGTAGGGACAAATCCCCACTTTAAAAAAATCTGCAGTTTGAAGGGCAAAGGGAACAGATAAAAAAGAGGAAACTTTATATTCGCCCCTCCCCCAAAGGTTTTCCAAACCTGTTGTGGCTTGACTAAAATGTTCAGAATGTACGATTTTAAAGGCAGGTCTCTTTATACAAAGAAACTGCTGGCATTCTTAACTAGTGAAGAATTGTAGCCGAAAAGCCTATTCTTCTGAGTCCCAAACATGGTCCGAGAAAGCATATTCTGATTGTAGCAACTGACCAGTCAATCCAGAGTTCCACTTACAAACCCCTGCCCTGTTGGCTTTATGTTTCCATTTCCTTCCCTGAGAAAAGGGCAATGTGTGGTCCAAGCTGGAGAGCTCAAAGGCTTACATCTTTCCCCTAATGTATAATATCCCCTCCTCCTGCTCCATTGAATTGGCACTTGATGAGCAGAAGTCAAATGTGGGAAGCTGATCTGTGTCAGTCATTCACAAGAGACCACTGCTTTGTTGTGGATTTTGTAGGGGTAGGGGTAGAGAACCAGTTTTTGTCAACAGGTACTGATTGTAGGCAGTTGCCATTATTATGACTCAAACTTTGCTTTCTTTGACAATGGTAGCGTGTCTTCCTTGTCTTCATCCTCATCATCATCTTCATCATCATCAGGATAATCTACCAGACCGACAAGGCCTCCCTGTTCAGAAACAAGGATTATTTAAAGAAAACACCTTATTTTCAACACATTTTAAGTCTAGATAAAGGACACAGACCACCACCTCTACCTCAATATACAATCATGGTCATTTCTGGGTGGAGAGATTATATATAACTAAAATTCATTATTTTTATGTATTTCCTAAATTTTCCCAAATAAAACAGTAAAATTTAGAAGTTTATAATCCTAATAAATTACCCAGAAGAGAAAAACATTAATCATTACATTTAGAATGTTTTTAAAATTAACCAACTGTATAAAAATAAACTATAGAAGATAAACAGATGACTAGAAATGAAGACAGTAAGACTTTAGGAAAGTGAACTGGCCCTATCCCCTCCCCATCATTTCATCTGGGCTTCCATGTAGCAGAGACAGGAAAAATTCACCGTTCTCACCCTGAGCCTGTCCGTTCTATTTTAGCCCTTAGGGGTCTCCTGCTCACAACACAGGAATGCTCACATGTGGGTGGGCATTATATTCCTGATTTAGATCAATGAGTCCCAAATGCCAGTCTGTTAGGCTGATTCAGGGCAGCAAAAGGCACCCAAAAGAATTGATTTTCATTCTGAGACTCCTTTCCTACATTTCTGGTGTTAAAATTTTAATACATTTTATATGAAATCTTACTAATAATAGAAGAGTAATTCTTTTTTGTAAACCTTGCTTAGCAAAGTTTATACACTTTATTTTTAAAGTTAGGGGTGTCTAGATATTTAGATTATCTTTTCTCCATAAAGTCTTTATGTTGGTATTAATTGGGAAAGTTGATAAAAAAGGTAAAACTTAAATTTCTGTAAATAGTCTGACCCATACAAATCTGAACCCAAGGTTCTAAAATGCAAATAATGAAAATTAGAATGTATTCAGACTTCTGTATCATTCATAAAACCTTTCAGAAAATTCGCGCCTGACCAGGCGGTGGCGCAGTGGATAGAGCGTCGGACTGGGATACAGAAGACCCAGGTTCAAGACCCCGAGGTTGCCAGCTTGAGCGCAAGCTCATCTGGTTTGAGCAAAAAAGCTCACCAGCTTGGACCCAAGGTTGCTGGCTTGAGCAAGGGGTTACTCGGTCTGCTGAAGGCCCATGGTCGAGGCACATATGAGAAAGCAATCAATGAACAACTAAGGCAGGGGTTCCCAAACTACGGCCCGCAGGCCGCATGCGGCCCCCTGAGGCCATTTATCCGGCCCTCGCCGCACTTCCGGAAGGGGCACCTCTTTCATTGGTGGTCAGTGAGAGGAGCATAGTTCCCATGGAAATACTGGTCAGTTTGTTGATTTAAATTTACTTGTTCTTTATTTTAAATATTGTATTTGTTCCCGTTTTGTTTTTTTACTTTAAAGTAAGGTATGTGCAGTGTGCATAGGGATTTGCTCATAGTTTTTTTTATAGTCCGGCCCTCCAACTGTCTGAGGGACAGTGAACTGGCCCCCTGTGTGAAAAGTTTGGGGACCCCTGAACTAAGGTGTCACAATGAAAAACTGATGATTGATGCTTCTCATCTCTCTCCCTTCCTGTCTGTCTGTCCCTATCTATCCCTCTCACTGACTCTCTGTCTCTGTAGAAATAAAAAAGAAAATTCCCAACTTTAGGTAAGTTCAGGTGGTGGCAGGAGAATGAATTTTAGTTCACAAATGTTAAATCAGTTCTAAAAGACTGTAACCAAAGGGACCCTCAGACACAACAATCACCACTAAAGAAGCTGAATCAGGTAAGCCCGGGAGTCAGAATCGTACCTTGGTAGTAATAGCTGCCGTCTGAGATGTATTTTTTGGGACGGATCCAGGAGAGCCCGGAGACCCTGGGGACCCAGGTGAGCCCGGAGAACCAGGCAGACTTGCTGCAGGTGCTTGGCTGGTGAGGTTAGTCTTTGTCCCACTAGAGAGGGAAAGCTTGAAACTTGGGCTCTGCCGGCCAGAAAGATTTGTTTTCAGAAGTACCTCCTTTTCCTCACTTTCTTTTACTAAAACAAAAAATATTGTCAAGAGCTATCAAACATACCAATCTTTGAACCCCCCCCCCCCCCCAATTAGGTAACACTGAAACACATATAGTTTACTCTTCTGCTAGGGAGACATACTGACAATCAATTTCTGAACAAAATTTTGCAAAATACTAAAAACCATTACCCACTGGATTTTACTACTGAGAAGGAATGAAGCCTTCAGTATTATATGTAGTGTTCCTACCCTTCCTAAAATTATATTATCCTCCTTACTTAAGTCAGATTAAGAATATTTAGTCGTTATCTTCACAACAGAGCTATTAATTCACACTCTATAAAGCAACAAAGTCTTTAAAATCTATGTCCTGACACATACAATTAGATACTAATCATTGTGTCAAGTAGTAAGAATAAACCTAGATTGAGAAAGAATTCATTTTTCCTTGCCTATCTTTTCAACATACATTTCTTCCTTTCCATGAATTTACTTATTGGATCCATAATATCATCATCATTTTTAGTTTTGTCAGATGGAGACACCACAGCTTCTCCGTCTTCCATGTCATCTTCATCTGTGTTAAACCACATCTCCTCTTCATCTTCAAGGGTTCTGGCATCTCTGCGATACCTATGATTCCTCAGGATGGACCGCATACTGGGAGTAAAGAGAAGGCACAGTAAATAGACTCCTCAAGACTTCATTAGATAGTCTGTCTTCAAGTATTGTTCTGCATTAGATATAGTCTTAATTGATAAATAGGACAAAATAGATTTATATACACTAAAGAGGACAAAAACATTTTATCCAACATATAATTTAAAAACACTCTCTGCCATATCTAGTGTTAACAAGTGGAATCAAACTTCCTATTATCAAAAGTGTACTATTACAGACCAGTAATTAAATTTAACATTAGGAACTAATAAGGCATAATTTATAGATTTTAAAATAGACCATCAGTATGTGAATTCAGGTATTTAGGGGAAATATATAAGATTTCTTAAAGTAATTTGTAACCTTCAAGTAATTCAAAACAAGATACTAATACTCTGATTTGTTTGGACACATGAAGCCTCAATGCCACTTAAGTGGCATTCTTTTCTTTTCTTCTCCATCACCTAGCCTGATTATCTGTCCGAGGAAGAGCCCATAGACCACACTGCCCACACCGTCAGGACAGCGTTTACACTGACCATTACACAGAACAGTACAACTTTTGCTATATGCTGTTTCCTCCTCCCCTGCCAAGCCAAAGAGCAAAACGCAGTAAAAAAGAGCCACTGTTATGCAACTTGTCATTGAATGAATCGACTCAAATATATGGTAATTTACCTGTCAAGTTTGGGATTATCCTGCCTTTCTCTTTGTTGTTCAAATCTCAATTTTAATCCTTTAAATGTCTGTACATAATCGACGTCTTCCAGTGCTTTCCAGTAATTTTCAATGACATGAGCAGTCAATGATTTTATATCTTCCTACAGAAAATAATAAAAAATGAAATGAAATGTTATTTTAGAAAGATATGACTCAATTATAGTAAATTGACAAACCTACCCAAAATAGTTTAACTTCATAAAATTCAACTACCTTAGAGATCCTCAAACAACGAAAACGTGCGTAACAGTCCCCGGGTTTTGGTGGGCCTCAGCGCCTTCTGTGGGTCTTTCCCAAGTAAATGCCCAGGGCCCATCGTAGATGATTCCAAGTCAGGACATCTAGGGCAGGATCTGGTCACATATATTTTAAACCACACTAAAGTGTGGAGATGGATGGTGGTGATGGGTGCCAACAGTATAAATGCACTTAATGCCACTGAATTATACACTTAAAAATGGTTAAAATGGTGAATTTTATACTTTACCATAATATTTTAAAAAGCATACCACAGGTAATTCTAACATACACCTATGTTTCAGAGCCACTAGCCTAACATATTATTAAAGAATCAAGAGGAGTTTGTTAGGAAATGGCTCTTTAGAAATGTTTGGAACAAAGTCAAGAAAGTTAAAACAAAAACACATCCACATACTTATCAACTGTAATTTTACTTTCTTAAAATGATTACCATGACATTAAAGCAGTTTTCAAACTAGCCTATAAAAAGGAGTCATGGCTGCTGAGATTTTTTTTTAGTTTGAATTTCTCACAAGCTTTGGTAACATGGGTTTTCTTTTACTATTATTTTTGTTTTGTTTTTTGTATTTTTCTGAAGTTGGAAACGGGGAGGCAGTCAGACAGACTCCCGCATGCGCCTGACCGGGATCCACCTGGCATGCCCACCAGGGAGCGATGCTCTGCCCATTTGGGGCGTCACTCTGCTGCAATCAGAGCCATTCTAGCGCCTGAGACAGAGGCCACAGAGCCATCCTCAGTGCCCAGGCCAACTTTGCTCCAATGGAGCCTCGACTGTGGGAGGGGAAGAGAGAGACAGAGAGGAAGGAGAGGGGGAGAGGTGGAGAAGCAGATGGGCGCTTCTCCTGTGTGCCCTGGCCAGGAATCGAACCCGGGACTCCCGCACGCCTGGCCGACACTACCACTGAGCAAACCGGCCAGGGCCACATGGCTTTTCTTTTAAAATTCTCTTTAAATATAGTAACTCAAATAAGCCAAAGTACCAATAATGCATCAAGTTTCTCAAATAATTAAAACCAAAATTCTAACTAAGAAAGTACAGAACCTACCACTCTAATAAATTCAAACATTTCTATTATGGCAGAGTTCATCAGATTGTAGCGGGATCCGTTGTTGAGAAATGCTTTGACTACTGGTTCAAACAGAAAACTTTTCATTATGTAGCGGTTGTAAAACTCATCTTTTAATCCAATAATCTTTCTCTTAAAACGAAGAGCACCTGAAACAAAGAGGCATTGTTCAAATTACATACCACACCTTCCATATTTTAGACTTAAAAAAAAAGTTTAACAAATATAATTCTTCATGCAGTGATGTTACTGCTTCCAGAAGTGTTAACCTGGAAGATAAGGATTAGAAAAGGGTTAACCAAAATAAGGTATTCTAAAAGTAGTGCACGTCATCATAGAACACAAGTCTTAGAAGAGCCAGAAAAATTCTGTAAGTTACTAATGACCGAAATGTACTTTACAGATGAAGCAGGGATAATAGATGAATTAACCTATCATACTACTTGAGAATTCCAAACATATCTTTTTATATATATATACCTCAAAACAATAGAAAAACCATTGTTTTATTAGGGCAATCCACTGTATAATTTGATCATTATTTTTGGACACTTATTATTTTGCATCAGAACTCATGGGTTGCACTGGTTTATTTGTGGATGTTTGTAGAAATGCTATAAACCACAAAAATCTGCATGACCCAAAATTTGCCTTCCCACAGTTTAGAAATAAATTTAGAGGATGTTGTTTTAAATGTGGTCCTCTATTCTTATTGCAGCGAGTATGCTTTTTAATTTTTTTCAGTTTTCCTTTTTACAATTAATTAGGCTTTAACTTACAGATTAGAAGGTATATTTACATCTTGAGGTATGGGGAGGTAAGTCACCATTCGTCAAGATCCAAATATACAGACAGCTAGACTTCAACAAAGCCCTCTTTACCTAAATGGAATTATCAGTAAGTTAATGCCCCAGTTATTGTAAACAGTTCAAAAAAGCATACTCACTTCATGCAGTCACATCGTCTTCGGTTGGCAAGATTAAATATTGTGTTTGTATTTTGGTTTCTTTGGAGATCATGGAAGTGGCTCGTTAAATTGCCAATTTGTTATTAATCATGTCCTTCATGAGCAGGTAGCCAGGCAACCATGCTGACACGGTTTCTGGGTGGGAAGGCAGAGGAGTAAAGCAGCTCAATTTTTCTTTAGTTGGCAGAAAAGAGGTCCACAAGTGAATGCCCAATTAGGTACAATTGATTATAAACTGCCTTAACAATCCAACTTTAAATAAGAGTGTTTCTTTCTAAAGAGACACTCTGGGCAGGGAATTTCAAAATAATTTATAGAATAGTAATTGCATTTTATTTTTCAAACTACTGAATATTTTCAAATACATAAGCATGGTGAAATAAGACATTTTAAACAGTAAGAGGCATCTTTGTGTGTTTTAAGTCAAACCCAAACAAGGGTTTATTTTCCCAAAACTAAACTATGGTTTTAGAGTTTGGTTTTTCTTTTAACGTTACTTGACAAACTTAGGCAGTTCCATTTGTTAGCATAAAAATCAATGCTTTAGAGCTCATGTTACTAAGGCCAAATTTTAAGCTTTCAGTAATTGAGGCAGGAGCTACATGTTAAGAATTGGTACTCCAACTCTGCAGGCTCTGTGGAGACTTGTGTCCTACCATAACACACACTAGCCGAGCCCTGTGGTCTGCATGCAGTTCCCAGGCAAGTGAAAAGAAGCCCCTTCCTAGAATTCACTAAGACCCAGGGTATGCAGATGGCACCACTATCTCCTCAAGGGCAGTTCTGTTCAGAAACTGCTGATGTACACAAAAGGTATTTTGAATGGTCTTTTTATTTTGCTCTTCATTTCCATTTGCCCTCATTTATTTATATCAAAAACTGTGATGTTTCCACTCAAACCCTTCCCCAAAAGAAACCTGCATCAAAAGTATCCAACCACTACTCTTTGTTGAATATTAAATTGCTTTCAAAAATGTACCAGTGCATTCTGTGAAGGAAGTTGCTCAAAGGGGTTTTAAAGCAAGCTTTTGGGCTAGGTCAAATTGGCATAGCCATCGGATTTTCAATGTAAAGGACGCTCCGCTTCCACTCACACCTCCAACCTCGTTATCACATACCAGGGGTCCTGTCTTTGCTTTCAGTCATCTCTAAAACAAGTCCAAGTACTCCGTCTTGACCTTACACAACATGAGATTGCACGTACTAAGTTTGAGACACCATGCCTCATATGTAACTACTGAAAGCTGAATAAAAGCATCTTTACTTCATTCCTCTTATAGCTTTCCACATTTTAAGAAAAATAAAGACATCATAAAAGTATGAGCTTTAAGGCTACAATGTAGGATCCAAGAATCCTGGAAAGGCCAAGAAATGAGACTATTATTTGGGGCATAGTATGTGTGTATCTCACCCAGAGAGACTAAATTTTGAAAGTATTGCTGGTCTCACCTACAAACTTGAATTGGTTGTTTTTAAATATGATGAAAGTATGCTAACTAAGAAGCAGCAGCTTTAGTGTCAAGTTTCCCCAACCTCCCAAACTGTTCACATTTAACCACTTGTTATCTTTTGTCCTAACAAGTTTGCACCTAAATTTATTCATAAAGCCCTCCCTTAAAAATGTATACTTATTTTAATGTACTCCTTTATCAGAAGACCAAAAATATCTTAGATCTCAAATTTACACTTAACATGTTTTAGAAACCCTTGATAAAAACTCCTGTCCACTGCAAAGCCAGTCCTGAAGAGCTCGTTCCTGCTGCCTGCTGCTTCTCTCAGAAGCTTCTACACTCTCACTCCTGGGGAGACAGCCACACTGATAGTGACTTGAGAAGTAATTACAGTTAATGATAACTTAGTTTGGAAAACATTAACAATAAAAAAAGTAACTAAAATTTATCTGGCATGCTTAAATTTACTACACTATAAACTTTCATTAACTTTTAATGATTCTCGTCATAGCTCATTAAATTATGAGAAATTTTCTTTGCAACAACACTGCAAGCCAAATGAGAGAAAAAACTGAAGGACTAGCCTTGCCCGCGCTCCCCAAGGGGACCCATGCTCTACATACACCAGACACTAACACACCACACTTCCACGTTAATTAACTGTGTATTCAAACAAGAATGTCACACACTCTCCCGACCAAAAGAACTGAACTCTTACAAAATTTTCCTAATCTGCCTTATTCATGTAGAATATGTCATTTCCAATATAGATCAAACACATCACAACTTAGTATTTCTGCTGTGTCTTGATTTTTGTAGACCATCTCCTCCTAGTCAACTCTGAGCCCTGTGACAGCTGAGTCCCGGTCTTGATCACCTTCATCTCCCTAGTACCAGGTATATAGCATAATTCTTCAAATCTAAGATGCCACTGACTGCAAAAAAACTTTTCTCTAAGAAAACAAAATGAACAAACAAAAAGAGCTACAGATGACATGCCATTAGTTGTTAAGACTCACCTTAAGATAAGTACAAACAAAAATGTATCTGAGAATCAATGAAATATGGTAGTAGGTGTTTATTAAATTTATTGATATACGACTAACTTATTATTCAGTTGTTCCATTCTGTCCCGTCAGCTCACAAACTCCCTTTCCCACATTTCAACTTCTGTGGTGACATAATTCAAAGGAGCATTATATAAACTGCCTCTCAACTTGGTCCTGGGGCTCTCGTTTTCGCTGTGCTAGGTATATAAGGAAAACGCACAGCTTTCATGTGTGCTAATAAACTCGTAGACATATGGAAAGTAGGATAGACCAATACATTTATTTTTTGCCGTCCTTAGCAGTCTAGGTTAATGCCACTGATGCTACCTATTTCTTATGGCTAAAAAAAAGTTTACTAAGGTAACATGAAAGTTCTGTATAATTAGCAGAAAGCAATTGTACTAAATATATCTGAAAACAGGAAAATGAAAAATATACTCTGACCAGATATAGTCTCAGTACATACTGCAATGTGTCCACTGACCTGAAAAACTAAGTCAGCCTAACAACTGTTTACCTGATAGAAGGGTTAATCAATTTTTATATATATATATATTTCTCTGAAGTTGGAAACGGGGAGGCAGTCAGACAGACTCCCGCAGGCGCCCAACGGGATCCACCCGGCACGCCCACCAGGGGGCGATGCTCTGCCCATCTGGGGTGTTGCTCTGTTGCAACCAGAGCCATTCTAGCGCTTGAGGCAGAGGCCATGGAGCCATCCTCAGCGCCCGGGCCATCTTTGCTCCAGTGGAGCCTTGGCTGCGGGAGGGGAAGAGAGAGACAGAGAGGAAGGAGAGGGGGAGGGATGGAGAAGCAGATGGGCGCTTCTCCTGTGTGCCTTGGCCGGGAATCGAACCCGGGACTCCAGCAAGCCAGGCTGACGCTCTACCACTGAGCCAACCAACCAGGGCTAATAATTTTTTTTTTTTGTTTTATATTTTTGGATTTTTCTGAAGCTGGAAACGGGGAGGCAGTCAGACAGACTCCCGCATGCGCCCGACCGGGATCCACCTAGCACGCCCACCAGGGGGCAATGCTCTGCCCATCCGGGCCGTCGCTCTGTCGCGACCAGAGCCACTCTAGTGCCTGGGGCAGAGGCCAAGAAGCCATCCCCAGCGCCCGGGCCATCTTTTGCTCAAATGGAGCCTTGGCTGTGGGAGGGGAAGAGAGAGAGAGAGGAAGGAGAGAGGGACGGGTAGAGAAGCAGATGGGCGCTTCTCCTATGTGCCCTGGCCGGGAATCGAACCCAGGACTCCTGCACACCAGGCCGACGCTCTACCTCTGAGCCAACCGGCCAGGGCAATTTTTTAAAGAAAGAAATTCTTTAATACTATTTTAAAGGTAAAATGTTGATAAGACAATCAACATCAGGAACATCCTTATATAAACAATGTTTTCATAATCTAAGGGTATTTTTAAAAATCAGCAAAATATTTAAAATGGATATATATATGTTCAGGCTTCTAATTAGTTTATGATTATGATGCCTTTAAACAACAATGAAACAACCAAACTTACCTATAAAACTCAAAAAGCATAAATTAAACCATCAGGCACTTAACAAGCCTCTAGGGCAGTGGTCAGCAAACTTATTAGTTAACAGAGCCAAGTATCAACAGTACAACGATTGAAATTTCTTTTGAGAGCCAAATTTTTTAAACTTAAACTATATAGGTAGGTACATTCCTTATCGAGGTAGCGCCCGCACGTAGTATTTTGTGGAAGAGCCACACTCAAGGTACCAAAGAGCCAATGTATCTTGCAAGACGCGGTTTGCCGACCAGGGCTCTAGGGTATCCCTAAAATTGGACTGCCAGGTTAATCAAAGAAGGCTAGCTGCTATATGACCAAGAATATTCTGGATTATCCTATTTCGAATTCAGTAAAATGTTTTTTACCTAAAATAAGCCTTAAGAGTACAGTAAGTCAATTATTGAATTGAAAAACACATATAACTAAAAACAACCTTGTTAAAAGACAATCTGTTGCTCTAAAAGAGTTGACAAACCATTCCCAGAAAGGTCTATAGAGCCATAGTCTAAGCTTTGTGAGACACATACGGTCTCTAGCTTTTTCTTTTTTTAAACAACTGCTTTAAAGCACAAAAACCATTTATAGTTTGCAGGTTGTACAAAAATAGATTGGAGGCTGAATTTGGTCACAGCTGTAGTTTACCTCTCCTACTCTAAAATATCTGAGGAAACACACTGTTATGTATCAAATAAATTGCAATAAAGCTGGGGAAAAATAATTTGTGGAATTAACAAATGGACCAACTGCAACCATTGTGCTTGGCATTCTGTACTTAGAAAGAACATGTTTTGGGAACTCAGTTTTATTAGCTATAAATTTTCTGAATTATAAAATGCTCTTCATGATTTGTGTTGAGAGCTGTGTCAGAAAAAGAATTCCTAATTTGTAATTAGTAATGCTGTTCTAAATTTAAAAAATAATTGAGGTAAAACGATCTTCGGTGCTATCTTCACGAAGGACTATAGTAGAGTAATATACAGTGTGTCCATAAAGTCATGGTGCACTTCTGACCGGTCACAGGAAAGCAACAAAAGATGATAGAAATGTGAAATCTGCACCAAATAAAAGGAAAACCTTCCCAGATTCTGTAGGATGATGTGGCAGCATGTGCGCATGCGCAGATGATGACAGAACACCGTGTATACAGCGGAGCAGCCCATGGTCATGCCAGTCGAGATATGGACGGTACAGAGGAAAGTTCAGTGTGTTCTGTGGCTTGCTAAATTTGAATCTGTGACCAAAGTGCAACGTGAATATCGGCGCGTTTATAATGAAGTGCCACCACATAGGAATAACATTACTTGGTGGGATAAGCAGTTGAAGGAAACCAGCAGTTTGGTGGAGAAACCCCGTTCTGGTAGGCCATCAGTCAGTGACCAGTCTGTAGAGGCTATACGGGCTAGCTACCTAAGGAGCCCTAAAATATCTGTGCGTGAGCCCACATCGAACTGCACTGAAGAGGTATGAAACTGGGAGTTTTCCTTTTATTTGGTGCAGATTTCACATTTCTATAGTCTTTTGTTGCTTTCCTGTAACCAGCCAAAAGTGTACCATGACTTTACGGACACACTGTACTTGATAGATATGCTCCAACCCCTTTGCTGTGCAATGACGAGAAACAGAAGTCAGGACAACACCTGCTCAAAATGTGGCACAAGTACATAATCAGTGTGGTTTAGTGTCAGCTCTCCTGACCTAAAACCAGTGATCTTTTCTTCTCAGGCAGTAAGGCCTACAGATAACAACATGATAATAAACAGCTAAGTAGTTCTAGCAGAAGTAACACTTACATAATGCCAAGAAAGCATGCTTCGAGGCCATAAGAACTAGCACTCTCCGGAGGATGTCCTTATTAATAATGTAGTTCTTTATGTGGTAGGTATGGTGCTCCACACAAAATGTTAACAATTCCAATACAAGTGCCAACAACTGGGCAGTCTGAAAGTCATCTAAAATAAACAAAACACAATTTATATTTAATGGCTAATATTCTTTTCCTCCCCAAATGTAAGATTCCAAATTCCAATCAAGTAAAATCCCTTCTATTAATCCAAATATTTTAAAGTTAAGGAAAAGGAAACTAACATTCATTGAATACCTACCATGTACCAAGAATGATGCTTTACATTTTTTCTTATTTAAATAATATGAGGAAATAGTTTCATAAGATCCAAGTCTGAAAAGTTAGTTGTAGAGATGGGATATAAATCTATTAGATCTGCTTTATTCCGAAGTGCAAGAATGCTCTACACCACGTCTTAACACATCCCTCAGCACACCTGCTCCCTCAGCAGATGTGCACGTAGCATAAGAGGTTCTGCCATACACCATCTGGTCTTTGGCTGAGTTACTCTCTGCTCCTATGAATCAAGTGTGTTCTATGCCTCCTTTATTACATATAATGAATCCACACTGAATTGTAATGACTGGCTTATCTTCCTCATCAGGCAGCAAGCCTCTCAAAATGTTTTTCTCACTTTTTCAATCCCCCCACTAAGCCCCTAAAGATTATATATAGCACATGCCTTCCATCCAATGGGTTCTCAATAAATGTCTGATAAATTGAACATGTGGTTGAAAAGAAGCCTCAAGTTTTACCTAACATAAAGTAGATAGGAAAAATGAGTATCATGTTTCTCAGATTTGATTCTAGAGTCATAAAAAAAGTAAATTTAACACATATTTTCTAAGTAGTGTTGTAAGGTTAAAATATACTGTATTGATAATTCATGACAAAATAATGTGTTTATTCTCAAAAGCTTCAATAAGAGATTTCCCAATGAAGACCCTAAAACTACTTTCTAAATTAAAAAGACATACACAAGCTAAAAGCTAAAGGAATACAATGCAGAAATAATAGATATTGATAATTGAAACATAGGAATAATCCTCAATGCCAATAAAAACAGCTTAATACTGAGTACAAGCTCTGCGCTGCTACACATCTGGAGTACAAGTAACTTAAGTGAATTTCTTCATAGCTACTTCCTTATATTTATCTCATCTGTATAAATGCAAACTAAAACCAAATACTGCTTTAACAAAAAATTGCTTTAAAATTCTGAAAGCAACAAATAATCACCCCTTATATATTTTTTTTTTTACCTTTTTATTATCTTTGATAACACTTTAAAGAAATTTTATACTTTGGACGCCTCTAATATGAAAATACATTAGATCTCTATGTTAACACCAACTGCAAGTTCCAGAATTCAAGAACAAAGAACTACCAACCTGCATCACCTTACCTTTGCTTGGTTTGTCCTCTGTTGTATTTGCCAGTAAAGGAGCAGTGAGGACATGCATACAGTGTTTGTAGAAGAAACCCAGAAATTCAGTCTTTTCTGTTTTCTAAGGAATCAAAAATACTTCAATGAATTTTAACTGCATTGGTTTCTACCAGCAATAAATAATACCTAAGCATGACAGAAAAATGCCCACGGCTTACATTGGCAGTAGCTAACATGTTTTCTGGGTCAACTAAAGTTCGAAGCAGGCCCATAAGCTGGACTGCTCCTCCAAGTTCAGGGTCTGTATCACAAATCATATGTTCTATAATGAGATTGATGAGCAAAATATCCTGGTGAGAAAAATACAATAAGGATTACTTACTATGAGAGAACAGAAAAAGCACACACTATGACATACTACAGCATTATACCTAGCTCTAGCTGTCTTGTTAACTACAACAAAAATCAAATGATTAACTGTCTTCTTTAAGGGAATATATGAAAGTCTTTCCCTAAAATATTGTACAGGCGACCCTGGCCGGTTGGCTCAGCGGTAGAGCGTCGGCCTGGCGTGCAGGGGACCCGGGTTCGATTCCCGGCCAGGGCACATAGGAGAGGTGCCCATTTGCTTCTCCACCCTCCTCCTTCCTCTCTGTCTCTCTCTTCCCCTCCCGCAGCCAGGGCTCCATTGGAGCAAAGATGGCCCGGGCGCTGGGGATGGCTCCTTGGCCTCTGCCCCAGGCGCTAGAGTGGCTCTGGTCGTGGCAGAGCGATGCCCCGGAGGGGCAGAGCATCGCCCCCTGGTGGGCAGAGCGTCGCCCCCTGGTGGGCGGGCCGGGTGGATCCCGGTCGGGCGCATGCAGGAGTCTGTCTGTCTCTCCCCGTTTCCAGCTTCAGAAAAATACAAAAAAATATATATATATATTGTACAGGCACAGTACCAAAAAAAGTTTCTTTTTCTAGTATCTTTAATCCCTGTGATTAAATCAAAGTTTCAGTTTGGATAACAAAATAGCCTTAGGTCCATAGCTTTTTTATTATATATTTTTAAAGATTTTATTTGGAGGAGTAGGAGGCATCAATGGGCAGCAACTACCTCTCCCATGTGTCTTAACTGGGTAAGCCCGGGGTTCTGAACAGGCAACCTCAGCATTCCAGGTCGATGCTTTATCTACCGAGCCACCATGGGTCAAGCTTTTTTTTTCCTTTTAGCTAAATTTATAACATTGTTCTACTTTCACTGTATTTTTATGGATTCCTTCTACTCACGGCAAATGGTATCTATATCTATTCTCCATTTATGGAAACAACAAAGTTTCTTTTTTAAGAAACTATAAATTAGTATCTGAACGTCTAAAATTGGGGGAAATGAGATTACAGTATTTACAGGACAACAAAGGAGAATAAATGTATTACATAGATTCCGAATGTCACTGTGACTAGTGTTCCTGGCCCAAGGAGTAAATAAAAACCAAGACAGTTTCAATGGAAAAATCCCTGCACTTGCCTATATGTGCAAGGGTAGGATAGACAAAATGAAAATGCAAGAGTATATGGAAATGATGATTAAGACGGGAAATCAAGAGACCTATTACTACTGCATGGAGTCAAGTACATCATTTTATTGTCAACCAGTGGGTTATAGAGCCAACAAGAACAGCCTTTAATACAGATATTTTGGTTCCAAGATAGGACTAAAGAAAAACATGATAATATTCAACAGTTCAAACTTGTACTCTGCACCTACCCTGACATTACAATGAAAAAAATAACTTGAAAATAGAAACTAGACATTCTACTTCACTTTGACGTCACAACACTTCAGGATCTTTTAAAAAGGTAATTTATTTTCTCACTTTGTAAAAATATGAGAAAAAAAATCTATACAGAATTCCAGCCTAAGAGGATGTCTTTTCCCCCGCCCCCTTAAGGAGTTGAGGGCAGACCATCCTAATTTATTCAGTAGAAAATTACTTTCAAGATTTAATGGGGTAAGAAGAGCAGGGACCAGAATCACCGCGTTAATTACCTGACAACAAAACAGAGCACACACTTAGGGCTACCACATATGCCACGCACCATGCATTCTAGAGTGCCCTTCCCGTTACCAGGATATACTCTCTCACTTACTTTAACACTGGTATGTGTGTGTATGAACAAGACAACAGCTTGTTCCCTATGGTTAGAGTAAAGGCGCCCTAAATACTTTCCAAGGGAGTATGCTTCATTTCTTCATTCTTGATGACTTTGAGAATCAATCCCTAGCAGTCAATGTTTTCCTAGGAAAGTTATTCATAATTCCATATCCAGAATAACAGTTTATTGATTAAATGATATAAATACAGAAAGTTAACTAAAGAATTAAAAAACAATCTCAAAAACTGAAAATGAAATTTAAGTTGAGCATTAAAAAAGTAACTGCTGTAAGACACACTTTAAAACTAAGACAGGAGCCAATTTAGAGGAAGTAGAAGCCATCTGATATTATGACTACACTTTTCCCAAACAGCAACTATTTAAATCTTAAATAAATACACTATAGCTTCCCATGTATAAATACTTACTGTTAGTGCAAATAATATTTACCTTGTTGGTTATTTTTTGCTCTGTTAACTTCTTACTTACATCATCATTCTGTTGTGCCTCCTGCATGACAAACTCTCGTACCATGGATGGGTTATATTCAACCAAGTATGAGAATATATCAGTAGCAGCGCTTCGCACCTGTGTATCATCCATGCCCTGCAGATCAAAAATCACTTATTTCTCCTACAATTATAAAAATATAGTACTTATTGCTACATAAATTCAAAACCTAACAAATTTATAAGAAAACATTGCAATAAAAAAGACGTCAAGGGCCCTGGCTGGTTGGCTCAGCGATAAGAGCGTCGGCCTGGCATGTGGAGGTCTCAGGTTCGATTCCCGGCCTGGGCACACAGGAAAAGCTCCCATCTGCTTCTCCACCCCTCCCCCCCTTCTTCTCCATCTCTCTCTTTCCCTCCCGCAGCCAAGGCTCCACTGGAGCAAAGTTGGCCCAGGCACTGATGATGGCTCTATGGCCTCTGCCTCAGGTGCTAGAATGGCTCAGGCAGCAACGGAGCAACGCCCCAGATGGGCAGAGCATCGCCCCCTTGTGGGCATGCCGGGTGGATTCCAGATGGGCACATGCGGGGGAGTCTGTCTGACTGCCTCCCCACTTATACTTTGGAAAAATACAAAAAAAAACACAAAAAATCAAACACAAAAAAACCAACCAAACAAAAAAACATAAAACAAAAAGAGGTCAAGGAAATTCTGCTGCATGCAAAAACCCTTATTCTTTATATATAGTTATACTTTCTTTTATTCTTACTTTTCTACTTTAACATAACCAGTAGACTGCAAAGTTAACAAATTATCATTAAGAATATGGAACCTTCCCTTGAGTATTCTTTCAGTAATGTAAGAACTGACACTAAAATTTTATACCTTTTTAACTGTAATACACAGCTAATATTAACTATAATCAAATACTTGATTGTTACATAAATATACATTCCTTTTGTAGATTAAAAATATAGTGGTAATTGAATGTACAGAAAAACAGACTTACAAGGATGACTTCTAAAGCTGGTAATATGCCCATGTTTGACAAAGTCTTGAAAAAAGCATCTCTGTTTTGAGGCTGTAACGTTTGGGAGAATGCACAAAATTCTTTTAAAAAGTTTACCTGAAATCAGAAAAAATGATAAGTGAATATAGAAGGTCTGTTGTTTTAGTCTCATGTCCTTTATAATATGAAATGTCTTACCAATTCCTGTCTTTTTTCCTCATCTGTTGCTTCATCTGTTAGTTGTGCAAACAAATCTGTCAGAAATTTTTCATCTTCCTGTGAAATCAAAGGATAAATTAATGCTAATTAATGGGTAAGAGTATAATAAAATAATTTCAAGATACTGTAATAGAAGGTGTAAATAGCTATAACTGGAAAAAGAATGTATTGTGATGTTATTTTTTTAAAAGAGAGAAAGAAAAACCAAACTATTAGAGGATGAATTGGCAATTTATATAGAAAGTGTGTTCTTTATATTTTGGCAGCGCTCTGTTTCCCAAGTCTATTTAAGAGCCACACTGTAAATATTTTAGGTTTGCAGCTCATATGTCTCTGCCACAACTACAACTCTGTTGTTATACTAGGAAGCAGCCATATAGACAGTATGTAAATAAATGTGTGTGCTGTGTTTAAATAAAACTTTATTTATAAAAACAGGTATGGACCAGTTTACAGACCCCTGGTTTTCAAAGGGTTTCATGACCTTAACTTTAGAAGGCAAGGTTCTATGACCTCTCATATGAAGATAAAGTTTCCTTGATTTTTTTTTAAATTTACTGATTTTAGAGAGAGGAAAAGGAAGGTGAAGGGAAAGGAGGGAGGGAGAGGGAAGAGAGGGAGAAGGGGAGAAAAGAGGGAGAAGGGGAGGAGAGAGGGAGAGGGGGAGGAGAGAGGGAGAAGAAGGAGGGGGGAGAGGGAGAGGAAAAAGGAAGAAGGAAAAAGAGGAGAGGAAGAGGGAAAAAGAGAAGGGAGAAACAGGGGGAGAAGGGGGAGAGAGAAACACTGAAGTTGGTCCACTTCTTTATGCATCCTTGGTTGATTCTTGTATGTGCCCTGACTGGGAATGAATCTGCCAACTTAGCATATTGGGATGACACTCTCACCAACTGAGCTATCCGGTCAGGGTTCCTTGATGTTTAAAAAACACAGAAAATGACTCAATATTTAAAAAAGCTAAATTCAGAGCTTTTAAAGAAACATCTATTTGAAAATAGCCAATATACACACATAATTTAATATACATTAAATTATTTTGAAAGGATTCAAAAGACACTCTCCTGGGGCAAATACAAGTAGAGAACTTGGAAAGAACCTCAGATGTTATCTTACCTCCTTATTTTACAGTTGAGACAGATGAAGAAATTTACCCAAAGCCCACTACAGTACGTAGTACAGTCTTCCTGTCCAATTATTTCCATCACTATTTTTTAAGATTTTTGTTGTATTTTAATTCCACACCACCTCAGCTAGAAATAAATTCAACACTAACTACTTCAGCCTGAGTCTAAATATGTATGTGTGCACACATAATCTCCCACTATATTATAAACTCCATATTCTTTGTTCTAGATACTCAATAAATATTTTCTATGATACTCAAGTAGTCTGGTTATTCCCACCTTTACTCTTTTTAAAATGTACAAATAGGCCATAGCTGAGGATGGCATTCCAATTTTAAGATGTATCCCAGATACAATGTAAGAAAGAAATGAAATGATTAAAAAGATTCTCTAAACTGCTGCACTTGGGGTACAGAAGTAGAAAACTCTTGTTCTCTATTTGTTGAACAGTGTAGTCTGACCTGTGGTGGCACAATGGATAGCGCCCATCAACCGGGAACGCTGTGGTCGCTGATTCGAAACCCTAGGCTTGCCCAGTCAAGGCACATATGAAAAGCAATTAGGGTTGGTAAACACCTGTTTTAAATTATACCTCTATCAAAAAATAAAAGTATACCTCAATCACTCCTCAAAAAAATTTGTTAAATTTTCTTTTCTTCACAGAAGCACTTAACTTGAAATTATTCATACTTATGAGTAAAACTGGCATTTTACAAGTATAAAGACCAAGAAAACACTCAAGTGACAAATCACTGCTCAACAAAAGCAGGACCATGTGGAGCTAAAGAACCAGTTAGCAGCACCCCTCCTCCCTTTCCCTCTCCCCCTCCCCCTCCCCGGAGCACACCCACACCTTTCTTCCTTCTCAGGAGTGCATCTCCTAGACCAGGGGTCCCCAAACTACCGCCCGCCCGCAGGCCACATGCGGCCCCCTGAGGCCGTTTATCCGGCCCCCGCTGCACTTCCAGAAGGGGCACCTCTTTCATTGGTGGTCAATGAAAGGAGCACATTGACCATCTCATTAGCCAAAAGCAGGCCCATAGTTGCCATTGAAATACTGGTCAGTTTCTTGATTTAAATTTACTCGTTTTTTATTTTAAATATTGTATTTGTTCCCGTTTTGTTTTTTTACTTTAAAATAAGATATGTGCAGTGTGCATAGGGATTTGTTCATAGTTTTTTTATAGTCCGGCCCTCCAATGGTCTGAGGGACAGTGAACTGGCCCCCTGTGTATAAAGTTTGGGGACCCCTGTCCTAGACTCTAAGGAACCTCATGAGACTTGCAACCAGGGGGCCAATAGGCAACAGCAGCTCGTCTAGGGCCAACCCCCTGAGCCTGTCTCCAAGGCCCCTTTTCTCTGACTTCCCAGGGAGCCAAAGCAGCCCCGCCCAGACTCTCTCCTACGGCTTCTCCTATCCCAGGCCCTTCCTGTGTCACCGCCCAGCCTTTAGTAACTACTCTCAAAATAAAAAACATTAATAATAATAAATGGAAGGAGGGAGGGAGAAAGGAAGGAGGGAGGGAGGGAAGGGAGAAAGGGAAGGAAAGAGGGAAGGAAAGAGGGAGTCACATCACATATCTGTTATTCTTGAGTATCAAAAAAACAAAAAACATGGGAGGTGTATAAATCAGAAATCTTGACACTATGCCAACTTTTATTTCAGTTAAAACAGACTAATTCACGCATTATGTGATAATACATTGAGAGGCTTTTTGACTTTGGGGGTATTACAAATGGAGATTACTGGCCAGCTCACAGAGATTTTGATTCTGTGCTTTGTGCAGAATCTAGGAAATTGCAGCCTAGGTAATTCTGATGTGAGCACCCTAAAACATCAGACCTGAGAGACTGGGCATACTGAAAAAAGAAACTTTAGTTACATAAAACAAACACAAAAGTATTTCTGCTAAAGACAATTAACAGTTTAAATGGTTATCAATCAAGTAGGTATCTTTTTAAGTACGAAGAAAAGAATGACCAAACTCACCTGTAACATACCAACAATTTCTACCTTATTGAAAAAGATGAAGGAGTGAAGTGTTGATAACATATTTTCTTCGAAGACTGAAGGGGTAGGTAGAACCATGTCTTGTATATACTGGACTCTGTATGTCTGATGAATTTTTTGTTTCAGCTCAGGATCTGATATGGGGATCACTTCTTTAAACTTGGCTGTTTTTGTTAGAAACTCCCTGTGTTTTCGTGGCTGTGATAAAGCAGGATCATATTCTAAGCATCCAATGACATCCATTATACATTCCTCAGAGAACATAACTTCAAAAAGAGCAGTTCGATTCAAGAGGAAGATGCCTTTGATAATTTCATATAAGTGGTGCAGTCCTTCAATATTCTCCAAATCCTCACACACGTGAAAAAGCTCTAAGAGCTTTTTAATATAACCCTCATTTTCCAGTGCTAGTGCAAGTTTTTCACGACGCAGGGGGGAAGGTAAAGATGATGCCACAAGTTCTGCAATTTCCTCAAGGCGACTTAATTCACAAGATGGCAATTCTAAACCTGGCGATGACATATCATCAAAACGCTCCTCTTCAGATTCATCTACAAGGTCCTGAGTGATGTCCACTGAAGGGTCCTTTCCTTGAACCTATTAAATCAGATTTGTGATAGCTGACAATATAATCAACCTAAGTGGTATTCTTACATAAATACAAGAAATAACACTACAATGATAATTTTCAAGTTTAAGACTCCTTCAAACCTGATCCAACTGCCTACTTGTCTAAGTTACATTTCTACAAATAATACAGTTTCAATTTTAAGGAAGTTAGTTCAAAGTTAAGATATAAGATGAGCTTCCTTGTAAGTGCAAAGTTTACCAGGAACAGAACATTCTAGGATATGCTAAACTCCTGTTAAGAAAGAGTGCCCTTCAGACCCTCAGTGTAGAAGCCTGATGCTGAGACATACACTCACATCTCATTTCCATGACCCTCTTTTCCAACGGACCAGGGCAAGTCCTAGAAACATTCACAGCACTGTGTGCTCCAGCATAGTCACCAAACTCCTCACAATTAAACTTTTAAGTAAAATTCAAACAAATATCAAAATGCTGTGACCTAAGAAAATATTTAAAATTGTAAGCAACAAGGAAAATATTTAATTTTAGAAATCAAGGGCCAAAAAGCATATACAAACTGGCTTTGGATCACTGACTTGCTGTAAATGTTGGCTGCTAGGCCAAAAATATGATGAAGAAAACAGTTGAGTGGCACACAAGTACACCCATACAAAAGGAAGACCATTAAAAAGTTAGCTGCAGCCTATCTAAGAAGAGCTATCCCCAAGAGTATCTTCTAAAAGTAACCAAATCACAAAATGTTTTCTTATCTACACACCCAAACCTGTAGCTTTCATAAACCCCCAGAAGTCCTGAAGTTTGTCATTAAAACCCCAACTTACGTCAGTGTAGGGGATTTGGTTATAAAGTCTCCACAGCTGAATGCACTTGAAGGTAAAAGAATATTTTTACAAAAGGTCAAAGACATATTTTAAAATAAAACAACTTTTGTACTCTTGGTCCTATCATTCGAAACACTGCCACTAAGGCAGCCTAACAGGCCAAACCGAATGGTAAAGGTATGGGAAAATAAGGCCTTATATGAAATGGTCAAGACACTTAAATTACTAAGCATAGCTAAGAGATATTGTTGATGGGTACTGGGAGGGAAGAAGGCCTGGGATACGTCCTGAAATATGCTGCAAGGTGGCATCTTAACCTAGGGGCAGGGACACTGAAAGGAGGCTGGGTGCATCCTCAGCTTGTACCTGGCAGGATTTCAAGTTTGGCTCTGCATATGTTCATTTCAAAAACTCTCATTAGAGCTTTCGATTCCTACACTCAAGCCATGGCTTTACCTGCAGAAAAATGGTAGTATTTGATTAAAAAACAAAATGAAATGGGAGAAGAGCCTTTACTGTAATGAAAATGCTGTCTTCTTGAGCCAATCTGCAAATGTAAAAGTTAAGAAGGTGATTAAAAGGGCCTGTATTTAGGATGCTCTTGGAATCTAACCAGCTCAGGGAATTCAAAGTGGAATTGTACAATTTGACAAATGTTTCGGTGTTACTTTCAGAACAGGAACAATGGAAGAATGAAAACAAAAGAAAAAGAGGTATAAGCTAGCGAAGAGCTTGCATTAAGGGAAAGTTTAAAAGTCTGTCTGGTCAAATATGAAGATAATGAGACTGTGATGGCCATGAAAAATATAAAAGGAAAAGAGATGCACCCAAACAGAACTGCTATCCAAGAGTATACTAAAAATGGTGAGTAGGGTTCAAGAAATTGAGAAACATGTAAGATCTCAGGCAGCAAAATATAATGAATTCCCTAGGATCCAGAAATAATGACTGAGAAATACAGACAGGATCATAAAAGAGTGACTGAGAAATGAAATACTGAACATAAGCTATGTCAAAGTTGGGGGAGGAGACCAGAAAAGAACATAAACTAGCAGTGATTCCTAGGAAAAGTATTGCAGAGCAAGTATACAAAGCACTACTACCTGTGCCCCAAATGAAGACAACAAGTTTGTGTATTACAGATTAAGTACAGTCAAGACCAGATAATTATATTAAAGGAGAGCCAGGCACATTGAGTGCAGGTCTGAGTTAAATACTGGTCTAATAGAAGAATACGTGACTGTTCAACTCAGAAAGGTGTAGAAGAACAAGACTTGTCTGAATGGGTGAGAATCATTTTTGCATACCCTAAGCTCACTAATGTCACCTCTATTTATGGGAGAATGCCAAAAGACAAAATCTAGAACAGGCTATAAAAATAACTATATAGAATAGAAAGCAAAGAAGACATTCAGATATAAATGTTAAGTCTCTCACATGTTAAAGGAGGGAAGACACAGCTTAACAGGAAGGTTAATTTATGAAAAGCACAGCAGAACAGAATTTATAACAGAATTTATAATTTATAAATTTATCATTTATAAATTCTGTAAGTTAAGGGAAAACTGTGTCTCAAGGACATTGCAGCTTCTCTTAAGGCAGTGGCTCTCAAATGTCAGGGTGCATCAGAATTGCCCTAAGCAAGGGTTGACAAACTACAGCCAAATCTGGCCCACCACCTGTTTTTGTGAGATTATACACAAAGAGAAAACACTCTCATTTATTTGTTATCTATGGCTACTTTTGCACTAAAAAACAGCAGAGTTGGCCCTGGCAGGTTTGCTCAGTGGTAGAGCGTCAGCCTGGCATGCGGGGGACCCGGGTTCGATTCCTGGCCAGGGCACATAGGAGAAGTGCCCATCTGCTTCTCCACCCCTCCCCCCCCCTTCTCCTTTCTCTTCCCCTCCCGCAGCCAAGGCTCCATTGGAGCAAAGTTGGCCCGAGCGCTGAAGATGGCTCCATGGCCTCTGCCTCAGGCGCTAGAATGGCTCTGGTTGCAACAGAGCAACACCCCAGATGGGCAGAGCATCACCCCATGGTGGGCATGCCAGGTGGATCCCGGTCGGGCGCATGTGGGAGTCTGACTGCCTACCCATTTCCAACTTCAGAAAAATACACAAAAAAAACCCAAAAAACAAACTCCCAGCAGAGTTGAAGAGTGGCTCAACTGTGTGGCCCACAAAGCCTAAAATAATTTAGTTCTTGCCCCTCAGAGAAAATGTGATCTAGAGGCCTTATTAAAGCCATGATCGTGCTGCTGGTCTGAGGACTAAACACTGACAACCACTGAATTAAGAAATCTGCTGAAAGCCCTGGCCAGCTGGCTCAGTGGTAGAGAATCAGCCTGTCATGTGGAAGTCCCGGGTTCAATTCCCATTTAGGCACACAGGAAAAGAGACCATCTGCTCCCCCTCACCCCCGGCAGACCTGGCTCGACTAGTCCAAGCATATAGGCCCTGGGCGCTAAGGATGGCTCAATGGAGCCTCTGCCTCAGGCACTAAAAATAGCATGGTTGTGAGCATTGGCCCCAGATAGGGGTTGCCAAGTAGATCACAGTTGGGGAACATGTGTGAGTCTGCCCCTCTGTCAACCCTCCTCTCCCTTGGAAAAAGAAAAGAGAAAATCTGCTGAAGGTTCTCCAGCTAAAATAAATGTGGAGATAGAGAAACTATCCTCAGGATGCAATGGTCTAAATGAACCCTTAACAAGAGCCAATGGCTTAAGACATTGAAACATGTAAGATGCATTCACAAAAGATTATCAAGATTATAGACTGAGGTACTAGAGTTAGTAGGAAACTCCAGTATCAACTAGAACCCTGGTCAGCAAACTGCAGCTTGCGAGTCACATGCAGTTCTTTGGCCCCTTGAGTGTGACTCCTACAAAATATCACGTGCGGCGCTACCTCGATAAGGAATGTACCTACCTATATAGTTTAAGTTTAAAAAATTTGGCTCTCAAAAGAAATTTCAATCGTCGTTGTACTGTTGATATTGGCTCTGTTGACTAATGAGTTTGCCGACCACTGAACTAGAACATGCAAATTGAGGATGAAGAAATAAGTCAAGAGCCAAAGAAATTACTGAACAAAAAGAGTGATATCATTAGACTTGCATTTTAAAAAGATCACCCTAGCTATAGTGTGGATTTGAAAAGACCAGTTAGATGAAAGCAATAAACCAGACAAGAAATGATGATGGCTTAGTAAACTGATAGTAAAAATGAAGATAAGTGAATGAGTTTAATATTTAGAATTGAGGGAATGAAGGAATATAAGGAGTGAAGTGAAGGAAGGATAAATACAGCCCTCTAGTTTCTGGGTTCAGCAACTAGATGGCAGTTACTGAGATGAGGGGAAGAGGAGAAAGAACAGACTTAAGTTACATTATGTTTAGTTTTGGACTATTAAATCTGAGACGCAAGTGAGCACTAACGGCGGCTCTCAGAAAGGCAGCGGATAGAAAACTGGCACACAACAAAGGTCTGGGCTACATGGTCTGCTGTCAAGAAAATGAACATTTCTTTAATCAGGCTTTTCACAGAAAGTAGTGAATTTAAGAGATCTATATGAAATACTGTGTACAGAGATAGGCAAAAGTATGCTTATAGTTATACAAATAAATACAATATTTACTAAATAGTAATACAAGAATAAACTGTGTTTTGAATACTCACAGCTGTAAACATACTTTTGCCCACCATTGTTATTTGTTTAGAATCTTGGGCATTAGCTGAAAGCACAGCAAAAAAACCAAAACAAAACAAAAATCCTCCCAAAAACAAAGTAGAGAATATGTTGGCTTTCTAATTTTTAAAATTACCTGACATATTTTCTCCCAAATTTCATCACATCCAGCTTTTTCTTGAAAGCTAAGGGCCAAATCATAATTTTCAGCTTCCGACCACACAATCAAAGTGTCCTTGAGAAAAAAAAAGTAGTCTGAATGATTAACATACATTATCACAAACTACTTCCAAGTATAAGGCAAACAGATAAAGCAAAAAGAAATTAATTTTTACTTTTTGCAACATCGATATAGGTAATTACCTATGCCTTTTTATGCTTCATTTTATCCAATCTATAAATCTGTCTTTCCTTGAGGAAAAGCACAACAACAAATGAGAATGTGATCTCTCCTGTACTAAAACATACAAAATAAACATTGTACAATCCTATGGTTGAACAGTTCCAGTTTATACCAAAGAGCAAGTCTGAGCATTTAATAACTAGGGTATGTTAGGAGGATGGGATTGATAAGCCTCGCTCCTCCTCCTGTTGTCAACATCAATTACCTAGTGCACATGGAGTCCAAGGGGCCCATGAAACCCTTGAAATTACTGGCTAAGTGTGTAATATGTAAGCATTTATCTAGACAGGTTTCTTAACTTTAATCAGTGCTGTGGTTCAAGGAAGCTCCTACCTCCCCTTTACTTTTTCACTTTTCTTAATGTAGTAAGTTTAATAAACTGTTCAACAGTTTTTATTAAGATGTAATCTCAGCAAGACCCTACACTTGCAATAAGAGACCATTTTATATTCCCCGAAGCACAAGATAATGTGTCCTAAAATATGCATTGCATAACAAAAATATTTATAGGCTCTAGGTATCTTTTCAAACTTACTGTAAAAAATATACACAGTTTCATAGCAACCAATCATTTCAAAAAAATGCAGTTTAACATAATGGCTACCATGTAGCCTTCTTTCAAGCTGGTCCAAAGAGAAGATATAGGAGAAATTAGAGTTAGATGGATTTGAGTACAATATAAAGGAAAACAAAACAAAACATCTCAATTCAACCAATAAGTAACTGAAAGGAGCCATGTAAATGCTGGCTAAGCATCTGTCAGGAGGATAGTTCCTATATTAAGGAGGAAACATTAAATTGTCTTTAAGGTGCCTTAAAGGAACTTTAACTGTATATTTTAACTGTGGCAGTTTCTAATACTTTCATTACCAAAGACATCTTTTATTGTACACAAATGGATCTCATGTTTAAACATTTGTTTGCTAATCTTGCATATTAACTCTGTTCAGTCAAGTATACAAATGTCCATCATAAGACCAATGGTCTTTCACCAAACTAAAGTAATGCCATTCAGAAGTTTATAAGTGATCATTTGATCGGCTGTGTAGCATTACTAATAGTATACACAAACTTACTCAGAATTTTTAAAAGGAGCTCCAAGATCCCTTTTTACCATCTCCATGGATTTCTAGAGACCACAGACCCTAGGCAGGTGAACTTTTCACATGTATGAGTAGCTATTCAGGTTCAAAATAATTTACATGAACATTGTTAAGATCAGCATGCCAGAAATTAGTTGGGTAATCTCCCTGAGCTACAGTTTCTTCATCTTTAAAATGAGTATAACATATACTGTTATGAAGGGGATGATAGTACAAGACCCACTGAAACAAGCCTAAAACCAGTATCACACTAGTAATAAGATAAATATAACTGTAAGCAACTACTCTGCTATAATGTATATTCAGAATAATTTGGAGGCTTAAATCAGGGCACAGCTATACATATGGTCTTAATTATCCAATTGCAAATTTGGAAGTTAGAAAATGTTTACAACTTGCTCTTCTGTTTCTGTGAAGAACCTAATTTTCATCAAATCACCTTGCCTGCTTATCATCCAACCAAACATGGATTTGCTCATTCATCCTCAAAACAGACTCAATCTTTCCTTTTTTCTTAGGATACATTTTACACTTCACTGAAACCTCAAAACATGAATTTATGTATTTAAGTGTTGAACATCCAAGTCAAATACTCTAGTCTCCAACCTCTCCAATCAAACCTAAGTTTTCTTAAGAACACTAAATACAACAGTGTTTTAAAAAACCATTAAACTACCAGGAAAATATTTCATATTGTACCAATGTTTTTGGACAAAAAAAAATATCACCATTAAAAAAATTTAGAAGTTAATATCAGCTTTCCTAGGTACTCTCTGTGTAACTTCAAGCAAGGCACAATCTTTAGGCATCACCTAAAGTGCAAAATAAAGCAAAACACTAATTTCCTTGTAGTTGTATTTTAGTGTTGAAGATGAAGCAAAGAACTTTATAATTTACAAAATGATATAAGCAAATAGTTATTAAATATATACATGAATGTGTTAGTTAATATTCTTTAATATAAATTATTTTATCTCTGCACCTTCAGGGCAATGAAGAAACTGATACTGATTTCACTTGTGGTGTAGAACAGCGTATGTGTGTTCTGAATAGATACCATTTGAGGGTAGTGCTAGCAGGAACTAAGTGGAGAAAAGATTTACTTTCAGGTATCTCTTGCGTATCAGAAAGGTACAAGAAAGAATGTACTCAAATTGAGAGCTACTTTAAAAATTATAACATTATAAGGCCCTCTTCAGGCTATGTAAGAAATCAAATTCATATCTACACTAGCCTCTACAACAGCAAAGGAAGGAGTTTCTACTATTTAGTTGTGTTACTGGTTGATGATTCTATCAGTGGCCACTTTCTCTTAAACTTTAGGCACAAACAAGATAACTGTGATGTTTTCGTTTTAACTTTTGAGAATTGAGGCTCAGCTGGTTCAACTATCTAGAATATAGTGTCAGTCAAATTGTTTTTTTTTTAAATTTAAGACAACTGCTTTATATGCTAGAGAGACTGGTAGAACTCATATTTTAGAATTAGATTGGCAAAGTATGTTGTAATCTGTCTTTAATTTTTTATTGTAAGGAATCAAGAGGGTAAATTTTCATTTAATCACCAAACAGAGGCTACAGTAATAGACAAAATAAAACACATCTTCAAATTTTTACCTGTTGTTTCTGGTATGCAGTGTTAGGATTTATTTTGGATTCTAATAGTAGAGAGCCTAAGAAACAAAAAGACAAAACATTCCATTATGTAACTGCAAAGCAACAAAACTATATATTCCTTACAAACACACATATATACAGTATTTTCTAAACATTTGATGTACATACAACTTCAGTTAAGAAAATTTCTTTTTCCTAAAAAAAAAAAAAAATTTTTTTTATTGACTGATTTTATAGAAAGAGGAGGGGAAAGGAAAGAAGGGGGGGGGGGAGACAGGAACATATGCTATTCCTGTATGTGCCCTGACTGGAGATCGAACGAGCAACCTCTGTGCTTCGGGATGACATTCTAACTAACCACACTATCCCGCCAGGTCACCCCATCTTTTTTTTAAAGTTAAAGAAACTTCTTAATACAAATATTACCACACTTCTCCATCTTCAAATAATTTATTTCTCACTGTAAGCTAATCTGCACATTTCTGGATTTTTACCCCTAAGAGTGTTATAAGACTTAGGACATTTAAAAAATTACTGCTTTTTAACAAAAAGCAAATTTTAAGACTATACTTACACCTCTCCCTTCATCAACCAGTTACAGTTTATCCCCCAAATGCACTAATCTAAAAACAGGTTCTGGCCCAAAATGCTTGAGAAGCAGGAGGTTTCTCTGCACCTCTTGCCCAAAGCTTTCATTTCTTCTCATATAGCACTTAAAAGCTGATTTACCCAGTCTGAACAGTGGCTAGACAGTTGAGGAAAGGGTGTGCTTAACATCTCCAGATTTAATTAGCTTGCTTTTATGTTAAAATTTGTTACTGATTTTATGACACTGTCCCACATTAGTGATTTACAGACCATTTACTACTATGTGCTCGTAACAGTGCTGTGTTATATACTATAGTAAAATACCAGCATTTATCAAGTTTTAATGACTTAATTGGCATATACCCTATGCACATGAACAACTTTTCACTTCAAGCAAATCCTGTGTCCACACTAGCGAAACTGTTTAACCCAAAATCTCTTTTCCTTTCTGTACTTCAGGTAGCTAAGCAGTCTATATTTTTTCCCACCTGTATCCCCACACCCATTTCTTTAGACTTTTCTTTTTACTAATTTTAGCCAAGGTTCAGATAAGTATTCTCATATTCTAGAGAAAACTGTTTAATCCCCTTCCTCTTATCTTACTCTAACATTTGCCAGAATAGTCAAATTTTCCAGTGTTTCTTCAATTTTCTTTGTGTACAACTACATGATTTTTATTTTGGTAATTATTAAGAAATGTAGTGATTACAGTCACGACAAGAAAAAGCAGCAAGTGAATGAACTCAATGTCTCAAGTCCCTTGAAAGTATTAAATCTCTAACTTTGTAAATATCATTTCATTGTTTTAACTCAGGGGTCGGGAACCTTTTTGGCTGAGATAGCCATGAACGCCAAATATTTTAAAATGTAATTCCATGAGAGCCATACAATGACCTGTGTATGTTACGCATTATCCAATAAAAATTTGGTGTTGTCCCGGAGGACAGCTATGATTGGCTCCAGCCAGCGGTATGAGCGTGTAGGAACATGAGCGGTAGGAAATGAATGGATTGTAATACATTAGAATGTTTTATATTTTTAACATTATTTTTTTAATTAAAGATTTGTCTGCAAGCCAGATGCAGCCATTTTAAGAGCCACATCTGGCTCGTCAGCCATAGGTTCCCGACCCCTGTTTTAACTACTATTACAAAAACTGTGTTCTATTATTTCATAATGAAATTACAGAGCATGTCAGGTACATTATGGATCAAAATTACTTTTTAAAGAGGAGTCATGGCATAAACATGGTTTCTATGAGAACTACATCCCAAAAAACTACTTAGAAATATATCATGGCCCTGGCCAGTTGGCTCAGTGGATAAAATGTCAGCCTGGCCTGCAGACGTCTGGGTTCAATCCCCGGTCAGGGCACACAAGAGAAGCGACCATCTGCTTCTCTTCTCCACCCTGTCCCCCTTCTCACTCTCTTCTCCTCTTGCAGTCAATGGCTCAACTGATTCGAGCGTCAGCCCAGGTGCTGACGATAGCTCAGCTGATCTGAGCGTTGGCCCTACATGGGGGTTTTGGGTGGATCCCAGGCACATGCGAGAGTCCATCTATATCCCCTCCTTTCACTTAAAAAAAGTAAAGAAATATATCATGTCCTCAAAAGCAATCCATCTCTAAAAAACTACATAGCAGAGTGAACAAAAACTGGATTACTTTGTAATGTTTGAAAAAATACAAGGGGTCTAGTGTCATAGAACCAAGCTGAGTAATGCCTACCCAAAAGAAAAAAAATAATCAAAAATATAAAGTTCTGCCTGACCAGGCGGTGGCGCAGTGGATAGAGCATTGGACTAGGATGCGGAAGGACCCAGGTTTGAGACCCTGAGGTCACCAACTTGAGTGCGGGCTCATCTGGCTTGAGCAAAAAGCTCACCAGCTTGGACCCAAGGTCACTGGCTCCAGCAAGGAGTTACTCGGTCTGCTGAAGGCCCCCGGTCAAGGCACATTATGAGAGCAATGAACTAAGGTGTCGCAACGAAAAACTGATGATTGAAGCTTCTCATCTCTCTCCATTCCTGTCCCTATCTATCTCTCTCTCTGTCCCTGTAAAAAAATAAAAAATAAAGTTCTGTGCTACAAATAATACTATCAAGAATGTGAAAGGACAACCCATAGAATGGGAGAAATTATTTGGAAATCATGTATCTGATAAGAGACTGGTATTGAGAACTCTTACAACTACATATACTCAGTAATAAAAAGATCCGATTTAAAAATGGGTAATGGGCCTTGGCCGGTTGGCGCAGTGGTAGAGCCTCCTTGCCTGAAGTGTGGGATGTCCCAGATTCGATTCCCAGTGAGGGCACACAGTAGAAGCGCCTATCTGCTTCTTTACCCCTCACCTACCCCTACCTCTCTCTCTCTCTCTCTCTCTCTCTCTCCATCCTGAGGCCATGGCTCAATTGGAGCGGATTGGCCCTGGGAACTGAGGATGGCTCCATGGCCTCCGCCTCAGGTGCTAAGAAGAGCTCAGATGCTGAGCAACAGAGCAACGCCCTAGATGGGCAGAACATTGCTCCCTGGTGGGCTTGCTGGTTGGATCCAGGTTGGGGCGCATGCAGGAGTCTGTCTCTGGCTCCCCTCCTCTCACTGAATTAAAAAAAATAGGCAATGGATCTGAACAGACATCTGTTCAAAGGAGATATACAAATGCATAATAAACATGAAAAATTGCTTATCATTAGTATCTAGGGCAGGGGTCGGAAACCTATTTGGCTGAGAGCCATTAACACCACATATTTTAAAATGTAATTCTGTGACAGCCATACAACGACCTGTGTACATTACACATTATTCAATAAAAATTTGTTGTTGTCCCGGAGGGCAGCTGTGATTAGCTCCAGCCACCCGCAACCATGAACATGAGCGATAGGAAATTAATGGATTGTAATACATGAGAATGTTTTATATTTTTAATGTTATTTTTTTATTAAAGATTTGTCTGCGAGCCAGATGCAGCCATCAAAAGAGCCACATCTGGCTCGTGAGCCACAAGTTCCCGACCCTGATCTAGGGAAATACAAATTAAAACTACAAATATATATAAGATACCATTTCACACCAGGTAGGCTGCCTATAATCCAAGACAAACAATAGTAAGTGCTGACAGTCAAGTGAAGAAATTGGAACCCTCATACATTTGCTTATGGGTACGAAAAAGGCATCCATTTTGGAAAAGTTTGGCAGTTCCTAAAAAAGTTAGTTATCAACAATTCCCCTCCTACGTATATACTCCAGAAAAATGAAAACATATGTTCACAAAAATACAAGTGTGGGCAAAAGTAAGTTTACATTGCGATTACACAAAACCTTCATTCTTGTATTATTTATTATTGTATTTTCCATATAAACCGTAAACCTACGTGTATACCATGTAATCCCATTTACATAAAGTTCAAAAAGAGGCAAAAATTAACCTGTGGCATTAGAAGTTAGGCTGTGGTTTTACAGTGTCATCAAGTGGGGGTGGGAGAGGTGAAGGAAAGGTAGCAACTGAGAAAGGACATGAACAGGCTTCTGCTGGTTATATGTTTTTTTTTCATCTGTGTACTGGTTATTTTGTAAAAATTCATCAAGCTAAATACAGTACTTATAATCTGTGTACCCTTCTGATATACAGATTATAAATTTAAGAGACAGGGTAAACAACACATGGCACAGGGAGTTGAGTAATCACTTCAAGTTGTGCTTTCAAGAAACATACACACCTGACTTGGGAGCTACTAAAAACAAAACAAAAAAACCTATTATTTTTTAAGTACCAGTCCTTTTTCCATTTGCTTTCAAACTCTCTCTCAGTAGTGTTACAGGGTCAGGGTAAATACAAAGGAAATCACAAGTTGAAAGTTTGAAGTGTTCCCTCCCAAAGCTCTGGCTAAAACAAGAATAAGCATGCACTAGAAGCCTCTAGTGTTATCATGTTTATTCTTTTGGGGGGCTCATTCAAGATGTTAAAGGAAAGCATCTTTCCTAAAACCCATTTCAGCCACATCCAATGGCTTTGGTCTAAGATACCATTTTAGAAAGTTCAGCTCCAGTCCCCAAGTACCATGTTCCCTAAGATATCAGTAGAGATTGTAGAGGATGGAACATGGCAAACAGCTTTTCAGTTTGAAGGCTAAGTGAGATAATAATGAAAAGACATATTTATAAACCATTTCTTAGGTTCCTCACCTCCAACTTCTAGTTTCCAGAAGTTATGAACACTTCTCCAATCAACTGAAAAGGATTCAGTTCAATGTGAGTATGCAACAAACAATCCTTCCCCCCAAGTTTATTTGTATCAGTTGCTATAGCTACAGTACTGGGAACAATTATTCCATCCTAGTAATATATGAGTATGGCTGCAGATGTCCAGTTCAGCTGTAGCCGAGAGGCATTTTTCACATCAGAGACGATGAGAAAATGGAGCAAGATGATCCTTAGTAGAACCTAAGCCAACATCGAGGGAGGTAAAAAAAGGTTCTCAATAAGGGGTACGCATGCTTTTGATGAGTACGTCCAGTACATCTCAGTAACTGCGGCACATATACAAGAGAGCCCTCCACCTCCCACCTTATTTAAGAAACACATTTCATCCTCTCCAAAGAAAGAGATGCCCCTATCCCCCAAGAAGAATTCACTCTTACCCTCCCAGTGACACCTCCTCACACTGTCTCACAAAGACAGTCACAAAGACCAGAGAAAGACAAGCCCACACAACAAGAGTCAGTATCAAAATTTGAGAAAGGCCTTCTCACTTCCAACCTGGATATGTTATTTGGGAAAGAAACATGGAGACACAAAGAAAAATCAAGAGGGTAATCAAGCTAAGGGGAATGCAGCAATAATGCAATTGAATGTGTCACTGCCTGCTATCAATTAGACACTAGCAAGCATAATCAAACGTCCTTGGGTGAACTAAAGAGTACTCCTACACAGCAGGTGCTTGTCAGAGTCCATTCCAAAGAAGCTATGACAGGTCTTCAAGTCACTATTTGCACATATACTTCAGAAAATAAAAAGAAGGTCCTTAATTCTCAATTACTATTACCAAGACTGAAAATCAACAGAACCTTTTTGGAGGGTCATTCATTTATATTTATCTACCAAGCTTTTCAAAACATAATACGCTTTAGTCCAACAACTCTTTGACAAAATTATCTTACCTCCTCACACAGGTGCCAAGCATATGAATAAAGAATCATTGGCAGTATTCGTAATGGTAACCTCTAGAAACAATCTCCATGCCAGCTGTTCTCAAAGTGTGAGGACCTACAGGGGTCTGGAAAATCAGAACTATATTCATATTATTAAAGGTGATTTGTATTTTTCACTCTATTTTCCTCAGTGTCCACACTGTGATATTGTTAACAAGCTGAATACAGATGAGAATCCTCTTTTAAAAAAAAATTTGGCCAGGCTTTAAAGAGATTTGCAAAAATGTAAAATAATGACACTCTTTCATTAAATTTGTTTTAGAAAGGCTTTTTTAAAGTCTTTAGTTTTAATTTCTAATATGGTAAATATCAATACAACTAAACAAAAGCTTTTGGGGATCCTCAGTTTTAAGAGTATAGAAGGTATCCTGAGGACAAAAGTTTGAGAAATGCCACCAAAGAGTGTACTGTGTAAATAAAATATACAGTGGAATACTACTCTACTTTTAGATGAGATAGAACTCTACATCCTAACACAACCGGATGCCCCAAATATACTGACAAAAAGAAGGTCTGTACACTCAGGAAATGGGGGACACAATGGTAGAGGAGGGGAAACACCACAAAGAACATCACATCAAGACAGCTGGAGGTAGAGGACATCACACACTGATAGTAAGAAAAAGTGACAATAAAACAAATAGTGCCAAGTATAAATAATTAGGTCATTAAAAATGGTCCCTCTCTGGCCCTGGCCAGTAGCTCAGTGGTAGAGCATCGGCCTAGCGTGTAGAAGTCCCGGGTTCAATTCCCGGCCAGGGCACACAGGAGAAGTGCCCATTTGCTTCTCCACCCCTCCCCCTCTCCTTCCTCTCTGTCTCTCTCTTCCCCTCCCACAGCGAGGCTCCATTGGAGCAAGGATGGCCCGGGCGCTGGGGATGGCTCCTTGGCCTCTGCCCCAGGCGCTAGAGTGGCTCTGGACGCCCCGGAGGGGCAGAGCATCGCCCCCTGGTGGGTGTGCCGGGTGGATCCCGGTCGGGCGCATGCGGGAGTCTGTCTGACTGTCTCTCCCGGTTTCCAGCTTCAGGAGAAAAAAAAAAAAAAAGGTCCCTCTCTGACTTTTGACATTTTGGTTCCTCTTATAAAATTAAATGTGAGAGCTTTTCCTCTTCCTTTTTTGTACCCTGTTACCTATCCCCAATACACCCTGTCAAAATAAACACCTCCCAGAACTATGGTGAAGGTAGTTTAATGCAAACTAACTAGAGTTTAAATCAGCCCGAATCCAGCCAGCAGATAGCCAGTCTGTTCCCTAATCTAACAATCATATTCACACACTCACACAAATATTTTTAAATGAAAAGATTTTACATTAAAAAATGTATAGAGGCCCTGGCCAGTTGGCTCAATGGTAGAGCATCGGCCTGGCGTGCAGGAGTCCCGGGTTCGATTCCCGGCCAGGGCACACAGGAGAAGCACCCATCAGCTTCTCCACCCACCCCCTCTCCTTCCTCTCTGTCTCTCTCTTCCCCTCCCACAGCCAAGGCTCCATTGGAGCAAAGTTGGCCCAGGTGCTGAGGATGGCTCTGTGCCTCTGCCGCAGGTGCTAGAATGGCTCTGGTTGCAGCAGTGACACCGCAGATGGGCAGAGCATCGCCCCCTGGTGGGCGTGCCGGGTGGATCCCGGTCGGGCGCAAGCAGGAGTCTGACTGCCTCCCCGTTTCCAACTTCAGAAAAATACAAAAAAAAAAAAAAAAAGTATAGATTTCTGGCTGGGTGCATGTAGAATAAGACCATAAGACTAAACAATCAAATAAGCAATACACCAAGACTTATGGTTAGAATAAATCGGGGGTCCCCAAACTTTTTACACAGGGGGCCAGTTCACTGTCCCTCAGGCCATTGGAGGGCCGGACTATAAAAAAAGCTATGAACAAATCCCTATGCACACTGCACATATCTTATTTTAAAGTAAAAAAACAAAACGGGAACAAGTACAATACTTAAAATAAAGAGCAAGTAAATTTAAATCAACAAACTGACCAGTATTTCAATGGAACTATGCTCCTCTCACTGACGACCAATGAAAGAGGTGCCCCTTCCAGAAGTGCGACGGGGCCGGATAAATGGCCTCAGGGGGCTGCATGTAGCCTGCAGGCCATAGTTTGGGGACCCCTGGAATAAATAGTACATCCTAGGGTTGCTGTATTAACTGAATATTTACACTGAAGTGGCTATCCGGGTAGCTAGTACATAATTAGTACTCAAGCCTAGTTTTTTTAGGGCATGAACAGAAAATTATTTCACTGGCCTCATTGTACAGCTAAATAGTAGAAAAATTAGTATTGAAAATAATGATCCAGAAACACATCACAAATAAAAGGGTAACCAGCACAGGTTCATCACACTGCTTAAGAAAAAGATTCTAGCAGATATTTAGAAAATACCACACGAAAACTGTTGAGAGTTGTAATTTCTGGCACAGTTTTTTTTTGGTATTTTTCCAGTCAGAAGTGGGGAGGCAGTCAGACAGACTCCTGCATGCACCCTACCAGGATCCACCTGCATGGCCACCAGGGGGCGTTGCTCCACTACAACTGGTGCCATTCTAGTACCTGAGGGGAGGCCATGGAGCCGTCCTCAGCGCCTGGGCCAACCTTGCTCCAATGGAACCCTGGCTGTGGGAGGGGGAGAGAGAGATAGGAAGGAGAGGGGGAAGGGTGGAGAAGCAGATGGGTGCTTTTCTTGTGTGCCCTGGCCGGGAATTGAACCCAGGACTTCCACATGCCGGGCCGACACTCTACCACTGAGCCAACTGGCCAGGGCCTCTGGTACACAGTTTTATTTACCTGGAAAATTCATTTCCTTTCACTGGAGAAATGAGATATTATAGAGTTTCTGTAACTTTTTTGGTTCTATATTCAACCAACAACCAAACAACCAACCAGATTCAGCCAGTATAGGAATGTCTGCTTTGGCGTTAAGAAGCATAGGTCCCAGCATTAGTTTAGAATTGGATAAACACGAATTTCAGGATGAACAGCTCCAGGTCTGTCACTCCTGAGTAAGCAGTTCAATCTCTAGGCTCTCTAGTACACTGCCTCATTTTTATTTTTTTGAGAGACAGGGAGACATGGAGAGAAAGTAGCATCAACTCATAGTTGTGACATTTTTGCTGTTCAATGATTGCTTCTCATGCGTACCCTGACCAGAGGACTTCAGTCAAGCCAGCTTCAAGCCAGCAACTGTGGGATCATGCTGGTGAGCCCATGCTCAAGCCGGCGTCCTCAGGGTTTTGAACCTAGGACCTCAGTGTCCCAGACTGATGCTCTATCCACTGTGCAACTGTTGGTCAGGCTCCAGTATATTGTTCTTATCAATGCTCAAAGTTAAGGGCAGGGGTTTTTAGGTACTATGCTTCATTAGGAGGAAGGAAACACCATCAAAAATTAGTTACTAGAAGTCCAAAATCTCATCTGGAGAGGAGACTTGTGTATACTTTATACTTATAGCAGGTCTATGTTCCGAGTCCCTCTCTGCTGATTTTATGATCCATAGATTACACATGGCATTTAAAAACTGAAAAGGTTTAGGGAAAAAAATTGGTAGCATTACATGAAAAGGTTCCACAGCTGTGTCAAGTCTTCACCACACTCTAGCCCCATTAACTATATCCAATGCAGTTGATGGCCCTCAACCATTCAGTTATCACATGTAACAGATGATAATAAATAAGGGTTTGGTTGCTTGTTTTCTACAAAGTAGGTCAATATAAAAAAAAAAGTGTTTAAATCAGTTGTTCAAATGAAGTATTTCTCCCAGTACTGACATTAATAAGCTCTTCTTGGTAGCTAAATCTAGCCTGCTTCCTGCATGCAAGATTCTATACTACCGATTTATAAGAAAAGTAATAAAAAATGCTGATGCTTTCTCTGTTCATTTTTCTCACCACAGCAGCCAAAACAAAACAAAAAAGACTTCCCCACCCCAGTGCTCTGACCTCCTTTTCTAATTATAATAGGGTAGAGGCAACCATGGTCTACCAAGAGGCAGAGAAGCTCAGGATTCCAGTTCTTACCACTAGCTAGCAGTGCTACCTTGACCAAAACATTTTCCCAAGTCTCATTTTCTTCACACCTCATCCCAACAGTGAGCATTTAGCCTTTTTAACTGTAAAACTACCCAGTCAGATATTGACAAAACTATTTTGAAATGTAAAAAGTACTTGATAAAATTTAAAGTAAAAACCAAAAAAACTCCCCAAAAACAACAACCCATTATTATTGACGCTTGGCAAGTAATCCAGAGCAGAGAACATGGATATAACTTCATTTTAAAAGACATCCTTCAGTGTGTAGAGAAATTCCGATTTCTTTCCTTTACCAAGTCTAAAATCAGCAGGTAAAGACCGTATGAAGAAAAGTGGAATGAGCTGAACATAAAGTGAGAGATGACATTATGCTCACTTCAGGAAGTTAACAGGTACAGCATAAGCTGAAAGAAAAAAAAATTACTACATAATCTTTATAGGAAGATGAAACATTGCAGGCACACTGCTATGATAAAACCTGAGAAATGAGATAGCCTAGCTTATTAAGAAAAATATATGTTCCTAAAACTTATCTTGTCCAAAGGAACCTACTGAATAAGGATGCAATCCAGAAAATGGGCTCAAGGGCTTGGTGGGACATCTATCCTCCCCACGGCAAAATGGACTACAGACTTTCCAAGCCACTCAGCTTAGGGGGAAAGAGCATTCCTACCCCCACAGATGTGCCCTGTAACAGGGAGGCCACAGCACTTCCATTCAGAAACTGCGTTCCTGATTTTCAGGTAAGCGTATAAGCTCCTCTAATAAGAAAAATGACTCATCTTACAGAAAATCAGAAATGCTTTCTATTTTGCTCTTCACAATAAAAATAAAATTCTCAATTATCCGATGATGGAGAATGAGGAAAGCACCCAATAATAGATAACTCAAGGTAGCAGCCAATACAAAAACTCCTACTTGTGGGGCTTGGAGATAACCTGTACGTTTAAGTACCTTTCTGCTTAAAAGTTCTTTTCCTTTTGAAATAAGCTTTGAATCTAAGAAAGCAGCAAATACAAGTCAACAATATGAACACATGGGAATTTAAAACACTGTAAACAGTTAATTATAATAAAATAACTGAAACACTATTTTCAAGCCGTAGGCTAGATATCTCACTCAAACACAGTTTGAATATTGACCTTGCTTCTTAACTAAGCTGTGTTATTTAGTCCCTCTGAGCCTCAGTTTTCTCATCTATAAAATAAGGCAAATAAATCCTATTCCACAAGACACAAAGAAAGAAAGAGTCTCTGGAACATAGAGACTCTTTCAAAAAATTCTGGTTATTCCTCTTTGCAGATTTCCTGCTAGAAAATACATTACTCAAGCCCTGGCTGGGTAGCTCAATTGGTTAGAGTGTCATCCCAGCACACTGAGATTGCGGGTTCAATTCCCGGTCAGGCCACATATAAAAACCAACCAGCAACGGCATAAATGAGCAGAACAAAAAAAGTTGATGTGCGGTAGAGCGTCGGCCTAGCGTGCGGAGGACCCGGGTTCGATTCCCGGCCAGGGCACACAGGAGAAGCGCCCATTTGCTTCTCCATCCCTCTGCCGCGCTTTCCTCTCTGTCTCTCTCTTCCCCTCCCGCAGCTAAGGCTCCATTGGAGCAAAGATGGCACGGGCGCTGGGGATGGCTCTGTGGCCTCTGCCTCAGGCGCTAGAGTGGCTCTGGTCGCAACATGGCGACGCCCCAGAGGGGCAGAGCATCGCCCCCTGGTGGGCAGAGCGTCGCCCCCTGGTGGGCGTGCCGGGTGGATCCCGGTCGGGCGCATGCGGGAGTCTGTCTGACTGTCTCTCCCTGTTTCCAGCTTCAGAAAAATGAAAAAAAAAAAAAAAAAAAGTTGATGTTCTCTCTCTCTAAAATCAAAAAATTAAAAAAAGAAAAAAAAGTATATCAGTCATCAAACTAAATATTATTTACAACAGTATTTTAGAATCTACCAGGCGTCCCCAAACTGCGGCCCACTGAGGCCATTTATCAGGCCCCCGCCGCACCCCCGGAAGGGGCACCTCTTTCATTGGTGGTCAGTGAGAGGAGCACTGTATGTGGCGGCCCTCCAACGGTCTGAGGGACAGTGAACTGGCCCCCTGTGTAAAAAGTTTGGGGACCTCTGATAAGCCAACTCTTTGGGTTTAGTTTTCTTTGTAATGTAAATTTAACAAGGGCAGCCCTGGCCAGTTGGCTCAGCAGTAGTGTCGAAACCGTGTATGGAAGTCTCTGGTTCGATTCCCAGCCAGGGCACACAGGAGAAGCGCCCATCTGTCTCTCTCTTCCCCTCCTGCAGCCAAGGCTCCATTGGAGCAAGGTTGGTTGGCCCAGGCACTGAGGATGGCTCCATGGCCTCCACCTCAGGCACTAGAATGGCTCAGGTTGCAGAGGAGCAATGCCCCAGATGGGCAGAGCATTGCCCCCTGGTGGGCATGCCCGGTGGATCCCAGTCAGGCGCATGCAGGAGTCTGTCTGCCTGCCTCCCCCTGCTTCTCATTTCAGAAAAATACAAAAAAAAACAAAAAAAAAAACCCCAAAACCTTGACAAGGGCACAACAGTTAACTTGTTTCATCTCTTTCCCTATTAAGATAAAAATTAAACCTAGCCCTGGCCAGTTGGCTCAGTGGTAATGTCGGCCTGGCGTGCAGGAGTCCCGGGTTCGATTCCTGGCCAGGGCACACAGAAGTGCCCACCTGCTTCTCCACTCCTCCCCCTCTTCTTCCTCTCTGTCTCTCTCTTCCCCTCCCGCAGCCAAGGCTCCACTGGAGCAAAAGTTGGCCCGGGCGCTGAGGATGGCTCTGTGGCCTCTGCCTCAGACCCTAGAATGTCTCTGGTTGCAGCAGAGCATCGCCCCATGGTAGGCATGCCGGGTGGATCCCGGTCGGGCGCACGCGGGAGTCTGTCTGACTGCCTCCCCATTTCCAACTTCAGAAAAATACCAAAAAAAAGAAAAAAATTAAATCTATTTTGTGCCAGCCATTCAACCTGCCTTATTGCGGGCCCCAACGGGATGGAGGGAGGTTAGTGGCGATTTCTACAGTAGTGAAAATAAAAATGGGGGGAACCTCCCCACACACAGATTTTTTTATTATTATGCTAAGAGTATGATTCCCGCTCTGGCTGGGTGGCTCAGTTGGATAGAGCATAATCCCAGTATGCCAAGGTTGTGGGTATGATCCCCAATCAGGGCACATACAAGAGTCAACCAAAGAATGCATAAATAAGTAGAACAACAAACCAATGTTTGTTTCTCTCCTCCTTCCTCTCTAAAATCAATCAATAAATTAAAAAAACAAATTTGATAAGAGTATATAATTCCCTATGACAGTAACATTAAGAACTTATAAAAGTACTTTAGACAAGACTAATTTAATGAGACCAATTAAACATATGAAGGTTTTATCCTAAATTATGAGACTCCAGAGATTTGATTCAAATCTACCACGCTTTCATCTCAACAGTTCTCAACAGTTAACTGAACCTACAAAGTCCATGCTTTCCAACTTACTATGTAAGTTTTCCCAGCATCCCAAGTTGTAGAGGGTTGGTTACTATGTAACAGTCAAATACAAAAGCTCACTAACACTTGACATTCAAACTTATATTTTAACAGGCCTCAGAAAAATAAACCCGATGCATTTAAGACCCTTTAAATGCCTCCCAAAGGAATATAATTTTTCTCCAATTTTGTTATTTTGGATAAACCCGATGCATTTAAGACCATGCCTCCCAAAGGAATATAATTTTTCTCCAAGTTTGTTATTTTGGGTAACCTTATTAATATAACCTGTTGGCAATATACTCTAAATTACTATTTTTCAATTCAAGTTGAAAATCAATGTTCCTATAGTCTTCAATTACGCAAGGGTGAGTCTTGTTTGTTTTTACATAGAACTGGAATTAGGGGGTAGAAAGTCCAGTTTAAATTCTTTAAAATTCGTTTGTAATAATTCAGCTACAGGGGAAATGCAATCATAATAAAACAAAACAGCTCCTGTAAAATTATAAACCAACAAAAGAGGTTTTAAATTTAGGATAAACAATTTGAAAAGAGTTTCATCGGACACGAGCATTCGAAGTGACATTCGCATATGCCACAGAGGGAGGGAAGTGGCAGTCACAAGAAGTTGTTAAAAACGTGAACCATTTATTTTTTTAACAACTTGGTCTTTGAACCTTAGGGCTGTTTCCAAATACCTGAAGCACTGGCACAAGGGCCGATTCCAACGGTTTTAAAGATAATCTGCCAACTTTTCCACCCGTTAACTGAACCAAATAATGTATACACCTTTAAGCAACCAAAAAAGCCAGCAGAGAATGATCTCAAACTTGCAAGATGTTTACACAGTGAAACTACAAACAAAATTCTGTATTACTGATGAAAATGAAAGACAACTAATGATGGGGAACACAAAACTATCTTCTCCCAGCAAAGTAGCATTTTTTTCTCTGCCGAGTGGAGTTGCCAGGACCATGAACCAGTGTTGCCAACCTGCAATAACATCAGAAAGGTGTAACAGAAATGTTTTTCCTTTTAAAAAAAGAGAAAGAAAAGACAGTGAAATGTCCTCCAAACGGGGAAACAGCTAGGAACTTGCAGCTCCGGCCAAGTCGCACGCCTGCTTCACAGATGGGTGAACTAAGGAGGCAGACCGGATTCATCAGAGCCTTTCTCAAGGTCACTGGAGCGCAAAGAACGGCCGGGGCCGGACTCCCGGTCCCAAGTCCCCGACCTGCCCCCACGCCCCGGCGCACAGCGCGGACAGCCCGCCGCGCTCGGAGAAAGCAGCGTTCCGAGCGCTCTCGGGCAGCTCCCGGGCCGCTGGGGGCCGGTGGCGGGCGCCCCTCCGCCCCGGGGTGAGAGGGCCCCAGGCCCGCGGGGGCGAGGGTCCCGCCGCGAAGGGCTCACTCACCGTCGCTCTCGGCTCGCACCAGCAGGGACATGCCCTTCAGCCGCTCCACGTAGCCGGACGACACGTGCCCCGTGCCCCGGTCGTCCCACTGCCGGTCCTCGTTGAGCGTGTACACCTTCACCCGCCGCCGAGTGTCGGTCATCGTGCCGCCCGCCCGAGGGCCGGGCCGCGGGCCCCGCCGGAGTCGCCCAGGAAGGGGGCCCGGGAGAGGCGGAGGCCGAGGCCGAGGCCGCGGGGCGCCTGCAAGCGGAAGGCTGCCGGCTTCACTGGCGCCGTTGGCCGCCGCGGGGCCGCGCCGCCGCCCGCATGGCCCGCTCCCGCCCCCGAGCTCTGGGCCGCCGCCTCTCCTCGCCTCCGGAGCCGCGGCGCTATTGTCCGGGCCCGGCGAGCCCGGCCGCCTCGCAGCCTCCCGCCCCGCCGCGCTAGCAAGTCGGGCCGCGGGTCACTGCCCTGCTCCCGCCGCCACCATCACGTCCGCGAAGCCGCTTCCCGCGCCGCCGCCTCCTCAGGCCGCCGCCGCCATGTTTTCCTTCCTGCTACCTGGCCCTGCCACCGCAGCCGGTGGCTCCGATCCGCTCTCGCTAGCTTCAAATGTCCCACGCCGCCGGGCGCCTGCTCCTGCTGCAGCTGCCTCCTCAACGCGAGAGACTCCGAGGGCCCCCAGGCGCCGAGCGCTCCAGGCTATTGGAAGTCTCTTTCCTCCGCCGCTGCCGCCGCCTCTTCCGTCTTCCTCACGGAGCCAAAGCCGCCGCCATCTTGGTTCGCCCCTCAATAGCGGCGCGCGGGGCCACCCAGGCAGCAGCTGCAGGGGCGGCCCGCTGACCCCACCATTTAAAGAGACAGGAGTGAGGCCAGGAGCCTCGCTGCGTCGAAGGCCTCGGACGGAGGCGGGAGGCGGGCGCCGAGTTGCCGAGGTGGCGGGAGCACAGGATGCGGAGGAGGGAGAACGCTGGTCGCGCCGGTGACGGCCGGGGCTCCCTCGCGCTCGCTGCACGCACCGTCGTGCGAGCGTGGGGCGGTGTGTGCGTGCGTCGCGCCCTGTGTTCGTCATCAGCCCCGCTCGGGGACTAGGTAGGGGCGTGGAGTCCGCCTCTGGCCGGGCGGGTGAGCCCGTAATCTCCGCCCGGGGCGCTCGGTGTCTGGGGCTGAGCGTCGGCCCGCCGGCTGCCCGAAGGGCTCGCTGTCCAGTCGCCGGGCCCCTTCGGCCTGGGGCTCTCCCGCGGCGCGCCCGCCTCTACCACTGTCTTTTCGGGTCACCTTAGGCACCGGGCGCGCGGAGATCGGGCCGCCGGACCCCCGCGGACTTGAGGCGGCTCTCCTTGGGGACGAAATTGGAAACCTTCCGGGACGGCCACAGGTTTTGGCAGAGCGGCCAGCCGCTGGTCTTGGGGGCTGCAGCGGGGGGCACTCCGTGGTGCGGCGAGGCTAGGAACTTGGGACAGTTCGTATTTTCTAGGTCTGGGACCCAGCCCAGGAAGTGACAAGGCTGAAACCTCACCTTAAAATTCATCTACCTCCATTTCTTCATCCTTTATGAGAACAATTGTTTACTAGCCTTCTCCATTGCAAATAGTAGTGGAGGAGGTTGCAAAATCAAAGTGCTGTACTGTATAATCAGGATGAGTAATTCCCAACGTTCCGTGTTAAGCACAGCAAATCTTCACCAGAAATAACGTTCATTTGCCAGGATGTCTACGTCATTGCTGTCCAGTGGAAATAAAATACGAGCCATATGTAACTTAAAATTTTATAGTAGACACTTTTTAAGAAAAGAATGAAGAAACTGCTGGAATTTATTTTAATGTATTTTATTGAATAGTCTCTTCAAAACAATAAAAATATGAGATGTCACATTTGTTTTTTCCTTTCTTTTTTTTTTTTTTTTTTTTGTATTTTTCTAAAGTTGGAAATGGGGAGGTAGGCAGGCAGACAGACTCCCGCATGCCCCCGACCGGGATCCACCGGGCATGCCCACCAGGGGGTGATGCTCTGCCCATCTGGGGCGTGGCTCTGTTGCGACCAGAGCCATTCCAGCGCCTGAAGCAGAGGCCACAGAGCCATCCTCAGCACCTTGGCTGCGGGAGGGGAAGAGAGAGACAGAGAGGAGGGAGAGGGGGAGGGGTGGAGAAGCAGATGGGCGCTTCTGTGTGCTCTGGCCGGGAATCGAACCCGGGACTCCCACATGCCAGGCCGACGCTCTACCACTGAGCTAAACGGCCAGGGCCTGTTTTTTCCTTTTTTTGTTTGTATTGTATAAGAATTTATTGGAGCCAAACTGAGACACATGCCAGGCAGCAAGATCTCAAGTGCTCTGCTACATTCCTTTTTTTTCTGCTTAAAATGCAATGTGTATTTTACCCTTAGTGTAAGTTTCTATTTGGATGCTAAATTTTTGTTGGAAATACATGATTTGTATTTAGATTTCATTAAATTTACCATAGAAAAAGATTCACATACCCAAGTTATTTCAAATATACTTAAAGTGTTTCCAAAAATGAATCAACTATCATTTATTCAATTTAAAGAAAATTAAGTGAAGTTTAAAATTCAGTTCCTCTAGCCACATTTCAAGTGCTCAGCAGCCACCTGTGACTATGCCTACCCTGATGGCAGGTGCAGGTGTTTAACACTACCAGGAATTTCCTATCAAACTTGCTGTGTAGTTTGAGTTATAACCATCTGTTCAGAAAGAGGCCCTGCTGACACTGGTAGGACAGAGGGGCTTCCCAGGATGCGGGATGTCAGTTTTAGAATCAGAAGTTGGGTTCTTTTTTTTTTTTTCTTAAATTTTATTTTTATTTATTCATTTTAGAGAGGAGAGAGAGAGAGAGAAGGGGAGGAGCTGGAAGCATCAACTCCCATATGTGCCTTGACCAGGCAAGCCCAGGGTTTCGAACCAGCGACCTCAGCATTTCCAGGTCAACGCTTTATCCACTGGGCCACCACAGGTCAGGCCAGAAGTTGGGTTCTTTCTCCCCCATAGTGTCAATACAAAGAGATGCTTAAAAGGACCTGAGAGTGCTATCATTTACAAACAAAACTGGAAAATTATAAAAAATAATAGCCTTTTTTTTTTTTAATTAAGTGAAGGGCAGGGAGGCAGAGACATACTCCCACATGTGCCCCGACCGGGATCCACCTGGCAAGTCCCCTACCAGGTGATGCCCTGCCCATCTGGGGTTGCTGCTCTCTTGCTCAGCAACTGAACTATTTTAGTGCCTGAGGTGAAGCCACGGAGCCATCTTCAGCACCTGGGCCAACTTGTTTGAACCATTTCTAGCCATTGCTGTGGAAGGGGGAAGAGAGAGAGAGGGTATGGGAGGGTGGAGAAGCAGAGAATGGTCGCTTCTCCTGTGTACCCTGCCTGGGAATCGAACCTAGGAAATCCACACTCCTGGCAGACCTCCACCACTGAGCTTACTGGCCAGGGCCCCAATTGTTTTTGATAAAAAGTAAAGTGCAGTAATTTTAAGAATCAGGACATGGCAATGATTCTGTCCACTTTTGACACAGTAAGACATTGTTAAATTTACTTATGGTATTACTTATTTGTTCCCCAAACCAAATGTGAAATAATTTGTGGAAAAATACATTTTTTTATCCTTTTAAGCTAAGTTAAATATCAGGGATTATTTATCAAGGATTTTTAAAAGATTTACTATTATATATGTTACCAGGAACATTAGCTTATGTTTAAATAAACTTAATATAATCTTAAATAACAGTTGAGTTCTATCAATCAAGGTCCTACCAGAGAAACAACCAGTAGGATGCATCTATACAGAGAAAAAGATGTCAAGGAAATGCTTATGTGATAAGGTATCGCTAGGCAAGTCAGATACATAGGGCAGGTCAACAACAGGCTGGGAACTCTTGGGCAGGAGCTGGCACTGTGGTCCACAGATAGAATTTCTTCTTCCCCAGAGAAACCTCAGTTTTGGTCTTAAGGCCTTTCCATTGAATGAATGAGGCCTACCCAGATCACCAAGGATGATCTTCTCAATACCACATCTACAAAATCAATAGCTAGGTTACCAATTAATTGAATAACTGGATACTATAGCCTAGCCAAAATGACTACAGTAGTAAAGAAATACTTCACTTAATCACTTACCCACATGCCATGCACAAATAGTAATCCTATTTAAGAAAATTCCTAATGGAGTTCAATAAGGGGGGTTGCAGAGCACAAAAGGCTGAGATACAATATCAGTGGTCAAATGTGTGAGTGTTGTGTTATGGATTCAGGTCCTGTCTCTTAGTGGCTATACAATATTTGCAAGGTTGTTAGCCTCTCCCTCTCCCCCCCAATGCCTCAGCTTCCTCACCCATGAGGAATAATAATAATTCTAAGGTTGTAAGGATTAAAAAGGATACAGATTCCTCCTATGCTCTAAACATAAAACTTTCCCCCTGAACCCTTATACCTTCACCTCCATGCGGAGAGTCAACTCATAGACAGTGGAGCCAACTCATTATGCAATATTTATACCTACTCTATGTTACTTACCTTGGTCCATTTGCATTTTTCTTTTATAGTGCGCTAATGAAAAAACAAACCCTGGTCTGACCAGGCAGTGGCTCAGTGGATAGAGCATCAGACTGGGATGTGGAAGACCCAGGTTCGAGACTCCGAGGTCGCCAGTTTGAGCATGGGCTCATCTGGTTTGAGCAAAGCTCACTAGCTTGGACCCAAGGTTGCTGGCTCGAGCAAGGGGTTACTCGGTCTGCTGTAGCCCCACGGTCAAGGCTCATATGAGAGCAATCAATGAACAACTAAAGTGTCGCAACGAAAAACTGATGATTGATGCCTCTCATCTCTCTCCATTCCTGTCTGTCTGTCCCTATCTATCCCTCTCTCTGACTCTCTCTCTGTCTCTGTAAATAAAAAAAACAAAAACAAACAAACAAACAAAAACCCTGGAAGGAACAAGGACAAAGCTACTGGACTGTGCACAGCCCTGCTCCGGAATGCACCATTCACATAGACGACCTGCGTGTTTGCCTGGGAGACCATGTTATCTACATGGAGGGAAAGCATGGCGCCAAAAGATTGGAACTCTGTCGTTTAGCCACTAAATTAGTGGTCTAGTGTAAGACACTTAACTTCTTTGGGCCTCAGTTTTCTAATCCTGATGAGATGACCTTTAAGGACACTTACAGCTTTTAAATTCCATAGGTGTGCAGCAATAATGGTGACAATAACAGAAACCATTAAATTATCCCTATACAGGCAGATGCCAGTATGACCATACGTTGGCATTTTCATAGCACCATGTTATAAAATAGATGAAAAATTTAAAAAATAGCAGAAAAATGTCCCAGTGCCTGGCTTGTGGTGGTGCAGAGGATAAAGTGTCAACCTGGAACGCTGACGTTGCCAGTGCAAATCCCTGAGCTTGCCCAGTCAAGGCACATACAGGAAGCAACTACTAGGAGTTGATGCTTCCTGCTCCCCACCCCCCTTTCTCTCTCTCCTTCCCTCTCTCACTCTCCTCTCTCTAAAAATCAATAAATAAAATCTAACAATAAAATGGCCCAGCAACCATCCATTTTTTGTTCTAAACTCTTTTTATAAGTTATGTAAATATTTAATTTGGTAGGTCTTACCTGGAGGGGACTACATTTTTTCTTATCCTTTACCCTTAATGTAACATTAGCATGAACAAATCAGAAAATGAAGGTAATTTTAGGTGAACGCTGGAGCAACAACAAACTTTTAGCAACTTAGAACTCACTACCATCCACAATTCATTTCGTTAGAAAAAAATGACTTCACAAAATGCAGCCCAGCAAATCTCCATGGGTTAACAATAAGCAAAGCAAGGGGCAGACCCGTTTTCTTGTACCTCTCTTCCTTTCTTTTCTCCATGGGGTCACATTCCCCAACAAAAGACTCTTTCTCAAGTCTCTGTCTCAGGTTTTGCTTTCTTTGATACCTTAGCGAAGATACCTCAACTGCGATGAAGTCTCTCCTTTCTCACGCTACTCTTGCAAGCCTGGGCTCTCAGTTTTAATCAACCCCGCAGACAGCCGGGAGTAACACTGAGCTTTCACCGCCTCTCAGAGAAAGTCGGTCCCACTCAGTCATTGACAGGAGGAAGGTCATGTTCTCATTTTCAATCATCATCTCTCCATTTGGTTTTCTTTGATCCAACTTCAGATAGAAATAGTTTCATAAATAAAAGTTAAGTTTAAGCATAAATTTCAAGGCCACCTCTGTAACACACACACACACACACACACACACACACACACGTAGATGTCTAATACTATAAAATATCTACAAGTCCCTGTAAGGTTGATTTAATAGATGCAATTTATAGTTCCCAAATCAAATCTTGGAACCTGAGTCAGACATTTGAGATCTAGATTATGCCCCAAAATTCCTTTCATACAGTCATTGTACCTGCTTAAAGAATTCTAGAAAGCACAGGAGTATAGCAGAAGAAAGTATTTTTAAAAAATTACAAAACTACTTAAATTCCATCTATTCCATTCTGGAAAATGTACTACATGCTGCATTCTAAGAAACGCCTCTTGAATGGAATGAAAAGATGTTTTGGTCAGTGGGCATAGTCAGGTATGTATTATGGGTATAATTATCTAATTCCTTTTTGAGCTATGGAGAATCTTGAAACCACGGAGAACAAAATAATGAAAATGGAATTTTGCATAACACACTTAATAGTATTTGAGTTGAGACCTGGAAAGCTGGAATTCACACTTTAATGAACTTTGTCAGAAAACTCATGATCTTGGGGAATAAGAGTGGCATTTGGCAAGACTTTTGGTTCTGGGACTTAGGTGGGCTTGAAGTTCAGTGTGCTGGTTATTCCCCATGTGGCAGCCCCTCCCTGGCCACATCCAGTTTTTGCCCTGCCCTGCCCTGTCCGTGCCCTGGGGACTGGTCCTGGGGCAGCGTTTCACCCAGCCTCTCTGGCCCTGTGGTTTCTGCTTCTGGCTGGGCTCAGTCAGTAGGAGGAATGGCAGGAGATTGTTGAGGGGGAGGGAAATGGAAGGAAAAAGTGATTGTGGTATTTTTCCTCTTGTTCTGTTTGCCTCGGTGCCTCAGTTCTGGTCAGGCCTGAGTTCCAGGGTCGGTAGTTTGCGGTGGCTGAAGTGCAGGGTCCCGCAGTGCAGTGAGACAGGGCTGGACTTTGGTGTGGACCAAATCCTGAAGCCCTTTCCTTGTAGCAGATTTTATTCTGGAGGGTACAGGGATTCAGGAAGGGATTTTAAGTAAGGGAATGTGATACCTGGACTTGTTTTTAAAAGATAACTCTGGAAGCATTGTGGGGAAGGATTGGAGCAAGATGGTATCAAAGTAGTGGAACCTAATTATAAATGTCCCAGATCTTGCAGAAATGGCAAATTATTGAATGAAAGTAGTTTCAGTGAGTATAGAGAAGGAGAAATGGATTCTATCCTTACCTCTCCCAGTCAGAAAGGTATCACTGGATGCCTACTGGGCTGTGGGAACCCCCACCCCCAACCAACAGTAATGGGGAGCATCCCAGCTTGGATGTCAGAGGAGGCTGAGCCTGAGCCTGGACTCTTACTTCCTCCTGGCAGTAAGGAGGCAGTGTTCCCTTCCCCTGTTGTAAAGGTAGCAGAAAAAGCCAGAAAAAAAAAAACACACCAGGGTTTAATTAAGATGTCTCTTTCCTTTGCCAAGATGGTGGAGTACAACTTCACTGCTCACATTGTGCATTTATTGGATCTGCATCTAGCCTTTCCATTGCTTGAGTTTCTCTCCATAAAGGAGCTGTATACTGGAAAAGAATTATTAGAAAAACTGGATCTCATTAGTGATACCAACATGGTAGAGTTGGCTATGGGATGTATAAAATACCTTTATTCTCATGACATTCCTTATGCTTTGGGAGAAAAAAGAATCAGGGTTGTTGTGCAACTAAAACAGCTTCAGGCAGAAACAGAACCAACTGTGATGTTTGAAGATCCAGAAACTATAAGACAAATGCAGTCAACCAGGGGTAGTTAAATGCTGTTCCACTAGCTGGCATGCAAGCAGGGTTTTAAGTGAGAATATTTAGATACACTCTATAGATACTGCAAAATTCTCTGGATGTGGGAATTCTTTGGAGCAGCAGAATATATTTACTTTCTCATGTTCCAGCAATGGAGAAAAATACTTTGAGTTCACTCTGGGGAAAACTGTCCTCTGAAACAATGCAGAATTGGGACGAAGCCCCGGAAGACCTTACAACATTAAAAGAGACCATAGATAGTGTCGGTGAGCTCTCCATTCCAGTCTCTTCAGCAGTGAACATGGCTCATTCACTGGTCTCTGTTTGTTTTCTTCAACCACCCAAAGGGCAAAATATTATTTTGAACTCTTCCTTTACAAGACACAGGATCTTAATGCAATTTGGATGATGTGGTGACATATTCTTCGCTATTTGACTATAGCAGTCATAACAAACAAAGATGTTCAAAAACATTAGCAGGTGCTAAAAGATCTTGTTAAACTTCTTTAACAGGAGTCTTCCACATATAAAGACCAAATTATAGAGTTTGTTGAATACCAACTTTGTTAACTTTGACTTTGATGGGGCTCAGAAAAAGCTGAGGGGATGTGGATTTGTGCTTGTGAATGGCTTCTTCATGGTGGCTTGTCTTGTGGATTTCATTTAAAATGCCTATCTCTTCATATTTGAGACTTTTTGTCACATCTACCAGTGTATCAGCATTAAGATATATGCAGATGAATTGAACATGACTCCAGAAGAAGCTGAAAGGTGGATTGTAAATTTGATTAGAAATGCAAGACTGAATGCCAAGGTTGATTCTAAATTAGGTCATGTGGTTGTGGGTAATAATGCAGTCTCACCCTATTAACAGATGAATGAAAAGACCAAAAGATTTTCATTTAGAAGCCAGAGTTTGGCCATAAATATTGAGAAGAAACAATCAGAATAGTAGGTAGGAGGCTCCTAAGTGGGTAACTCAAGACTCTGGCATCTAATGAAACACTGCAAAGAAAAGATAAAAAAAACCTATAAAGGAAAGATGGGCTAATAAAGTTATTATAAAAAGGATGACATACATACATTTCAGAAACAACATATTGAGTATAACCTTTGGAGAATTTGAATAAAATTGGCTGTTTCAAAGAAAAAGAAAAAGATCCAGAGTTTTATAACGTATTACTGAAAATGTAGCAGATTTCATTGAAAAATCATTATCATTTCAAGAACCAGGTAGAGTTCAAATTGAAAAAAAATACAATAAATAGATGCCAACACTGAGATGACAGAGATGTTAGAATTATCTGACATTATAAAACGACTATCATAAAAGCAGTTCAACTAACAAATAGACTTGAAACAAGTGAAAAAATAGCAAGTCTCTTGGTTCCTATTCTGCTGAAAGTCTTCCAAAAAATTGAAGAAGAAGCAATACTTCCAAACACATTTTATGAGGCCAACATAACCCTCATACCAAAACCAGGCAAGGATGGCACAAAAAAAGAAAACTACAGACCAATATCTCTAACGAATACAGATGCTAAAATACTAAACAAAATACTAGCAAATCAAATACAACAACATATTAAAAAAATAATACATCATGATCAAGTGGGATTCATCCCAGAATCTCAAGGATGGTTCAACATACGTAAAACGGTTAACGTAATACACCATATCAACAAAACAAAGAACAAAAACCACATGATCTTATCAATAGACGCAGAAAAGGCTTTCGATAAAATACAACGCAATTTTATGTTTAAGACTCTCAACAAAATGGGTATAGAAGGAAAATATCTCAACATGATAAAGGCGATATATGATAAACCATCAGCTAACATCATATTAAATGGCACAAAACTGAAGGCTTTCCCCCTTAAATCAGGAGCAAGACAGGGTTGTCCACTCTCTCCACTGTTATTTAATGTGGTACTAGAGGTTCTAGCCAGAGCAATCAGACAAGACAAAGAAATAAAAGGCATCCATATCGGAAAAGAAGAAGTAAAGGTATCACTTTTTGCAGATGATATGATCCTATACATCGAAAACCCCAAAGAATCCACAAAAAGACTACTAGAAACAATAAGCCAATACAGTAAGGTCGCAGGATACAAAATTAACATACAGAAGTCAATAGCCTTTCTATATGCCAACAATGAAACAACTGAGAATGAACTCAAAAGAATAATCCCCTTCACAATGCAACAAAAAAAATAAAATACTTAGGAATAAACATAACAAAGAATGTAAAGGACTTATATAATGAAAACTATAAACCATTGTTAAGAGAAATTGAGAAAGATATAATGAGATGGAAGAATATTCCTTGTTCTTGGTTAGGAAGAATAAATATAATCAAGATGGCTATATTACCCAAAGCAATATACAAATTTAATGCAATTCCCATCAAAATTCCAATGACATTTTTTAAAGAAATAGAGCAAAAAATCATCAGATTTATATGGAACTATAAAAAACCCCGAATAGCCAAAGCAATCCTAAAGAAAAAGAATGAAGCTGGGGGCATTACAATACCTGACTTCAAACTCTATTATAGGGCCACGACAATCAAAACAGCATGGTATTGGCAGAAAAATAGACACTCAGACCAATGGAACAGAATAGAAAGTCCAGAAATAAAACCACATATATATAGTCAAATAATTTTTGATAAAGGGGCCAAGAACATACAATGGAGAAAAGAAAGCCTCTTCAATAAATGGTGCTGGGAAAACTGGAAAGCCACATGCAAAAGAATGAAACTGGACTACAGTTTGTCCCCCTGTACTAAAATTAACTCAAAATGGATCAAAGATCTAAACATAAGACCTGAAACAATAAAGTACATAGAAGAAGACATAGGTACTAAACTCATGGACCTGGGTTTTAAAGAGCATTTTATGAATTTGACTCCAATGGCAAGAGAAGTGAAGGCAAAAATTAATGAATGAGACTACATCAGACTAAGAAGTTTTTGCTCAGCAAGAGAAACTGATAACAAAATAAACAGAAAGCCAACTAAATGGGAAATGATATTTTCAAACAACAGCTCAGATAAGGACCTAATATCCAAAATATACAAAGAACTCATAAAACTCAACAACAAACAAACAAACAATCCAATAAAAAAATGGGAAGAGGACATGAACAGACACTTCTCCCAGGAGGAAGTACAAATGGCCAACAGATATATGAAAAGATGCTCATCTTCTTTAGTTATTAGAGAAATGCAAATCAAAACTGCAATGAGATACCACCTCACATCTGTTCGATTAGCTATTATCAACAAGACAGGTAATAGCAAATGTTGGAGAGGCTGTGGAGAAAAAGGAACCCTCATACACTGTTGGTGGGAATGTAAAGTAGTACAACCATTATGGAAGAAAGTATGGTGGTTCCTCAAAAAACTGAAAATAGAACTACCTTATGACCCAGCAATCCCTCTACTGGGTATATACCCCAAAAACTCAGAAACATTGATACGTAAAGACACATGCAAGCCCCATGTTCATTGCAGCATTGTTCACAGTGGCCAGGACATGGAAACAACCAAAAAGCCCGTCAATAGACAACTGGATAAAGAAGATGTGGCACATATACACTATGGAATACTACTCAGCCATAAGAAATGATGACATCGGATCATTTACAGCAAAATGGTGGGATCTTGATAACATTATACGAAGTGAAATAAGTAAATCAGAAAAAATCAGGAACTGCATTATTCCATACGTAGGTGGGACCTAAAAGTGAAACTAAGAGACATTGATAAGAGTGTGGTGGTTACGGGGGGAGGGGGGAAAGGGAGAGGGAAAGGGGAAGGGGGAGGGGCACAAAGAAAACTAGATAGAAGGTGACAGGACAATCTGACTTTGGGTGATGGGTATGCAACATAATTGATTGATCTTTGAATATATGTAACCTGATTTATTGATGTCGCCCCATTAAAAAATAAAATTATAAAAAAAAATAGCAAGTCTCAGCAAAGAAATGGAAGGTATAAAGAAGAATCAAATAGAAATGGTTAGAAATGAAAAATACAGCATCTGAAATTAAAAACTTAGTGGAGGAACTCAAGGGCAGAATCTAGGAGACTGAGGAAAGGATCAGTGAACTTGAAGATAAAACCATAGGAATGACCTGATCTGAACAACAGAGAAAAAAATAACAAAAGATCTGACATTCATGTTACTGGAGACCCAAAAGGAGGGTAGGAAGAAGGGAGGGCTGAAAACATACTCAAAGAAATGATGGTTGAAAACTCCGTCAATATGGCAAAATGTCTAAACCGTAGGATTTCAGAAGCTCAGTGTACTCCAAACAGAATAAGCCCAAAGAAGTCCACACCATTTGCATTGTAGTCAAACTTCTATAAATGAAAAAGAAGGAAAAAATCTTGAAAGCAGGGAGAAACACCACCTTAACTAAAGGGGGAAAAACAATTTGCATAACAGTACATTTCTTATCATACACCACACAGGCCAGAAAGAAGTGGCAAAATAAATTGCCTGCAAAACATATACCAAGATAGACTTTATTCTGGGCCATAAAACATACTTCAACAAATTTAAAAGAATTGAAAACATACAGAGTGTGTTTTCTAATCACAATGAAATCAGCTAAAATCAGTAACAGAAAGGTTTGACAGGGAAGTCTCCAATAGTTGGAAACTAGGCAACACATCTATAAATAACCCATCTGTTAAAGAGGAAGTTCCAAGGGAAATTTTAAAAACTTGAATTGAATGAAAACAAAACCATATTATTGTAGTAACACATTAAAGGGAGGCGGGGGATGTGGAAGAAGGTGTAGGGAGGATAAATGGTGATGGATGGAGATTTGACTTGGGGTGGTGAGCACACAATACATTGTACAGATGATTGATGTGTTGTAGAATTGTGCACCTAAAACATGTATAATTTTGTTAACTAGTGTCACCCCAATAAATTCAGTAAGAAATAACACATTAAAAATGAATGGAATGAACCTGACCAGGTGGTGGCACAGTGGATAGACCATCAGACTGGGATGCAGAGGACCCAGGTTCAAAACACCAACATCACCGGCTCGAGTGCGGGGTCACTGGCTTGAGCCCAAAGGTTGCTGGTTGAAGCCCAAGGTCGCTGGCTTGAGCAAGGGGTTGCTTGCTCTGCTGTAGCCCCCTGGTCAAGGCACATATGAGAAAGCAATCAATGAACAACTAAGGAGCTGCAACAAAGAATTGATGTTTCTCATCTCTCCCTTCCTGTCTGTCCCTATCTATCCCTCTCTCTGTCTCTCTCTCTCTGTCCCTGTCACAAAAGAAAAAAAAACAGAACTGAATGAAGCTTAAAGTATAAATTTTAAACCCTGGTCTTACCTGGTCAAGGCACATATGGGAGTTGATGCTTCCAGCTCCTCCCCCCCCCCTTCTCTCTCTCTCTCTCCCTCTCCTCTCTAAAATGAATAAAAAATAAAAAAAAAAAATAAAAAATAAAATAAAAAAAGTATAAATTTTAATAGCATGTGAAAATTTGTAGAACACAGGTAAGGCAGTAATGAGAGGAATTTAACAGTATTTAATGCATATATAAAAAAAGAGGAAAAGTCTCAAAATAATCATCTAGCCTCTACCCTCAAGAACTAGATAAAGAACAAAATAAACCCAAAGTGTTCAAGAAAGAGGAAACAATAAATATTAGAGAAGAAATCAATAAAGTTGAGAACAGTCCCTGGCTGGATAGCTCTATTGGTTAGAGCATCATCCTGAGGCTCAGAGGCTGCCAGTTCAATCCTGGTCAGGGGACATACAGGAACAGCTATTCCTGTCTCTCTCTTGCTCCCTCCCTTCCTCTCTCTAACGTCAATAAAATAATAAAAAAATAAAATTGAAAACAGAAAAATAATAGAGAAAATCAATGGAAAAAAAAAGCTGATTTTTTGAAAAGATCAATAAAATTGACAAATTTCTAAAAAAATTTCAAGTATTGCCCTCTGCCCTCTTATTCTTCCCTTGAGGGAACTCATTATACTTTAGATTTTCTTACTGCCTTTTCCATCTATTTTTGTCTCTTGAATCCAGTTGACATTCTTTTTTTTTTTTTTTTCTTTTTTAATTTTTTATTTATTCATTTTAGAGAGGAGAGGGAGAGACAGAGAGAGGAGAGACAGAGAGAGAGAAGGGGGGAGGAGCTGGAAGCATCAACTCCAGTATGTGCCTTGAGCAGGCAAGCCCAGGGTTTCGAACCGGCAACCTCAGCATTTCCAGGTCGACACTTTATCCACTGCGCCACCACAGGTCAGGCCAGTTGACATTCTTTGTTTTTATTGGATTGCTTAGTTATAACAGCCTATGATCTAGTCAACTAACCCTCTCTTTTCCTAAAGAGATCTTCAAACTTATTTCTTATTTAAACTTAGTCTGCACAGCTCTTTTGTAGCATGCACCTGATAAATCCAATGTCTTCATACAACATCAGGGTAGTTAACTCTCTCATGGACCGGCACTGGTCTGCAGAACAGCAGTTAAAAAACACTGGCATAGGGAATATGTCAACAATACTGTAATAACTTTGTATGATGTCAGATAGGTACTAGGCTTACCAGGGTGATCAGTTCATAAGTTATATAAATGTCTAATTACTATGTTGTATAGCTGAAACTAACAAAATATTGTATGTCAACATAATATTGCAGGTAACTGAAAAATTATTTAAAAAAAAAAGAATAAAAATAAAAACGAACAGGTGGTTACAGTGAGATGGAAACCCAGAAGTGATGAAATCCAAGTATCTCATTTTATTGAAGAAGGAAATGAGATGGCAAAAGGATAGGACTTACCCGAGGTTCTAGTGGCTGACAAGAGGAAAGTTGAAGCTTGAAGGTGGGGTTCTGAACCTCAAATTCAGTGTTCTTTCTACCAGGGAAATTTGCCTCATCGACAAGGTATCCCTCTTCAAATAAGAAATACAATAATCCTAAAGAAGCCATGTTGTCAAGAACATACTATAGTACATACAGGAGTGTTAAATATATTCTATTTGTCAATTTTTTAAAAACAAATAATTTGTTATTGCTTCTTTAAATTTTCTTTAATTGATTTGAGAGAGAGAGAGAGAGAGAGAGAGAGAGAGGAGGAGGAGGAGGAGAGAGAATCCTTGATTTATTGCTCCACCCACTCATGCATTCACCAGTTGATTCTTGTATGTGCCCCAAAAAGGGATCCAACCCACAACCCTGGCAAATCAGGACAATACTCCAACCCACTGAACTACCCAACTAGGGCTGTTATTACTTCTTAATAGGATGTATAAATGGAGAGAACGTCAAATCTTTATTTTAAAAGTAAAAAGAAAAGTTTTATCATCCTACCATAGTTTAGCAACAGACTTACATTTAAACAGAATGTGGATTAAATATGACAATTTTGCTATCTACTAAGTCAGGGGTCAGGAAACTTTTTGGCTGAGAGAGCCATGAACGCCACATATTTTAAAACGTAATTCCGTGAGAGCCATACAACAACCTGTGTACGTTACACATTATCCAATAAAAATTTGGTGTTGTCCTGGAGGACAGCTGGGATTGGCTCTAGCCACCTGCAACTATGAACATGAGCGGTAGGAAATGAATGGATTGTAATACATGACAATGTTTTATATTTTTAACGTTATTATTTTTTTTAATTAAAGATTTGTCTGCGAGCCAGATGCAGCCATCAAAAGAGCTAAATCTGGCTCGTGAGCCATAGGTTCCTGACCTCTGTACTAAATGCTTAATATTGGGACTCTTCATACTAGAGAGTTAAAAGTTAAAACCTCACAGAGTCCTAAATAATACAATAGGAAATAGTTTCCAAAAACCATAGGATTACAAGCATGGAATAGTGCTTGGGTATCCTTCACTTTGTCTTCTATCTTTATAATAGATACAATTAATGGAATACATGCTTAAAAGATTCACTAAATAATTTTCATTATATGATCAGGCTGCTCTAGGTCAAAGTGTAAAATTTCCAATTTATTCTTTTTTTTTTTTTTTTTCATTTTTCCGAAGCTGGAAACAGGGAGGCAGTCAGACAGACTCCCGCATGCACCCGTCCGGGATCCACCCGGCACGCCCACCAGGGGGCGATGCTCTGCCCATCCGGGGCGTCGCTCTGTCGCGACCAGAGCCACTCTAGTGCTTGGGGCAGAGGCCAAGGAGCCATCCCCAGCGCCCGGGCCATCTTTTTGCTCCAACGGAACCTCGGCTGCGGGAGGGAAGAGAGAGACAGAGAGGGGGGGGATGGAGAAGCAGATGGGCGCCCTTCCTGTGTGCCCTGGCCAGGAATCGAACCCAGGACTCCTGCATGCCAGGCCGACGCTCTACCACTGAGCCAACCAGCCAGGGCCCCAATTTATTCTTTACACTTCTTCACTCTCCCACCTTCCCTCAGTGTCTCTTATGTGGACAAGTCCTGCCGGGGTGAGGACTATGGAGATGCCAAGACCCCACTCCAGGGACCAGGTTCAATGATGCAGATCTGCTTTATTCAGGAAGCAAGCTAGCTTATATACACAGGTCCAGCCTATAGTGTGTTACAGCGTGTCTTTCATAGCCAATGGCTGAAAAGATCAGGGAGCTGCATGGTTGGTGCCAAGTCACTTCCTTATAGCAGGCGAGCTCCCTTCCTGGGTATGCCTAGGAGGGTTCTGGGAGCTGGAGTGTTCTCACAGCATTGCATCAGCCACAGCTGCTAGGAATGCGCTCTGCGCTCTACCCACACCTCCCCCTTCTCTTTTAATTAAGGCCACTTGGACTTGATGAATGACAGCTTGCTGTTGTTGTAGCTTCTGAATGCCATGCATTATGCAACAAAACCCTAGTAGAACTAAAATAACTATAATACCTATTATACTGTATGCTAATATATACGGTCTACCAGAAAGTTCTGTCCGTTTTTGGAATAAAACAAAATACAAATTTTTCTTACTGTCAATAAACTATTAAATAATATAATTGCCATTATTACTAATGATTTCTTGCCAGCATGAGGGCAATTTGTATATCCCATTTTTGAAAAATGTTTTATCTTTTGATGCGAAAAATTGAACCAGTGCTTGTTTGATATCGTCTTCATTTTTGAATTTTTTGCCCTTCAAAAAATTTTGTAAGGACAAAAACAAGTGATAGTCGGAGGGTGCTAAGTCTGGGGAATATGGTGGATGTGACAGAATTTCCCAGCCTAGTTCTGCAATTTTTTGATGAGTCCCCAAAGCAGCATGTGGCCGGCATTATCATGATGCAGTATGATGTTCTTCCTATTGAACATCGCCGGCCTCTTTTCTTGGACTGCTGTCTTTAAATTATCCAGTTGCTAACAATACTTCTCCAAATTGAACTTTTCATTCAGTTTTAAAAGCTCATAATGTATTGGTCCTCAAATGTGCCACCATATACCCAACATTCTCTTTTTTTTTTTTTTTTTTTTTTTTTTTATTTTTCTGAAGCTGGAAACGGGGAGAGACAGTCAGACAGACTCCCGCATGCGCCCGACCGGGATACACCCGGCACGCCCACCAGGGGCGATGCTCTGCCCACCAGGGGGCGATGCTCTGCCCATCCTGGGCGTCGCCATGTTGCGACCAGAGCCACTCTAGCGCCTGGGGCAGAGGCCACAGAGCCATCCCCAGCGCCCGGGCCATCTTTGCTCCAATGGAGCCTTGGCTGCGGGAGAGGAAGAGAGAGACAGTGAGGAAAGCGTGGCGGAGGGGTGGAGAAGCAAATGGGCGCTTCTCCTGTGTGCCCTGGCCGGGAATCGAACCCGGGTCCTCCGCACGCTAGGCCGACGCTCTACCGCTGAGCCAACCGGCCAGGGCCCCAACATTCTCTTATTCAGAGTCAAATTTGGTTTAGAGGTGGAAAGGCTAGGTTTTCCGGGTTCACAATATGCCCTTTTCCTTATGATGTTTTCGTAGGTAATCCACTTTTCATCCCGTTATCTTCTAGTTCAAGAAAGGCTTGATTTTGTTCCGAGCAAGCAGAGATGTGCATATGACGACTCGATCATCCACATTCTTCTGACTTAATTCATGTGGCACCCATCTTGAATATTTCTTTTCTTTCTTTTTTTTTTTTTTTTTTTTTACAGAGACAGAGAGAAAGTCAGAGAGAGGGACAGACAGGGACAGACAGGAATGGAGAGATGAGAAGCATCAATCATTAGTTTTTTGTTTCGCATTGTGACACCTTAATTGTTCATTGATTGCTTTCTCATATGTGCCTTGACTGCAGGCCTTCAGTAGACTGAGTAGCCCCTAGCTTGAGCCAGCAACCCTGGGTCCAAACTGGTAAGCTTTTTGCTCAAACCAGATGAGCCCGCGCTCAAGCTGGCGACCTCGGGGTCTCGAACCTGGGTCCTTGGCATCCCAGTCTGATGCTCTATCCACTGCGCCACCGCCCAGTCAGGCCCATCTTGAATATTTCCACACCAATCCTATCTTCCGAATATGGTCCGAAATGGTTTGCTGAGCTGAATTAAGCCTTTCTGCAATCTCCGATGTTGTCAGAAAAGGATCTTGCTCCAACATGGTCTTAACAACATCTTCATCGATCAAAGATGGTCGCTCAGAACGTGGCTTATCAGAAAGGTCAAAATCACCTGTTTCGAATTTTTCAAACCATCTTCTGCATGTCCTATCAGAAACTGTACCTTCACCAAACACTTTCAATAAATTTCTACATGCTTCTGCAGCATTTCTTCCTTGTTGAAATTCGTAAAAATACAGTGGCGTAAATAAACTTTATCAGTAGCCATGGGTACACTATCGCTTCACACATAAGACTAACGTGAATCAACTTTGTTTTAGTTAATTTGCTACGTCAGTATGTATACATTAAGTGATAAAAATAGAGAGGCACACATGCGCCAAATAAACATGTGCTTACATGTCAAAACTTGTTGTGATAGAAACGGACAGAACTTTCCAGTAGACCTGATATTAGCTGGATTAAACAATGAGGCAGGCTTCTGTAATGTTGAACTAGTTAGGAAATAGAATGGGGGTCTTAAACAGGGGATTCCTCCTAGGGGTCGGGATGTCATTTTCCTCCCATTGTGTTACAGAGACCTTCTAGGTGCTGTTAAACACAGTTCCATTTTGATTGCAAAAAATGGACGTAGGTCCATGCACGCCCCCTTCCCACAAAGGTCCCAGCATCCAAACACAGAATGGATGGCTTGCCATGGGCTGTGTACTGCATATGGTTGCAAGGCACATTACACAAATTACAACAACATGACAAATCATACAATTTCAACAATTACAAAGGTACATTTCACCAGTCTCTGAGCACTTTGCCAAAAGCACAAAATGTCCTCGGCCTTCTTTCTAGCCATGGGAAAAGCTTCCCAGGGCAGGAGAAGGGCCTCCAGCAAAGCCGCCCCCCACCCTCATCAGGGTATTTCACATTGTCCAAAATCTGTAAGTCCATCCAACAAAGGAGCCAGTGCTCACTTGGGTCGTAGTCCAGGAAATCAGTCCATGCACATGAGGCCTCAGCCACCCCCCTCATCCCTACCATCCTGGCAGGTCTTACACTGTCCCAAAGAGGATCACGTGGCAATGGCTGTCAGCATTTCCATCTCTGCTCTGGAGAGCATGATGGCGTGCACCCCTATGTCCCAAAATGTCAGTGAATCCATCAGCAGCTTAGCAGGCACTCCCTGCTGTTCCAGCAGCCACTCGGCGATGCAAACCTGGCTTCCGTTCATCCTCCCACCACAGCTGCCGCTGTTTACCTTCTGGAGTCTGCAAATTGCAACTCCAGCCCAATTCTCCTCATCCTCCAAAGATGAACTGAAAACACCAGCTCGTGCTGCCGGGCTCGAGCCCCGGGCTGCTGCCACCAGCGTCTGGGAGTCAGCGGTTACTATAGCACACATAAGCAAGAACAGAGCACCAGGGCATGGGGGCCCATCAGGGGTCATTCTCTGGGCCCACCCCACCAAAGCCAGGTAATGGGGCGTGCACGCCAGCCGCGAGGTCTTCTTCTGGAGCACTGAGGACTTCCTCCCCTCAGGTGTAGTCAGTGTGGAGAAGGCCAGGACTGTGGCTTTGGACGGGTGGAGACTGAACCATTCAGTGGGTGCCCAAGAAACCCTGTCAAGCAGCTTGGGGGGTTCCTGGGATCCAAATTGGCTGAAAAACACAAGCATAACCTCTCTCTTGTGTTAGAAGAGGGTGTGATCCCCGCCACTGTGCCATGGCTGGGTCCTTCCAGCATCATTTCAGAGAGAGGGTCGGGGGAGAGAGAGAGCGAGAGATACAGAAAAATAGACAAGACAGACAGAAAGAAAAAAGACACATGGGGACATATAGGCTGGCCCATGGGTCTGCAGCAGGAACACATGTTGGAGTTAAAGCTGGGGTAGAAAATGGCGTCTGAGCCTGACCAGGCGGTGGCGCAGCGGATAGAGCATCAGATTGGGATGCGGAAGGACCCAGGTTCGAGACCTAAAGGTCGCCAGCTTGAGTGCGGGCTCATCTGGTTTGAGCAAGGCTCACCAGCTTGGACCCAAGGTCACTGGCTTCAGCAAGCGGTTGCTCAGTCTGCTGAAGGCCCGTGGTCAAGGCACATGTGAGAAAGCTATCAATGAACAACTACGGTGTTGCAACGCACAATGAAAAACTAATGTTTGATGCTTCTCATCTCTCTCCATTCCTGTCTGTCTGTCCCTGTCTATCCCTCTCTCTGACTCTCTGTCTCTGTAAAAATAAATAAATAAATAAAATTTTAAAAAAAATTAAAAAAAAAAAAAAAGAAAATGGCGTCTGAGAGGCTGGGGTGGGGCATTGAGCCCTGGCAGGAAATGTGAAAGTAGTGACTTCCGCTTTTTCCGGTGGCAGAGCTGATGGCGCAGTTAGCAATTTGGTTGGTTTTGTTTCTTTGCACTCAGCTGCGATTTTGTCAAACTCAGAGGCTAAACTACTTTCTTTTTCAGTGTAGAGGGGCAAATAGGAAGGCAGGGGCTCCCCAGAGAGAGGGGAAGCCTGCAATATCCTTGGCACTGGCGGAGGGTCCCCAGCAGGAGCACCGGTCAGGCAGGCATGTATCACTAGCAGGGCAGGAATGAGGCTGAGAGGGAAGGTTTGTCCCCCATGTACTTCGGCCGAACAGATGCCCCAGAAAACTCGGGCCCAAGTATCCGGGTCCCAGAGAAGCACATCCCGGAGCCAAGGGTTGAAACCTGAGAGAACTTCCCAGTAGGTACAAAGAACCTTTTCACTAACTGTAACTCGCCTACTCTGCAATAGGGTGTGCAGGGCTCAAACCTGCGGGGCTCGAGAGTGGGGGAGAAGGTTTCCCACTGCAGAGGGTCACTCACCCGTCCCTTGGATGCCAGTTAGGTCCCTGCCCCACGTTGGGCGCCAGTTGTGGACAAGTCCTGCTGGGGGTGAGGACGACGGAGACGCAAAGACCCAATTCCGGGGACCAGGTTCAGTGACGCAGATCCACTTTATTCAGGAAGTAAACTAGCTTATATACATGGGTTCAGCCTATAGGATGCTATAGTGTGTCCTCCATAGCCAATGGCTGAAAAGATCAGGGAGCTGCGTGGTTGGTGCTAAGTCACTTCCTTATAGCAGGCAAGCTCCCTTCCTGGGTGTGCCTAGGAGGGTTCTGGGAGCTGGAGTGTTCTCACAGCATTGCATCAGCCACAGCTGCTAGGAATGCGTTCTGCGCTCCACCCACACTCTTAAACCATGACTGTCATGACCTCCTTTCACAAAAAGTTACCCCAAAAAAGGGTAATTACGTGTGCACTATGTCTTCTGCATGAAAATAATATGGCTGCCTGGAGATTGGGCATGTTATCTCTGAAATGTGAGCAATGATTACTCTTGGGCAAACTGGATACCCATTCAGAATACATTGAAGACTGTCCTGTATTAGAGATCACCAGTGATTCAAATGTCAGTGCCCATCCTCAGAATTTTTATGTAAGCAGCTAGTCAAAATGTATCTATACTAAAAGTGCAATTTTATACTAATTTTCAAAGGATTTCAATCTTTGAGTGCTTTGCACCGAGTGGCTCCCTATACTGTTAGCTGTTGCATTTCCTGCCTGTGCCAGAAGGTGGAGATGTTCCTTACTAGAGCGCTCATCCCTCAGTAGCCTCTGCCAGCTCCTTACCCACGCAGTGCAACATTCTCTTTTTGAATTTGGGAGTCAGCTTCTTGAAGATTCACAACGGCATTCACTTCTTGAGTTTTAAAACACTAAATAAAAAAAACACTTTGGGTGGTGAACATACAGAAGATGTATTATAGAATTGTACATCCGAAACCTATATACTTTTATTAACCAATGTCACGCCAATAAGTTCAATAAAAAAATTTTTTTAAATAAAAGAGCACTGGCTTTTTTGATAAACTATATGTGAAGATGCCTGGCAGAGAGCTGTAGTTTAAACCAACTTGAAGTTGAGAACATCTTTATATTTCTAAGTGAGGTGATAGACAACAGAGTTTGAGGCCCAATGAACCACTGGGCCACATTTGTCACTTCAAATTTAATAACCAACACACTTCTGATTTCTGCATACACAGCCTCTCCATCCCTTACCAGAAGAACCTTTCCTACCTCAGATGAGAGGTTGCAAACCACTAACCTGACAGTCAAATCCAGTTTACTGGTCTATTAAGTGTGCCTATGCAGTTTGGATACTGGGAAATTTTACATAAAAATATGGAATTCTGTCATGACCAAGTAGTGGCGCAGTGGATAGAGCATTGGACTGGGACACGGAGGACCCAGGTTCGAGACTCCAAGGTCGCTAGCTTGAGTGTGGGCTCATCTGGTTTGAGTAAGGCTCACCAGCTTGAGCCCAAAGTCGCTGGCTTGAGCAAGGGGTCACTCGCTCTGCTGTAGCCCCCTGGTCAAGGCACATATGAGAAAGCAATCAATGAACAACTAAGGTGCTGCAATGAAGAATTCATGCTTCTCATCTCTCTCCCTGCCTATCTGTCTGTCTCTATCCCTCTCTGTCTCTGTCACTCACACACACACACACACACACACACGGAATTCTGACTCCTCTTGTGGGATTGGGAAATCTGGCCACACTGCACACATTCCTACAGGACAACGAGCTGGTGACACCCAGCAGAAACATCTTGGCAAAGGCATGCCACACCCATCAGGTTTCACTTGTCCTGCTTCTTCAATGATGCCTGGGCCTTTAGACCTTATGTATCTGACTATTCTTAGAACAATCAGTAAGAACCCTGCTGCCAAGACAGATAACTACATTTCAGATGAGCCAGCAGAACTGTTTTTTTTTTAAAGTTTTTCTTTTTGATATATCAGCAAGAAAATTAGGTTCCAAAAATTCAGCAGACTTGAAAAGAATGAGAATTTCTTAGGTTGTGTGATTTATATAATTTTTTTTAAAAAAGATTTACTTATTTATTGATATTTTAGAGACAGAGAAACACTGATTTGTTGTTCCAGATATTTATGCATTCATTGGTTGATTCTTCTATGTGCCTGGACCAGGGATTGAACCCACTACCTTGGCATATCTGGATGATGCTCTAGCCCAGGGGTAGTCAACCTTTTTATACCTACCACCCACTTTTGTATCTCTGTTAGTAGTAAAATTTTCTAACTGCCCACTGGTTCCACAGTAATGGTAATTTATAAAGTAGGGAAGTCACTTTACTTTATAAAATTTATAAAGCAGAGGTACAGCAAGTTAAAGCATATAATAATAATTACCAAGTACTTTATGTCAGATTTTCACTAAGTTTGGCAGAATAAATCTTTAAAAAACAACTTACTGTAGTTAAATCTATTTATTTATTTATTATTATTATTATTATTTTTGTATTTTTCCGAAGTTGGAAATGGGGAGGCAGTCAGACAGACTCCCACATGCACCCAACCGGGATCCACCTGGCATGCCCACCAGGGGGCGATGCTCTGCCCATCTGGGGCGTCGCTCTGTTGCAACCAGAGCCATTCTAGCGCCTGAGGCAGAGGCCATGGAGCCATCCTCAGTGCTCGGGCCAACTTTGCTCCAATGGAGCCTTGGCTGCTGGAGGGGAAGAGAGAGACAGAGAGGAAGGAGAGGAGGGGGTGTAGAAGCAGATGGGCGTTTCTCCTGTGTGCCCTGGCTGGGAATCGAACCCGGGACTCCTGCACGCCAGGCCGATGCTCTACCACTGAGCCAACCAACCAGGGCCTATCTTTTTATTTATACTTTGGTTGCTCTGCTACCTTCCACCATGAAAGCTGGAACGCCCACTAGTGGACAGTAGGGACCAGGTTGACTACCACTGCTCTAACCAACTGAGCTACCAAGCCAGGGCTTTCTCACTTTTGAAGTTCCTTAATTTTTTTGTTAGTTAATTTATATATATATATATTTTTTTTTTTTCTTTTGCTAAGAACATTAGAAACTTGAACTAAAACTAAGAATTAGACAAAGTAGCCCAAAATCCTTACCGAGGTAATTATTTTCTAAATTGATTAATAATCTTTTAAAAATAGATATTGAACTGTGTTGTACCAGAAGGGTAGTTTGCCAGATGGTGGAGGTTAGCAGAGGTTATTACTTCCACTGTGGAGCTGTCCATATCATCCAAATAATTTCTTTTATTTCAAAAACATTTGGATTTCCAAATAACACTTGAATAAATGGTATATACAATACAACCGCAATTGTTGTGGAACTAAGAACTATGAACAGTCGTCTGGTAAGATAATGAAAAAAGAAAGAAGTTTGTAAAAAGTTAACATTACACTCAGTGGCAAAATTCTGGAACAGGGACCAGAAACTGGCAGCCCTACTACTGTATCTGGCCCACACACTAGATTTAACAGTTCTTAATTAGCCTGACCAGGCGGTGGCGCAGTGGATAGAGCGTCGGACTGGGATGCAGAGGACCCGGGTTCGAGACCCTGAGGTCGCCAGCTTGAGCGCGGGCTCATCTGGTTTGAGCAAAAGCTCACCAGCTTGAACCCAAGGTCGCTGGCTCCAGCAAGGGTTACTCGGTCTGCTGAAGGCCCGCGGTCAAGGCACGTATGAGAGAGCAATCAATGAACAACTAAGGTGTTGCATTGCGCAATGAAAAACTAATGATTGATGCTTCTCATCTTTCTCCGTTCTTGTCTGTGTGTCCCTGTCTATCCCTCTCTCTGACGCTCTCTGTCTCTGTAAAAAAAAATAAAAATAAATAAAAATTTAAAAAAAATTATGAAAAAAAAAAAAAAAAAAAAAAAAAGTTCTTAATTAGTTGCAAACACTGAAAACTGCAATGTCCCTGGATGCATGTTGCTTCCATTCTAGAAGGGCTGCCATGGAGGGGAGGGGGACTTGAACACCTTTGTTCCACAAATGTTTATGTTCTTGATTTGCCTTGATGTGGCGTCAGTCATTTACCATTTAAAGATGTAATTTGCCATTGATTTTCCCATAACAATTCCTATTTTTTTAGGGAAGAACTGCCAAATTTTATCAGATGCTTTCTAAGAATTAAATGTGTTCATGTAATTTTTCTCTTTTAACATGTTCATGCCATTGTAATGAATAATTCCCTGACATTGCATTATCCATGCATTCCTGGGATACCCTATTCGACCATGTGCTATATTTTTTTTTTGTTATACACTGGACTGTATTAACTAATATTTTATTGGGAATTTTTGCATCCACTTTCAAAATTTGCTCATTTTTATTAAAATTATATAAGCTTTATAAAAGAACTCGACAGTTTCTACAATTTTCTGTGCAAATATTCAAAAAACATTGGAATTCTCTTTTCCTTATAGGTTAAGTACATCTCTGCTGTCAACGCCTCTGATTGTGGTCTTATTTCACTGGCAGTTGTTTAACACTCTTTCCGTTCTCCTGTATGATAATTGGTTTATCCACAGATTCTATTTCTTTTTTTAGTGCACAGACCACTCAGTGCCAAGGGTCTATTTTGGTAATGTAGAATTCGGTAGGAAAGTACGCATTTTCTCCAGCTTTTAAAATTTGCTTTTTCCATTGAGTGGCACATGAAGTCACTTATGTTTTTTTTAAAAGTCTTGCTGGTTTGTGTGGTTATGGTTTTCTTTTTTTCACATTTTCTTTATTTTTATCAGCTTTATTGAGGTATAATGGAAAGAAAATAAAATGCACATATATAAAATGTATAACTTACTAAGTGTTTATACCAATAAGACATCACCACAATCAAGATGTTGAAAATACCCATCAGCTTTCTGCTCAGCTTCATTACCCAGTGAACCTTCAGGGAAGAGAGTTACTTCCAGTTGGAATTTCAGTAGTCCCTCCTTTCCTGAGAGCCTCCCCCTTAAGGTCCCCCACTCTGTGCCTAGTACCTTTGCCCTTTAATGACTCCCATTGACCATCTAACTCATTTGTACCAGAACTTCTTTAGGCCCTTATGTACTGCTTTAGACTGAATGTTTCTGTTTCCTCAAAATTCATGTGTTGAAAATTAACCCCCGATATGATGTTGTTAGGTGGTAGGACATTTGGGAGGTGATTATTGGTCATAAATGAAATTCGTGCCCCAAGAGAACTCCCTCATTCCTTCCACCATGTGAGGACACAGCTAAAAGATGGCCGTCTATGAACCAGAGAGAAGGCTCTCACTAGATACCAAATCTGCCAGCTCCTTGATCACAGCCTTCTTAAACCTCTAGACCTGGGAGAAGTGCGCCACCCATCTACAATGGTGTGTTACAGCAGGCTGAACAGACTAGGACAGTACCAATGACATGAACTTAGATACCTGACTCCCTTTGGACTTGCTCACCCCCCTTACAGGCCAAAACCAGGAGGCTGGATTTCTCAGAGTAGAAATGAACCCTTCCAGGATTACCACAATGTCCTCTAAAAGCAGAAGCTCCCCCCCCACCCCCGCCAAGGTTTTCAGTCTGTAATTTCAGGCCTCCTTGACAAAGGACTCTTAGTCCCCACATCCAGTCCTTGTAATACCCCCTACTCCCAATGAAGAAGCTACTGCCAAGGGATGCTGGCCAGCACTGGCTTGTGAACAAGAAACAGAAGAGTCAAACCCTGGTGTCCTCTAGTTCCTAACCCTCTGCCACTCGAGGCCCACCCACCACGTCACAGTCACTGACTTACGTCTGCTTTTACCCCTCTCCCCCAGCTCACAGTATCTCTCTGCCTTCACAACAAGTTAACAATATGCACGACTGTCAGGCCACAGGGGTTTACTGAGGCCCCGACTTACTTCTCTAAGACCCTACACAATTACCCTTTCCTCTTTATAAACATGAAAGGGAAGGGCAGGTTTTAGGCTTCCTCACTCAAGAACATAACATGCCATTGGCCTTTTGGTACGTCATCCTCATTTTTGACCCAGTGTCTCAGGCACTTCCCTTGAATTTATAGGAAGAAGTCGCCAAATTGGTGCACAGCCTCCATAAGGTTACACATTGTGGTAGAGAAAAGCTTAACGGTTTCCTACACAAACATTGGCAGGGACGCTTGGGCACTCACATTGAACGGGTAATCTCAATATGTCCCATCTGCCAGAAACATCATCCTCGTAAAAGTGGAGCAAAACTGACAGCCAGCTCCGTCAGGTCCCTTTCTCTACTATCCAATGGATTTGATTAAACTCCTGGACTCTCATGGGTATAAGTATGTTCTTACCATAGTCTGCATTCTAAAAAGAGTGCTTGGAAGCTTCTCTCTGCAATAGGCTACTGCCACATCTCCGGCTAAGGTGCTGCTGGAAGGGAATTTTCCCACTTGGGGAATCACTCTGTTCTTCTCTAGTGAAGGAAGAACTCACTTTCTTGCTAAGGTTTATTCAGGATAGTCAGGGAGCACTTCCACTCTCACGAAAACCGCACTGTCCTCACCATCCTCAATTCTCTACAAAGAAAATGGGCCAATGCTGCTCCTACACTCAAAGTGGCCAAACTCTGGGGAACTCAGCCTGACTTGGCCCAAAGTCTTGCCACTTGCCTGATGGTCCTTCCATCTTCACTCTCCTCTCAACATTGATTATCTGCTTATAAAACAGTTGTTGCCAAGCCAATGAGGATGCCTTACTCATGCTGGAGTACGGGCAATCCCTACCTGGTCTAATCTATATTCTTAAGACCTGCCAAGGTCTTAAGTATGAATGTCAATACATTCATATTTATCACCAATAGCTCAAATATGCCTCTCCCCCAGACCCCTCCCTTATCTTCAGGCTGAAGACCTAGTCTTCTGGAAAAGATACCACCCCAGAGACCAATCTTTTCTTTTTGTGTGTGTGTGTGACAGAGACAGAGAGAGGGGACAGATAGGGACAGACAGACAGGAAGGGAAAGAGATGAGAAGCATCAATTCTTCGTTATGGCACCTTAGTTGTTCACTGATTGCTTTCTCATATGTGCCTTAACCGGGATTGCTACAGCAGAGTGAGTGACCTCTTGCTCAAGCCAGTGACTTTGGGCTCAAGCTGGTGAGCCTTGCTCAAACCAGATGAGCCCACACTCAAGCTGGCAACCTCAGGGTTTCGAACCTGGGTCCTCCGCATCACAGTCCGACGCTCTATCCACTGCACCACCTCCTGGTCAGGCCCAAAGACCAATCTTGACCCCAGCTGGGAGGAACCTTATGCTGTCTTCCTAACCATTCATGCTTTTGCAAAACTATCAGGAATCAACCTTGTGTTCCTGTTTCACAACTATAGAAAAACAAGGGTTATTTTGAATTTGGGAAAGTTTATCCCAACAAGAGACTTAAACTGAAGCTCTTTTAAGAGCTCCCAGAAGCAGATCAGGATATAAGACAGACCACTTTCTCACATATTCGAATGGAACAAGTGGATAACATCCCATGGGAGTCAGCTTCTACCCATGATGCTGGAACGTTAACTCCCCAGGATTCTCCTGTCTAGTCCCCTCCACATTTCTCCTTTGGAGCCTCCTCACAATTAATTTTTTTTTTTTAACAGAGACAGAGTCAGAGAGAGGGATAAATAGGGACAGACAGACAGGAACAGAGAGAGATGAGAAGCATCAATCATCAGTTTTTCGTTGTGACACCTTAGTTGTTCATTGATTGCTTTCTCATATGTGCCTTGACCGCGGGCCTTCAGCAGACCAAGTAACCCCTTGCTCGAGCCAGTGACTTTGGGTCCAAACTGGTGAGCTTTGCTCAAACCAGATAAGCCCACACTCAAGCTGGCGACCTTAGGGTCTCGAACCTGGGTCTTCTGCATCCCAGTCTGACGCTCTATCCACTGCACCACCGCCGGGTCAGGCTCTCATAATTATTTTACTTTCTATTATTCATTAGTTTCAGTACTTCCTTAAGGCATGCCTTCCCTTTACCTTTTTGTGTTTGCTCTTGTTACCATGTTCTTCTCTACTCTTAATTTACTTACAAACATTCAGGGCTCCCAATATTTGCATATTTGTTCCCCTAAACCTCTCTGACTCTGCATGAGCAAGGACCTATGAGACGCTATCCTAGAAATTCACTGTATTGCCACCACAGCACTGACCCCACCATCGAAGCGCCTCTCCACACCAATTGCCTGGAACCCACTAGACTGAATCCTGCTGGTCTGGAGTCTTGCTTTTCTTACTCTGTATACATCCTCCAATAATCATTTTTTCTGCTGTGTCTTATAACTATCCTCCGAATGAAACGCCTCGTCCCCAGAACCCTTTCTCAGCTTCAGACCACCATCAGAGCTGAGCAGATGGCTCAGCTAGTGCTCCAAGGAGAACACCAACCAGAAACTGCTGACTCTCTGGGCAATGTCACTGTGTCCCGACCAGGGTCCCACAGAAATGACTCCAATCCCTGAGTTTTCTCTAAGACAGATGATGTTTGTCTTGAACAAGAAGGGCGCTGACAAGGCCAAATACAGACTTTTCTCCCGGTTCCTTGAACCTAATGACAAGGCCCAACACTGCCCCTCCAACTTCCCAATCTTTGTCTCATGATCAATTTACTAAGATTAAAAATGCTTGTCCTCTGACATTAGCTAACCACAGAGAAAAACATTTCCTGTTCACATAACTGATGGAGAGTTCTGATTGAAAAACAGCCTCTACTACAAGTCACCCCTCGGTAACTTGTTTACTCCTCCCTATAAAAGCCTAAGGCAAAACCACCCCTCTAAGACACCATGACTTAGGATCTTAGATGCTCCCTCGACTGCCCAGAAAAACATCAATCTCTGATCTTTATCTTTGAGATACATCACATAAAAAAGTTACCAAAACAGAATGCTGGCACAAAACCAACAAATGGACTAACAAACAGAACTAAATCCATGTGGGAATCTGATATAAGATACCATAAAAGGATATAAAAATGCTAATTGATAGTATTGGGAAAATTTGCTCACTCTATGGAGAAAAGTAAAGAAAATAAAGTTGAATCCCCACCTTATATTAAATTAAGAAGGTTGGCCTCAGACTGAATTTACCTAAATACAAAAGGTAAAGTTTTAAATTGAATGAAGAAAATGTACGAGAGTATGTACATGAAGTAGAAATGGAGAGAATTTCCTAAGATTCAGATGATGGATCAAGATCTCAGTACAAGAATATTAGAGATTTTTGATAAACAATGTGCTCATTGGCAAAATGAACAGAGATGGGACAGACTGGGAGATGTTTGCAAACCTCTTAACTGATCAGGGGTTACATCAAGGACAACTGATTTTAGACTATGATTTGTGGACCACTGTTGGGTGATAAATTCAACTTTGGATCGCAACCAACATTTTAAAAAATAAAGTAGAATAGAATAGTGCATAGCAAGTATTAGAAGAATATATTCATCAACCTCTTATTTATATTATATAAATAAAAATATAAATTTAAAAATAGACATATATATCTACCGTATATTGGTTAGAAATATATTCATATATGTATATATAGTATATTAATACATATTAACATATAATGAAGCACATATTTAGTACATAATTATGTATTATTGATATACTCAACATATACTATGATTAATAATATATTCATGTATAGGCTTTATGCATAATAAATCTATAAAGTGTATGTGTTAGTTGTGATGTAAAATATACTTCCTATTGTCAATTACGATCACCATGATGAAAACCACTCAGTACTCAAGGGGCTCAAACAAATTAGTAAGGAAAGAAATTATATTCAACAAAAAATTTGTCAGTAGACAATACACAGAGAGGGAAGCCTGAATAGTTAAGTATGTGAAGAAGGCTCAAACTTACTATAATCAGGTGGGAGACATTTTGAAACAATAGACATCATGTTAAACCCACCAGAAGACAAAAATAAAAAGATATATGCTACCAAGTGTTGGATAAGATGGGGTACGTGGGAACTCTTGCAGTTTTGATAAAAGTCTAAGTTGGAAAGGACATTTTAGAAACAATCATTTGGAGGTACTTAATGAAATTAAGAATGTGAATTCTCTTTGACCCAGCATCTTCACTTCTAGGTAAATATCAGGGAAATTTCCATCCATGCCCTTCAGGTAACATGCTCTGGGATGCCTGTTGTGATGGCGACATTTGTGGTCAGGGAAAGTAGCGGCCATCTAGGTTGTATCATTAGGGAAGTGGAAAAATGTTGTAAATGTATATTTATAACATGATTACTATGCACTAGTTAGAAGCAACAATTAAATGAACACAAAGCAAAATATTGAATGACAAAATTTATAGCATAATACCATGCACATTAAATATATATAAGGTCTACCAGAAAGTTCTATCCATTTCTATTACAACAAGTTTCGACACATAAGCACGTTTATTTGGCGCATGTGTGCCTCTCTATTTTTATCACTTAATGTATACATACTGACGTAGCAAATTAACTAAAACAAAGTTGATTCACGTTAGTCTTATATGTGAAGCAATAGTGTACCATGGCTACTGATAAAGTTTATTTACGCCACTGTATTGTATACGAATTTCAACAAGGAAGAAATGCTGCAGAAGCATGTAGAAATTTATTGAAAGTGTTTGATGAAGGTACAGTTTCTGATAGGACATGCAGAAGATGGTTTGAAAAATTCGAAACAGGTGATTTTGACCTTTCTGATAAGCCACGTTCTGGGCGACCATCTTTGATCGATGACGATGGTGTTAAGACCATGTTGGAGCAAGATCCTTTTCTGACAACATTGGAGATCGCAGAAAAGCTTAATCAGCTCAGCAAACCATTTCGGACCATATTCGGAAGATAGGATTGGTGTGGAAATATATTATTTAATAAAGTTTATTGATGGTAAAAAAAATTTGTATTTTGTTTTATTCCAAAAACAGACAGAACTTTCCGGTAGACCTTATATATGCACATATTGCATATTTTAATAGTTAAAAGTAGTTGTCATTAAGTAATAATAAGAATTTTTTTTATTTCTTTCTATATTTTTCAAGTTATGCAGAAGTTTACTTTTTTTTATAATGAAGACATATATAATAAATTTTACTATTAAAAATAAACTGTGTGGCCCTGGCCAGTTGGTTCAGTGGATAGAGCATCAGCCTGGCATATGGACATCGGGGGTTTGATCCCTAGTCAGGGCACACATGAGAAGCTACCATTTGCTTCTGTTTCCCTCCCTTTCCCTCTTCTCTCTCTCTTCCCCTCCCACAGCTAGTGGCTCGATTGGTCCAAGCCTTGGCCTCAGGCACTAAGGATAGCTCAGTTGATTCAAGCAAACAGTCCCCGATGTGGTTGCTGAGTGGATCCTGGTCAGAGCACATGCAGGAGTCTGTCTCTCTGTCTCCCCTCCTCTCATTTAAAAAAGAAATTGTGAAAGAATAGGCTTTTTAACAAATAGCTTACCAAAAAAGTTTATAAAAGTGGCTGAAAAGCACATGAAAAGACTCAACATCATAGTCATTAGGCAAATGCAAATAAAAGTTACACTGAGATACCACTAGGATGTCTATAAAAAAAAAGACAGACAATAGAAAGTATTGCCACGGGTGAGTGGAAACTGGAACCCTTTGCATTGCCAGTGAGAATGTAAAAACAGTGCAACCACTCTGAAAAATTTGGCAGGTCCTCAAAATGTTAAATCTAGAGTTACTATATGACTCAGCAATTTCACAAAATATCTACTCAAGAGGAATGAAAGCCTATATCCACACACAGACTTGGATGTAAATGTTTATAGCATCATTGTTCATAATATCTTAAAGGTCAAAACAACTCAAATATCCCTCAACTGGTGAATGGATCAATACAATGTGCTATATCTATAAACAACAGAATATGCTTCGACAATAAAAAGAAATGAAGTACTGATTCATGATACAACGTGGATGAACTTGAAAACATTTTGCTAAGTGAAAGAAACACATCTCAAAAGGTCACACCCTGTGTGATGCAGTGTATATGAAATGTCCAGAGAAAACAACTCTACAGACAGAAAGTAGATGAGTGATTGCCTCGGGCTTGAAGCACACAACGGGCATGGCTGCTAATGGGTACAAGTCTCTTCCTTTTTTTTTTTTTTTTTTTTTTGTATTTTTCTGAAGCTGGAAACGGGGAGAGACAGTCAGACAGACTCCCACATGCACCCGACCGGGATCCATCCGGCACGCCCACCAGGGGCGATGCTCTGCCCCTCCGGGGCGTTGCTCTGCCGGGACCAGAGCCACTCTAGCGCCTGGGGCAGAGGCCAAGGAGCCATCCCCAGCGCCCGGGCCATCTTTGCTCCAATGGAGCCTTGGCTGCAGGAGGGGAAGAGAGAGACAGAGAGGAAGGAGGGGGGGGGTGGAGAAGCAAATGGGCACTTCTCCTATGTGCCCTGGCCGGGAATCGAACCCGGGGCCCCCGCACGCCAGGCCGATGCTCTACCGCTGAGCCAACCGGCCAGGGCCACAAGTCTCTTCTTGAGGCGATGATGTATTTTAGACTCAGGTCGTGGTGATGGCTGCCTAACTCGATGCTGAAAATGATTGAATGATATACTTGAAACAGGTCAAATTTATGGCATATAAATTATATTTCGATAAAGCTGTTTTTGAAGTCACTTACGTGCCCTGACTTGTTAGCTCAGTCAGTTCGAGTGTTGTCCTGAAACCCCAAGGTTGAGGGTTTGATCCCTGGTCAGGGCACTATGGGAGGCAACCAATCAATACATAACTAAATGGAACAAATGAATGCTTCTCTCTCTCTGTCTCTCTAAAATCAATCAATACATCAAATTTAAAGAATTTTAAGTCACCTATATATAAAAATACTTAGCACTTTCATGTGAAATAATTTTGAAAATTCAAGAGAATAAGAAAAATGTCCTCTCAGAAGAAACTGTAACTGCTAGAATAAAAAAGTCAACCAAATTTCATTGTGCATCTCATAAATATCATAGTGAATATAATGTTTGAATAAAGTTTGGATTAGGTATGATAGGTAGCATATAGGTATCAAGCTCACCTTTACCAGCAGGGGTGGTTTTAAAGGTAAGATCCTGAAATGGTCCCAGATCAACATACTTAAGACCACTTCATTCTGTGGAAGAGTCTTTTGAATCCAATACTGACATTTGCTGGAAATAACCAAAATAATGGAATGGCAAAATAATGCCATTTTGATGTCTAAAGTCACATAAGAATGAAGTCTTTGGTGGAAAGATCTTTGCAATTGGTACTCTTTTAGGCAATGTGACAAAGGACCAGAGCTTTCTGCTTGTCCCCAAGTCCAGTATTAAGGAAACTCTTTAACCAGGTATCACTGTACCACATTTTTTTCAGCATCAATGTCTCCAGATAAAGCCTGGCTTCCTAGAGAAAACAAAAAATATAAAAAATATTTCTTCTTATAATATTGTTAAACAAATTTGTTTTTCCTAAAATTAGTACAAGTTTACTGTAGAAATTTACAGAGCTTAAAAAATTGGAAAGAGCTGTTATTCTCTTATGTAGCTTACAATGGCTGGTGATTTTGTAGTCTATTTTCTCAAAGCTCATAAAATATATTTCCAAATTATCTTCCCGTCAGACTACCAGCCCACACTCAAACAGCTGTTCTCATTAACACTAGATATTATTGTGTTATCAATCTTTGCCAATTCTCATTAGATTTAATGTTGACACCCTGTCTCAGAACTTCAATAACTAGAAATGATTATTTCCTCTAGTGACAGATTCCATCACTTTCCATCAACCCACTGCCTTTAATTCTGAGTAAAATTCTGACAAGTTAAATACCTTACAGCCAAAATGTGCTGTTCCCCATTGCTCCTTCATAACTAAATGAGCTAAAACCATCATTTCCTTCATCATTTGAAAGATTATTTAATTTTACTCTTCTTAATAAAATTTTTTGCTTGAAATCAATCTCTTTCTTGGTCCATACAGAGATAATGAGTTTAAAACTTTTGAGAAGAACAAATTGAAATATCAATAGTATTAGGAAGTTAGGTTGTATGATACTTTTTTAGTAGATATACTCTCATGAAAGTATTTAGTCTGAAATTTTTTTAAGTTTAATATCGCAAAGTGATTAAAAGCGATTATTAACCTTTTTTGTCAACTTCTAAATTTGGTTCAAAATAGTTTACTCAAACATAAAATCTCAATATATATGTCATTGATATTTAAACTATAACCTACTTAGAAGAGAAGTAATACAAATCATTTTTGCCTGTATTATTACTGATGTTATTTTCCTCTTGAAATACCAACCAGGTAACATCATTAGTTTTCCTTAACAAAAAATACATCATGGAAAAAGTTTTTACAATATTAATGGCACCTATTTAAAGAAAATATTAAGCCTGACCAGGCGGTGGCGCGGTGAATAGAGCGTCGGACTGGGATGCAGAAGGACCCAGGTTCGAGACCCCAAGGTCGCCAGCCTGAGCGCGGGCTCATCTGGCTTGTGCCAAAAAAAAAAAAAAAAAAAAGTTCACCAGCTTGGACCCAAGGTCACTGACTCGAACAAGGGGTTACTCGGTCTGCTGAAGGCCCGCGGTCAAGGCACATGTGAGAAAGCAATCAATGAACAACTAAGGAGTCCCAACGAAAAACTGATGATTGATGCTTCTCATCTCTCTCCGTTCCTGTCTGTCTATCCCTCTCTCTGACTCTCTCTCTGTCGCTGTAAAAAAATAAAATAAAAATAAAAATTAAAAAAAAAATTTAAAGAAAATATTAAAAAGTAAATAAATCAAATTTCAAGCTCTTACTTTTTGGTTTGTATAAAGTAGGTGGGGCAGGGACGTACTTTGATAAAAAGTGACCAAGAGGTGATTGTCAGCATCATCATGAATAGAAGGACTCATCAATCTACAAGTCTCTCTTTCTAGGGAAGTTAGCAAGGCCCCAATATTATTCAGAATGTAAACATCATCTGAAAAAAACACCATAGGGACAAAGCAAAACCAATGACAATAACAACTTACTCTTCCCGTGTATCAATACGGTTCCTTCTTCATATTCAAGACCCACCTCAGATGCACACCATTCCTTGGTAATTATAGCTAGGTCGAGCCCTTTCCCCTTCCCAAACTCTTTGCTAATTTTACTTATTTTAAATCCTTTTTGCCTTTCCATTGATTCATGTTGACAATCACTTCTTTGTGATGGCGCCCTACCTGAACATTTTTGGTTAAACTTATGTGTTTTTCCTAACTAGAAGCTCCCAGATCCTATAAGGAAAAAGAACATGCTCTCTGCCTCTTCACAGCCCCAACACTTAGTGTGTGGCTGGAACACGGAACATGCTAAACAGACAAATATTACATTCTTATAAAGTACTGTACCTCACTTCTGAGGATTCATGTAGAGACACCAAGTCCAATATGAATTTTGAGGAGCTTTATTATGAAAAGCCGGCGGCATACACGGGGCAATCCTCCTACCCAAACCATGCAGCCCTGATTACCTCTCAGAGGCTGCTTATATCCTCTTCGACCACATACAGGTGGGGGAGGCATAACATCAGAACACAAGCTTACAACTACATACAGGTGGGGATTCACAAAACATACATTTCACAGATTCCTCCAATGTCTCTCCCCTCCCTCCATTGCCTAGGGGCATGCTATTCCTAGGATTCAAAGAGGGGGAGAAAGAAAGCAATATACAAATTCTATCTCTATTGAAAGAGCAAGGAAGTTCTTCAAATACCTTACTACATCCCCCCCCATCTTATAAGTCAAATCCTTGACTTATTTTACTAAAGAGCATGAGGCTGTAATAGATATTTGACAATACAATTCAACAAATGCCATTGATTAATTTTATAACTTCTATAAACACTCTGTAGTTTACAAAAACTAACTGGCTTTCATAATAATTTACTTTTTCCTTTCTCTTTCAAAAAAAGTATTTCTATATCTTATATTTTTAGTTACTAAAATTATACAATTTCTTTTTTTAATCTGAACTTCTTAAAGAAACAACCTTAACCCTTAGTGACAGCCACCCTGGCTTTCCTTTTACCCTGACGTCTGATTAAAAGGGAGTCCTTATTGAGTTCCTTTTGGCATTAATCGTACGTATACCAACCAGCTTTTGGTTTTCGGCTGGAGCAGGGCATGCTGTCCTTCTTATGGTTAATTTACAAGGATTGGTGGAATCAGTCTCCACTGTCCACAAGGGTGTCTCTGCTGGGACTGCAGGCTTCAACCGGCTATGATGGACCCAGGCGGGCATGCCTTCTACCTTGGCAGCACTGGGAGTGGTCAGGATCACGGTGTGTGGGCCCGTCCACGTGGGAGTCAGTCCTTGGGTGATGTACTTCTTTACCCAGACTAAGTCCCCAGGCTGGAAGAGATGTACCAGATCTCCTGGCATTGCTGGAAGTCCCTCTCGAATAATCTTGTGAACAGCCTGCTGTGTAACCTGTAAACCCTGCAAGTACTTAAGGAAGGAGTGATTACTTAATTCAGCTTTTATTTCTTCTCTGAGTTTTGGCAGTAATGGAGAGGGTCTTCCAAACATTATTTCAAAAGGCGTAAATCCTTTTTTTTTATAAGGGGTGCACCTTGCCCTAAGGAGGGCTAAGGGTAGTAAGGTGGGCCACTTTTCACCGATTTCAAGAACAAATTTGGTTAGAGTTTCTTTTAAGGTTCAATTCATACGCTCTACCTGCCCTGAACTTTGGGGCCTGTATGCACAGTGTCATTTCCACTTAATATTTAAAGTTTTAGCTAAGTCCTGGGATATTTTAGCAGTAAATGCTGGACCATTATCAGAACCCATGGTTTGGGGAGGCTGTATCGTGGAATTATTTCATGGAGTAATTTCCTAAGTACTGTGGTAGCAGTCTCTGACCTAGTGGGGAAGGCTTCTACCCACCTGGAGAAAGTGTCTACACAGACTAGGAGATACCTGTACCCTGCGTGGGGTGGCTTTATTTCAGTAAAATCAATTTCCCAATGTTCCCCTGGCATAGTTCCCTTTGCTCTAACTCCTAATGGTGTTTTCCTACTTTGTTTCGCATTCACGTGCGCAGACCTGGCAACGTCCTATAATGCTATGTAGTATCTTGTCCGGTGTGGTACGAAATACCTGGATTGAAGCAATTCAGTCATTTTGGACATTCCGAGGTGGGATGCTTGGTGTATTTGGAGGGCTATTGTCCGCCCTAATGTCTCTGGGGTCAAGATTCTTTCATCTGGTAGGCTCCACCAACTATCGGCACTTTGGGTAGCTGTTTTCTCTTTAGCTAAAGTAGTTTCCTCCTGAGAGCAGTGAGGGGTGTTAGGCAACTCAGGCAGAATCAAAGTCACTAAAACTTGGAGAGGCCCCACTGGTTTTGTGGCTACTGTCCGGGCCTCTAGGTCGCTGCTCGGTTCCCTCGGGCTACCTTGGAGTCTCCTGTTTGGTGTCCTTTGCAGTGAATGAGCGCTACGGCTGAGGGGAGTTTGATAGCTTCTAGTAAGGCTAAGATTTCTTCTTTCTTTATTTTTTATTTTTTTTATTTTTTTACAGAGTCAGAGAGAGGGATAGACAGGGACAGACAGGAATGGAGGGAGATGAGAAGCATCAATCATTAGTTTTTCATTGCGCGTTGCAACACCTTAGTTGTTCATTGATTGCTTTCTCATATGTGCCTTGACCGTGGGCCTTCAGCAGACCGAGTAACCCCTGGCTGGAACCAGCGACCTTGGGTTCAAGCTGGTGGGCTTTTTGCTCAAACCAGATGAGCCCATGCTCAAGCTGGCGACCTCGGGGTCTCGAACCTGGGTCCTCTGCATCCCAGTTCGACGCTCTATCCACTGCGCCACCACCTGGTCAGGCTTCTTTATTTTTGATATCCTTCCCAGCCAAGGTTAGTAACCCTCTTTCTTTATAAATGGCACTATGTACGTGTGCCGTAGCAAAGGCATACCTACTGTCCATATAAATGGAAATTGCTTTTCCTTCTCCCCATCTGAGGGCCCGGATAAGGGCTATTAGTTCTGCCCTTTGTGCTGACGTTCCCTGGCTCAGCGACTGCGACTGTGACCAGATAACCCGATCCAGGGTCACTACTGCAGCCCCCGCGTACCTAATGCCATCCTGTATGTAGCTGCTCCCATCTGTGTACAGTACCTCATCGGCATCAGGCAGTTCAGAGTCCTTTAAGTCGGGTCGTGCAGTCTGTATGATGTTGATGACCTCCTCGCAGTCATGTAGTGGGGTTTTCAGGTCGTCATCCGGGAGTAGGCTTGTGGGGTTGATGGCAGTTGTTTTCTGAAACCTTATCCTGGGCTGATCTAGGAGTAAAGCTTGGAGCTGGGTTACTCAGGTGTTAGACATGTATCTCTCTGGATTCCCCTTAGGAGCACTTCTACTGCGTGTGGTGCTGTTAGAGTCAACTCTTGACCTAATGTGAGCCTGTCAGCTTCTTTAACTAGGATTGCGGTTGCTGCTACGGCCCTCAGGCAGGCAGGCCATCCTGCTGCTACGGGGTCCAGTCCTTTGGACAGATAAGCAACCGGTCGTTTCCATGGTCCCAAAGGCTGCGTCAGAACCCCTTTTGCGATTCCCCAAGCCTCAAGAATGAAGAACTGGAAGGGCTTTGAGACGTCAGGTAGGGCAAGAGCGGGGCCAATGCTAAAGCCCTCTTAAGGTTTTCAAAGGCTTTTTGCTCTGTCTCAGTCCAATGTAGAGGTTGTGACTCACCCGTGCAGGCATAGAGAGGCTTTGCTAGTTCGGCAAAACCTAGAACCCATAGTCTACACACAGTGTTTTTCAACTAGTGTGCCGTGAGACATGGTCAGGTGTGAGTATAAATACATTTAGAAACTATATTATTAACTATATGTATAATATGTACTGTGTTAGAGTGTCACTTTGTGTCATTTTGGTAGGTGGTGTGCCCCAGGATTTTGTAAATGTAAAAAATGTGCCGTGGCTCAAAAAAGGTTGAAAATCAGTGGAATATCCTACAGCCCCAAGGAATTCTTACTTGCTGTTTAGTTGCTACAGTGGAAACCCGGAGTATGGCCTCGATGCGTTCATAGGACAGAGTTCTTTGTCCTTCTTTGACCCTGTAGCCTATATAAGTAACCTCTGGAGTGCAGAGTTGAACCTTTTTAGCTGACACTCGGTACTCTAATACTTGTAGTGAGGCTAGGAGGTCTCGAGTGGCCTTGAGACAGCACTCCTCCATAGATGCTGGCAGTAATATGTCATCTACATACTGGAGTAGGGTACAGTCTTGATGTTCCTGCCGGAAGGCTACCAGGTCAGCACTCAGGTCTTCATCAAAGATAGTAGGAGAGTTTTTGAAGCCTTGAGGCAGTCTTGTCCATGTTAGTTGGCCAGAGAATTCCCTTGTTGGGTTATCCACTCAAAGGCAAAAACAGGCTGGCTTTTAGGTGCTAGTGGGATGCTGAAGAAGGAATCTTTCAAGTCTAAGACTGTATAGACCCAAAGCTCAGGATGCAGGAGGTTGAGCAAGGTGTACGGGTTAGGAACTGTAGGGTGTATGGTCTCTATCAATGTCTACAGGTTAGGGACTGTAGGGTGTATGGTCTCTATCAACGTGTATGGGTTAGGGACTGTAGGGTGTGTGGTCTCTATCAATGTCTACGGGTTAGGGACTGTAGGGTGTATGGTCTCTATCAATGTCTACAGGTTAGGGACTGTAGGGTGTATGGTCTCTATCAATGTCTACAGGTTAGGGACTGTAGGGTGTATGGTCTCTATCAATGTGTACGGGTCAGGGACTGTAGGGTGTATGGTCTCTATCAATGTGTACGGGTCAGGGACTGTAGGGTGTGTGGTCTCTATCAATGTCTACAGGTTAGGGACTGTAGGGTGTATGGTCTCTATCAATGTGTACGGGTCAGGGACTGTAGGGTGTATGGTCTCTATCAATGTGTACGGGTCAGGGACTATAGGGTGTGTGGTCTCTATCAATGTGTATGGGTCAGGGACTGTAGGGTGTATGGTCTCTATCAATGTCTACAGGTTAGGGACTGTAGGGTGTATGGTCTCTATCAATGTGTACAGGTCAGGGACTGTAGGGTGTGTGGTCTCTATCAATGTGTATGGGTCAGGGACTGTAGGGTATGTGGTCTCTATCAATGTGTACGGGTCAGGGACTGTAGGGTGTATGGTCTCTATCAATGTGTACGGGTCAGGGACTGTAGGGTGTATGGTCTCTATCAATGTGTACGGGTCAGGGACTGTAGGGTGTATGGTCTCTATCAATGTGTACGGGTCAGGGACTGTAGGGTGTATGGTCTCTACCTGTTTATTAACTTCTTAAAGGTCCTGGACTGGTCGGTGATCTTTTATTTCGGACTTTAGGACCGGTAATAAGGGAGTATTCCATGGGGATTGGCAGAGCACCAAGATTCCTACTCCCTGGAGTCGCCGTATGTGGACAGCTATTCCCTCCTTAGCTTCCTGACTCATTGGGTATTGTCTTACCGCTACTGGAGTCGCAGTGGATAGCAACTGTATGACCACAGGTGGGCTGCTAGTCTGGAGGGTTGGTTTCAGCCTCTACTTCTGGAAAACTCTCCTGAAGCTGTTGGAGTAGCGACGGGCTGCAGGCTTCTTCTGGTTCAGCTGATTCCTGTAAAAGGTATTCTTCAGAGAGGGAGCAGGTTAGGAGTAGCTGTAACACAGGGTCTGGAGTTCTCTTATTGGCTCCTATAGTTAAGGTGGTATTTTCTCCCTTAAAGGAGATTGTGGCTTGGAGTTTTTGTAATAAGTCCTGCCCTATCAGGGGATAGGGGCATTCCGGTATGACCAAGAACAAATGGTGACCGTTCCTTGTCCTAGATTGACTGTCCACTGCATGGTCCATGGGTAGTAGGCAGTTTTTCCAGTGGCCCCTTGTATTGGAATTTTATGTGTAGTAATGGGCCCTAGAGGCTTGGTTAAAACCAAATGTGTTGCTCTGATGTCTATTAAAAAGTCCAGTTTTCCCCCCTATTTCTGCTGTTACCACAGGCTCCCGCGGGTTCAATGAAAAGGAGCCTTGGCCCCATCAGTCTTCAAGGTTCTGAACCTTAGAACTTGTCTTAGCTGCTTGTAGTTGGGGACATCTATTTTTCCAGTGCCCCTCCTCCCTGCAATGTGAGCATTGATTCTTTCCAGCCAAGTCCTAGTCCTCTTTGAATCTCTTCCTTTATCTCGCTCCCTTAAGGGTATTCTCTCCTTAGGAGTGTCTGTTGGAGTGCTGCTACAACTACTTCAGCTATCCTTTTATCCTGTTTTACCTCAATTGTCTCTCTTATGAAAACTTTCTGAGCTATTGAAATTAACTGGGACCTACTCATGCCTTCAAACCCTTCTAGGTTTTGAAGTTTCTTTTTAATATCTGGGGCTGACTGTGACACGAAAGCCAAATTAATAGCCACGCTGTTTTCGATAGCATCCAGGTCTATGGGTGTATACACCCGGCATGCTTCGCAAAGGTAATCAAGAAATGCAGCAGGGGATTCCTGTGGGTCCTGGGAAATTCCAGAAACCTTCCAGAGGTTGGTGGGCTTCCGGGCCGCAGCCTTTAGGCCCGATAAGAAGTACCGGTGAAAAGTGTCCAACGAGGCTCTCCCCTCCGGGGAGTTGTGACTCTATTGAGGTCTAGTAGAGGGGAAAGCTGCCTTGATGTGGTCCCTATTTTCCTCTATTGATCCCCCTCCCGGCCCTAGAACTGCCTTTTTACCTTCCTGTCTGATTCTATCCCTCTTTTCCGAAGTGAAGAGAGTATTTAAAAGTAGCTGGCAGTCTTCCCAGGTAGGTCTATGAGTTTGTAGGATAGTTTCTATGAATTCTATCAGAGCTTGAGGCTTTTCCGAGAATGGGGGATTTTGGCTTTTCCAATTATATAGGTCACTGGTGGAGAATAGAACATACACAAGGAAGAGCCATTCCTCAAGGTTGGGATCAGTTCCCGAAGGGGGTGCTTCTCTGAGTGGCAACATAGGACCCCTTCTCTGCCCATACTCAGATCCACTCCGAGTGTGAGGTGGGGATGTAACAGTGGAAGCTATAGCCTCCTCCTGTAGCTGCTGTGTAGGATCAGGGGCTTTAGCTTTTGGCCTATAAGAGGGTGGCAGCTCGATTTCCTCAGGAGACTCTGTAAGGACAGGAAGTCCTGAGGCTTCCTTTTTATCCCCTCTCTTTTCTAGACTCAAATCTGGCCCGACTAGGAAGACATAGCGCCCATTCTGTATGGAGCAAGCTTTTAGCCACTGTGGCAGATTCACTGTTAAATTTAGCCATTGGTCAATATATGGAAACTGCTCAGGATAGCCTGGACCCTCAGTTACGATGTTCCAAACTGCCCTTACTAGCCGGAGGTTAAAAGTCCAGGCCGATGGCCATCCTACCCCAAAGGTGGGCCATTCTGATTCACAGAGAGTGCGAAGCCTTCTTTTTGACCATTTAATCCCGTACCCACGGTAGTCTTCATAAGCTTCTTGAAAGTGCTTTAGGAGACAGCCTAAGGCAATCTTTTGTGTACTGGGCCCTCCTCCCATGTTTAATAGTTCAAGCCACCAATATACAAAATTGAAACTGTCCAAAAAATGCAGAAATTAGCACACCAATAAAAGAAAGACAATTCACTAGTACCCAAATACGAGACAAGAGAGGAAGAAGCCACTAGAAGAGAATGAGGGCAGGGGAAGCCAGACAGAGTGCCCTGAAGCTAGAGGTCTTGGATCCAAGAAAAGAGATTTTATATTTTGCGAGCTCTGACAGATTATAAATTTCCTTTTACTTTTGCCCAGAAATTTCCAATTTAATTTTAATTTGGGAATTTCCAATTTTGCATGCATAAAAATTCAGGCCCTACACAGTTACACATTAAACAAAGACTTCACATACACAAGTCACAAAAAAACAATACACAGTTCAATAGACAAGGGAAAGGGCTCCACTTTCAGGGGTTTCTCAGGTGTTCTGCTAGCCACGTTCCCGGAGCTTAGACTTAGACACCAGGGATTCCCATTCACACACCAAACCACTCACTCAGGGGCCTCTCAGGTGTTTGCAGGCCGCTTTCCACTCACGCACTAATTAACAAAGACTGATCTCCACAAACACCTGATGAACACAAAGAAGATGTGTCTGGGAGTCCGTGGCAAGATCAATTAACCTGGTTAACTCAGTTTCCTCTAATGCCTCCCGAGACCATGAACGAACGAAGTCTCCACTATGCCTTCCTCTAAGAGCGCATCTAGATGCCTCTGGAAATCCTGGGCAAGACGAAGTCTCCCCTCCTTTTTCCCCATAGTGCAACCAGACGTCCCCCAGAGAAGTCCAAGGCAAGTCCTACCCCCCCCCCCACCGACGTCTCAGTCTTCGAGGGGCCCAGTGTGAGAGTGTGACCTGTGTCCAGTCCTCTACACACTGGTCCAAGCTGACTAGTCCCAAAACATAAACCCTCGGAGTCCCAAATCAGCAAAGTAAAAAAAATCAACCCTGCCTACAATCTCCAAGGTCCAAAATTTCACACTCCTTGATTTCTTTGCCAAATTGTTAAATTTAGGGACCAGAAATGGTGTCTGCCGAGAGACTGAACCCACTGGAGAACCGGAGCCCTGAAATGTTTCAGGGGGTGCCCCTCCTAGTAAGCCAGGGGGGTCAGGCAGTCCCCCGGAGAGGCCAGCCGATCTGAGTGTCTCTACTCATGGTAACACAGAATACCGCATCCTGGGATGAGCCCCCAAATGTTATAAAGTACTGTACCTCATTTCTGTGGGTTCATGTAGAGACACCAAGTCCAATATGAATTTTGAGGAGCTTTATTATGAAAAGCCGGCGGCATACACGGGGCAATCCTCCTACCCAAACCATGCAGCCCTGATTACCTCTCAGAGGCTGCTTATATACTCTTTGACCACATACAGGTGGGGGAGGCATAACATCATGACACAAGCTTACAACTACATACAGGTGGGGATTCACAAAACATACATTTCACAGATTCCTCCAATGTCTCTCCCCTCCCTCCATTGACTAAGGGGCATGCTATTCCTAGGATTCAAAGAGGGGGAGAAAGAAAGCAATATACAAATTCTATCTCCTATTGAAAGAGCAAGAAAGTTCTTCAAATACCTTACCACAACATATTTACTTATTATGAATAAAAAATATGTGAGAGTGAGTATATATGAATGCTTTCAAATTAGGAAAGAAAACAAAGAGAAAATGATCTCTACCAAATTAAAACAAACTCTTAGAACCTGGAAGTTTTGTTACTTCATGATGTACAGTGATACCTCGGTTCTCGAACATAATTCGTTCCGGGAGAACGGTCGAGAACCAAATTGTTCGAGAACCGAAACAATGAAACCCATAGGAAATAATGGAAACTGGATTAATTTGTTCCAAGCCCCAAAAATATGCCTATTTACTGGTGCTTTCTCACAAATAACGACTTCATTGATGCTGTCACCTGCTAACTCTTTTTCTTTAATGAAAATAAGAAGCAGCTTCTCCATTTCCTCCATTATCTGAGGCCTTTGCTTTGTTAACAATGTAACACCTTTGGCAACATTGGCAGCCTTGATAACAGCTTTATTCTTAAGGAAAGTTGAGATAGTAGATCTTGGCATGCCATACTCAGCAGACAGATCTGAAACACGTGTGCCCTGTTCATATTTGGCAATGATTTCTTTTTTCAGCTCAATCGTTGTTCTCACAGCTTTCCGCTTACCTTTGTCTGCATTACCACTTCTGGCTTTCTTTGGACCCATGTCTAAGGGTTAAATTCAGTGTACAAAGCGTGCACAAAGCGTGAGTCTCTCCACAAAGCGTGAGTCTCACCACAAAGCGTGACTCTCACCACAAAGCGTGACTCTCACCACAAAGCGTGACTCTCTCCACAAAAACGTGATTCTCTCTCTCCACAAAGCGTGACAAAGCGTGACTCACACTGATGACGCAGGCAAGGCGCGCTCGGCCGAATGAACGCCATTCGGCTCAACTTGGCTAATCTCGGACGTTCGAGTTCCAAATATTTGTTCGGATTCCAAGACAAAATTTTCTCGAATTTCCTGGTCGAATACCGATTTGGTCGAAAGTCAAGGCGTTCGAGAACCGAGGTATCACTGTATATCCCATTTCCACTCTGAAATGAAAGAAAATGAGCATTTCAAAGCTGAAATACACTGCTCACAAAAATTAGGGGATCAGGGCACATGATCCGATACTCCATGACTTTCAGCCTTTTGTACAGTGCATTCTCACCAATGAAATAAAAGTTGGTTTTGCACTCATTTGCATAATCAAACAACTTTCTTTGACTTGTCATTTGCTTTTCCAATGTTCTTAATTTAAGAAAATCAAATGCTTTTTTAAATTGCTTCATTTTCATTTTGAAATATCCCCTCATTTTTGTGAGCAGTATATATCACTGTATTAGGAAAAATGAGAAGCATCTTCAGTATGGAATAAAAATAAAAGTAAAAACAGAAGTACCATGACGAAACCTATCTGTTCTAATATAAAACAGGGCTCAACTAAGAAACAAAATGTCAATTCCATCACCGAGGAAAAAGGATCTACTGGAGAAGGGAAAAATCTGCCCCTTACCCCTTAGAAAGATCTATACACATTAGTGGGTGCCCAGAACAATGCCTGATCCTTAATAAATACTTGTTAAATAAATGAATAATATCAGATCAAGAAACTCAATTAAAAAAAAAGAGGAAAGTCGTTTGGCCCTGGGTGGGTAGCTACGGTGCCAGAGCATCCTCCCTGTATGGCCACGGTCCAGGTTCCACCCACTGACCAGTCACATGCAGAATAAAGAATGTATAAATAAGTGGAACAAATTGATGACTCTCTCTAAGAAAATCAATATTTTTTTAAAAAAAGAAACTCAATTTATGGGGATAAATGGTCAAATTGATAACTTAAAAAGAAAGCAAGCTGAACAGCAATAAGAAGACAGGTTTTTAGAAGGAACCGGGGTAGAAAATGAGAATGAAAAAGAGTACTCAGTAAAATTAAAAATAAGTATATCCAAGAGGCTGGGGAAAGTGGGGAGGAGAGTGAAGCCCAGGGTGGCCTGCTGTCCGTACTTTTACCAGTGGGTGTGTAAACTCGTGCCGGTGCAGACGTCCATGCCTAAGTGATCACTTCCATAAAAGAGAAGAGGGAGAACGGCCAGACTCATTTCATGAGTGAACTACTTTTATGCCAAAACCAGATACAGACAGTACCAGAAAAGAAAATTACAGGATCATTTCAGTTACATTCACAGTCATAAAAGTCCAGAATAAATGACTAGCTAGCCAGACTCAACAGTCTATTAGAAAAATAAAACATCACGGTCAATTAGGGTTTATTCTAGGAATGAAAGAATGTTCAAGGAAGGTCAAATTACAAGTCTAGAAGGCAGAAAGGCTATGGTTATAACTTTCCTCTGCCAGAAAAGTTCTTTTCCATCAGAAAAAGAAACCTTTACTTCAACACGTCCAAAAGCCTCCAGTCAGCACAGTGAAGGAGTAACTTCTCCAGGGTCGGAGAGGAGGCCTCCTCATTATGGACCCTGGCCAGCATGCAGCACAGCAGTCACCTGAGGGCCACTCGCTGCTACGCTGACCCTCCTGAATCCATGAGTGTGTTTGCTAGGTCTTGATTGACGAGGGGAAAATGTTTGCCGTTCCTGTTGCCGCAGAGTAAGGTCAGCAGCCATCATCACAATGAAGGGCTTTACAGCGTTACTGTGATTACCCCGAAGTCTTGCCAATATGCCCCAAATGTAAATGTCTCTAAGTACCAGGCATTTGTCTTTGTTTCTCGTAGTCTTAAAGGTGTTTCTAGGATGCCAGTATCTTTTAACTGGAATGACGTGTATGACAACAAAAAACTGTGCATGAGCATAGCCCGGTTTTGAATATGGAACTAACCAAAATTTACCTATAGAGCCTAGCTAAGCAACTCTTCACAGGCAAGGGCTGCTGTCTCTATTCTCTGGTTTTCCCTACAGATTTCAAGACGGTGTAGCTGCATGGAGCTGATAAGTACCCGTTAAAACTGATTTGAACTGATTTGAGGTTGAGGGTAAATATGAACGTTTCTATGACTAGAAGAACAGCCACTTCATAGAAAGAGGCATAGGTCCTACTAAAAATGTGGAAGTTAGAATCTCCTACCCTAAGTGAACATTTGAAGATTTAGGGTCAATCTAACAGATGTAGCATAATTTTTTTTATTCACATGAAATAAGTACCAGATCATTCAGAATAGAACCTGTAATCACTCATCTCCTTGCTTCCAGAATCAATCTTTCCATGGCCATTCAGCTAATTTATAGTGGGTTGGCATGGAGGACTATACATGAACTGAAAGAAAGGTATAGATGAGGACTCTTCACAAGGTTGTTTACATTTATGATGGGGGAAGGGGACAGCAGAGAAAACAAAAAGGCTGGGAGGAGAGGAGCGGGGTGGGAGGGGAGGAGCAGGCTGAGGGCTAGGAGCAGGCTGGCAGGGGAGGAGCAGGCTGGAGGGGAAGAGCAAGCTGGAGGGGAGGAGCGGGGAGGAGCGTGCTGCGGGGGAGGAGCAGGCTGGCGGGGGAGGAGCGGACTGGAAGAGGAGGAGTGGGCGGGGGAGGAGCGGGCTGGTGGGGAAGGAATGGGCTGGAGGGGGAGGAGGGGGAGAAGTGAGGGAGGATTGGGCCGAGAGTGAGGAGTGGGCCAGGGAGGGGAGGAGCGGGCTGGCGGGCGAGGAGCGGGCTGGGGGCGAGGAGGGGGCTGAGGAGGGGAGGAGCGGTCTGGCAGGCGAGGAGGGGGCCGGGGAGGAGAGGAGCGGGCTGGGCAGGAGGAGGAGTGGGCCAGGGAGTGGGAGGAATGGAGGAACGGGCTGCAGAAGAGGAGCGGCCGGGAGGGGGCGGAGCAGGCTGGCAGGCGAGGAGGGGGCGGGGAAGGGGAGGAGCAGGCTGGCCGGCGAGGAGGGGGCGGGGAAGGGGAGGAGCGGTCTGGCGGGCGAGGAGTGGGCGGGGAGGGGAGGAGCGGGCTGGCGGGCGAGGAGGGGGCGGGGAAGGGGAGGAGCAGGCTGGCGGGCGAGGAGGGGGCGGGGAAGGGGAGGAGCGGGCTGGGCAGGGGAGGAGGGTGATTTGGAATCCCTTTCAAGCAAGCCGTGGGCTGTGGGACTGGCTGCAGACTTCATGGCAGGCAGAGGTTCTAATGACACTGCCTGATGTCTACTACCAGCCCGGCTCAGAACTCACAACAACATGTTCAGTATTTGTTCCTCACACCAGTGGGGGAGGGGGACAACCAAGGGGAGGTGGGCAAACCATGGTGCTGAGCTGAGGTGACTGGCAGCACCCCTTCCTCAGCTGCTCCTGGGCCACATAGCCGCCCACCTGGAACCACACGGGGAAAGGCCTGGTGCGTGGATGGGGCCACTGGGGACAGCGCACTACATTGGAGGTGGAAGGAGGGATACTGCACCCCTACGGGCCTTGTCCACCAACCCCAGCTCTCCCTCTCCATCTGTGGGCACTGCGGTTGGCCCAGTGCTTCCAGGGCTCCCAGCCCCTGACACCGTCTCAGCTGTCCTCTCTGCTCGCTGCAGCCTACATCCAACCTCCTGTTCGCACCGTCCGCAGCCCTTGACAAGCTGAAAAGGGCTTTTTCTTCTCCTTTGGGAATGCTCCCATTGAACAGAAGAGCGAGGTCTGAGTCGTGTGACCCTGTCTCCTGCCGAGCTGATCGGTCTATGGATAACCATCTGATTTAGACCCTCAGCCAGTTCTTGCTGAGGGTTTTAACTTGAGTCGGGGACCCCGAGATGGAAGTCGTGGTTGGGCGGGGCGCAGGCGCACAGTGACAGTGTGGGTGGATGTCTGGCCCAGGCAGCTCCAGGCTGCGGCAGAGGGGGTCACGGCCCACTGAGTGTGACCCGAGATGGGGGTGGGCCGGGAGGACGGGGGTGGATACTAGTTGACTACTGCACGGGGAATGTTGGTGTTTCTGGTTTGATGGCCGCTTCTGATGGTGCTGAGAAACTCAAACTTCAAAATTATTGGTCTAAGGAGCCTTAGAACTATTTTGTGGCTCTCTTGAATGAAGCATTTGTTGCCCATGGCCAAAGCCGAGACGCTGAGAAGCTGGCACAGAACTGATATTGGGGGTTTCTCAGGTAGACTGCTGGTTCAGTTCACAGCCCAAGGACATTTCTTTGCTGAACATCAGAGTGGCAGGTTACATTTCCAAGGATGACTGCAACAATTTCTCCTGACCCGTGCGCTCTGCTGGAGTGTCAGCTGGACGCTCAGAAGAGGTGGAGTGTCTGTCTTCCCTTTGAATCTGGACTGGGCCTGGGACTACCTTCACCAATAGAATGAAGCAGAGGTGATAATTTGAGACTTTCAAGTCCCAGTATTAAAGAAAACCCAGCAGCTCCCATTTTTGTGTTCTGGGGGAAGCCAACCTCCAAGTTAATACGGTACCACAAGTATGTGAGGATGCCTCAGCTACCTCTGTGGACAGGCCATGTGGAGAGACAGATGCCTGGAGAGCCCCCAGCTGTTCTGTCCAAACTGACTGTGGAACCAGATAGGGAGTTGGGAAGTCACCTTGGACATTGCAGCCCTAGCATACAAAGGAGACTAGACTTGCTGAAGAGGGTTTCTGGTGGTCTGTTGCATTGGTGGCCTTCAGTGAATCTCACCTCTCAATATTCACGGTCATGCACAGTTCTCTTCCCTTGAATCTGGGCTAGCCATCTTTTAGCCAATAGGATGTGGATGTTGTTGCGCCAGTAGTAGGCCTAGGTATGGCAGTTTCCCCTTTTGGATTTTTAGGAGCTTTGAGCTGCCATATAAGGGGTCCAGCTACCCTGGAAGATAAGCCACACAGAGAGGCCATGTGGAGAGGTCTTTTGGAAAGGGGAGGCCCTGAGATCACAAAAAGAAAAAAGCTCAGATATCAAGTGCTCAACTAAGCCCAGCCCACAGCCAACCTTCCTGCTGAAGGCTAAGCACAGATGACCAGTGGCAAGACCAGCAGAATCACCCAGCTAAGCTCCATCCAGACCACACCATCTTGAGTGAAGCAAATGGTTGTTGTTTTAAGTCACCAAATTGCAGAGTTGGCCCTGGCTGGTTGGCTCAGTGGTAGAGCATCGGCCTGCCGTGCAGAAGTCCCGGGTTCGATTCCTGGCCAGGGCACACAGGAGAAGCGCCCATCTGCTCCTCCACCCCTCCCCCTCTCCTTCCTGTCTCTCTCTTCCCCTCCCGCAGTGAGGCTCCATTGGAGCAAAGATGGCCCAGGCGCTGGGATTGGCTCCTTGGCCTCTGCCCCAGGCGCTAGAGTGGCTCTGGTCGCAACAGAGCGATGCCCCAGATGGGCAGAGCATCGCCCCCTGGTGGGCAGAGCGTCACCCCCTGGTGGGCGTGCCGGGTGGATCCGGTCAGGTGCATGCAGGAGTCTGTCTGACTGTCTCTCCCCGTTTCCAGCTTCAGAAAAATACAAAAAAAAAAAAAAAAAAATGCAGAGTTGGTCACACAGCAATAGATAATGAGCAACCAGGTAAGAGTAGGGTCCTAAAAGTTCACACTTAGAATGAGAGTAGTGTAGCTCTCTGTCCACTGGTCTTGGGCTTGGCCACGTGATCTGATCTGGCTAATGGAATGCAAGCAGGGCATGCTGTGTATTCTTTGCTTCAGACAGTTCAGATGGTTTGGCTGTATCTCATGTATCTGGTCCTGTGCCATGAGAAGAGCTGCCATGTGACGCAGGCTCTTCAGCCTGTGTTCCAGAGTACAAACATGTTGGGCAGACCTGCTCAGAGCAGAACCAGCACAGCCAATCCACGGATCAATGAGCAAGAAACGTGTTTATTGTCATAAGCCACTGAGAGCTAAGATTTGAGGTTGCTGCTGCTGTAAAAATGGACTAAATGCTTGGTCAACCAAATATCTAAATCCTTCCTTCACTGAAACCGCTGCCACTTCCTGATGTGCCTCCCTTGCAGCTAAATTTCAAAATCCCTCTTTTGCCCCACTTTTAGTTGAAAGGTGGATTCTGACTCAAAACAAACTGGATAGTGTTAAGCATAATCAGAATAGAAAGGAGTTACACTATTGAATGCAAATGATAGAAATGTGTTCATCTTATTGCCAAATCTCTGAGGAAATTTTTGTGGGCTGGGAGTTTTGAGATGTTTGATCAGAGACTGAAGAATGTAACATGTTGTCAGTTTATTGTCATAGTGATACTGTATTCAGTATGCTAGCTAAGGCCGCTAGCTGGGGTTCTAAGGGATTGGATTGACTAATATAAATACTGCCCAATATCTGTACCATGCTAGGTGACAGTGAAGGGGCATATTGGAGAGGTCTGGCTCCTGAGTCTGATTCTTGTATACCTTCTTCTCAGACTTCTCAGAAGACCTTTCATGGTACACAGCAGCATGGCCATGATTTTCTGCTCTCAGAACAGATACCTCCCTCTCCTTCTGTTGTCAAAGCAGTGTGCTGCTCCTTGCTCTTCTGGGACCATGGCTGATCTCTGAATGGACTGGCCATCTTCTGATGACTCAGGAACAGATGCTCGGGCAGAGCACACAGAGGCACGTCTTTGGAATTCTACATGCCGCATGGAGGTTTGTAAAGCAATACCTAATCCAGACCCCATGGCCTTCCAACACCTCGTGATGGTGGCCACATTTCCCTCTCTTTAGGTACTACAATGTTCCTGTGAAGTTGCTTTGAGAAACCCAAATGGCTCCAGTTTTACTTCTCATGAAGCTCTACAAGCAGCTCTGCAGGTTAGCCCCCCTCACTGCCTGTCTTATCCAGCGGGACCGTGTTCCATGCACGCTCCTATTGAAAAGAGCAAGGCTTACTGAAAGAGGGAAATGTTAGTAAAGCTGAAATTCACAGAAAGCCCAATTCACACAGAGATGGTTATCATTTTATATTTTTCTAAGATCCTCAAGGAAAACCCTTTACATCATAAGGACTGACATAAGAATTTAAAATAAGATAAGGGAATAGAATGGTAAACATATTGACTCCTTTGAGTTACAGTGGTAATTCAGGAGTATTTTATCTAGTGTTTATTAACATTTAAATACATTGTTCTAGGAACTGATAAAACTAGGAAATAAAGGGAAAATTTGGATAATCCTATGTTCACTATTCAGATTTTCATGACTTAGCCAGTGGAGTGGCACCAACGTTGGCTTCAGTACTGAATGTCTGGCCGTTAGCCGTTGGGTGGGTATGACGTATTTTATACACAAATCCTATAAAAATTAATCCCCCTAGCACCACAGCGGCTGCGATGGCAATAAGTGTGTGTCCTGGAAATGGTAGTGGCACTTGGTCGACATAAATCTGCAACAGAAAAAACAAAGTCTAAATCGAGTAAGTCAAAACACTGAACTTTATATGATTCCCACATGGTGGGGATCCTGTTTCTCATTTAGCAAAATCCTGCCCAGACTTATTCAGCATCCACAAAGCTTGGAAACAGTCTCTTTGACAATTTGGTAAGAAACAATTTGGTTACAATAGGCAGGGAATAAGAATTCTATCTATTATCCTGTACTGTTGTCTAGTGGCAGAGGTAGGCAGCTGGAATCCTTAGATGGCAGGAAAACGTGCTGCATTGTTCTAGAAGAATGGGCTGTGGGAAGGGGTTAGGGAATGGGCAGCAGGGAAGGTACTTCCTGAGCAGGAGCTTGAAAAATAAAGGGCTTCACAGAAGAAAAGGAGGAAAGGGACATTCCAATTAGAGGGAATGAGCTGTGCTCTCTCTGGCTCTCACCACTTTAGAGAGTCCTCTAAGTGCTGACATACAGGAAAAAGTTCCCCTCTGCCTGAGTGGATAGTTAGTAAAACAGGGCCCTGGAGGAGAGGATTATTGACAGGGAGGCACAGAGATGTCTTTTGCTCTGAGACCTTGGGTAAGGGTGGGTCTCATTTATGCTAAACGTAGAGGCTGGGGCATGTGGAGACCAAGGTGGTGCAAGCCCAGTGGCTTGTGTTTTCTCGGTGAAGCAGGAGGCAAGATCATCTTTTGAGATAGAAAAAAGTGGAGGTAAGTGGAAATAGAAGAATGGAGAATGTGGGAAAACACTAATTGATAAAAGAAAGGATTGATATGGGTATAACTCCGATTAAAGGTGCCACCATCCTCCCAGGAACCCAAGGAGGTAGCTGTTTCTTAGAAACAGTCCCCATAGACGGTCATTTCCTTTACAACTCCTTTTCAATTCATTATTTCCATTCCACTTTCAATACTGTGACTGTGAGCTTTATTACCTCCCTCTGTATAAATGAGCTGCTCTAATAGCTGCCTTTCCAAGCTGTCATCCATATGGACATACTAACATTGCCAGAATAATCATCTTAAATACCAGCCTGTCTATAAAACACTTTTTTTAAAAAAGTGAGGTTGCTTTATTTGCAACTAAAAGAATCTTGACGATATAGAATTGGTACCAGAAGTAGGTGTTATGAGCAACAGAATTTAAAAGGTAGATCTGGCCAAGTGGTGTGGAAAGCAGAGAAACCATTCTTTGCAATCTTGAAATATAATTATCCTCATGCTAATAGATTAGCTGGTTTAACCATCTCCTGTTGTATGTTAGGGCTCAGATTATGTGTCCAAGGGTACTGGAATGTTAGGGACTTGATAGGAAAATGCTAGATATTGAATGTGATCTACTGCTTGTGGTCTTTGCTGTGGAACTTCAAGACAAAAATCTTCTAACCTGGATCATCAGAGGAGATTGTATAATTAGTTTTATTAAGAAAGATCTGGTTTGTTTGTGACCGATGAAGGAGACAATTGTGTGCCACATGTAATTGCAAATGTGAATTTTCTTTTCTATGCCAAGGTTAGGGAGGGAACTGTTCGTTGTAATTATAATATCCCCCCCCCCCATCCCTCTGTCCTGTTTCTTCAAGGTTGGATATGGCCCCTCCTAGTCCAATAGCCCTAATGGCTGACAGTAGCTCCTGGAGCTACAAGCTCCCTTGTTTAATATGTTCAGGAAAGAGCAAGTCCATGTCCCAGACTCATGAAGAAAAGTCCTGTAATTCACTCTCATTGGACTGCTGTAGACCACCTCCCCATTCCTGAACACCTTTTTAAAAAAACAAACAAACAAAAAACGTTTAATAGCTTCTCATTGCTGACAGGAATGTTGGAAGGTTCTTATTCTGACATTCAGTGTCTTCCACAATTTGACCCTAACCTACCTGCTTTCTTGTATATAATCTTACAGTCCAGCCAAATAAATATAAGCTATTTAAGAGATGAGCTTTATGCTTTCCCACATATGCGTCTTTGCTTCTGCTGTTCTCTCTACCCAGAATGCTTTTTAGTCCCTTACCAGATGATCCAAAAATTTCATTTGCTTAATTAAGCCATCCATTATACTTGAAGAGTAGAAATCTCCAGCACCTCTGAATCCTGCTTTCTCCGGTGAAACTACTACCTCTAGAGTTCTGGAATACAGTTTTTCTTCAGATGTTTCCCCTCCAATCTTCTTTGTCCAATTATTCCACTCCATGTTGGAAAAAAGGTTATATCCCAGTGCCATAAAGGAGTATGTTTTAGACACCCTGTACTTCTGCCAAAATCATTCAATTTGTACTTCTTTTTTTTTTTTCTTTTTTTTTTTCTTTTTTTTTTTCTTTTTTTTTTGTATTTTTCTGAAGTTGGAAATGGGGAGGCAGTCAGACAGACTCCCGCATGTGCCCAACCAGGATCCACCCGGCACGCCCACCAGGGGCGATGCTCTGCCCATCTGGGGCGTCGCTCTGTTGCAACCAGAGCCATTCTAGTGCCTGAGGCAGAGGTCACAGAGCCATCCTCAGCGCCCGGGCAAACTTTGCTCTAATGGAGCCTCGGCTGCAGGAGGGGAGGAGAGAGACAGAGAGGAAGGAGAGGGGGAGGGGTGGAGAAGCAGAGGGGCGCTTCTCCTGTGTGCCCTGGCTGGGAATCGAACCCGGGACTCCTGCACGCCAGGCCAACGCTCTACAACTGAGCCAACCAGCCAGGGCCAATTTGTACTTCTTACAAAGAATTTATTTAAGTAATCATAGTGCAGTTAGCAAGATCAAGAATTAACACTGAGACAATGCTATTATCACATCTACAGATCTTATTCAAAACTTGTCAATTATCCCCAAAATGTCCAAGATCATGCTTTGTATGCTGTTGTCTCAGGATACTTTCAAAACCAGCTTTCAACTGTCATAAGAAATTTTTCACTTTTTAAAAATTATTTCTTAATGATTATTTTCCTTTATTAACTGTGCAATTACTTTCTTTTTACTTTTACTCATTTTTGTGGTTCTTCCTTTGTACTTGAAGCTTCATTTTCCTTTGTTTATACTTTGTTTTAGCTGGAAGAACTTTCTTAAGCATTTTTAAAGTTTTGTCTACAATGGATTATCTTAGTTTCCTTTATCTGAGAATGCCTTTATTTTTCTTTCATTCCTGAAGAATATTTTCTTTTTTCTCAAAAAAAATTTTTAAATTGAATTTAGAGAGAGAGAGGAAGAGAGAAAGACAGAATCATCGATTTGTTGTGCTACTTATTTATACATTCACTGGTTAATTCTTTCATGCACCCTGATGTGGGACTGAACCCTCAATATTGACATATGGAGACAATGCTCCAAACAATTGAACTAGCTGGCCAGGGCCAAGGATATTTTCACTAGGTATAAAATCCTGGGTTGACAGTCCTTTCTCTCCCCTAATCCCCTTCCCCAGCACATTAAAGATGTTATACAACTTTCTTCTAGCGTTTTTGGTTTCTGATGAGAAATCTCTTATGTGTAGTGTTGCTTTCCTCTGGCTGCTTTTGAAATGTTTTTTTTTTTTTTTATCTTTGCTTTTTAGTAGTTTGATTATGATGTGTTTAGGCATACTTTCTTTGAATTTATCTTGTTCAGGATTCATTAAGCTTCTTGAATATGTAAATATATGCCCTCACCAATTTTCAGCCTATATTTCTTCAAATACATATTTTTTTAAATGGGAATTTATTGTCTCACAGCTTTGGAGGCCAGAAGCCTGATATCAAGGTGTCATTTGGCAGGGTTGGTTTCTCTTTGGGGACTCGGAGGGAGACGCTGCTTCATGTTCTTAGCTGCTGGCGGTCACTGGCCATTCCTGGTGCTCCCTAGTGTGGCAGCGTCACTCCAGCCTCTGCCTCTGTCCAACAGACACGAGCCATTCTCCCTGGAGCTATTCAAATATCCTTTTCTGCACCAATCTCTTTTTTCCTCTCCTTCATGGATTCTGGTGACATAAATGCTAGACCTTTGATATTATCACATAAGTCTCCAGGGCTAATCTCTTAAAAATCATTTTTCTTCGGGCTAGAATTCTACTGGTTTATTTTCAAACACAATTTTTTTTTTTTTTTTTTGTGACAGGGCCAGAGAGAGAGGCAGAGATACGGATAGACAAGGACAGACACGCAGAAAGGGAGAGAGATGAGAAGCATCAATTCTTCGTTGTGGCACCTTAGTTGTTTATTGATTGCTTTCTCATATGTGTCTTGATTGGGGGCTACAGCAGAGCAAGTGACCCCAGCTCAAGCCAGCAACCTTGGGCTTCAAGCTAGCAAATTTTGGGCTCAAGCCAGCGACCATAGGGTCATGTCTATGATCCCACACTCAAGCCAACGACCCCATGCTCAAGCTGGTGAGCCCGCACTCAAGCTGGCGACCTCGGAGTTTCGAACCTGGGCCCTCTGCATCCCAGTCCAATGCTCTATCCACTATGTTGTTGCCTAGGCAGGCGCAATTATTTTATTTTCTCTGCCATATCCATTCTGCTGTTCAGTCTGTCCAGAGACTTAAAAATTTTTAAATATCATATTTTCAGCTCTAAAATTTCCATTTGGTTCTTTTTTATAGAGCTTCGATTTCTCTGCTGAAAATATCTCCCCTTTCATTTACTTGAAAATGGTGCATGGTTATAATAGTCATTGTGCTGGTTTAAAATATCTGATAATTCCATTTGTTGTCATTTGCTGATTGTCTTGTCTATTCAGAACTGGTTATATTTTCTTAGATCGTGGTATATTGAGTAATTTTGGATTGTATCTAGACATTTAAGATACTGTGTTGTGAGGCCCTGGTTCTGTGAAGAATTCTCTGGAAAATGTTGCTTTTCTGTTTGTTTTAGCAGTCAATAGCACTAGTTGCACTGCGATCACAAGTTATGCTCATCCTCTGAGGGTGGTGGCTCCAAGGTCAGTTCAGTGTCAAAGCCTCTACTATTCTGTGTCTTCCTGGTTCCTGGGCCTCTCGGGTGATTCTGGAGCATAAGTGGTGTCTCTGTGCTGCTTTTATTTTGAAGCCTGTGCTGTGCATCTTCAGGTGCGTGCTGCTCGTGTGCTGTGTGGTACCTGTGCTAGTTCACGTACAGAATCGGGGCTCTCCTTCTCCAGCGCTCTTCTCTCAGCGACCCCCACACCCACTTCTGCTCCCAGAGGCCCTTTCCATGTCCTCTGGAAAGACAGCCAGGAGTCTATGAGGATTTTAGCCCCCTGTACTATTGTGTCATTCCCTGAAATGGGGACTGCCTTTGGAACAGAAAGGCGAGAAAGAGAAGAGGGAGGAAAATAATGGGGGTTTCCTCTGACACTCTTCATACGGCAGGTGCCTCTTCCCCTAATTCCTTATCGGGTGGGATGGACTTCCTCAGCACTGCCCCGTGGCTGCCCAGCACCGTAGGTGTGAGACCCAGCACTGGGTGGCCCTGGGGCAGGGCCTGGGGAGCAAATGGAAAGGAAGATGGGGGAGGGGGAGATTGCTTTTGTTATCAATAATGTGGTGTGAGTACTTGACATTGATCAATTTAATCAAATCCTCATTTCGTCCCATTTGCCCCAGGCAGATGAGCAGGGCACATCATGGGGTGATTCGGGGAGGCTGATTTTGATTGGATTCTTTATTTCAAGCTTTTCGAGTATTTCAGACTTGACGATGGCAGCACACCCAACCAAAGGTAGGACGACATGGGGAACTCCAATGCTACAGACGTAGGTGTCTGTGGGAAGGTGAGGGGGAGAGTAAAGGCATTAAAAGCCAGACAACTGAGCTCAATATGGAAGGCAGAGAGGGACAAAAATAAATATAGGTGCTCATTAGAATTTCCCTGGCATTGTCAGTCCTGCCAGCCGTCATGCGCCCTGCCTGCATCGTTGTGACAGCATCACCACCCTTCTTCAGGACCCCTGTCTCCAAGCCTTGTCTAGCACACAAATTCTGCCATTTGTTAATCTTCAGTGTCATTTGGACAGAGGCTTGTCATGTGACTTCCTCAGCCCCCCCCTTGATACCTGTGCGTTCACTGTACCTGAAATTCTTCTTCTAAGTTACAAAAGGTGAACCCAGAAACAATGGACACTCTGAAGTGAAAAAGCTCAGAGCCCTGTGGAAAAAACACACCCGGTCATTAGCAGTCTCGACCCGTGTGTTCCTTGAAATAAATATATACACCACTGGGGCCACTTCCCCGATAGATGAGGCATTAAAAAGCTCGATCCCCTGAAGGCTCTGGGCATATACTGCATTTTTCAAAATGAAAACAGAAGGAGAAGGACAAGAGTTTGCAGCAGAGGGATTCGATAGCTGCTACTGTACTTTATATTTAGGGTGAAGAAACAGAAATATGAAACCTAACATGTCCTTGACTCATGTTGAGCTAATCCTCATATTCATGGTTATGTCCTCATGATATGTCCCCTCACTTTCACTGGCTTTCTCAACAGTTCCCTAGATTCTCTCAGCTGCGTTCTTACGGGCAGCTGGAACCAGAGGATGTGTCTGTCCGTGCATATGCAGGTGAAGGGTACTGAGCCCATTTTCCCCTAACTTTTGGAAACACACTTTCTGCTTCACCTTAATAGATAACGTATTTGTTTTGCTTGCTAGCTCAAAAAAAGAAATCATAAGTGAATGCTAAATTCAACTTTCAGATGCCTTTAGAAATGATAACATCGAGGGAAATGGAGGAAAAGTGAACACTCTCCATTATCCTTTCAGGATGCTATTTCGACCATTCATGAATGCCTATACTTTAAAACCAGTCTTAGTTTGGACACAGACATTTTATCTCAACTCAAGCCAGAAAAAACAAAAATACTGCCCACTTACCGTTATACTTAAGTTGAGGCCTAAAGGATTATACACTGAAGTATGAAGAAGAGATTCTAGGTAAGTCTTCAGTTTTCTTATATTTGCTGGGACAGTGTGTTCTAAAAGTACACGAAGCATATTTTAAGCACACATATGCTATTTTCTCACTTTCTGTACAATTTTTTACATCCATTAAGGTGCAGTGACAGGTTCCACTCTGACATGACTAAGCTGTCCTATGCTTTTAGTTCTGCTTGTCTTTGTGGAGGATAAATTTAGGGGAGATTAGGCCTGTTTTTCCCATTGCATCTTCTCCGGGGTATCATCAAAAAGGACAAGACCTCTGACCACCTTAATTCGGGCTGACTTTTTCTTCCAGCTCCGTGCTTGTGACCAGTCCTGACCTGCACATACTTTGTGTCTTTGGCAATGAGATAATTTCAGAACCACCTAAGTGGTTAGTAAGTGATTTTAAATTAGGTGGCAGAAAAGTTTCACAATAGGATCACTGAAACCTTTTCTCAAAAAGTGATCAGTTACTCCTGCTTTTCTTATAATTCTTTCTAAACTGAGATGCATAGTGTGGGAGCTGGGGATCGCAGTGGTGTAATGGTATACAGGATCTAAAGGAGTAAAAAGAAAAGCTCTCATCATAGCATTTGCGAATTCCTGTGGTGTAAATACTCTTCCTATGGCTAATATCGAGTTACCAATGGTTTAACAACCAGTATGCAAAATGCTTGAAGGTTTAAGAATCAGTGCTCAAGAGCCAGTAACAGCAGGCTACATAAAATGGGATGTTAGTTAAAACAAAATAATAGTAGTTTTCTTTACCGATTTTTCATTCCAAAAATGCATATGTTGGGCAGAGTAAGATACACTGAATATCAAATGTCTGGATATTTGGTAACATTAATGACTGATCAAAATTTCACTTAATTCTATTATCTATCTGTTTCCTTAAAGTGTTCATATATAAACAAACACAAAACATGCAATAAAAGACTACATATTTGAGGTAAAATTGAGTTGTGGAAAATTTCACTTTTCTTATTTAAAAATATTTGTATATTTTTTCAATTATTTTACTATAGAATCTTTTTCCCCCCCTTCTTTTCCAAGTGAGAGGAGGGGAAATAGAAAGACAGATTCTTGCATGCACCTCAACTGAGATCTACCCAGCAACCCTTGTCTGGGGCTGATGATCTGCCCATCTGGGGCCATAATCACAATTGAACTATTTTTAGCGCTTGAGGCAGAGGTTCCACAGAACCATCTTCAGCACCCAGGGCTGATGTGCTCAAACCAACAGAGCCACAGCAGTGGGAGGGGAAGAGAGAGAAAGAAAGAGAAGGGGGAAGGGGAGGGGTGGAGAAGCAGATGGTCACTTTGTGTGCCCTGACCGGGAATTGAACCTAGGACTTCCACATGCCTGGCCAGTGCTCTTGCACTGAGCCAACTGGCCAAGGCTATTTTACCATAAAATTTTTAAGAAATGTCCTCATATAAATAGAAGGTAAATCCAATAGAAGGTAAATCCAAAAGGCAACACCTTTTGTAGCCTCTGTAACATTGCATGCACAGTGATAGGAGATGCTTAGGCCAACATGTAGCACAAATGGAATCAGTCAGTTTTGCTGCTAATCTACAAGATAGCTTTCAAATACTTTACAGTTCAAATTCTTCAAAAATGCTTTTATGCCGCAGAATCCAGGTCACTGGAAGTGATGGTGAAATAAGTGGGAGACAACAGAATGAACAGCAATGTGCCAACTGATTTAAATTCTTTTCAAGCACTCGTGGCTGCCTAGTAAACCACTCATCTAGGTAATAGCAATATCACTTACAAGATAAAATAATTATAGAAAAAAAAGCAAACCTACGGAGTTTCCAGTTTTCCCTCTTATTCACTTCCGTCACAGTGACCAGGTAGTGAGTTTTTATGGGGATGTGCCCATCCTCACTGGAAATATGCAAAGCAATTGGATATTCTGTCACTGGAAACTTATAACGAGGAACCTAAAGTGCAAATGCCAAGAATGAATGTCAAGTTGGAAAATTCAATACTAACTTGATTTCCTGGTAAAGAATACATAGCTTCATTCCCAAGAGTCTGGCTACTCTAAATGAAATAGGCTTCTCAGGGTTTCTGACAACAAAAATCTGTCTTACAGCAGAATCAATGTGAACTCCAAAAGTAATACAGAAACACTGTGGCAACAAAACTTCTAACTTTCTATGGGCCTTTCCCATAGGACTTTACTATGAGGATATGCAAACATTTTGGCTAACCCATATCCCATAAGGCACTGCATGACCTGGATCCTGTCTGGTTCCCTTACACCTCTCTCCCTGCTGGTCATGGTCTTTCAGCCACTCTTTAAACTCAGGCTTTGTAAGCGAGTTCAAATCTAACTCCAACACATATGAATGATGTGATCTTTGGCAAAGTACCTGGCTTTGCTGTGCCTCAAGTGAAATCGTGGAGAAGGCTTAGAGCAGTATTTGGTAGATAGTAAATGTTTAAGAAATACTGTAATTCAGCAAGGGGGGAGTTTGTAGAGGTATATAATAATAACCCTCAAAATTTATTGATTGTGACTCTCTGTCCAATATTGTATTGTGATTTTATCTTTACATAAAAGATACCTTTCATATAAAATCACTTAATATACTGCTATGTATAGTCTTACAAGGCATTTGAGGTAGGCACACTTGAAAGATATGAAGTATACTGTTAACTTGGTTAATGCAAACCCCATCATGAAGCTGATGCATCTTTGAATTCTTTTAAACTAATAGAAGGAAACACCTGACACACTCTTTACCAACATATTACAGTGTCTGTATTTTGTCACTACTACCAGACCGAGCTTTTTGATAATAAGGATTTCAACTCCTATTATACTAGAACTTGATAGACATTAGATACTAAATTTTCTTTTTAGCAACAGAGACAGAGGGACAGATAGGGACAGACAGACAGGAAGGGAGAGAGATGAGAAACATCAATTCTTTGTTGCGGCACCTTAGTTGTTCACTGATTGCTTTCTCATATGTGCCTTGACGGGGGGGGGGGGGGGGGAGGGCTACAGCAGACCGAGTGACCCCTTGCTCAAGCCAGCGACCTTGGGCTCAAACTGGTGAGCCCGCGCTCAAGTCAGATGAGCCCATGCTCAAGCCAGTGACCTTGGGGTTTCAAATTTAGGTCCTCTGCATCCCAGGCTGATGCTCTATCCACTGTGCCACCACCTGGTCAGGCAACACTAAGTTTTCTTTAATCAATATTTACCATATTGTAGTCAAGTGTTTGACAAGTTACAAATTGTTTTCACATAGATATGAGTAGTTATCTTTATAAGAACCTGTGGCATGGGAAGGGAAGTGCAGGCATTCTCTTTTATAGATCATGTTAACTGACTTGTCTGGGGACATTTAAATCCAGGTCCTTTTAGCTCCGCATCAATATTTAGTTTCATGACATAATAAGACATTATTTCTATGGCTTAGTTTTCATATTTAACCAAAATCTTATTAATATGAAAGTACTCTGTCTTCAAGTAATTAAAAGTGATCTTACCTTTTCTCTGCAGTCTGAGAAAGCAACATCATATGAAAACTTTTGTTCCTGTGAGCAGTTACACTTCGCCCGAGAAGACATGTTAGCACACTGTTTGAATTTACCATGTTTCTGCAAACAGAATTAATAAAGGTTGACTTTTTTCCCTCCGTGGCAGGATTTCTACCAAGTAAATCTTCAATAAATATTTGTTCCCTGAATAAATAAAATCCCTGAGAAAGTCCATCAAGAATAAAGTACAGTATTTCTGAATTTTGTCCCCTTGCTTGATAATGTGAACCCAAGTGTCACTCAGCTGCTTCCCCGTTTATAGATTGTCAAAGTTACCCTGATGGGTGTGAAGTGGTATCTCATGGTGGTTCTGATTTATATTGCCCTAATAACTAGTGACGTTGAGCAAAGGCGCGGAGCCCTCCCCCACCTCTGCCCTGTGTGCGTAGTATTTCCCGCTCCTGGAATGTTTGGTCTCTCCTTTACCCTAGTCTGTCCTGCTCCTCCGTCTTCCCTTGTCTGGCTAACCCCTACTCATCTTTCAGTGTGACTCCCTCGGACTAAGGGAGGCATTTCTGAGCCACAGTCATCTGGTGCATTTTGTGTCTGTCTCTACTACTTGTCTATCTTCAACGTTAGGGTAAGCAAGGATCAACGGGAAGGTGTTCTAAATATTCAGGTTTAAAGGACTGCACCCCATAGTGTCTGATCCAGTAGCTGCGAGATGAGCATGGGAAAGCTGCCCTGGAGAAACATTCCCAGGTGACGCTGGCTCAGGTGGCGCAGGGCCACGCGGTTCACACACTGCGCCGGATGACGCTATTTCATTTGTACAACTTTCTGTTTGATGCCTGTTCTCCCCCGTTAGAGTGAAGATCCATGGAGGTATCATGTTTACCAAGCTCACTGCTGTGTCCTCAGAGAATGGCTGCCAGTGCCTGATAACACTAGGAATACTGCAGTGAACATTATTGGATTTCAGAAGATACTTAGAGGTTATATTATATACATTTCCTATTAATTGTCCCTCCACACAAAAAAAACCTAAAACCCCCCTCAAAACCCCAAATCCTGAAGATCCCTACATAAAGCCGGAGTTCTACAGAGGAGGCTTGGCTGTGTGATACAACAAGGTTTATCTTTGTGACAAGCTGGAGTTGAACTTAGTATTATAGCTGCTCATTGCCTGGGACAGAGCTTCTTACCTTGATTTCCAAGGTTCGACAAGAAGTCAACCTCCGTGTGTGTGTGTGTGTGTGTGTGTATGTGTGTGTGTGTGTGTGTAACAATATGTGTGTAAATGTGTAGTATTAGTTTGTTCAATAATTTTTTTTTGTATTTTTCTGAAGTGAAAAGTAGGGAGACAGAGAGACAGATTCTCACATGCGCCTGACTGGGATCCACCCGGCATGCCTACCAGGGGGCGATGCTCTGCCCATCTTGGGTGTTGCTCTGCTGTAACCAGAGCCATTCTAGCACCTCAGGAAGAGGCCATGGAGCCATCCTCAGTGTCTGGACCAACTTTGCTCCAATGGAACCTTGGTTGTGGGAGGGGAAGAGAAAGAGAAAGGAAAGGGGAGTGGTGGAGAAGCAGATGGGCACTTCTTCTGTGTGCCCTGGCCAGGAATTGAACCTGGGATTTCCACATGCTGGGCTGATGCTCTACCGCTGAGCCAACCTGCCAGGGCTGTTCAATAATTTTTAAGTGTTCCCCATACCTGGCACTGTTCTTGGTACTAAAGATATAGTAGAGAACAAAACAGATTAAAAACAACAGCCCTGCGGCCCTGGCCAGTTGGCTCAGCGGTAGAGCGTCAGCCTGGCGTGCGGGGGACCCGGGTTCGATTCCCGGCCAGGGCACATAGGAGAAGGGCTCATTTGCTTCTCCACCCCCAACCCCTTCTTCCTCTCTGTCTCTCTCTTCCCCTCCCACAGCCAAGGCTCCATTGGAGCAAAGATGGCCCGGGCGCTGGGGATGGCTTCTTGGCCTCTGCCCCAGGCGCTAGAGTGGCTCTGGTCGCGGCAGAGCGACGCCCCGGAGGGGCAGAGCATCGCCCCCTGGTGGGCAGAGCGTCGCCCCTGGTGGGCGTGCCGGGTGGATCCCGGTCGGGTGCATGCGGGAGTCTGTCTGACTGCTCTCCCCATTTCCAGCTTCAGAAAAATACAAAAAAAAACAAACAAAAAAAACAACAAAAAACAAAGAAAAAACAGCCCTGCCTTATGTAGCTTATCTTTTTTATGAGGTACAATGAGTAAAATATGTAAAACTGTAATAAGTGCAATAGGGAAAAATAAGGCAGGGAAGGGGGTTAGGAGGTAATAGTGGAGATGGGAATAACAATTCTAAATAGAATGGTTAAGCAAAAACCTAAGGACAGTGACAAAATGTGCCATGTCATATCTGTCAGAAGAGCATTCCAGAGAAATTTTTTGAAAATGCAAAGGCCCTGTGGTAGAAATATGTCTGGCATAGTTGAAGAACAGTAAGGAGGCCAATGTGGCTAGAGCAGATTGACCTGGGGAAAGTCAGGCCAGGTGTAATGCCAACCCATATCATGGAGGACCTTGATCCAGTGTAAGAATGTGTTTTTTACTCTGCATGAGATGGGAAGGCAATGCAGAGTTTTGAACAAAAGCAATAATTTTATGTCATTGTATGTGCATGTTCATGAATGGATATGAATGTCTGTACACTTATATAGGCATGTAAGTACATTTTTCTAGAGGGAGCTTGCATAGGCATCTATGATGTTTCCTCAAGAAGCTACCCCTTAATGTACTTTTCTCTACCTGGTTCACTCCTTACTCTGGAGAGACAGAGTGCTGTTGGGCTATCTTCTAGGCAAAACCTTGGCCGGAGTTTGTGCCTGTGTTGAAGCAAACGTTATTCTTTCCTTTTGGACACTTTCTTTCCCAGGGCTGGAGATGTGAGATGGGCCTGGGGATACTTTTCATTTGCGAAAGGATACTTTCATCCTATTTATCCCATTTGAAATCCAAATGGGAGCGAGGGAGAGGTCAGGGTTAAAGGGTCCATTTAGATTTCTTGATTCTAAAACTATACCCAGGAGTATCAATAAAATGAGAGGAGAGGGACAAAAATAGTAAGAGAAATGAGTAACAGTAGTAGTAGTAGTAGTAATTATCACTACCATTACCACCACCATCACCACCATGACCATCATCACCACCATCACCATCACCACCACCACCACCACCGTCACCATTGCCACCATCACCACCACCACCACCACCACCATCACCACCACCATCACCACCACCACCATCACCACCATGACCATCATCACCACCATCACCATTACCACCATCACCATTACCACCATCACCATCACCACCATTGCCACCATCACCACCACCACCATCACCACCACCACCATCACCACCACCACCATCACCACCACCATCACCACCACCATCACCACCGCCACCATCACCACCACCACCATCACCACCGCCACCATCACCACCGCCACCATCACCACCACCATCACCACCACCACCATCACCACTGCCACCATCACACCACCACCATTACCACCATGACCATCATCACCACCATCACCACCACCACCACCACCATCGCCATCACCATCACCTTCACCACCACCATCACCACCATCACTACCATCACCATCATCACCACCATCACCACCATCACCACCACGACCACCACCATCATCACCACCACCATCACCACCACCACCATCATCATCCCCATCACTATCATCCCCAACAAGGGGAGATGTGGCATTGTACTAAATGCACCTTCTCATTTAATCCTTGTAGCTATGTTCTACTGTAATTTTATTTAGTGATTTTTTGAATTCAGATAAATACTGGTTTATTTGTAGAAAAGTATTTACCTTTGACTTGTAAAATAGATTTCTTGGTATAGGTTTGCTAGGATCTGCATTATAAAAATTGTCTGTAATTGGTATGGCAATTCCCATGTTAGATGGAGGCCTGTAGTTTGTCTGCAGGTGATTAAACAAAGAAAATGTATAATTATTTATTATATCTTCATTTAAATATTTTGATTTTCCAAAAAATCAATCAAAGCAAATATCTTGTTTTTAGATCCAGGTGTTACAGTACATTTTTATTCACTTTACACTCCCAACCCAATATTTTCTGAAATTTCTACAACCTCAATCCATGTTAATATCACTTGGACATTGTAAATAAGTGAAACACTTTTTAGTACCTAAAATAGTGGCCATACAGTCAATGCAAAAAAGTTAAACACCTTATAAAAACTCCTAGTGATGTATTTAGTAAATAATTTTTCAAGTTTGGTTATTTGCTTTTTTATCACAAGGAAAAGAATAAGTAATAAGTTAGTAGAGTAATGATTTAAGAAAAAATTTTTTCTTCTTTTTCCAATGAAAGCAGGGGAGATAGAGAGACAGATTGCCACATGTGCCCCGACCGGGATCCACCCGGAAACTCCATCTGGGACTGATGCTCTGCTCATCTGGGGCCATGCTCACAACTGAGCTATTTTTACTACCTGAGGCGGAGGCTCCACTGAGCCATCCTCAGTGCCCAGGGCCAATGCGCTAGAACCAATCGGGCCATGGCTGCAGGAGGGGAAGAGAGAGTGAGAGAGAGAAGAGGAAGGGGAATGAGTGGAGAAGCAGATGGCTGCCTCTCCTGGGTGCTCTGACAGGTAATCAAACCCGGGACATCCACACTTCAGACCAATGCTCTACCACTGAGCCAACTGGCCGGGGTCTAGAGTAATAATTTATATGTTAAAAAGAGTCAGATTCTGACAAGGCAAAACTTAAAACTGTTACTACATTGAAACAGGGCCTGTTATATATGTGTGTGTGCATGTGTGTGTAAGCTCAGGACAGGTCAACATAAGGGCAAATAACTTTATATATTGCAAAATCCCAAGATTATACCACCATTAATGTACATAAATTATATTAGTAATGATGAAACTAAGTTACTAAGAAAAATCATTATTTCAGAAAGATTTTACATTTTAGAAATAAATCATCACCACATCTTTGAAATGACAGGAGGACTGAAAAATAACTGGAGTGTTTTGAACATCTTAGGAAAGAAATACTAAGACCAAATGGTTAGTCAGTTATACAAAGTAATATATCACTGGTAGCCTTAAAACAATCTGCTTAGGTTTATTTATTTATTTATTTTTTTACCGGCAAAGTTTTGATCCTATTGAAACCCTGGCTGTCTTTGTGGATTCCACTGATCCAGTCTTTCAATGGGATAAGTATACTAGGAATGTGATGCATAATTTTGAGATAACTACAGCTGCTTTTCAGTGTTGCCACAAATGTTGTCACAAAGCAGTTAGTTGATGCTCTCCACATAACAAATGCCAGTGAAGTTGAACCCTGGAAATAGCCAAATATATAAATGAAGGTTATTTAAAGTAACTATTATAGATGCACTATGTTTACTCAAAATTCATATGCTGATATCTTAACCCCTAGTGTCTCAGAATGTGACTGCATTTGGAAATAGGGCCTTTAAAAAAGTAACTGAGTTAAAAGGAGGTCAATAGACTAGGCCCTAATTCAATATGATGAACGTCCTTATAACAAGAGTAAATTTGAACACAGATACACACAGAGGGATGATGATTTGAAGACATAGGGAAAAGGCAAAGAAAGAGGCCTTAGAAGAAATCAGCCCTGCTGAAACCATTATCTTGGACTTCCATCCTCTAGACCCATGAGAAAATAAATTTCTCTTAAGCCACTCAGTCTGTGGTATTTATTTATGGAAGCCCTAGCAAAATAACACAGTAATCAACTAAAGAATATAGAAAAGGAAAAGAGATAGAAAAAGAGCCATATAAAAAACAGAAATAGAGTGATAAAGTTGATAGATCATAACAGAAAACACACTCTTTTCCAGGAAGAAATACATTGCAATCTAATGGAATGTGGACATTTGGAAATGAGCAAGAATCAGGAAGGATTTATGAAGTAAACACCATAGTTACATCTAACTCACATCAATGGGGTTCCCCCCACCGAGTGAGCACCTGGACATTTGCTTTGATAATATGAAGACAATAACTTCAATTGGTACACATTTTGAGAATAAGCTATTCACTTAGCAATCACTGTATTTCACAAAGATCTGTTTTTGGTAAGAATTTATGCACAGTAAATGTATTTGAACCTGGAACAGTATTAAACATTTAGCAAAATTTGATAAATTCTGCTTGAAATTTTAAAGTATTTTGCAATTTTAAGAATGTAGAAATAACTAATAACTCTAGTGGTATCGTAGATTCTGGTGGTGGTGGTCTTGCTCCTATTCCTGTATTCTGTAGCCATTTAAACGATCTATTTTTAATGAATTTTAGCCAAAACACATTGAACGAGAATCCAAGCAGGGTTATACTATTAAGGGAAATTTGAGGGAGGGAAGCACATGTTAGAGACAAGGAAGCGAACAGAACAAGCCAGAATGTTGGATGTTCTATAAGACAATGGACCCAATCCATAATGCAACAGCAGGGGAAGAAATGAAATAGTACCTTTCAACTAAGAGAGACTTTAGAGATAAAATCATCACTTACTATGTGAATCTTGTTGGGATCCCAGTTTAAATAAACCAACTATAAATTTTTTTGAGACAATTGGGGACATTGGGTTAGAGACTGAGTTTTATAGTACAGAGATAAACACACATTAGAGATGCCTATTGAAGCATATAGGAGTGAAAGGACATGATGCTTGTTGTTCATTTAAAAATGTCAGACTATAAACCAAAAAATTAAACAGGGGTGAGAAAACAAAAGTAGCAAAATCTTGACTATTGTTTGAGTGTTAAGAGATACATGGAAATTCTACTTTATATCTTAAAGTTTTCATGATAAAAAACTTTAGAATATATAGAAAAGACTGTGTGGATGTGAAAGAATAAATTTCTTAAAGTGTATATAGGATACTCTACCAGTTTTAGGGGGAGTAGTGGGGGAAATATTGTAAGTTCCTAGTGATTGAGCATTTTCTATGTTTTAGATGCCCTACTTGAATTATCACATTTAATTCTCAAAACTACCCTGTGAGGTAGAAATTATTATTATGATCTCCATTTTATAGATAAGGGAATTTAGCCCAGTAAAGTAACTTTCCCAAGTTCACGTAGAAAGTGTCAGAAGTAAGATCTAACTCAGGTAGTCGTTTTCAGAGCTTACTTTTTTAACTCTTAACCCTATCCCTTCTTTTCCTTAGTGGACATTCTAAATTTTCTATAATTAATACTTCTTTTTGTAATTGAAATAAAATCTTACCTGAGTTAAAGTCTTGCTAGTTATAGAAATGTCTAATATGTAACTATCAGTATAATCAAAAATGCCTTCAGCTTGAACGTCCAACAAATTTGGGTTTCCAACAATTATTTTTAGGAGTGGCACTTCACGTATTCGAATACCTGTAGAAACAAGGCTAACGGTTAATGGTAAATCATAAAAACTTAAAACAATTTAATAATGATTGGCTAATCAGGATTCTAAAACTTCTACAAATTTTCTCCAAATTTCTCACAGAAATACTGCTCTGGTGCGCACCCCTATTCCTTAGCCAGGTTCTCCAGTATAAAGGTCAGTTGGTTGGCACTGGCCGCACCAAGTTGGATAACTCGGTATAGAAACTGAAGAGTAGGCTCAATTTGAAGGGCTGTCAGTCAATTTTTCCCCAAGAGTAAACTTCTAAGACAATTAACACAATATGGCACTGGGGCCATTTCTGCCTGCAGGCCACTTGTTTGCAAACTCTCCATATTGAGAAATTTAATGGAAAAAGAGATTTGAAAAACTGTAGTCTAACTGCTATCTTTACTCATGAATAAATCCGAAATGAGAAGTAATTTTAAATGATTTGTCTAAAGTCTCATTTGTGGTTCTCCTTAAACCAAGGTGACCTGGCCAGTGCTTCCTGAACTAAGAAGTGGTCATTTGGTTAAAATGCAGATTCTGATTTAGCAGGTCTGTGGAGGGGGCTGATAACTCACATTCCACCCTCTAGTTTTATTGAGGTAAACTGACAATCAAATTGTATATTTTATAAGTATGTAATGTGATGATTTGAGATATGTATACATTGTGAAATGATTATCACAACACATTTACCACTTCACATGTAGTTGTCTTTTTATGTGTGGTTAGAATGTTTAAAAATTTCTCTTATCAAATTTCAAGTACACAATACAGTATTATTAACTAGAATCACCAGGCTGTATATAACATTCCCAGAACTTAGTCCTTTGTAACTAGAAGTTTGTACTACTCTCTATTTCTATGAATTAGACTTTATTCTTTTTTTAGATGCCACATATGAGTAATACCATACAGAATTTGTCTTTCTTTGTCTGGCTTATTTCACTTAGCACAATATCCTCCTGGCTCAGCTATGCTGTTGCAAGTAACAGGATAACTTTCCTTTTTACGGGTGAACAAGATTCTGTTGTGTAAATATACCACATTTTCTTTGTCAGCGGACATTTATATTGTTTGTATATCTTGGCTATTGTAATACCGCAAGGAACATTGGACTGCAGATATCTCATCAAGATAGTGATTTCATTTCCTTCATATATATACACCCAGAAGTGGGATTACTGGATCATATGGTAGTTCTATTTTTAATTTTTTTGTGTAACTCCCATACTGTTTTCCAAAGTGGCTAAATCAATTTACACTCCTACCAACAATGCACAAGAGTTACCTTTTCTCCATATCCTCACCAACATTTGTTTTATCTTTTTGATAACAACCCTTCAAACAGCTGTGAGATGATATCTCACCATGGTTTTGATTTGCATTTCTCTGATGGTTAGAGATGTCAACCATCATTTCATGTACCTGTTGGCCATTTGTGACTTCTTGGAAAAATGTCCAGGTCCTTTGCCCATTTTTTTTTAATTTTTAATTTTTTTTTTATTTTTTACAGAGACAGAGAGTAAGTCAGAGAGAGAGAGAGATAGACAAGGACAGACAGACAGGAATGGAGAGAGATGAGAAGCATCAATCATTAGTTTTTCATTGCGCGTTGCAACACCTTACTTGTTCATTGATTGCTTTCTCATATGTGCCTTGACCGCGAGCCTTCAGCAGACCGAGTAACCCCTTGCTGGAGCCAGTGACCTTGGGTTCAAGCTGGTGGGCTTTTGCTCAAACCAGATGAGCCCGCGCTCAAGCTGGCGACCTTGGGGTCTTGAACGTGGGTCCTCTGCATCCCAGTCCGATGCTCTATCCACTGCGCCACCGCCTGGTCAGGCGTCCTTTGCCCATTTTTAAATTAAATTATTTGGGCTTTTTTTTTTCTATTCAATGTATGAGTTCCTTAATTTTTTTAGATATGAATTCCTTTTCAGGTACACAATTTGCAAATATTTGCTTTCATTCCACAGATTGCTTTTTAATTTCATTATTTATTGTTTTTTATTATTATCAATATTTCTTTTCGCTGTACAGAAGCATTTTAATTTGATGTAGTCCCACTTGTTTACTTTTGCTTTTGTGGCCTGTGCTTTGGGTGGCATTTCTTAAAAAAGAAAAATCATTGCCAAGACCAATGTCAAGGAGCTATTCCCTTATTTTCTTATTTACTTTTTTATTTTTATGTTTTTACAGAGACAGAGTCAGAGAGAGGGATATACAGGGATAGACAGACAGGAATGGAGAGATGAGAAGCATCAATCATTAGTTTTTTGTTGCGCATTGCGACTCCTTAGTTGTTCATTGATTGCTTTCTCATATGTGCCTTGATCGCGGGCCTTCAGCAGACGGAGTAACTAACCCCTTGCTCAAGCCAGCGACCTTGGGCTAAAGCTGGTGAGCTTTTGCTCAAACCAGATAAGCCCACGCTCAAGCTGGCGACCTTGGGGTCTTGAACGTGGGTCCTTGGCATCCCAGTTCGATGCTCTATCCACTGTGCCACTGCCTGGTCAGGCCCTTTGTGTTTTTGTGTAGGAATGTTATGCTTTCAAGTCTTACATTTAGTCTTTAATCCATTTTGAGTTTATTTTCTGAATGATGTAAGACAACAGTCCTGTTTTATTCATGTGATTACCCAGTTTTCCCAGCACCATTTAATAGGGACTATTTTTCCCCTAGTGTATGTTCTTGACTCCCTTGTCAAAGGTTAGCTGACTAGAAATGTGTGGGTTTATTTCTGGGCACTCTATTCTGTTCCACTGGTCTGTATTTATGTCAGTGTGTTTTAATTAACATAGCTTTGTAATATTGTTTGAAATCAGGAAATGCAATGCCTCCAGCTTTGTTTTTTCTCAAGATTACTTTGGCAGCTGAAACCTATATAATTATGGTAACCAGTATCACCCCAATAAGTTCAATTTAAAAAAGATCACTGGCTATTCAGGGTCTTTAATGTGACATACCATGATAACAGAATAAAGAATAAAAATTATTAATCATCTCAATTGAAGCAGAAAAGGAATTTGAGAAAGTTCAACATCTACGCCTGATAAAGCCTCTCAAAAAATTAGATAAATAAGGAATATACTTCCGTTCAGTAAAGGCCATATATGACAAGCCCATAGCTAATATCAGATTCAAACCCATAGCTAACACACACACGTCATCATATTCATCATGCTCAAAGCATAGTGCTTTCCTTCTAAGATCAGAAACTAAACAAAGATGCCCACTCTTACCGCTTCAGTTCGGCATAGGTCAGGAAGTTCTGCCAGAGCAAGTAGTCAATAAAAAGAAATAAAAGGCATCCAGATCAGAAAGGGAGAAGTGAACTTGCCTGTTTGCAGATGATAGGATCTTATGTACAGTACAGGAAACCCTAATGACTTTACCAAAAACCTGTTCCAATAAACAAGTTTGATAAAGTTTCAGGAAACAAAATCAAAAAACAAAAAGTTTCATTTCTATGCAGTAACAATGACCTATCTGAGAGAGAAATTGAGGAAGCAATCACATTTTTAATAACATCAAAAAGAATAAAATACCTAGGAATAAGTTTAAACAAAGAGGTGAAAGACCTGTCCACTGAAAACTATAAAACATCAGTGAAAGACATTGAAGAAGATGCAGTAAGTGGAAAGAGATTGTGATATTGTGATTTATAATAGGAAATATATATGTATCTTTGGTCTTCTGTCCCATTTCTAGCACAAAGCTTTTTTTTTCTTCTTTTTTCTTTTGTGTGTGTGACAGAGACAGAGAGAGGGACAGATAGGGACAGACAGGAAGGGAGAGAGATGAGAAGCATCAATTATTTGCTGTGGCACTTTAGTTCATTGATTGTGTTCTCATATGTGCCTCGACCGGGGGAGCTACAGCAGACCGAGTGACCCCTTGCTCAAGTCAGTGACCTTGGGCTCAAGCTGGTGAGCCTTGCTCAAACCAGGTGAGCCCGCTCAAGCTGACGACCCTGGGGTTTCAAACCTGGGTCCTCCACATCCCAGTCTGACGCTCTATCCACTGTGCCGCCTGGCCTGGTCAGGCTAGCACAAAGCTTCTGAAACCTTTGGGAGAGCAGCAAAGCTGCCTTTTGTTATGTTAATAAGGTGACTTTTGGATCACACCTGATGATGGGAACCACTTGCCAGGAGAACTAACCACTGACTACAGGGTTGGAACTTTCAGTCCCTGCCCCCCACCCCACACCTAGGATGCATCAATCCGATGGCCAAAGATTTAATCAATTATGCTTCTATAATCAAGCCTCCGTAAACAGTCAGAAGGTCAGGATTCGGAGAGTCTCTGGGTTGGAGCACGTGGGGGGCTGGGAGGGGAGTGTGCCTGAAGAGGGGATGGAAACTGCACCCTCCCCCATCCTCTGAACTCTGCACCTCCTCTGTCAGGTGTTCCCCTGTCCTTCAGCATATCCTTTCGTAATAAATGTAATCCAGTCCGTAAAACGTTTGAGTGCTGCAAGGTGCTCTAGCGAATTAACTGAACCCAAGGAGGAGGTCCTGAGAACCTCCCACCTGCAGCCAATCAGTCAAGGGCGCAGGTAACAGTCTGGGCTTGCAACTGTGTCTCCAGTTGAGTGGGCCCATTTGGCGGGACTGGACTCTTGTGGAATCTGATTCTGTCTCTGGGAAGACAGGGTCAGACCTGAGTTAAATTGTAGGACAGCCAGCTCATGTCCGGAGCAACGTTCCATTCATAAAAATTAGATTTGGTTCTGTTTTTCAAATAAGCGTTTGTTAAAGATTGTGGTTTTCCCCCTTTCATTATGGTTCATATATCTCCTTTTATCTCTTTAAGAGTTTTACATATGCTTAGTTTGTCGTGTCTTTTTGATATTTCTATTTTCTCAAGTACTTGGAGGTTAACATTTTCCATTTCCTGTGCCTGTTGATCCCCTCCTTGTGCTGCGTCATGTCTTTGCATAGCTTCAAAATTCTTTTCCTCAATCCATGTTTAATGAAGGTTGATGTTTTTCCCCATGGAAGTCCATGTTGCCTGGGTTATGAAATTACTCCTACAAAGAGTTTTATGCTAGCTTACACTGGTTCTCTGGGGTGATAATGATTTCTCAGCTTAAGATGCCTGCATCTGGTGGGCAGTCTGGCGTTTCTCGGTCTTGGACTTAGTGTTTTTACAGATCGTCTTTTTTCTCCACTCTGAGCCCCATGGAAATGACAATCTCTTTGGCTCCTCTTTTGGGTTGGTGGTATGTAGAGTTTCCCTAATCCGAGCTTTATGGTTTAACAGCCTGAGTTCCAATTTCCTAATGCAAAGTAAAAAGGCCCGAAGCCCCATCTGCTAAGGCTCTGGCATTAAAATCCACCCCACTGCATATCTAGCCTGTATCTGAGCCTCCTGACCCGCAGGAAACCACACATGAGCTCTTTTTTTTTGGATGTGAGATCCCTCTTCATTTCTAGTGACAGGCTTTTCTTCTCTTTCTCTCTCTTCCTTCCATCTTTCTCTGCTCTCTTTCTAGCTCAGTTAATACTAAATTTTTAATTTTTTTCCAGAGTGCCATTTCTCCATCATTGTTACTGTTTTGTTCTTTCTTTCGTAATAAATAAATGCCTGGAAAAGTATAGAATTTTATATAAAAGCCATTGTTTGGCTTTAAATAAACACTAGGAATAGTTATAATAATCCATGGTAGTTAAAAGGGTTTCTTTAGAGGAAAGGAAAAATCTAAACTAAAATCCCACGTCAACTTGGATTGCGAACTTAACCTCATTTTTCTCATTTGTAAAATAAGGATTATAGTTGGCTTTTAGGGCTGTTATAGACATTAAATTTTAAAATGTATTAAAAGTCATTTAAAACAGAGCCTTGCACATAGTAAGTGCTCAACAATTAGAAGCTAATACTGCTATGAGTAGAATGCCAGCCATTACAGAGACCAAAGATAAAGGAACCTATCAGAGTGTATTTCACATTCAAGGTAAACAGAACCACTTTCTTCTGATGCTCCCCAGTAAAAATAAACTTACCTCTTGTATTAGGTATGACCCTGAGTTTTAAATTCTTAGTTTGCCCCAGATCAATGTATTTCAGGACACTGAGGGACAAGGAATCATCATGTTGTTCAAACCAGTAATTACACGGTTTTGCCTTTATCTTCCATAATCGTCCATTCTTTTGCCCAAAGTTGTATAAAAACCAGGAGTCTTTTAGAAAAGTCTTATAATTGGGTATGATTCCAAGCATGGTAGGAATAGCTAGAGCATTGGTGTCGTCTAGGACTTCTATGATCAGGAAGCTGCAGTACCCAGGAATCACCACCGTCTTCTCAAAGTCCGTATCTTTAAACCTGGAATCGACACCTGGAGCTGAAAGAGGATGATCTGATGTAAAATAAAACAGCTGACGTTCTGCAAGCACACTGCTGGGTGTCGCTGATAGACACACTGAGTTTTTTAACTATGGTCTTAACCATAAAGCACATTTGCCAGATTTCAGGTTATAAATGAAATTATTATATAGAAAGTGTATCACGAATATGTCAAGCACAAACCTGTACTATGAAATGGATTTTATAAAATTATCAGCAGGGGGGGAAAAAAACCCCTGTAAAGCTAAGTAATGATTTAAAAAAAGCTAATTTCTTTACTATAAAACTATCAAGAGCCTTAAGAACCTAGATTCTTTATTGTGATTCTAAAGAGAAGGGTAGTGTTGCCATGTTTCACCTAAAGGTCTGCCTATTACATAGAAGGTGCTCAATAAAGGTTTGTTGAATGGATGGATAATTAATTGTCTAAGGAGAGCATGAAGATTCAGAAGCAAAGAAGGCTCCAGGGCAGGACCATAAGGAACACCATCATGTAAGGAATGGAGACTCCACAGAGCAGACAAGGAAGAAATGACTGGAGAAAAGCCATCGGAGGGAATAGGAGGGAAGCCAAAAAAGGCTGTTTCAAGGAGAGGAAGGCCATCATTATCAAATGTTTCTCTTTGTTTTCATTATCAAATGTTTCTGATAGGTCTCAAAAATAAAAGTACTGGCCTCATTATGAAAAAATAAATAGAAGTAGAAGAAAACCTCAAAATTCCCATTGTTATGCACACATCTATAGTTTCTTCCATTTTAGACACAGCAACAAAATTCTTTCCCGTGTCCCCTTCCCCACCAACTGCCATGTAAGTTCTCACCTTCCCTTCAGAGTGAAATTTCCTCAGTGGCCTTCATTCATGGTCTTCAGTTCCTCTCCCCTCATAAGTTTTTGAATTTAATCCAATTCAACTTTGGTCTATACTATGCCCAACAACAGCTTTTGTCAAGGTTACCAATGACTTCCACACAGATCCATGGCCCAGTTTTCTTTCCTCATCTTACCTGACCTGTTGGTAGCATCTGAACTCACCCTCACTCAGCCCTCCTCTGAGCAGACCTTCCAATCGCCTTTCCAATGCTTCCCCGTCTCCTGGACTACTAATTGTTGGACTGCCAGGGATTGGACCTCAGACCCTCTCCTCTCTGCGGCTGCAATCATTTTCCGGGTGATGTCCTCTGGTCTCATAACCTTCATTGACTATCATAGGTATGCTGACTGCTCAAATGTATCTCTCCGGTTTAGGTGTTTTTACTAAACACCAGGCTTGTCTTTCCAGATAACCAGCTTATCTCTCCCCTTGGATGAGGACAGGCATCTTAAATTTCCTCTGACCCTCCCCTGGTTACTGTAGCAGCCTCCTGTTGTCTCCGCCTTCCTTCTTGCCCTTCTCCATCACCTGCCCAGTCTGTTCCCAACACAGCAGCCAAAGTGATTATGTTCAATTGTAAGGCCAGTCATTTCATTTTCTGCTCAAAACCTCCAACGGCTTTCCATTTACTCAGGGTACAACCCAAATCCTTACAATAAATTATACCAAGTTTTTGCTGTGTAGCTATCATATAACCCTTTGAAATAAAAAAGACCCTACATAGTAGTCAAAGTTGTTTCATTATGGAGGTCAAAATCTACATGAACTACCTACTTTCCTTCTTTTTTCCTGAATACTGTTAATATAAAAATAACATCATAGAAATAGTAGATACTGCTATAGATGTAATATAAATAAAGTTATAGCTAGGTTCTGTTATACTAGAAATAAAAAACAATTACTCCAGAAAACTACATAGATGCATACTTCTGTAGATTGCCAACTGGACTAAATTTTGAAATTTCCTGATCTATAGATGAGCATGAACAGTCTCAAGAGAACTTTTTTTTTGTAGGTTTTTTTTTGGGGGGGGTATTTTTCCGAAGTTAGAAGCGGGGAGGCAATCAGACTCCTGCATGCGTCCAACCGGGATCCACCCAGCATGCCCACCAGGGGGCGATTTTCTGCCAATCTGGGGCATTGCTCCATTTCAGCCGGAGCCACTCTAGCGCTTGAGGTGGAGGCCATGGAGTCGTCCTCAGCGTCCGGGTCAACTTTGCTCCCATGAAACCTTGGCTGCGGAAGGGTGAGAGAGAGCTAGAGAGGAAGGAGAGGGAGAAGGGTGGAGAAGCAGGTGGGTGCTTCTCCTGTGTGCCCTGGCCGGGAATCAAACCCGGAATTTCCACACGCCGGGCCGAAGCTCTACCACTGAGCCAAGCGGCCAGGGTCTCAAGGTAACTTTTCATTTTTATTAGCCGTAAGAGCTATATTACATTACTAAGAGTTATACTTACGTGGTGTTTGAAGATTAAGTTTATAGAACTTTCTCTCTTGACTAATGTAAAGGGAACTCAATATAGCAGAGCTCCATTTCTCATTTTCTACTGCAAAAGGGTCTATTATTTCCACAATAGCTGCAGACAGAAATCTTTTAGGAAGGTCATGGTATACTATATTTTTTACATAAGCCATTCCAAATTTCCTAAACCAAAACACATGAAGAAATTGAGATAAAACTGTGGCCTAAATAGACAAGTTTATGAACATATATAATTTATAAACAAAATATACTACACATAAAATAGCTAACAAATGAATATTTAATTAGTATTTCTTCAACTTCATTAGTTAATTAATAAAATGTCAATTACAGCAACGGGAATATAGTTTTTCACCTATCAAATTAGCAAAGATATTTAGTGACGGTTCAGGAGTGGTAAGAATTGAGCGGAGAAAGGCATTAATCCACTACTGATGGAATTATATGTTGGCATAAACTTCCCAGAAAGAAGTTTGATATTGTTCATCAAGAGCTATATAGCATTTCCCTGGCTGGATAGCTCAGGTGGTTAGAGCATCGTCTGAAGCACAGAGGTTGTGGGTTCGATACCCGGTTGGGGCACATACAGGAACAGATCAATGTTGCCATCTCTCTCTCTTTCTCCCTTCCTCTCTCACTAAAAATCAATAATAATAAAAAAGAGCTATAGCATTATTTGTTTCCTCCCAGATTCCACGAGACAAAAGACGGATCAACACTAGAAAACAAAGTGGTTTTTTTTTTTAATGTGTGTCACACTTATACACAGGAGAAAGTCAGTGATAAGTAACTCAAAGGGGCCATTAGAACCTGCAGCTTACCCAGCACCTCAGTAAAGATGGTTGAAAATCTAATGCCCAAGGTGATGGTATGAGGAGGTGAGGCTTTTGGGAGGTGATTTATGTCAGGGGCGTAGAGCTGAACGGACTAAGACACCCACGATCTTCCTTTCTGTTAAACAAGGTACTACAGACACTGTAACAGAAAAAAAAGGTACAAGATGCTAAGAAATATTAAGGCAGAAACAAGGCAAATTATTTGCAGAGGATGTGATTATCTACTTAGAAAAAAAAAATTCTACTCGGAAAACCCAAAGGAATATATAGAAAAAGTACTGGAATTATTAAAATAATTTAGCAATTTTGAAAAAATTTAATATACAAAAGTCAATTGCAAGATTTCTGCTTTTGCTTTAAATGCAGAAAGACACAACCCAACAAGAAAAAAACAGATAAAGCACAAAGTCATCCCTTTTCTTAAGCCCATTAGAGAGCCAAGGCCACAGATAAGCAACTAACCGGAAATCCAGGGGAAGAAGCTATTCAAGGAGAGTCTGGACACTGGGCCAGTCTTACCTACTATGTAAAGGCATGGTCGGCAGAAGCACAGCGTGGGCCACAACACAAGAGGTAAGATTTAGCTGAAGTTGTAAAAAACCGCCAAAGGCCAAGTTTGTGCTGGCACACCAGTCTGGAAATGCTGAGGCACCTTTAAGTGACGTAAGTCAGAGAAACACAAGTACCATATGATTTCACTTATACGTGGAATCTAATGAACAGAATACAGCAACCAACAAAATAGAAACAGACTCAGAGATACAGAGAACAGACTGAGGGTTGCCAGAGGGGAGGGACTTGGGGGGTGGCTGATAAAGGTGAAGGGGTTGGGAAGTAGAGATCGGCGGTTACAAAACAGTCATGGGGGTGAAAAGTACAGGGTAGGAAATCCAGTCCATAATACCATTAATAATTATGCATGGTGCGAGGTGGGTACTAGGTTTACGGGGCAGGGGTCACTTTGTAACTTATATAAATATCTAACCACTATGCTGTACACCTGAAACGAATATAAAATAATATTTAATGTCAACAGTAATGAAAAAGAAAAGAAAAAAAGAGGAAGCTTGAAAAGGGGAGTCTGTACTCACTTGCAAGCTCCTTCCCCTGGGTTTCCCTGGAGGCTCAGGGGAAAGATCAGCACCCGCTAAAGACAGGAGGGAGCGCCGTGAGGCAGGCAGCACAGAAAGTCAGAGGACAGGGAAATGGGCAGAAGCATCACCCGCTTTCCTGAACGCCCTTTCCTAGAAAGCAGAAGCCTAAAGCCACAGCGGGGCTGGGCATTAAACACTCTTGCAAACAGGCCGGGGTACAGCACCTGCAGGGTGCTGGCACTGAGCACCCCTCCATTCTCCCTGGAAAGCAAAAGCTGTAAGCCACCGGGAGGGAGGAAGCGAAGCCACTCCACCACAGGGCAGAGGCAAAGAAACCATACGGATGCGGCAGGATGAAATAACCTCTACCCCTGAAGGAGGGTCAGGATGCTGTCTTGGTCCTAAACTCCTAAGAGAATGAAGTAGAGCCGTCCTACTGCTCGGAGAAGAGCAAGAAATGGCCACCCAAGGTCTAACTGCAGACGTAAGGCAGAATTTGGCTGCAAAAGGTCATTTCTATTAATAGTTATTGTTGTGAGTTTTTTTCTTGATGAACTTGACATGCTGAATATCACATTTCAGTGCAAGAAGAAAGGCCAAGGGAAACCAGGAGTGTGTGCTATTAATGTGTTATATAGTTAGAGAAATGTAGTGTGACACAGAGAAGACCAATATAGCAATGAAATAGAACAGGGACCAGAAAGAGAACAATGCATATATGGGATTATGACATATCACAGGGTGAAACTGCAGATCAGGGAGGATCCATCAGATGATTGTGTGTGTGTGTGTGTGTGTGTGTGTGTGTGTGTGTGTGTGTGTAGAGAGAGAGAGAGAGAGAGAGGAAGGAAGAAAGGGAGGGAGGGAGGGAGGGAGGAAGCGAGGGAAGGAGGGAGGGAGGGAGGGAGGGAGGGAGGAGGAAAGAAAAGAAACCAGGTTTCCACTTCCCACTATACACATCAATTCTAGACCAAGTAAAGTCTTAAGAATAAATAGCAAAAGTTAAACACTACTATCAGACAACACAGGAGAATAGGTAAATAAATTGTGATATGTTCATGAAAGTGAACTGCAGATGCATGTATCGATATCGAGTAATTTGTGAAGCATATGAAAAATTTAAAAGCATAGTGTATGAAAAAGGCAAATCCCAGGAGGTGTACATAACTAAAGAATACATTTAGTAAACCTGAACAATACATTTTGATGCATATGCCTGTGTGAAAGCTATAAAGAAAAAATGTTTTAATAGTTCACACCAAATTTCAAGACAGTGCTATCTCTGGGGGCTGGTGTAGTCCTGGGGGCAGGGGAGAGGCAGGGCGGAGGAGAAATGCTGCCCAGACGGACTGTGAAGGGAGCCCAGAGAGTTGCCGGCTCCCAGAGCTGTGGCGGGGATCAGGCGGTTGTCACCAGTTAGAAGAGTGACATTGTCCCCTTCAAAGGATTCTGGAGGTCTCCATCAGGAGGACCTCTTGCCCCCTTTTTTGACCTCTTTTCTTTCATGCAAACAAGAAGGGCTAGAAATCATAGGAGAGAGGATGATGTGAACCAGAAAATAAGAAACGCTCTATGTCCCTACCCTGCGGCTTCCCAGTTTGGGCCAGGTTCCAAATAGAGTTTGGGAAACAAATTTAAAGTGGTTAAGAGGGTCAAGTTTATTAAATTTATTTTTATTATGCATTTATTTAGTGAGAGAGAGAGAGAGAGAGAGAGGGCCAGACAGGAAGGGAGATGAGAAGCATCAACTTGTGTTACAGTCACTTTAGTTCACTGATTACCTCTCATACAGGCCTTGACCAGGGAGCTCCAGCTGAGCCAGTGAGCCCTTGCTCAAGCTAGTGATCTTGGGCTCAAGCCAGCAACTTTGGACTTCAAGTCAGTGATCACTGGGTTCATGCCGGTGACCATGGGGTCATGTCTATGATCCCATGCTCAAGCGAACCGAAACTCTGTGCTCAAGCCGGATGAGCCTGTGCTCAAGCCAGTGACCTCAGGGTTTCGAACCTGGATCCTCAGTGTCCCAGGTCGACAGTCCATCTGCTGCACCACTGGTCAGGCTGTAAAGTTTTGTTTGTTTGTTTTTGTTTTTTTAAACAGACAGGAATGGAGTCATGTGATTACTTTTTTAAGTCAAGGAAATATTTATTTACTTTCTCGGAGAAAAGCTCTGGTTTTTGCCTGATACTGGAGGTAGTAGGAAGCAAATGCACAGAGGGGATTTGAAAAGACACAGTAGAAAGAAAAATGAAGTTGGTTTCTCTAGCTTATTTAGAGAACAAGTCGCACATAAATCATCCAGTTGTTCACCCCGTTAGAAGTGCCTGATGCTTCCTTCTCTCTTAGATTAAAGCCCAAGTTCCTGCTTGGGACCCAGAAGGCCTGCTTGACCTTGCTCTACCTCTTGAATGACTTCCTCCTTGGCTTATGACACCAAAGTCACTCTGGTTGTTGTTGTTTCTCAAACACCATGACCCTCTGGCCCGGTGGCCTTTTACCTTCTGTACGCTGGAGCCGGGAACCTTTTTGCTATCCCCCTCCCTCGCTCTTCCTCGCTCTTCCATCTTCCATTACTGCCTCCGAGCACCTTCTAAAAACCTCACACAAGGGCTCAACCCCCAGGAAAATACTCTCTCAATGCTCGTTTTTCCTTTGTAGACTTAGGTCAACTGTAATTACATGCCTGCCTACTTCTGGTGCTGGACTGCTAGTTCACGGAGCATCTTCCTCACAGCTCTGTCACAGCACCAACCACGGTGCCTTCATGTCCAAGTGCTGAGTGATTATTTGTGGAAGAGATGAATGGATGGCTCGCTGTGCTCTGCCCTCTGCCTTTGGCCTATTGCTGACAGCAGAACTTCGTGCTCCCAAATCCTCAAGACTGGCCTCCTTGGTGTCTCACCTTCCCCGGTTCTCTGATCTTGGCTTTCTCTTATTTGCTGCCCTGGAAACACCTGTTCCCTTGATTTCTGTGTCAGTAGAGCAAAGTTACTGCATCTGATCACAGAATGGGCTGGTCTGGTGTTCAACTATTCTGATCCTTAAGAGAATTTTCATAAGCTCTCAACAATAATTTTTAGGTGATAAGAAACTTATATTAACATTGAGAGGATATGAACATATTAATTTTTTAAAATGTGAGCCTACGTTTTTCTCCAAGGACATACCAATAATATAAACATGAACAAACAGACCTGGAATGTCACACATACAAGGGCCCTGAAAACAAAAAAGTTCTAGAGATCGTGATACTTTCCTTAGAGACAGAAAGTTCCACAATCCTTATGGAAAAACAACAACAACAACAACAAACTACTGCCAGCATTTGTTCTATTCTGATTCCTGCTTTTATCTACCTCGGAGTGTGTAGCCGCATGGTGCCTGCGCTGCTGGCTGTGGGACAGAGGGTGGCCAGACGGACCAATTCATATATAGTAAATGGATTTCAACCTGGCAGAATAGGGCCCACTCCATTTGGAATAGGGCGAGTTTCTGGTCAGCTGACATTGTTATTTTTCCAATCGTTAGTTTTGAGGGGTTGGAGAATTCATAATGTTCTTCAAAGACAGTATTCAGACCTTACAGATAGCTTTTTTTTTTTAATTTTATTTATTAATTTTAAGGAAGGGAGAGAGAGAGAGAGAGAGAGAGAGAGAAGAGCAGGAAGCATCAACTCCCATATGTGCCTTGACCAGGCAAGCCCTGGGTTTCAAACCAGCGACCTCAGTGTTCCAGGTCGATGCTTTATCCACTGTGCCACCACAGGTCAGGCCCCTTACAGATAGCTTTAAGGGTCATTGGCTTTTGCCAATATCTTAGAAGCAAGCCTTCCTGAGAATTCTGCATACCCGTTGTGCAGTGACTCAGGCAAGATGGCCTTCACAGTGTCAGAGGTGTTTGTTTTAGGGAGTATGAGAGCTGCCATGTGAGAGAGCACTGTGGATACCCAGTATCCAGTGTGGCCCTCAACATTTTTAAAACATCCATTTTTTAAACAATTTTTTTAAACGTTTATTTTATTGATTTTAGAGAGAGGAAGGGAGACCAAGAGAGAGACGGGAACATCTGTTCCTGGATGTGCCCTGACCGGGGATCGAACCGGCAACCTCTGTGCTTTGGGACAGCGCTCTAACTGACCGAGCCATCCATCCAGGGCTGGCCCTCAACATTTTCTATTCCAGGTGGCAAAGGCACGTTTCTGTGCCTTGGCCTCATGGTGCTGATATCACTAGCTCCAAGTTTCTGAAATTGTGGCAACATGCAAGGCATCTTGGAGTCTACAAATATATGTGGCCTTGTGAGATGTCAAAAAAAAGACTGACTCTATTTGATCAGGAAGATTACTCAAAAAAGTAGGCTCAGAATTGAGAATCTAGAAAGCAGTGTGCAATCTGCCGAAACGCGAGGCGCAGCGGCAGCTACCTGTGCGTCAGCTGTTTCCCAAGGTGCATCTTGCTGAATTGCTTGGTATGTATACTTTCCATAGGTTCATTTTCGGGCACATATGCATAAAAGATCATTTCATTAATGTTGGTAAACTGTGGGACGAGTGCAGTCTGAAATCCCATATCAGAATCCTGGAGTAGGGGAAAAATATATATATATTGTATTTAAAGTATTTTACACTTCAGTCATGAGAAAATTAGATAACAGACTTCTTCCCAGTCCACATCAGAGCAACACTGGTTCGCTTCTCCGCAGGAGGAGTAACAGCTCCACACGGTCTGTCTGAACGCCCGCGGAGGGCGAGGAGAGGGCTGTGTCTGTGGAGGAGGAAGGGGAGCTCTGAGGAGGAAGGCAGGGCCTGGAGCGGAAGGGGCGTGGGGACCGGTGTGTCCTCTGCTGGGTGTGTCGGAGGAATTAAACACAGTTCTTATTTAGAGTTTTACTCAGGAAAGGAGCTGGGAACTACCCCTCCTCTCGCCAGTGACTCTGCACAGCTACTGCCCGAGTCCCCAGCTCTGGTGGCACCTGCTGTTCCCACTGCCTGTGGCTCACAGGGCTTTCCCTTGCGGTCAGCACAGGCGTCTCCGCCCGATTTCTGACCTACAGGGTTGTCCCTTAAACACCCCCCTCTCGGACTCTGCTCCTGTTGCTTTGGGGACCAGCCCCCAGGGGGTTGCTGTGACCTGGGGAGGGAGGGCACCCCGTGTTCAGGCTGGGTGGGGTTCAGCCATCAGAGCCTGCCTCCCAGACCAGACCGGTTTCTGGGTTCCTCCCGCCTCACCCTGCTGTCTTGGGAACCCACCCAGGAGAGTGGGGAGCGGGAAGCAGAGCAGGTAAACGCGGGACGTGCAGATGGCCGAAGGGCGCTGGGGGCGGGGTGGGGGGCACTGACAATGCTTTGGAATTCGGTGTGCCATTCCAGCCTGCAAGTGCCGAGAGAATGCCATGGAACGCGTGCGGTCTGGTGAGAGGCGGCAGAGTGAGGAGGGGAGGGCACGGGCCTGGCACCAGGAGCACCGGTGGCCTGGATGTGCGCCTGGTTCCAGCCACGAACCAGCCGTAGATGCAGTTTGGGGGAAATTATTGAGTCTGGCAGCGCCTCACTTCCTCATCAGGAAAAGGAGGATAAATATTGTTACTAACATGAAGAGCTCACAACAGTGCCTGGCACACAGCAGGGCCAAACAGAGGCTAGTGATTGTTGCCATGCAGACGGGGCACAGGTGTAGTGTGTGTGTGGGTGGGGGAACAGGAGAGGATGGTGTGTGTGTGTGTGTGTGTGTGTGTGTGTGTGTGTGTGTGTGTGTGTGTGTGTGTGTGTTTATATTGAGTGTGAGTTCCCTGAACTCATCCTGAGGACGGTGTGTGTGTGTGTGTGTGTGTGTGATTATATTGAGTGTGAGTTCCCTGAACTCATCCTGACTACAAAAGCCTTTATATTGGTGCTTGATTTTTTTTATAATTTAAACTTGCACGTAAGAGACATTTTCTACAAATTGTGAAGATAGTGAAAATTTGCTTTTTTGGTTAGTTCTACCGTTCTGTTTACATCATTAAATTAGTGCACCACAGACTGGCAAACACACAGGGAGTCACATGGTGGCATCTCATGGGTAGAAGGAAGTCCCCACCTCTCTCTCTACTACTTAAATCTCAGATGGGAAACTAAAACACTGTATGTGGGGGATTTTCTGTTTTTTGTTTTTTTTTACTTTAATTTTTTATTTTTCAACCACGGTTGACAATCAATAGTATATTAGCTTCATGTGTACAACCCAGTGGTTAGATACTATGTAACTTATGAAGTGCTCATCCCAATGGATCGAGTACCCACCTGGCACCATAGGTCCTCATTATGATATTGAGTACATTCTCTATGCTGTACTTTACAGCCCATGACTATTCTCTAACTGCCAATTTGTATTTCTTAATCCCTTCACCTCTTCCACCCATCCCCCACCCCCTCTCCCTCCTGGCCACCATCAAAATGTTCTCTCTCTGTGAGTCTGTTTCTGTTCTGCTCGTTTGTTCATTTTATTTTTTAGATTCCACATATAAGGGAAATCACAGGGCTTCTAGCTTCCTCTGTCTGACTCGTTTCACTTAGCACAGTACCCTCAGGCCCATCCACACTGTTGCCGATTAAAACACCCTATTTCCAACTGCCCTCTTGGCCTGGTGATTTGGAATGCTCTATTACAACTAGGGTCATTCTTTATTTTCTTTCCTTTAGGGGGGTTTTATTAAACCCCAGTCAAAAATCTGTTTGATTCTTTGCCACTGTGTTGATGAGAGCTTGTTTTCATGACTGTGTACCCAATGAGGAGTTCTTAGGCAAATGCAGCTTCACCAGTGGCACGCTACACGTTATAAAGATCTACAGGTAGTATCACCTGTGGAAAAGACAATAACTGCTTCCTGTGTTAGCATTAGAAAAGCAGGAAGTGAGAGGGGCAGGGTTAGTACAAAGAAGGGCCAACCGGTAGGAAAAACAGAACTCATTGTTCAAGGTCAATCTTGGGAGGTAGAGAATCCAACCCGCCACGAACCTGGGTTGGCAGTAACGGATCTAGCTTAGACTGTCCGGTGGTATTCTGCTGTGAAGATATTTGTGTGAAGCTACCCAGGGTGGAGTAAATCTATATACCCTGAGTGGGATGGGACTTGTAAGATTTGGGAGATGTTCCCTGGTATATGGGGGTTTACCCTTTAGTTAAATAGAGCAAAATCCATTAGGAGATCGTCGCAAAGAATTTACTTTCGTATTTTCCCATTCTATATATGGAATGTGGCATTTACTCTTAAAACAAAGCAAACTGCTTCAACACATTATATCACCAACCTCTATAAAAATACTTTGAGACGTTCCAATGTCTCCGGGTGGTCCTTCAGCTTTAAAATAACCTGGAGTCAGTTTATGGATGAATCCCATGTGGTCATAGTATAATGTGAAAACTCTATCAATAATATATCCAGCTTTACTATAGCTTTCTAATCCTGTTGGGAAAGAAACAGAAGTCTCTTGACATTGATCTAAAACAACTAGAGATCTTTGAATAGCATACTTTGCAAAAACCCCTTCATTTAAACTAAGGAGTGGGAATGGGGCTCGAGACGCCAGCACTGGTCAAATATTGATACATACTCTTCTTTGTTAAGTCCCTAGGAAGTCTTTCCCAGGCTCCATGCCATTACAGAGCCAGCTCGCTGACACAGGTGAAGGACAGAGCGAGCAGATGTTAAAGGTGTCTAGAAGGAAAGAGGTTAGCTCTGTCTGGTGGTGGTGCCTCTTGCTAATACCAGCATGTCAGATGGCTGGGTAGGTAGCAGGCAATGAGAAAACCCTCAGGAAGCGAGGGCAGTTTCAGTAGAGAGCCCTGGATAGAGTGGAGAGCACCATCCATCCCGGATGGAGGACGGAGTCAGAGTGAAAGCTCCGGTCTCGGGATGAACACAGTGACGTCCACACACACACACACAACCCTCCCGAGCTGGCCCGGCTCTGCTGACAGGCCCACCCTCTTGCCCCTGACCCCTCAGTGCTAGAATGCTCCAACTCTCAGGTCTTAACTCTCTTTTCTATCCATCTCTGGGCTACCTCTGGAAATCTTGTCTGGTTTTAGGATTTAAAACCCATCTTTATGTGGACGACTCCCAAATTTAACCCCTGCCCCCCACCATTTCATTCTCTTCCCTGAACCCCAGATTTATATCTAACTGTCCACCAACAGCCCCAGATCCGTGTCAGCCTGGCACCTCAAATTGGACTCATCCCGAACCGAACTCCTAATCCTTGTGCAAAACCCCTCCCCCGAGGCTTCCTCATCTCCATTCATGGCAACTGCACCGTTCCTGCTGCTCAATCCAAAAACCTCGGTGTCGTTCTTAACTCTTCTCTTCCTCTCACACCCTCTCTCTAACCCGTCAGCAAACCCTATTGACCTAAGCCTCCACCATAAACATAGAACCACTTCTCACCACCAGCACCCTGCACCAGCCAGCACGGTATCAAAAGGAAGAGGTTTAGTATGAGGAATTAGCTCATGCAGTTATGGAGGCTGCGAGGTCCCCTGCAAGCTGAAGACCCACAGGCTCGAGCAGCAGAGGAGCCGATGTGGTGACTCCCAGTTGTAGGCCAAAGGCCTGAGAGGAGGGGGGCGTTGATGCAAGTCCCCATCCAAGGGCAGGAGACCAATGTCCCAGGTCAAGCAGACAGACAGGAAGCAAAAGAGATGAACTCTTCTTCCTCTGCCTTTTGGTTCTACACAAGGCCCTCCAAGGACTGGGTGGTGCCTACTACCAATCTATTTGACTGGGTCTACCCATTTGAATGCTCATCTCGTCCAGAAACGCCCTCAACAGTCACACCCAGAAACAATGTTAAATCTGGGAATTGACATGTCTTACAACTATTGTCCAGCAGGTGGCACTCATGCCATAGTGGTCAACTGGCTACCCAGGAGTGTACTTGGTCTCAGCTGGCTCTTTGTATTGTCATCGCTTTGAGTTTCCTGAATCGCTGGTGTAATGCATGTTGAATTTTACTGCTGCTTACTATGCCTTTAAAAATACTACATTATAAGCTGACATCAAAACAGTTACGGTGGGTGTAGCACAAGAGGAGAACAAAGTAGGACATAGATTTATCAATAAAGCAAAATATGACTAGAATAACCACACTTCCAAATTTCTTTATAGGACCTAAGAACGGTGGAAGCTCACAGTTGATGGAATTTGATTACGTTTTATTACTAAGATGACATGCAAAATTTGCCTTATCACACACCAAGCAACACAACTGTAGGCAGGGGAAATAATGCCATGGTAAGGACCTATTCACCACCCAGGATCACTGTTAAAACACTGTGTTCAAGTTTCATTGGAAGATTCTTCTTTCATGCCTGTGTTAACAGGGTGCATCTCATAGTCAGTGAATCTCAGATCCGACAAACGATCGTGTTTATAACATTCTTCTGTTGGCCTTGCCTCGGAATAGCTAGTGGAGGTGGCTCCAGGTTCTAAGGTAATGTTATTTTTTCTTGGAAGGTTCTTTAGATGAATATGTGATTGTATTGTTGCAGCAGAAAAACCCAAGGCTGGTTTTGTTTTTTTCTGCATTTAGAATGGACTTACAGCCTGACCTGTAGTGATACAGTGGATAAAGCATCGACCTGGAACACCGAGGTTGCCGATTGGAAACCCTGGGCTTGCCTGGTCAAGGTACCTATGATGCTTCCTGCTCCTCCTCTCCTCTTCTCTCTCTCTCTCTCTCTCTCTCTCTCTCTCTCTCTCTCCTCTCTCTCTCTCTCTCTATCCCTTCCCTAAAATAAATAAAATCTTTTAAAAATTTGACTTGCGTTTTCTATTTCAAATAATTCAGAGGTGTTTTGTTTTTGCTTTCATGATTGGTTTTGCTTTTAGTTGTAAAAACGTAATTTTTTAATGATCAGTTTTGGTTTCCTTTGTTCTTGTTTTCAGTATTGATTCACTTATCTGTATCAAAGGGCTAAAGTGTGCCAAGAAGTGTAGATAAAACGGAGAAACACGGAGTTGCCACCTCTGTGCATCACTGGAAAACCTTACAACTTGCTGTGTCTCCATCGTTAGCATCTTTGTTTGCCATTTTTTATTCTTTCCACTAACCGATTTTTCATTCTGCATGTGGACATGCTTCTGGAGATTATATCTGTAATTTGTAAGGGTTTAGGATTTCTATTGCCAGTTTAGTTTAGTTTTCTTAGGTGTTAATTATTTTTCCCATTTCCAAAGTCATCTTGCTTGGTCTGTTTTGATTTTTGTATCACAACTTGCCCATCCCTTCTGTCCGGGTCACTAGGAGTCTGGTCTGTGTGAACTATTATACTTGTGCTCTAGTTCTAGCTGTTCTGACTGGGTTTGACCATTGAAAAGGACTAACTAGCAGGAGATACGAACAAGGGAAGGAGAAAGAAGTCTGTCTGTCTATCTATTTACCTATCTATCTGTCCATCCATCTACCTACCTACCTACCTACCTACCTATTTCTCTATCTACCTACTATCCATCTATTATATATTTATTTGCATTACCCCTTTAATCAAAGGGACCACAATGACTCCTTTCCATTGACAGTCTTTGTATGCTTTACGGTCATTGTTGGTTTCTTGAACACTGTCCACTGCTCTACAGGTGAAACACTTGAATGTAATTATATTTCCAATCAGGACCAAAATTGATCTGATATTTTCTATCAGAAAGGTCCCTAGAAAACAATATCAAGGTGGAAATCTGGGACTGAGTAGCTCACACATTTAAGGAATGCACAGATGACCTCTTGTGCCTGGTAGATATGTGACCCTCACAATCCCTAGCAAGCAAGGGTGCCACAATTACTCATATTATTACTGGTAGTAGCATAGTAGCATGGGATCAAGTGTCTATGGAGGGCAAGACTTAAGGGGGGACATGGGCCGTGTATTTGATTACAATTACAGGCATGGTTTTTACAAAAACTGTGGGTTGGTATGATTTTTATGGATATATTGGAGAGCTTAACAAGAGTTTTTTTAAAAAGCTTATGACCTTGAATATCCAACTCAAGGCCAGAGTAGAGAACCTAACAGCTTTATGGGGGGAAATAAACCATACCTCATACCACACACACAAAATTAGAAATTTTACATAGACCTATATAAGAAGGTCTAAAAAAATCTGCCAGAAGAAAACAGGAGACTTTCTTTTTCACTTTGGAATAGTCAGAAATTTCTTAACGGCACAAGTAGCAAAATACAATAATCATAAAAGTCAGAAATTTAACTTTTGAAAACTAATAACTTTGTTTATCAAAAGATACAATAAAGAGAATGAAAAAGACAAGTGATTGGTTGGGAAGAGATGTTTTGCAGGTCAGAGTCTAAGGGACTTCTATCCATAATACATTACTAGCTCATAGAAACCAGTAAGAAATGTCAATTCAATCGAAACTTGATTTAAAAAGACCTGAAGGTGTAAGTTACCAAAAGAGATATAAAAATTGTCCAATGAACATATGTAAATGTACTCACCATTATTATCCATGCGAACTAAATCTTCAGTGAGCTACCATTACATACTCATCACAGTGGTCCAGTGTTGAAAAGACTAACAATACTAAGTGGGGTGAGAAGGGGGGAGGGGGTGCAACTGAAATTCCTTCCCATTGTTGGTAGGACCATAAATTGATGCACTCACTCTGGGAAAATGTTGGCAGCACTTAATTTTTTTTCCCACCCAAAGCTAAACAAACACATACTGGATGATGAAGCAGTCCACTCCTAGGAGGACCCCAGACAAATGAGAGCTCTGCCCAGCAAAAGTCTTAGGCAGAAATGTTCATAGCTACTTTATTTTATAATAGGCCTCAAAAGGAAATGATACAAATACCCACCAGCAGTGGAACGGATAAATAGTATATTCACACAATGGAAGACTACACAGCAGCGAACAAGAACAAGGTACAAACCCAGGTACCAATATGAAGGAATCGCAGTCATAATGTTGGCTGGGGAAAGTCGGACACAAAAGAATGCATACTATGTAATCCTATTTACACGAAGTTCAAGACAGGCCAGACCTTTAGGAGCCAGAATACCGGCTCGCCTGAGTGAGACGCTGACAGGGAAGGGGCTTCAAGGAACTTTCCGGAATATTGGAAGTGGTCCATGGCTTGCTCTTCTTCTCAATCCTTCCTCATGACACTCAGAAGTCATTTTTGTTTATTTCATAACCATATGATGACTGACATCAGATTCTTCAATGCTACTGCACAAATGCTGTCTCAACAAATGATTCAGGCAAATAAACCACAAAGGTAACCTCGATACTGGCATAAACTCAGCAAAAGTTTAGCATAAACTAAGCATAGTGGTGAAGATGTGGGGAAACAGAATCAGAAGTTTGTGGTCTCTCCTTACCCTTGAATTCGGAAGGACCAACAGAGATTTTATGGCAGTAAAACTGATTGTGCCAGTGAGCAGTGAGCAAAGAATTCTGAAGTCATATCAGAAACCTTTAGAAAGCTTGTTGTTTAAAATTGTTTCAGAGACTTAGAAGACCAGGAAAAAAAAAAGAAAGACTGGTTTTAAGCTCGACAGTCAAGAATGATGACAATGTTCAAAACAAACCAAAAGAAAACCGGTCTCATGCTTGTCTTGGAGACAATCAGTATTTTTTCCACTCTGGTTAGACCTTATCAGAGATCTCCAAGTTTACCCCAATCTCCAAACTTACTCAGTATTCTGTAAAAGTGCTGCTTAAGTATTGTTGGGGAGATTGTAATTCTGAAGGGCATCTCCCTTGCCTATTAAGTTACTGAATTTCAGCATTACTTTTATACAATTGGTAGCTTCATCATCTTATGAACACCTAACAAAATGAACCAAATATATATACATATATATATGATATGTATGTATGTATGTGTATATATGTATGTATGTGTGTGTGTATATATATATTTATATATATATATATAACTATAACCCTCTTTGAAGAGAATATGACCTTGTATTAGGCAATAGTTTCTTAGATATAACACCCAAACCACAAACAACAAAAGGAATAATAGCTAAATCAAACCACCAAAATTAAAAATGTTTGTACTTCAAAAAGCACCATTGCAGAGGTAAAAAGATTACCCACAGAATGAGAGAAAAATACACACAGATCACATATTTGATGAGACTTATATCCAGAGTACATAAAGTGTTAACAATAAAGACAACTAACCCAGTTTTAAATGGGCAAAGAATTTGAATCTACACTTCTCCAAAGAAGGTACACAAATGGGCAACAAACACACGCAGAAATATCCAACATCATTAGTCATTCAGTGCACGCTAATAAACAGGAGATGCGATTTCTCACCACTAGAGTTCCTAGACCAAAGACAGCAGCAACCGTTGGTAAACATACGGAGACAATACTCCCGCCTTACTGGCGGGAAGGTAAAGTGGTGCAGCTGCAGTTTGGCAATTCCTCCAAATGTTATACACAGAGTGAACATATGGTCTAGCCATTAGACTTAGGAGAACCGAAACGTATTTCCACATAAAAAATTGCACACAAATGTCCATAATGGCATTATTCATAAGATCCAGAAGTAGAGAAAACATCAAATGTTCATCAACCCAAATATCCCGATAAATAAGTTGACAAAATGTGCTATATCCATACGATGAAGTATTATTCAGCCATAGAAAGAATGAAGTGCTGATGTACGCTACAACATGAATGAAGCTTGAGGACTATAGGCTAAGTGACATAAGCCAGTCACAAAGGGACAAATACCATGTGATCCCACCCATATGAGGCACACAAGAGTAGTGAAGTTAATAGAAAGAAAAAGTAGTTGCCAGGGGCTGGAGGCAGAGAGAGGGGAAGCTGCTGGGTCAGGGGCACAGAATTTGAGTTTGGGAGGACGGGCAAGTTCTGGAGGGAGATGGGTGTGATGATGGTGTAAGCCCATGAGAATGCACTTAATGTCACTGAACTGTGCACTTAAAGATGGTTAAAAGGCTAAATTTTATGCCATATATATTCTACCATAAAAACCAACAGGTATGTAAATAAGCCCTGGCCGGTTGGCTCAGCGGTAGAGCGTCGGCCTGGCGTGCGGGGGACCCGGGTTCGATTCCCAGCCACGGCACATAGGAGAAGCGCCCATTTGCTTCTCCACCCCCCCCCTTCCTCTCTGTCTCGCTCTTCCCCTCCCGCAGCCAAAGCTCCATTGGAGCAAAGATGGCCCAGGCGCTGGGGATGGCTCCTTGGCCTCTGCCCCAGGCGCTGGAGTGGCTCTGGTCGTGGCAGAGCGACGCCCCGGAGGGGCAGAGCATCTCCCCCTGGTGGGCAGAGCGTCGCCCCTGGTGGGCGTGCCGGGTGGATCCCGGTCGGGTGCATGTGGGAGTCTGTCTTACTGTCTCTCCCCATTTCCAGCTTCAGAAAAATACAAAAAACAAACAAACAAACAAAAAAAACAGGTACGTAAATAAATAGCGCAAAAACCGAAAACAAAGCTACCAGCAGAAACCAGAGGAGGAAAGGGAACAACATGTTAAAATGGAAGACAGTAAGCGCTAAGGAAGAGAAAGAACATTCTGGTGGAACAGGTCGTGTTTACTCTACGTCCAGTCCTTTGAAGCATATTGGGAGAGGGAAGTACATTAAAAATTCCCGAGGACTGTCAGCAGTACCCTCCCAACAAGAGAGAAGTCGATGGTGGAGGAGACGTCATTCAAAGCAGAAGTACAGGGCAGTCAGGCCTTCCTGAGGGAGTCAGACTGACCGTCTTCCCGGGCACTGCACTGTGCTGAGGAAAGGAACCCACGCTCTGCCTGAGGACAGGAAGCAAACGGGGCTCGAGAATAATTCGCTTACATTACAGTAAAGCAAAGAGCACACACACACACACAAAAAAAAAGAAAATAGGAATTAATTTAATTAATGAGGTTAAAGGTAACACAAAGTGGGAGAAAATGTTTGCAAATAATATATCATATAAGGGATTAATACCCAGAATATATAGAGAACTAAAACTCAACAATAAGAAAAACAGAAACAATCTAATTAACAAATGGGCAAAGGACTGGAATAGACAGTCCTTCAAAGACGGTTTACAAATGGACAAGCAGCACAAGATGTGCAACATCACTAAGGAAAACTATAATGAGGTCCTACCTCACACCCAGCAGGGTGACTATGATGGAAAAACAAAGTAGCAAGTGTTGACAAGGATGTGGAGGAACTGGAACCTTTTACATGAATCAGAGGAATGTAAAATGGTTTGGCACTATGGAAAAGATATGGAGCTGTCTCAAAAAATTAAAAAGAGAATTACTCTATGGTCCAGCAGCTCCACTTGTGCATAGACACCCAAAATAATGGAAAGAAGGGCCTCAGAGAGATGGTTGTATAGCCGTGTTCCTAACGGTGTCATTCACATAGCTACACCATGGAAGAAACCCAGGTGCCCATCAACGGGATGAATGAATAGCAAAATGTGGTATATACATGAATTGGATATTACTCAGCCTTAAAAATGAAGAGCATTCTGCAGTATGATGCAACATGGATGAACCTTGAGGACATCGTGCTAAGTGAAATAAACCAGTCACAAAAGGACAAATACTACATGATTCCACTTATGTGAGAGACCTAGAATAGCCAAAATCCTAGAGCCGGGAGGCAGAACGCTGGTCGCCCGGGACTGTGGGGGGAGGGAAATGAGGATATAGTTTGTTTTACAAGACAGAAAGAGTTCTGGATATGCAGGGTAGTGATGGTTACTGAACATTTTGAAGGTATTTAATATGACAGCGGTATGCTGAAAAATGGCTAAGATGGTAAATTTTATGTTTATGTATATTTTACCACAATTAAAAATCTATCACTCTTAATAGGTTTCAGACTTTAAGATCAGTTGATTAATATGGCAGATTTTTTTATGTATCTTCTAATCCCTGGCCCACATATAGTGCTTACACCAATAAAAGTGAGTTACTCACCTGCCTTTGTCTTGTAAACCTTTCCACTTTGGGAGACAAAAGCAATAGTGGAAGTATAGAAGCTGTGATACGAATGCTTTATGATGTCTTCATGAAAGTCAGCTAACAACTCAAAAGTGTTGCCGCCATCCACTGAAAGCCACACCTAAGGGAATGAAAGGGTACCGTCCAGTAAAGAGCTGTCGTGAAACAGCATTCACCTGTCAGCCTAACCTTCCTACCTAAGAAAATTCATACAGCACGGTCCCTCTCATATTCCCACATCCATCTATCCCCTCCCCGTCTCTGTTTCTCCCTCCCCCCCCCCCCACAGTCACACATACACAAGTACACACTCCTTACTCGGCTACTCTGTATTTGCTCCCTAGAATTTGTATGGCAGTGTAGGTAGTGGGCTCAGTTCTATATAGGATGCATGGTGAACGTATAGAAGAATGAAGTTATTCCCCTCATCTCCCAAATGGGATCTCCTTGTCCATAAGGGATGAAGGGCCAGGTGCATTTGGATATGGGGGAGTGTTGTCCCATATTGACACGAGACTTCGCGCTCCAGGAATCCTGCAAAGGGTATGTGAACATGCTGTGTGTGGAGGAGCCCCCGGCATCTGCAACGGTGTGTCCTGGGGCCTTAGGAAACCCTCAAGTACACTCCGCCAGACAGAGCATGTTAAGTTCTCTATTTCCTCATCTTTTGGGGAGCATTGCTTTAAGATAAATCAGATAATATTATGGATGGATCCTGCTGGGTACTTCTTTTAATAGCCTAAGTCTTACTCAAATAAAAATTTCTGGGGTACGGGAGGTGGTTTTTAATTTCTTCTTAAAAATGAATTTTCCTTCATTTGGAGTTAACCCTCAAGGACCCCTACCAGGACAACTTTGGCAGATGGATGTTACTCATATACCTTCATTGGGCAAACAGTCGTATGTCCACATTACAGTGGATACATATTCCAGATCTGTAGTAACCTCTGTCAGAACAGGAGAGGCTGCTAAGCATGTTATAGCTCATTGTCTGTATGCATTGTTCTATTATTGGATTTCCTAAACTGGCTAAACTGAAAATGCTCCTGCATATGGAGCAAAAGCATTTACTGTATTTTGTCATGCTTACACTCTTTAAAGTTAAGGTATTATTAAAGTGTACTCAGCAAACATTTTAAGGTCAATTAAAAAAAAATTAAAAGGAGGTAGTCATATCCTGGAATTCCTACGGGTCTACCATATCATGCTTTTTACTTAAAAAAAAATTACATTTCTTTTGAATGCTGATGAACAGGAGACACCAAATCTTTTTCGCCTGCAAACTACTACCTTCTTTATTAGATCCAGCTAATAACACTGTTTTGTCTTTTTCCAAATAGCTCCAGATATATGGAAAAGATTTATATAGGCAGATGGGGATCCTCAAACCCCTCAGCAAGATCTTCTGAGCATGGCTTTTAAGATACCTAGAGGCAGAAAAGGCCCAATAGAGATCAGGGGAACTACCAGCTTTTAGGATACACCCTTAAAGGCTCCAACACCCCAAAGGGGTCTCATAGGATGCCATCTGGGTCCTGCTTCAATAGTGGAAAGGAAGGTCATTGAGCTAAAGTCTGCCAGGCTTACGTGCCTCTGCTGTGAGGAAACAGGGACACTGGAAGGTAGGCTTCCCCCTCGCTCCTCTAAGGGAGGGTTCAGTCTCTTCCAGCCCTGCTCCAGCCACCTATGACCTAACCTTGCCCAGAAAGCTGGGGTTTGCCACTGAAGGCTGAAGGTGCCCAGGGCCGTCGGCCCCATCTACGACACTGTGGACGAGACTAGGGTATTTCTTCCAAGAAGCAGGTAAACTGATCTCGTTTGCACAAGGGCCACTTAACTATGTTTTGCCTGAATAGTCAGGTTTTTTATTCTTCCCTCAAAGATTTCGGTTGTGGGTGTTGATAGTCCTATTTTCTGCTGCTTTGCTTAATATACAGTGTTTCCTTTATTCCTCCTAACTCAATGCCCCACTCATATTTCAGGCTGGGACCTACTCCTAATTTAGAGCTCTCTTTCCCCCTTTTGCCAACTTCTATTATGAATCTACCTTTGCCACCCAGCTTAGTGTATCCCAAGGTTCTCTTTACCACGCCACAGTCGCAGAGCTCCAGGGAAAAGCAACCTGCTCTCATCTCTCCAGGCAGAGGAGAACAGAAGCTCCATATCCACGCATGCTGCAAATGGCTTTTCCAGTCTACCTGAATCATTACCAGCTAGAAGCAGCGGTCATTGGGACTTGGACATGAGCTGCAAAGTATAGAATAGTGACAACAATGCCAGTGCCATGCGGACTTTTCCTGGATGTGGACTTTTCCTGGACTCCTGCTCCCTGTGACAGCTCCTAACAGACTGAACGGTGGTTGGGTTGCATTGGTGATGGTGCCAACTTGGACTTGGTGAACATGTTAAGGACACTACTCTTTTATGGATTCTTGCTGTATTGGCCAAGAGTTTGCTTAAAGGCTTTTAATCACTGTAAAAAAAAATAGAAGACTGGATAGGGAAGATGGGGCACATATACACCATGGTATACTATTCAGCTAGAAGATGTGATGACATCGCATCACTTACAGCAGAATGGTGGAATCTTGATGGCATTGTGCGGAGTGAAGTAGGTGAAAAAAACAAAACAGGAACTGCAGGATTCCATATGTTGGGGGGACATAAAGGCGAGACTAAGAGACATGGACAGGAGTGTGGTGGTTACGGTGGGTGGGGGGAGGGAATGAGGGAGAGGGGGAGGGGAAGGGGTACAGAGAAGAGAGGGTGACAGAGGACGATCTCTCTTTGGGTGATGGGTATGCAACAGAACTAAATGACAAGATAACCTAGAAATGTTTTCTTTGAATATATGTACCCTGATTTATTGATGTCACCCCATTAAAATAAAATTTTATTTATTAAAAAAATGAATTTTAATGGCAAGTTATAACTGAAAATTGTTTTTTTTTTGTATGTGACAGAGGCAGAGAGAGGGACAGATAGGGACAGACAAGAAGGGAGAGAGATGAGAAGCATCAGTTCTTCATTGCAGCATCTTAGTTGTTTGTTGATTGCTTGTTCATTGATTGCTTTCTCATATATGCCTTAACCAGGGGGCTCCAGCCAAGTCAGTGACTCCTTGCTCAAGCCAGCGACCTTGGGCTTCAAGCCAGCGACCCCACACCCAACTTGGTGATCCCATGCTCAAGCCAGCGACCTCAAGGTTTTGAACCTGGGTCCTCTGCGTCCCAGGCCAATGCTCTATCCACTGTGCCACTACCTGGTCAGGCACTTTATACTCTTTTTGATAAAAGGATATCATACCATATATTGTCTTCTAGAACTTACTTCTTCCTCCCAATATGATTTACTTATATTCATACATTTTATATATGGTTCAGTTAATTTGCTTATCTCTTACTGTTTAATAATAGTTCATTTTGTGAATAAAATGCAATTTATTCATTCTCCTATTCATGGCCATCTGGATTATTTTACATTATCCAATGCTATTATTAACAGTGCCATGATGAAAAATTTTAAATGTTTCTTCATATGTTTCCCTTGCTAAAAAAGTGACATTAGTGGGTCACAGAATATACAAACACTAACATTTACAGGATAATAATGCCAAATTGCTCTCCTAAAAAGTTACAGTAATTTACTGTCCCATCAGCAGTGTCTAAGAGACCCACATACTCTTCAACATGTGCATTGTCAGAATTAATTCTGCCAGTTAAATAGCTGAAAATAATATCGTATTGCATTCTTGATTTCTAGTTCCCTGATGGCTTGTGGATTGTATCATCTCCTCACATGCTTATTCCATTTGTATTTCCTTCTCTGTGAAACACCCATTTGTATATATTTCATTGATCAGCTAATTTTTGAAATCAATTTAGCTTCTTTGGTATTGCATTGTAGGAAATCATTATTTACTCTTATTTATATAATGCTTTCTCAGTTAAATGTGTTGCCAATATTCTCTCCCAGTTTGTATTTTCACTTCTCATGATGTTTTATTTATTTATCTATCTATCTATCTATCTATCTATTTATTTATTTATTTATTTATTTTTGACAGAGACAGAGAGAGTCAGAGAGAGGGACAGATAAGGACAGACAGGATGGGAGAGAGATAAGAAACATCAATTCTCTGTTGCGGCATCTGAGTTGTTTGTTGATTGCTTGTTCATTGATTGCTTTCTCATATGTGCCTTGACCAGGGGGCTACAGCAGAGTGAGTGACCCCTTGCTTAAGCCAGCGACCTTGGGTCCAAGCTGATGAGCTTTTGCTCAAACCAGATGAGCCCACGCTCAAGCTGGCGACCTCGGGGTCTTGAACCTGGGTCTTCTGCATCCCAGTCCAATGCTCTATCCACTGCGCCACCACCTGGTCAGGCCTCATGATGTTTTTAATGGACAGAATTCTTCTCTTCCTTCTTCTCTTTTTTTGTGTTAGTAACTTGCATGTATCTTTTCTTTATTTTTAATTTATTGATTTGAGAGAGAGAAGAAGGGAGAGAGATAGAAACATCAACTCATTCCTGTATGTGGTCCTGCTGTGAATCCCAAGCACAGAGCCCAGGCCGCCGGATTGCGTTCCCTCAGTTAACCCTTCCATCCTCCGCGGCAACTACTCCCCTCTGCTCTCTTTCCCCCATGACCCCAACTCTCTTCCTCCATCCTCACTCTCAAAGAATCACTTTGATTTTTTTACTGAGGAAACAGATAAATTCCTACGTGCTTCCATGACCACATCGCCCCACCCACCAGCTTTGAACCCAAGCCCCCTTCCCTGTTGTTACTGTCGGATAATTCTCACCCCAAGGCCAATCTCTCCACGAGTGCCCCTTTCTCCTTGCACTCATTTAGAACTATCCATCCCTCCAGAAATGTCTCCTCTTCCTCTCTTTCCAGCAGCAGCCATTTCCCCTCCCGCTGAACAGTTCCCATCCGCACACGGCATAGTTTCTCCGATCTGGAGCAGCTTCTCCGGCGTATGAGCACTCGGCCCAGGCAAAGGGAACGATTCACACTCACACCAGAGTGAAATTCCGGGTGCGCACCTGATTGCCATAGGCGTACAGGAAATGGCTTCGTGGATGGAATACCATTCCCACAGGGGAAGAGAACGATGGAGGAAACGTGAAAACTGGAAATTTTGGTTTAAATCTTGGTATGTTGTTTTTCAGGTTGCTCACAGAGGCAGTGGTCTCTTTCTAGAAAGAGATCAAGCATGGGCAAGTCGTAAGAAATTTTCCACTAATAATATTAGTCTATGTTACAATTTTCAGACTTCCCTGTTACTCAGATTTTTTTTTTTCCCCAGGGACAGAGAGAGAGAGTCAGAGAGAGGAATAGATAGGGACAGACAGACAGGAACAGAGAGAGATGAGAAGCATCAATCATCAGTTTTTCGTTGGGACACCTTAGTTGTTCATTGATTGCTTTCTCATATGTGCCTTGACCGCGGGCCTTCAGCAGACTGAGTAACTCCTTGCTCTAGCCAGTGACCTTGGGTCCAAGCTGGTGAGTTTTTTGCTCAAGCCAGATGAGACCGCGCTCAAGCTGGCAACCTCAGGGTCTCGAACCTGGGTCCTCGGCATCCCAGTCCGACGCTCTATCCACTGCGCCACCGCCTGGTCAGGCCTGTTACTCAGATTTTAAGATAGGGACACACCCAATAACCCAGCATAGAACTGGAAGGAGTAGCGACCACTGATACCTCTTCACTCTGCCTTCCCCCATATACATCTATTTAATAGCTGATGAACATAAAGTTCAGAAGATGAACTAACTTCTCAAAAATGCTATAATAAATGCCAGAATGACTGAACTCAGCAGAAAGACCCCAATGCCCAGGTTCCTAACTATCACTTCAAACTCCTTTTTGAAGGTACAGAACCCTGGGCCACACTCCAATTCTATTGGATCATGATCTTGAAGGGGATCAGAATGTGCACCCCAAGATATGCCACTTGGTTATAAAGATTATTTTAAGATGAAGACATTTGAGATTCAACAGATGCAGGGGGGAAAAAAGACAAGCCTTCCTTTATCTGACTAAAAGCAGCAACTTCTGAGAATAAGACTGCCATATATGCCTCTTCAGGGTGAGAAGAGAGACTGAATAAGATGTACCCCACACCCTCTTTCATGGAAGATGAGCCCCCTGAAGAGACAGAAAGACCACTCATACCGGTTTAAACAAACCTCATCACATACTCCTGTGTGCTCTCCTGTAAAGCCATTATCATTTCACTTGGTTTTTCTTCAATTCCTTTCTCACCCCTCTTAACATATGAAGATGGTATATAGCCCTCCAATTTTAACCACCTTTCTGAGCTACTCATCGCTAACTTTCACCTGCCTAAATAGGCACTGCACGCATAAATAGTTTTCTTTTCTCCTGGTACTCTGACTTTTGTCAGTTTAATTTACAGAACCCCGGTTACTGCACCTAAGGGGGTAGAGAAAAATTATTATTTTTCTCCTCTAAAATCATAAGGGTAGGGCTGAACATATATATATACACACACACACACATATATATATATATATATATATGACTGAACTAATATATATATGACTGAACTAATAATTTATATATAGATAAATGGCTCTAAGACAAATTCTAATTCACAGCTGGGGTTAAGACCCTTTGGAATAGAAAATATAGCTCTGTGGCAATTTAGTTTTATTATTTGTTAATCTAAACTAACCACTCTTATGAAACCTTACATTTATATAGACCAGCGGTTCTCAACCTGTGGGTCGCGACCCCGGCGGGGGGTCGAACGACCAAAACACAGGGGTCTCCTAATGCCATCGGAAATACATATTTTATTTAAAAATGTATTGTATAATAAATATGTATTTTAAAAAATGTATTGTATAATAAATATGTATTTTAAAAAATGTATTGTATAATAAATATGTATTTTTAAAAATGTATTGTATAATAAATATGTATTTTTAAAAATGTATTGTATAATAAATATGTATTTTCCGATGGCTTTAGGCGACCCCTGTGTTTTGGTCGTTCGACCCCGCTGGGGTCGCAACCCACAGGTTGAGAACCACTGATATAGACCTAACTCAGTTTATATCCTCAGGGAGAATTAGCAAAAAAGAATCACTATGCAAATGGCACCCTATTTTTTATTTCCATCAAACTGAGTGACCGTTGGAGGCAAGAAATCTCTAGTTTCTTAATCTATATTAGCCTTAAGTAATTTTGCTGTAGCTAATCTTACCAGCTTCACCTGCAAAAAACTTAGAAGTAGTTTTGCTTAAATTTTCACTGTTGCTGTATCAAGAGCAGTCAGCTCCAGGCTGTGAGGCTTACCTCGTTATTAAAGAGGTAGATTCCAGAATAATGTTCTTGGTCAATAAGAAATGTTATTACAGTTGAAGGAGTAGTTTTCATTGTTTTTGAAATGTAAGGTAAGCAAGGTAACCAATCAAAAAATGGTTCTTTACTATAAAAACAGGAGCTTGCCTACAAAAAGAGAAAAGTTAATGCTGTTTTTGACATATATAAGCTCTAATTAATTCTTTTACTTAAGCACATAAACTAATGACTGACTACATAGAAAGTGTTACATCTTTACTGTCTGTGCTTCTCTTGTGGGGGATGTGAGTTCAGAAAGCATCCCTTTCTGGCATGGATGGTTTTTCTGGAAGCCCTGCCTAGGTCTAGAATAGATTTACCATAGTGAGGCAATTATCATTAAAGGCAAGTCGAGGCGCCACTGAGAGTGAAGAGAAATGTTAAGCCTTTCTGTCTGTAGAGCTGCTATTTTTTTTTTTAGATGAATTATTAAAATCATACACAATAAAATTTCTTACCTTTAAAAATATTCAATGCCATACCTCACTTAAGGTCCTGTTTCTCTCAAAGGTGATAGTAATATAGTCAACTATAAGATATGAAGGCACAGAAATTACAGGCAGCACATCTATTGCTAAATGTATCATTCAGTATACTCAAATTGGCCCTGGCTAGCTAGCTCAGTGGTAGAGCATCGGCCCAGTGTGTGGAAGTCCCGAGTTTGATTCCCAGTCAGGGCACATAGGAGAAGTGACCATCTGCTTCTTCCCCTCCCCCCTCTTCTCTCTCTCTCCTCCCTTCTTGCAGCCATGGCTTGATTGTTTCAAGCGAGTTGGCCCCAAGTGCTGAGGATAGCTTCATGGAGCCTCTTCCTCAGGCACTAAAAATAACTCAGTTGCCAAGTAATGGCCTTAGATGGGCAAAGCATCTAAGGTAGGGGGCTTGCTGGGTGTATCCTGGTCAGGGCACATGCGGGAGTCTGTCTCTCTATCTTCCCTCCTCTCACTTAAAAAAAAAGTATCCTTGAATCAATTTTCTTGCACTTCTATCAGGGTATGCTTGTTGTCACAGATTTAAATGAATTTTTCCACTTGGTTTTAAGCCATTAACTTACACAGAACAAACTTATCTTTCATTTTATTCTATTTTTATTTTGTCATTTTCATTTAATCTATATGTGTTATTTATGTTGAAAAAAGCCTGTTAATATTTCTTTAACTAAAATTTACCTTCAAAACGCTCTCTGTTAGCAAAACATCTTTCGTTATACCATAATTTTCCTTTGACGTAGTCAATCTACATAAAGAAATAAATATATCATTTAGGCAATATGTAAACTTAAGATATAAAATAGGAAAAACATTTAAAAATTTAAAAGTACAATAGTTGAGAAATGTGAGTTAGAGAAAAATTATATAAAAGTAAAAGGAAATAAAAGGATGAAAATAAGAAATAAGAAAAAGGAAATAAAAGGATGAAAATAAGAAATAAGAATAATACCCTTTGAACTACACACATACACACAAAAGGAGTAAAAAGAAACGTCACACAAATTAGCATGTGTTAATGGAGATGACCCGGCCTATGAACTAGTGTTTTTGAAGCTACCAGAAACTATTAGCTTTTCATCATAGTGACAATGGGTCACATGTTTATCTTTTATTCTTCATTGGGTGCAGCTAGGCTAAGGACTCTTTATAGAAGCCTAACAGCAGCAAGAAGCAATAAGAAAAAAGCCACTAAAATATAGGTTTGGAAAAATGGGTCAGAAGAGGGAAGCTTTCAATAAAGTGAGATTGTATATGTTAGATATGAATTATATGCAAATGTTTGAGATGGTTTTCTATTATAGGAAGATTTTGACTTTCAAATTATTGCTGAAACAAAAGGGACATATTTTTATAGGTCAGTAGTAAAATCTGTATAATCTGTGCATTAAAATCCTTTTAAATGTTCTAAAATTGGTACTGGTAATGGTTGCACAACTATGTGAATATATTAAAGCCCATTGAATTCTACACTTTAAAGGGTTGAATTTTGTTATGTATATTATCATATATTTTAATAGAACTGCTAAAGAAACAAACAAACAAGCCTTTTAAAACAGAATGCACAATAATTTATTTGAATGATATGGTATCTTCAAACCAAGGCGTTAGATTGAATGCACCTTTTGAGTTCTTATATAAATCTTCAGGTCTGTAGGACACCATATGTCATTATCATATCTGAGCAATTAATCTAGAATCTTTATTGGGCCCTGACTTATTCTTTTTCTTCCTCTTTAGATTCTTTCTAGTTTATTTCCAACTGGGAATCGAACTGGTAACAGCCCAGTCAACATCTTAGGGGACAATTTTATCTGAGCAGGTTGATCTCATTCCAATGGATGAGCTCATGACCCAGGTCTGACTCAAAGTCACAATGATTGGTCAGGAATGAACACATAATACAAATAAAGTTAATGGGTCGGCTCCAAAACTTGCTGGAACTCCTGGGAAAGAGATACTATATTCCTGTTGTGATTACTAAACTGATCACTTCTGAACCTGGTGGTAAGTTCTCACCATTGGAGAGGACTTACTGAGAATGAAACTAGTGGCTGGCAAGGATGGCTGGAGGTGAGGAGGTAGAATGACAAGAATGAAGATGGTAGGGAAGACCCTGACCATAAAGGGTCTTGCATGTCTCACAAAAGTTAGAATTTATTCTTGAAAAAGTGACTCAAAGTCCCTGCTATTGCTATTAACAGATGTGACTTGGCTAACAGTTTCCTCATGCTAATTTCCCAATTTAGCATCTTTGTGCTTACATTACCTTCGTCCGAATGTGCTTCTTCAAGTTCATTTAAATTTCTGCTTAAATTTCACCTCCCTGGAGAGGTTTGGTATCACCACCCCATTGAATGTAGAATATTAACTTCCCTTCACTCTCTATTTCCTTTACTTGCTTTAATTTCAATAAGCCCTGATTACTATCTACAATCATTTTGTGCACTTGCTTGCATACTTGTTTGGGGTCTATCCCCCCCACTAGAATCGTAAGCTACATGAGAATAGGGACTGTGTCATGTTCATTAGGGAATCTTTCTTGTCAAACAAGCATGGGCTATAGAAAGTATTCAACAAATATTTGCAGAATGATTGAATAAGCAAATGGATAAATCATCAAACATTAACTCCTGCAAATCTGCCTGAACAGCCACACACGTCATTCTTACCAACCTTCCTTCACTCATTATTAAAAAGGTCTGATCTAAAGGTAAATCCCTATACTTTTAAGAATAATTTCACTCTTGAGTGTGTGTGGGTGTATGAGGAGGGAATGAGGAGGGGACATGGCAAAAGATAGGAATACTCAAAATATTTATTGTGGTTTCCAAACAAAAGCATGTTTATATGTTGATAGAAATGACCTACTGAATCATGAAACTTGACCTTGTAACAGAGAGGGAAGATAACTGATAGAATAAAATTTCCACCAAAAGGAGAGGTGTGGCTAGCTTTAATGGCACTTTTGTGCAAATTAGAAAGTGACTTTAGGTCCTGGCTGGTTGGCTCTGTGGTAGAGGTTTGGCCTGGTATATGGACATCCCGGGTTTGATTCCCAATCAGGGCACACAGGAGAAGCGACCATCTGCTTCCTCGCCCTTCCCCCTCTCCATTTTCTCTATCTGTCGCTTACTCTCCCACAGCCATGGCTCAGTTGGAACAAGTTGGCCCTGGGCACTGAGGATGGCTCCATGGCCTTGCCTCAGGTCCAAAAAATAGCTTGGTTGCTGAGCAACAGTCCCAGATAGGCAGAGCATTGCCTGATAGAGGGGCTTGCTGGGTGAATCCCAGTAGGGGCTTATGCAGAAGTCCGTCTGTCTCCTCGCTTCTCACTTAAGAAAGAAAAAACATGACTTTCTCCAAGTAGGCACAGAAAACACCTGAATACGCACAATTCTGGATAGAACATATAATAAAAAAGGGGTGGGGATGGCCTCAGAAACAGGAGGGGCACTTTGTTCTTTGAAATAGAAGTGGAGATCACTGCTTTATAGTTGGCAGTAATACAACTTTTAGCTCAGATGGTAAATAATCTAATAGCAACAGGAATACTCTGTATGGTGAACTCTCATCTTGGATCTCATCTCTTAGGCAGCAAGGAATCTTATCTTTTAACCAATCCTTATAAATTTAAAGCTTCTTACCCTTTCGAAACCACAAAACTCTGCCCTTGACAGCTAGAAGGGGAAAAACAGGAACTTTAATTTTTTGCACACATAGAGAAGGCATAACAAAATGTAGCAATTTAAATTATACTAATGGAAATGTTTCTTTTATATCCCAGCAGTTAGGAATGTCACACTGAAATCAGCCTCTTAAGTAGTTGACACAATATCCTGGAGATTTCCCCTTCAGTCTCTGCCTTGTTTCACCATTTGATTATTTATGCCTTAACTTGATTCCAGAAAGGATTTGGGATCAAAACCCCATCTGTTAACGATTTAAGTGGAGGAGTTAAGAAGTGTGCAGACGTACATTCAGCCTGCCACCCACTGGGGATTAGGAAGGCACACCCTTAGCCTATCCTTCTCTCCGTGGCCTCCGTCTGCCCCGCCCAGTGCAGCTCTACATCAGGCCCTCCGTACTTTGAACTTGAGTCACTGCTCCTGGCGTCTACAACTCTCTGCTTCGGCAATCACATGACAAGCACACAGAAGGCCAGATCGATTGGCTGTCTGAGCAACAAATGTTACTTTCTCAGAGATAGTGAGGAGGAGGGGGAGGCTGTGCATATTTGCAGACCTGAGGAAAGGTAATAATTACCATGCATAAGAAATACCTGCTTCTCAACCAATACAACTGCCCCTTCCCTACTTACCCTTACCTTTTCTCCGACTGTTCCTAAGTCTTTGTTACTATTCTTATTTCTGTTGCTATTTTTGAGAGGTATTTATTTACATGCTTGAGAATTTTATTCTGTGTATTTTGTACATCTTCACCAAAACGTATATTCTCCTGCTTTCAATTCCAAAAGTTACTTTAATTTGTTACTTTGGAGTGCTAGATCTAGCTTTATAAATTACCCTAAAGTGTTTTTGGGAACATATATAACTATAGATAGATAGACAGAGAAAGTGTTTTCTACTTGTATGTATTTAAAAGTTTCTATAAATTTGGATAGCAATAAAACTAGCGCCATTTCCAAATGATATAGCCAACACTGTAAGGCAAAGGAAGAGGTTCCCATGCGGTGCTTTTACATTTTTTAAAAGGAAGAAGCATTTCAAGTCCAAGACATACTACACATAACTCAATTATTCAATGTTTCTACTTAATGCCATGAAAGATATTCAAAGTTAACTAATTTATCACAAAGCAGCTCACATACCAATATTAGGGCAGGTTTCTTTGGGTAACGAAGATCTCCACTTACAAAAAGTCCCAAAGAGGTGAGGATAACAAAGAAATGGTTTGTCAAAACCATATCCACCACTGTAAGCCCTAGGTGTTCTAAAGGAAGAAATCACACCATGGATTATAAAGGAAGGAAAAGTTGACATATTGATCAGATGTCACAATAAATGAAATACTGAAGACAAAGGTGTTATTAGAGGAATTACCTTCTCCAAAGTGGGAATAGATCATGTCCGTCAGGTTATACCAGAGGGTATCATTATAATTCCAAAATCCACTAGAGGTGAGGCCTATGTAAACACCTACCATGAGAGAAAAGGAAAATCAAGGCTAAGACCACTTTGCCAAGCCAGTAACTCACTTCTACGGTGCTAGGTCTTCAGGGGCCAGGACCTGTGACAGCACCACCTTCCAACCATTTTCTGCAGGTGCCCAGCTCCACGCCCCTCCACTTGAGTCTCATTTCCCCAAGCACTAGAAAGATGAAGTAACTTTAGTTTACACCACAGGATTTTAGCCATCTCATTTAATTATTAAGTATTTTGTTTTATATTATAGGGGGTCAGAATACGCCACCCCTAAAACATCCCACTTTGTCATTAGGATTATTCTGAGAAGGCAACTGAGAATCAATTGGGCCAGTCTGTCTGTCCCTATACCAATGCACAGTTTGACGCTATCACTTTATAATTAGTCATGGCAGGGAAAGTTTTTGTTCTTCTTTTTATTCTTCTTTAAAATCACGTTTGTGTTTATGTTGTTTTATTCTCCCATATGAATTCTGGGGTTGGCTTGTCAATTTCCACACACACAGAAATACTGCTATAATTTTTCTTGAAACTGTATTGAATTTGATGGGTAAATTTAGAATAAATATCTTTGCAACATTAGAAATTCCTGTTCGCCTGACCAGGTGGTGGCACAGTGGGTAGAGTGTCGGCCTGGGGTGCCGAGGACCCAGGTTTGAAACCCCAAGGTTGCCTGCTCGAGCATGGGATCATATACATGACATCATGGTCACTGGCTTGAGCCCAAAGATCGCTGGCTTGAGTCCAAGGTCGCTGGCTTGAGCGAAGGGTCACTCACTCTGCTGGAGCCCCCTAGTCAAGGCACATATGAGAAAGCAGTCAATGAACAACTAAGGTGCTGCAACGAAGAATTGATGCTTCTTATCTGTCTCCATTCCTGTCTGTCTCTCTCGCTCTCACTAAAAAAAAAAAAAAGTTCCTGTTTATAAACATAAATATTTTATTTATTTTAGTCTTTCTTATGGCCGTTGTTAAGCTTTTACCATTTCTCTGCCATAGGCCTTGCAAGACTTTTGGTTTGTTTTGTTTCTTTCTAGGTACCTTTTGGGGTTTGTTACTTTCTGAATAACAATTTAAAAATTAGAACTCCTGGTCTTTGGTGGGATGTCTTTCACAAATTATCCTTCGAGCCCTCCGTTCTGCAGCACTCCCTTATTTGTTCTGATCATTTTTCTGTAGATTCTTTCGGATTTTTATGTGGATACACATATTGTCTCTGAGTAATACAATTTTGTTTCTTATTTTTAAAGCTCTTTTATTTAATTATTTCTTCCTCTGTATTCACTGGTTTTTGGGGACAAGGAGGCCATCAATGACCTGGGAAAGACAACTAGAACAATACAACCCATAGTTGAAATGTGTGAGGATGCTATTCAGCATTATAGTAGTAACGCAACAGCACATACGTAACACGTTAAATAATGTTGTGACGCCTTAGAACCACAGTGCGTGAGTCATCTTTGGGAAGACGTAGGTACCCGTGGAGGAAAAAATAGTAAAACATAGTTGCAAGTAGACAAGGTGCAGCAACAAAAGGTGATTTCTTAGGGTTTTTTTTGTTGTTGTTTTTTTTTGTATTTTTCTGAAGCTGGAAACGGGGAGAGACAGTCAGACAGACTCCCGCATGCGCCCAACCGGGATTCACCCGGCACGCCCACCAGGGGCAACGCTCTGCCCACCAGGGGGCGATGCTCTGCCCCTCCGGGGCGTCGCTCTGCCGCGACCAGAGCCACTCTGGTGCCTGGGGCAGAGGCCAAGGAGCCACCCCCAGCGCCCAGGCAATCTTTGCTCCAATGGAGCCTCGGCTGTGGGAGGGGAAGAGACAGAGAGGAAGGAGGGGGGGGTGGAGAAGCAAATGGGCGCCCCTCCTATGTGCCCTGGCCGGGAATCGAACCCTGGTCCCCCACACGCCAGGCTGACGCTCTACCGCTGAGCCAACCGGCCAGGGCGTTCTTAGATATTTTTAAGAAACATTTTCACTCGATTATGTCTCTACAGGTAGCATGTACTGCCAGTTAAACATAACTGTTATAAAATGCAAACGCTACTTCCCGTTCAGGACAGCAGTGAACTTACCATCAAGGTTCGAGTTCAAAATGAAGCCGAGCAGGGCTACGTCGTTGGCGCAGGGGACTTTTGTGACTTTCAGGCCCGCCACGTGTGGATATAATGTACTGACTTTTTCTTTTGCTATTAAATGCCCAAGAGTCCACTGAAGAATAGGTTCTGTGAAAATCAAGGTTAGTGTTTAAATTGTGGCAGCACTCTTGAGAATGGAACATCACTTCTTTCCTGTAAGGGTGAACTACTCCATTGTTCAGAAAATGGGGGCATTACCTTTCTCTCCATGGGTTAAAAATAGATCAATCCTTATTTTTCCAGAGTAGGAAGAATGAAGTCTAATCGCCCTCGATGGGGGCCAGGCAAGGTCACACGCAGAAGCGCACGTGAGAAGGGACACGGCCATCTTTGGAAAATATAATTGGCCACAGGATCTATTCCTAGAAACCGAATTTCTGGGTCACAGGATATTCACATGTATAGTTTCGCACAACTTCTGCTTCAAGAGCCCGGACATTTACTTTTTGTTCTCTTCCTCCACCCCATCTAAACGGCAGTAAAATGAGAATAAATCCAGAATGGCAGCAGAGGACAGGAAAGATATCATTAGTGGTCAAGACACTTAAAGGGATTTCTGGCAGAATTAACGAAGTGAAGGGCGTAGAACCAACAGGAGAAACCAATCAGCGGCGGCACATCTGCGAGCCAGCAATCTATTCTTGGATACGCGAAAGGTTGGGGCTGGATAAACTCAAACTTTCATGCATAAGAAAACGGGAGGACGTTTTTTCTTTTGAAAAAATGAGGAAAGAGTGTACAAAGAGCAAGCCAGGGAAAGTAGACAGACTACTGCTGTCTGAATTTCAAAATTAGCCAAAGGATTTAAAGAAAAGACACCAGTAATCAATTCGTGAGCTGTTTACATTTTTATAGTGTCCATCTCCTCTGTCTCCCCAAACTTTTAATAAAATCTGCTACACAACCAAAGACTGTATGTGATATATTTTTCAATGTGTGCAAAGCCAGGAAAGGAGCTAGATTTCTATCTGGCTTGACATAATGCAGGGATGGCCAAGAAGGGAAAGAGACACAATTTATAACCAAAACTAATCCGCTTCAAACATCAAAGAAATTTGGGACAAGGCCGTTGGCTTTCCAGGGTGTTGCATGTACGTGCAGGCAATTAATAACCAGATCTGAGGAGACAGGGAGAGTTGAGCTTGCATCTGGGGCATGATTGCATTGAACTGAAAACGCCTCTTATGTACAATCACCTTAAGGTACTATATTTTAAGCATTTAAAAATGAGGGAGTAATTATAAGTATTGACTGCTACTGAGAAACTAAACAGAGACAGAAAAGTGACCAATATGAAGGTGGCTAGTGATAGTGATTAAGAAGTTTTAGTGGCTTGATCTGGGGTATGGACCGGAGATTAGGAAGTGGGGACAACATTTTTAACTATCTCTTTGAGTTAGTAGTGAATAAATATTTCCAACTGTAAACCTGACCTTAATTAACCTTGACTGCCATTTCCCAGTGTTTTCGCCCCAGGTCTTCTGCATCTCAGTAAGTAATCCCATTATCCACTCATTGCTCCGGTAAGAAACCTGGGATTCATCCTCCATGTCCTCCCTTCCCCACAATCCAGTTAGGAGATTCTGACAGCTCTACTTCCAAAATGCATTCTGAAGACTCTCGCTTCCCCCCACCTCCACTGCTAACCCCACAGCCCATGGACTTCCAGACCACGTCTTGCGTGGAATATGGCAACAGCTGCCAACCAGTTTCCTTTAGTCTGTTCTTGCCATCGTTCCCCCAAGAGTCAGTTCTTGACCCAGCAGCCAAAGTGATCTTTTTTATAAAGCATAAATCAGAATTTATCACTCTCCTGCTTAAGATACCCCAACAGCTTTTCATTGCAACGAAAATAAAATCCACACTTTTCACCACGATCCCGGCCAGCCTCTCTGAATTCAACATACACGACTCCGTCAACTGTGCTTTCGCAGTACTGGTCACCGTTCAGGGCCTCTAAGAAATGAATCTCATCTCAGCCTCTGGGACCTTTAAGAACAACTAATCTGTGACGCTCTGTGCATTCTAAATAAGTGTACATGAAAAATTTAATGTAGTACGTAATATTTTGGTTCTATCTCAACATGTAAATGATTCAGACATCATTATTTTTGAAATTGAAATAACTTTACATTGTTATTTTACTTTTTAAAAGTAGCACAGGACATCAAAAATATCAGAATCTCAAAAACTTGTAATGACTGTTGAAAAACTGACTCACAATTAAATTTTTTTTTTTTTTAATTATTGATGTTAGTTAGAGAGGAGGGGAGAGAGAGACACAGGAACATCGAGCTGTTCATGTATGTGCCCTGACCAGGGATCAAACTGACAACCTCTGTGCTTCCAGATGATGCGCTAACCAACTGAGCTATCCGGCCAGGGCTATCTTTAAAATTTTGGACACCTTCTCAAAATATAGGACAGCATAACATTTTGTCATTTTTGTTTTAGATATGTTAATTTTGGTTAAAGAAATAGATAATACAGATATGATTGAAGACTTATCTTCTGCCCTCCACAGTCTAATTCCCAAATTCTCCCCAAATGCAACTATCCTGAAACTGCTGTGCATGTTTCTCAGGCTTTTTCTACTTTTACTACTATGTGTACCTTTGAATGACGTACTGTATTTTTTGCTCTACAAGATGCATTTTTTCTCCCCAAAAGTGGAAGGGGAAATGCCCGTGCATCGAAGCAAATGTTCATTTTTTTTTTTTTAGCTGCTGTGGGTTCCTGGACAACTAGAAGAATATTTGAACATTAAAGTCTCTTCTCATTTGTTAATCCCAGCGCTACTGGTTGTTAATACTGCTGTCGAGTTTACATTGTTGAAATAGTACTGTGGTATATTTTATTAAATATTTTAACACACCATTTGATTCAGAATATTTATTTTCTTATTTTCCTCCTTAAAACCCTTGGTGCGTCTTATGGTCAGGTGCGTCTTATGGAGCGAAAAATACAGTATATCATTGCTTTATGCATTTTCTGAAATTTTCTATAAACGCTTTCCTACTCTATTCTGAAACCTGCTTTCTCACTCAATGTTTCTGAGTTCTGTCCCTGATGATACCTATGGGTCTATTACTTAATTTTTGTGTGTGTGTGACAGAGACAGAAAGAGATGGAGAGAGGGACAGATAGGGACAGACAAACAAGAAGGGAGAGAAATGAGAAGCATCAATTCTTCGTTGCAACACCTTAGTTGTTCATTGATTGCTTTCTCATATGTGCCTTGACCTGGGGGCTACAGCAGACTGAGTGACCCCTTGCTCAAGCCAGCGACCTTGGGCTCAAGCTGGTGAGTGGTGAGCCTTGCTCAAACCAGATGAGCCCGTGCTCAAGCCAGCGACCTTAGGGTTTCGAACCTGGGTCCTCCATGTCCCAGTTCGATGCTCTACCCGCTGCACCACCACCTAGTCAGGCTCGGTTATTTAATTTTAACAGATTACACCACATGTGTTTGTCCTTTCCTCTGTTGCTGTACATTTATGTTGTTTTCCATTTTTCTTATGAAAAACAATGCTGCATTAAACAGACCTGCATTTGCCTCTTCATCCAGAGGCAGCCTTTCTCTAGAGCAGTTCTGCACATCAGAATCTCCTGGAAAATTGTTTGTTTTTAACACAGATGCCTGGCCTCACGTACAGGGATCGATTTTAATTGGTATATGGTGGAGTCCAGACATCATTGCTTTTCTTAAAACTACCCAGATGATCCTCTTCATAAAATGTAATCATTATTTTTACTCTGCACTTTACATAGCACTATGTTAAAGTGGGAGTAACAGAATAAAAATAAAAAGGAAGGTGAGAATAAATACAAGATCCAGGACTGAGGATTTAAAAAAAAAAATTATACTATAGTGCTATGGGTGATCCAAAAATCTGAGCTATAAGTTAGACAACTGGAAAAAACCCCACAAAACTTAATCAGTTATATCCCTAGGTGTTCATTACCTTAAAATAAAACAACCAATTTTTCATGAAGAAATGCAAATGTTCTTACTCAAGACTGAACAAGTAGTGGTCCTCATAAAGACGACTGTGGTACAATAAACAGTATCTTCTACAACATCTTAATAAATGAAGACGTAAAAACTAACTTTAGAAAGCCATTGTTTATTATGACCTGCAGTATGGATATAGAGAAAATATATTTCCATTTTTCTCCAGCACTCTTCGCAGGCCTCTATTAACAACTCCAGGCATTTAATTCTTTGTCTGCCTCAGTGGGCAGAGATGAGAGCCCCTCAAGGGTCACAATCATCTCTTAGTTGTCGCTAGGACTCAGCACACAGTCGGCACACGTTCGGGGAAAGAATATCACCAATTCCATTCCACTTTATATACCGACATTTACCTCGGACCTGATCCAGGAGTGTTCCTACAGTAGTGTAAATGTTTAATCCATTTTGTAAAGAAATCCTTACAAACCACTCTTCTACAGCTGCAATATCTGTTGGAGTACAAAAGGCAAATTATTAACTATTCTTTAGTATGTCGTTTTGGTCAAACTGAAGACTATATGAACATTACTAGCAATGATTACCTGTCATCTTGCAATCATTTGGATTGCATGTTTTCCTATAAACATTTTGATGATACAATAAGGAGAAAGAATTGTGAAGTGGTCTACCACCGCAGCGATGAATCCAGATAATATTTATAAGCCAAAGTATTCTCTGAGAGCGGCTGTGGCTCGGTAGAAAGCTAATTACGCATGTCAGGTGAAGTGCTATAATATTATTTGAAAGGACTGTGATTAATTAAAATATGTAGTGTAAACCCTAGGGCTGACAGTAAGAACATTTTAAAGCATAAATAATATGCTAATAGTGGAGATAAAAGGGAATCATAAAAATGAAGGAATATGGCCTGACCAGGCAGTGGCACAGTGGATAGAGTGTCGAACTGGGATGCAGAAGACCCAGGTTCAAAACCTTGAGGTCGCTGGCTTGAGTGCGGGCTCATCTGGTTTGAGCACAGCTCCCCAGCTTGAACCCAAGGTCGCTGGCTTGAGTAAGGGGTCACTTGTTCTGCTGTAGCCCCTCGGTCAAGGCACATATGAGAAAGGAATCAATGAACAACTAAGGTGCCACAACGAAGAATTGATGCTTCTCATCTTTCTCCCTTCCTGTCTGTCCCTATCTGTCCCTCTCTATGTCTCTCTCTCTGTCTCTCTCACACACACAAAAAATTAAGATATATAAATGAAGACAGAAAAGAAAAAGGAAAAGGGATGAGATAAAACAGAGAGAACACAACGTGATGGTAGGTTCTAGTACAACCATGCCAACAATTACATTAAATATATGTAGTCTAAAAATATCAAGTAAGAGCCAGAGTTCCAGATTAGATGTATAAATCAAGACCGAACTATATGCTAATGCTAAGAAACCCACTGTAAATATAAAAGCATAGATGAGCTCAAAGTATGGGTGGATCTGGGGAAGCCATGGATGGCGAACTCTGCCTAGGGGTGCTGTGGCAGTTGCCCCCACGGGCCAAGACTGAGGCTGAGGCTGAAACGAGGGTGAGCCCATGAAGACCATGCCGGACCCAAACAGCGCGACTGCACAAGCTCTCACGGCCGCCCAGGCCTCTCGGTGGACCTATGCATCACCCTAGCGAGGATATGGCTCTTCTGGTGACTGCTGAGGCACCTGGTGCCCAAGCAGATCAAGTGCTATCTGTGTCCTGCTCTCTGCCAAGCAGTTCCTGGACTTCGGGGAAGATAAAGGTGTGAGAAACACAATATGCTTCTACAAAAGGAGCTTCCAGCACAACGGGCTAACACAAGGAGAGAAGTCAATCTTGTGATGGAGAACTTCCTGTATGGCCTTCAATGGGACTGGATCAAAGTGGGCATACGCATAACTTGCATAACTTTTAAACATACTAAGAGCCCCGAGAATCTACAGGTCTTGGATAACATTTTCCAAGTCTTGATTAAAGTCAGAAATAGAAATTCAGTCTCAGTAAAATTAATTGGTATACAAATTTCTCAACACCCTAATTTTCAAGTTTTAGAAAATAAGTTTACTTTAAATAAAGAATAATATAAATGTTATATATGTCAGAACAGTCTATAAAAGAATTGTCAGAGAAAACACAGAAATCTCAATGAAATTGGAATTTCAGATTGAGCACAAAAAAATTTTAATCTTTTTTTTAAAATTTATTCATTTTAGAGAGGAGAGAGAGAGAGAGAGAGAAAGGGGGGAGGAGCAGGAAACATCAACTCCATATGTGCCTTGACCAGACAAGTACAGGTTTTGAACCGGTGACCTCAGCATTCCAGGTCGACGGAGCACAAAAAATTTTTAGTATGACCTAAATACTACGTGAGATATTTATATGGGAGAGCAAACAATTTTGTAACATAATCAATATTTTCATTTTCTGTATTTGGCAATCCAGACCCATGCCTAAAATAATTAATTCAGATCATTCTTACCTGTATTTTTTGTAATGTTTTCTCTGGGAATTTCAATCAACCAGGAAACCTGATCACTGAACTTAAATAAAGAAAACAGTATGTTACAATGTTAATAATACTTATTCTGGCACAGTACACCCCATCTCTTAAAAACAAAAATAAAACAAAAACATCCACAGGCTTCTTTGCAAAAATTGACAAGCTCATTCTAAAATGAATATGAAAACTAGCGAAATTTGTATGGAGACCAGCAAGAACAATCTTCAAAAAGAACAAAGTTGTAGGACTCATTCTTCTGATTTCAAAACCCACTACAAAGCAACAGTATCATGCCAACATGGTACTGACTTAAGGATAGATGTACAGAGCGAAGCAGTATAATGAGAATACAGAAATAAACCCTCATATTTACAGTCAATATATTTTTTAACAAAGGTGCCCAGGCAATCCAGTGGGAAAGGAAATGTTTTCAACAGCTGGTGCAAGGGCAGTTAGATACGCACAAGCAAAAGGGGATGATGGGGCCCCATCTCACACCACACACAAAGATGAACTCAAAATAGATCGATAACCTAACGGTAAAAGGTAAAAACTAGGATGCTTTTCGAAGAAAATATAGGGGTTGCATACATTATGAATAGACTAAAAACCATTTAATTGTATACTTTAAGAGGTGAATTATATTTTAATGAAGTTTTTACCAAAAATAGGTAAAATGAAGACATTTTCAAGGGGAAAAATCCCAGAGAATTGTTGCCAGCAGACCTGCACTATAAGAAATGCTGGAAGTTCTTCAAGCTAAAAGAAAATGATACCAGATGGCAACTTATATCCACTGAAAAGGAAATGAAGAGCAGTGGAAATAGTAAATATGTAGGTAAATAGTAAACGCCCATATATATTTTTTTCTTACTTTTCTTTAAAAATATAGATGAGCCTGACTAGGTGGTGGCACAGTTGATAGAGCATAGGACTGGGATGTGGAGGACCCAGGTTTAAGACCCCGAGTTTGCCGGCTTGAGCGCGGGCTCATCTGGTTTGAGCAAGGCTCACCAGCTTGAGCCCAAGGTCGCTGGCTTGAGCAAGGGGTCACTGGCTCTGCTGTAGTTCTCCGGTCAAGGCACATATGAGAAAGCAATCAATGAGCAACTAAGGTACCACAACAAAGAACTAATGCTTCTTATCTCTCTCCCTTCCTGTCTGTCCCTATCTGTCCCTCTCTCTGTCTCTTTGTCTCTGCCACACACACAATATATATCTCACTGTTTAAAGCAAAAAGTATAACACTGTATTGTTGAATTTAAAACATACATTCATGCAATATTACTGGATTAGCTATTTTTTAAAAAAACACATCCTATAAAAGAAGGGTATGCTTCTTGTTAGTAACATATCACAGAAGAAAATAAAATGTAATTACCAATGTCAAGTTGAAGTGGAAAGTGCCAGAATAGGTACTATTTATGATTCTCAAGGTGGGAGCCAGTCCTCCTGAGGTGAACACGCTTAGAAATTCATTTGCAGAAACCTCACTGTAAGATTGGAATAAACACTGGATTTTCTTTAGGAAAGAGGAGGAAAAATGTAATGACAATTCAATAGAGAGAAGCATATTACATTAATTCAAAAGTGACAAGAGGCTTGACCTGTGGTGGGGCAGTGGATGTAGTGTTGACCTGGAATGCCAGGGTCGCCGGTTTGAAACTCCAGACTCACCTGGTCAAGGCATGTACAAGAAGCAACTACCCACGAGTTGATGCTCATAGGTAGTAGCAATTACCCCCGCCTTTCTCTCTCTCTCTCTTCTAAAATCAATAAATAAAATCTCTCTAAAAAGTCAGAAGAAATCTGTGAAAAATAGATGGTGCTAACGACTGCTATCTTCAGTAATCCTAGCCTCTAGAAAGAGTCTGTTTTGAAAAACACACTTTCAGAACTCATAGCTTATTAAGCTAGTGTCACAGTAGGTTTTATTAGTCCTTTTAAAAAATATTTATTTTTATTTAGAAATTAAATTTAATGAGGTGACATTGGTTAATAAGAGTACATCTCTATAGTGTTTGAACTGCTGATTGCGTTGTGTGCCCATCACCCCAAGTCAATTCATTTTTCATCACCATATATTTGTCCCTCCTTATAAACTTCCATCTGGTAACCGCTTCACTTTTATCTATGCCATGAGTCTCAGTTTTATATTCCACTTATGTGTGAAATCATATAGTTCTTAGCTTTTTCTGATTTACTTATTTCACTTAGTATAATATTCTCAGGGTCCATCCATGTTGTTGTAAATGGCAATATGTCATCATTTCTTATGGCTGAGTAGTAGTCCATTGTATAGATATACCATATCTTCTTTATCCAATCTTCTAGCAAGGGACACTTTGGTTGTTTCCATGTCTTGGAAACAACCTTATAATAATCTTTTCTGTCATGAAAATGGTCATAAAATTACTATACCTAATAGAAGTAGAATCAAAGGCATATGCTATCCCATGTAGAAATCCCTATTTCATTAAAATAATTATTTTGCGACTAAATAAAAAAGAAGAAAATGTATAAAGCAAAACTCACTTTACTGCATTTCATTGGATATGTCCCAGTTTTATAAGTCATATGAAAACGTAGTGATCATAAAGGTGATAGATACTAAGAAGAGTTTTAACTCGTCTGTTTCTCCTACGAGTTTGCAGAAGTTAGCGATCTAAGTTTCAGAGTCCCTAGCTATAGAGTGGGGGACCTTATTCATTCCGAACATATTTCCCGAGCCCTTTCTACAAATTAGGCAGTGATGCAGTGCTGGGGAAACAGAAGTGAACAAAACAAAACCACTGCCCTTGTGGCACTTACATTTTAATGCGGATTGGCAGGAAGATAAACCCAAGTCCCTTTTTTTTTTGTCTTGTCATTCCACAATTTATTGCCCTTTGTTAAGAAGGTATGAAGCCCTAAATCCTAACCGCCCCTTTGAGTTACTTATCATTGACTTCTCCCATGGGTGAACCCATTGCACAGATATACAAATTCTTTTTTTTTTTTTATCCTGTTAATCTGTCTTTTGTCAGTTTATTTTACAGACCTCAGCCAGTGAATCTAAGAGGGTAGGGTCAGGACTTCTCTTCAGTTCTTATCTTAAAGATTAAATGCCATCACGGACACAAAACGCTGAAAAATTTCTGACACACATAAGCAGTTTATAAACATTATTTCTACTAACACCACTTCTAGACTTGCTACATCACAACTATTCAAAGAGTGGGTTACAATTCCCTTGGTTTATTTTATTTTATTTTTTTTATTTATTTATTTATTTTGTATTTTTCTGAAGCTGGAAACGGGGAGAGACAGTCAGACAGACTCCCGCATGCGCCCAACCGGGATCCACCTGGCACGCCCACCAGGGGCGAGATGCTCTGCCCACCAGGGGGCAATGCTCTGCCCCTCCGGGGCGTCGCTCTGCCCCGACCAGAGCCACTCTAGCGCCTGGGGCAGAGGCCAAGGAGCCATCCCCAGCGCCCGGGCCATCTTTGCTCCAGTGGAGCCTTGGCTGCGGGAGGGGAAGAGAGAGACAGAGAGGAAGGAGGGGGGGGTGGAGAAGCAAATGGGCGCTTTTCTTATGTGCCCTGGCCGGGAATCGAACCCTGGTCCCCCGCACGCTCTACCACTGGCAATTCCCTTGTAAAGAGGACAAAGCCAAGGGTCGAGGGTCGGAGGGATGAAGTAGCCTGCCCCAGGGCACACAGCCGTCCGTTCAGGAAGGACAGGATTTGACCCAGCTCTGCGGGTCTCTTCCACCAGAGCCCTTTTTTCTCCGCAGCATATAACCGCAAGTAGGAAAGGCTTCTTCTTCTTTTTTTTTACTCAAAGGGTATGCACTTCAAAATAGTTGTAAATACAAAAACCAAATATATGTTTGGCATATCAAGAAGGAACTGGGAGTATGTCATAGCAGACTTAGGGTTCAATGTATTTTTCCTTGTGGTGTTTCTCTTCTTCTTCTTCTATTTATCATAGATTTTTAAATAATCTGTGCATTTTTTATTAACATGTTTTTGTTAGCATTTGCTGCATGGTAATCTTAGTAGCACGTTTTATTTTATTCTGGTGTGTGTGTGTGTGTGCGCGCGCGTGTGTGTGTGTGTGAAATCTGCCATTATTTGAATCAAAGGAATTCAATCATTCCTCACCACAAATGACAATTGTAACATGGTACTTGTTATTAAAGGGAAAGATTCTTTTTTAAGGTCAGTGAGATAGTTTTCTTTTTTGATTGAGTGATTGATTGATTTTAGTGAGAAAGGAAGGAAGGGAGAGAGAGAGAGACAGGAACATAGATCTGTTCCTGTGTGTGTCCTGACTGGGGGTCTAACCAGCAACCTCTGCGCTTTGGGAAAATGCTCTAACCAACTGAGCTATCTGGCCAGGGAAGTGAGAAACCTTTCTTTGTCTACCAGGCTACATTTATCAAAATTCAAAAGTACAGGCCCTGGCCGATTGGCTCAGTGGTAGAGCGTCGGCCTGGTGTGCAGGAGTCCCAGGTTTGATTCCCGGCCAGGGCACACAGGAGAAGTGCCCATCTGCTTCTCCACACTTCCCCCTCTCCTTCCTCTCTGTCTCTCTCTTCCCCTCCCACATCCAAGGCTCCATTGGAGCAAAGTTGGCCCGGGCGCTGGGGATGGCTCCATGGCCTCTGCCCCAGGCGCTGGAGTGGCTCTGGTCGCAGCAGAGCGACGCCCCAGAGGGGCAGAGCATCGCCCCCTGGTGGGCAGAGCATCGCCCCCTGGTGGGCGTGCTGGGTGGATCCCGGTCGGGCGCATGCGGGAGTCTGTCTGACCGCCTCCCCGTTTCCAACTTCAGAAAAATACAAAAAAAAACAAAAACGAAATTCAAAAATAAAAATCATATCCATAATAAATAAAATCATTACAGCTGATCTTTAAGAAAGAGAGAAATACAGGCATCTTTTAAAAAAAAGTAAGAAAGAAAGAAAAACAATCCAGGGCATTTAATGACTAAATGCAGTGGTGAGATTCAAATAATTTAACAGTCGGTTCTCTGCCTTAATAACCGTTTTAGGTTTAAAAAAGATATACTGAAAGGTATTTTATTATTTCATGCATTAATACTTAAATAAGAACAATAAAAGAGGTACACAAAACTATATTATGTTATAAGAAAGTTTTAAAATATTAATGAAAAAATATTAAATAATATCTGACAAAAAACAATAAAACTGTTATTTAAGATATTTCCATATTGCTTCTTTTTTTTCTTTTCTGTGACACAGACAGAGACAGAGAGAGAGACAGAGTACCTGATAGGGACAGACAGACAGGAAGGGAGAGAGATGAGAAGCATCAATTCTTCGTTGTGGCTCCTAAGTCTCCTAGTTGTTTATTGATTGCTTTCTCTTATGTGCCTTGACTGGAGGGGCTACAGTAGAGTGAGTGACCCCTTGCTCAAGCCAGCAACCTTTGGGCTCAAGCTAGTGACCACAGGGTCATGCCTATGATCCCACACTCTCAAGCCAGCAACCCGGCACTCAAGCTGGTGAGCCTGCACTCAAGCCAGAGACCTGGAGGTTTTGAACCTGGGTCCTCTGCGTCCCAGTCTGATTCTCCATCCACTGCGCCACCGCCTGGTCAGGCTTCATCCTGCTTCTTTTTTTTTTTTTTTTTTTGTATTTTTCTAAAGCTGGAAACGGGGAGAGACAGTCAGACAGACTCCCGCATGCGCCCAACCGGGATCCACCCAGCACACCCACCAGGGGGCGATGCTCTGCCCACCAGGGGGCGATGCTCTGCCCTTCTGGGGCGTCACTCTGCTGCGACCAGAGCCACTCCAGCACCTGGGGCAGAGGCCAAGGAGCCATCCCCAGCGCCCGGGCCATCTTTGCTCCAGTGGAGCCTTGGCTGCGGGAGGGGAAGAGAGAGACAGAGAGGAAGGAGGGGGTGGGGGTGGAGAAGCAAATGGGCGCTTCTCCTATGTGCCCTGGCCGGGAATCAAACCCGGGACTTCTGCACGCCAGGCCAACGCTCTACCGCTGAGCAACCGGCCAGGGCCATACTGCTTCTTGATTGGTGAGCTCACTTGCAATTTTTTTCAGCTATGAATGGAATGAACATTACTATGGGTGCTTAGAATATGCTGTTGCACAGATGAACTTTTAAAAAGAGTAAGGAATGTAAATTTGTGACTTCCACATAGGGCAGCTGCCTAGGTGCTCACCTTAGAACTCTGATTACAAGTGCCATTTTAACAACCGGTTCACCAAACTCAACAAAATAATTAGGTGTCAGTTCTGCCAAACCGGTGCAAACTGGCTGAGTCCCACCACTGACTAAATGAAATATTTTACCTAATCCAAACGGAATAGAATAGAAAAAATTCATTTATATGGAATTTTACCTCCCTAAGTCTGAATACAATAGAAGGAAGGTATGTGAAAAGGGTACAGTGCATATGGAGTTAAAAGGAATGTGCAAGGTTACAACATGCTTTTAGCGGATCTTACCAAGACATCCAAAGAAAGATACAGCTTGACGATTTCACTATTTGTGGGGTGCTCTTGGCTAGCACAAGCAAAGCGCTGCTCCAGATCAGCTAAATCATACAAATAGAGACATATAAAGTTACTGATAGAATTTCTATTAAAAATCAGATTTTTTAAACTGACAAAATATTTTTAAAAGAATAATTTTAGGCCCTGGCCGGTTGGCTCAGTGGTAGAGCGTCGGCCTGGCGTGCAGGAGTCCTGGGTTTGATTCCCGGCCAGGGCACACAGGAGAAGCGCCCATCTGCTTCTCCACCCCTCCCCCTCTCCTTCCTCTCTGTCTCTCTCTTCCCCTCCCGCAGCCAAGGCTCCATTGGAGCAAAGTTGGCCCAGGCGCTGAGGATGGCTCCATGGCCTTTGCCTCAGGCACTAGAATGGCCCTGGTTGCAACAGAGCAACGCCCCAGATGGGCAGAGCATCGCCCCCTGGTGGGCATGCTGGGTGGATCCCGGTCAGGCTCATGTGGGAGTCTGTCTGACTGCCTCCCTGTTTCCAACTTCAGAAAAATACACACACAAAAAAAAGAATAATTTTAATTTTGTACTAAAATTCATATATTTCTAGATAAAATTCAAATAGCCTACAATTTTTCATTTTAAAGATACAAAATCAGGTCACTGAAAAGGAAGGCGTGATTGAACACTAAAATAAAATATACCACATTACAGGCCATGGTACAAATTTTTCAGAGATGGTCAGAAACAGTCCTTGACCCTTAAACTCTTCAACCTTGGTGAGCCTATAGAAGGGACAAGAGTTGGAGAGTGCAAAAAACTTGTTTTAATATAGAGCTATTAATATAAAGGTGACTCCTCTCCAAAAGGGGGATAGGGTGGGAGAAACATCCTTTCTCCTTATCTGGATCTAAAGTAAATCTCTTGTACATAGCTTAGAGTTGGATCACATTGAGTTTTATCCATATTGCCAACCTCTGTCTTTTGATTGAAGAGTTTAATTGACTTACATTTAAAGTAACTACTGATAAAGAGACTTATTTCTGTCATTTTGCTATTAGTTTTCTAAATGTCTTATAACTTTTCTCATTTCCTGCATTACTGTCTTCTTTTACAGTGAGTTTATATTTTTTGTAGTGAAACATTTAAATTTCTTTCTAATTTCATTTGTATATATTCTATAGCTATTTTCTTTGTGGTTTCCATGGGAATTGCATTTAACATCCTAAAGGTAAACACTCTAATTTGAATATATAGCAGCTTAGCTTCAGTAACATACAAAAACTATTCCTTTAAAGTTCTAACCCCTTTCAATTGTTGATGTCACAAAATTACATCATTTTACATTTATGTGTCCCAAAACATAAACAAATACTATTAACCTTTGTGTGTGTGTGTGTGTGTGTGTGTGTGTGTGAGAGAGAGAGAGAGAGAGAGAGAGATTGAGACAGAGACAGAGGGAGAGAGACAGAGAGAAGAATAGACAGGCAGGAAGGGAGAGAAATGAAATGCATAAATTCTTTGTTGTGGCTCCTTAGTCTCCTTAGTTGCTCATTGATTGCTTTCTTATATATGCCTTGCCCAGGGGGCTCCAGCAGAGTGAGTGACCCCTTGCTCAAGCCAGTGACCCCGCACTCAAGCCAGATAAGCACGTGCTCAAGCCAGATGAGCTTGCACTCAGGCCAGCGACCTTGGGGTATTGAACCTGGGTTCTCCATGCCCCAGTCCAACACTCTATCCACTGCGCCATCGCCTGGTCAGGCAATGCATGAACCTTTTAAATGATGTAGAAAACAGGATCTGGAGTTACAAACCTGTTATAAAGTTACAATAATACTAGTTTTACACTAATATTTTTACATTAATTTCTTGAATCATGTAAAAAAATTAGAATTATAACTTATTGTTACAGTAATTCTAGCTTTTATAATTGCCCATGTATTTACCTTTACTGAGATTTTTATTTTTCCACATGGTTTCAAGTTATTGTCTAGTGTCCTTACATTTCACCCTGTAGGACACCCTTAAGAATTTCTTGCAGGCCAAATCTAGTGGTAACAAAGTCCTCAGCTTTTGTTTATCTGAGAATGTCTTAATTTCTCCCTCATTCTTGAAGAGCAGTTTTCATAGATATAAAACTCTTGGTTAGCTAATTTTCTCTTTTAGCACTTTGAATATATTGGCACATTGCCTTCTGGCCTCCAAAATTTCTCATGAAAAATCTAATACTATCTTACTTAGCATCCTTTGTATTTAATGATTTGTTCTTTCTTGCTGCTTTCAAGATTCTCTCTTTATCTTTGGTTTCCAAAAGTTTGACTATAATGTGTCCAAGTGCGGATCTCTGTGAGTTCATTTTACTTGAAGTTTGTTGCACTTCCTGAATGTTTATGTTCATGCCTTTCATCAAATTTGGGAAGGTTCCAGCCATTATTTCTTCAGCTATTCTCTCTGCCCCTTTCTCTCTCTCTTCTGTTATTCCCATAAGGTTTATATTGGTCCATTTAATGGTATTCCACAAGTTCCTTACTCTCTACTTTCTTCAATCTTTTTCTTTCTGTTTCTGTCTCAATAATTTCTTTTATCCTATCTTCAAATTCAGATTCCTTATTCTACATTCTCAAATCTGCTTTTGGATCACCTTAGTAAATATTTTATTTCAGTTATTATACTTTTCATGTCTTCATTTCTTTTTGGTTTCTTTTTAGGTTTTCTATCTCCTTATTGATATTTCTAGATTGTTCATACATCATTTATTGACCTTATACACATCTTTAATTAGCTCTTTCAAGATCTTTTTTTTCCCTTTTTTTCCAAGTGAGAGAAAGGAAGATAGAGAGACAGACTCCCGTATGTGCCCCAACTGGGATCTACCCAGAAATCCCCATATGTGGCTGGTGCTTTGCCCATCTGTGGTCATGCTCACAACCAAGCTATTTTTAGCTCCTGAAGTGGAGGCTCCATGGAGTCATCCTCAACACCCGGGGCCAATGCACTTGAACTGATCAAGCTATGGCTATGGGGGGGGGGGGAGAAAAAAAGAGAGAGAGAGAGAGAGGGAGGGAGAGAAGGAGGGCAAAGGGTAGAGAAGCAGATGGTTGCTTTTCCTGTGTGCCCTGGCCAGGAATCGAACCCAGGACATCTACATGCTGGGTTGACACTCTACCACTGGGCCAACCAGCCAGGGCCTCAACATCTTTAGGATGGTTGTTTTAAAGTTATTGTCTAATCGATCTTCCATCCGGTCTTTTTCAGGGAAAGTTCTGTTTGATTTGCTTCCCTCTGAATGTGCCATCCTTTTCTGTTTCTTGCTATACCTTGTGATTTTGTTGTTGAAAATTAAACATTTGAATCTAATAATGTGAATTCTAGAAACCAGATTCTCGCACTTCCCCAGGTTGTGTTTTTGTGTGTTATTTTGTTTATTATTAGTCTCTATGTTGTTGTTGTAGACTGTCTCTGTGTATAGGATCAGCCTAAGGTGTAAACTTAAAGTCTTACCAGGACTTTTCTGAGCCAGGTGTTTCCCCGGGCATGCGCAGTCACTTTCTAGTTTGCCCCCATATATTCATTTTTTATGAATGTCCTAGTCCTTGACATCTGACTCCCAGAAAGGGAAAAAAGTGAATAAATGAAGGAGGTTAAAGAAAGCCCTTTAAGTCCCTGAAAATCATTCAAAAGGGAGACGTTATGGTAACAACGAGGGGGGTGGGTTAACAACAGTGGCTTCCTGCCTTTTTGCACCTCTGTGATCAGAAGCAGCAATCAGCAATCAAAGCACATGGCCCCAACATTCGAAGACAGGGTTCTTTTTGTCCGGCCCTGGCTTCTGCAAGGTCTGTGCAACTGCTCCAGAAACAAGTACAATTGCCTGCCCCGGGGATGAGGCTAGGGGGTGGGTTGCTTCCTACTGTGATGAGTCGATGATGACTAAAATTGACTGCAATTGACTATCCAAGCCTTCCCCTGGAAGTAACTAGCCTTCAAAATATTTTCAGGTTCCAAAATAGTTACATCAGACAGATTCTGCCAGTACAGTTATTATCTAGGTGGGGAGACAGAGTCTTGGTGCTTCCTACTCTGCTATCTTGTCAGAATCCTTTATTCCTTCTCCTTATCTTGAGTCTGTGAAAAGAGGTTTTGATGGGACCACTCCACAATGTAGTGTGTATTTCTTTAATTTAGGGCAGTGGTAGTCAACCTGGTCCCTACAGCCCACTAGTGGGCATTCCAGCTTTCATGGTGGGCGGTAGTGGAGCAACCAGAGTATAAATAAAAAGATAGATTTAACTATAGTAAGTTGTTTTATAAAGATTTATTCTTCCAAACTTGGCGAAAATCCGACATAAAGTATTTGGTAAGTAATTATTAGTATATGCTTTAACTTGCTGTAACTCTGCTTTATAAATTTTATAAAGTAAAGTTACTTCCCTACTTTATAACTCGCCATTACTGTGGAACCGGTGGGCGGTTAGAAAATTTTACTACTAACAGAGATACAAAAGTGGGTGGTAGGTATAAAAAGGTTGACTACCCTTGATTTAGGGTATCAACTCAGACTTCTGCTTGGGAAAAGACAGGTGATTTGGTGGAGAGGATGGGATATGCTTTTATGATACCACATACAACTATTCAGGGAGGAGGTGACTATGTTGGGAGATCTACACAACCCAAATTTTCTAGGTCAAAAGTTGCACGAATGCTGCCTGTGGGCCAGTTGTGAGAAATACTTAGCATTGGGTCATCTAGGGTCCTGTCCTCAAAGGTCTCTTTGAGTGGCAACTGGGTCTCAGCAAAAAAATGTGAATGAGCTGGATGTTTAGGAATGGGCAAAGAAATCAATGACCAGTCAAAATAGAGAAGCTTTAGCCCTTGTTAGAACTGTAAATAATATATACCCAGTAGTTTAATGGAAGGGAGGGGACTCTGAAGGACCCGGGCAAGTGCCCAGAGGTGGGGGGTCAATGTTATACATCTACTGGATCCAGAGATGGCTGATGTCAGACGGTCATCTTAGACTCTGTTAGGTAAGAACAGCCACTCTGACCCCTCCTCTTGCTTCTCCCTCTCTGCCTACAACCCTGAAACAGGAAGGGTCAAAACTTAAAGTTCGCAGGTTGGTGAGAAGGAACCTAAATTCCAGGTGGAGAGAAGGGAAAGTGACCTTAACCCTTCTTCCCTAACCACAGGCTTCCCACCTGAACAGACCCAACCAGGCAAAAGGGAAAAGCTTCTATTATAGGAGAAGAGTTCAGTTATGATTGTTACGTGGCCTGGGTATTTTAATCACAATGAAAAGCTGTGTTTTATCATTTAAAGTCACTGGAAAACTGTTTAAATCACCTCATTGTAGCCAAAAAAAAAAAAAGACAAAACAAAATTGAGGGGCCTGCCCAAATATTTGTCCAAGGACAGAGGAGGAACTAACCAGTCCCAAGGAGTGGGAGGGGAAAATAATTCTCCTTCATAATTGAGTGCATGTTATTCTTTTACAACATAACAGTTTCAATGCTATTCTGAAAATCCTATAAGAAAATATATTAATGCAAGTATCAAAAATATGACTTAAAGTATATATATTTCAAGGTTATAATGTTAAACAGTTCTCAAAGTACTTTGATCCTATACGTTTACTTTGCCCAAACTTGACAATTCTGCCAGATCTATTTATTAAAACTTTAATTTGATTCTAAAGTCTAAATCCCTTCTCTGCTTAAAATATCTTACTGACACTACATCGCCTAATGAATAAGCTCCTTAATTGAAGCGAAGCTAAACAGAAAAATCGACCTCCTTTGAGAAACATACTTTGAGAAAGACTCTGGGTGTACATGTGTATTCTTGTCTCCTCTTTAAAGAGGATCAAACCAATGCTCAGGAAGATTAAGGTATTGCTGAAAGATCACCCAACTCCCAATGGTAGGTCAGAGGGGAACCAAGATGTTTCTGTATCTAAGGGCTATTCTCTCTTTATTTTTGTGACAGAGACAGAGAGAGAGACAGAGAGAGGGACAGATGGAGACAGATGGACAGGAAAGGGAAGGAAGAGAGATGAGAAGAATCAGTTCTTTGTTACAGCTCCTTAATTGTTCATTGGTTGCTTTCTCATATGTGCCTTGATGGGGCGGGGGGGGGGGGGAGGCATACAGTAGAGCTAGTGACCCCTTGCTCAAGCCAGCAACCTTGGGCTTCAAGCCAGCGACCATAGGGTCATATCTATGATCCCATGTTAAACCTAGTGAACCTGTGCTTAAGCTGGTGAACCTGCACTCAAGCCGGCGAATTTGGGGTTTTGAACCTGGGTTCTCCACATCCCAGTCCAAAGCTCTATCCACTGCGCCATCACCTGGTCAGGCAGGGCCATTTTCTTTTTATCTTGTTAGACAATGTTAAATGATCAAGCACCTCTTTCAAACTGCCCTGTACACAACCTGGATAGACTCCAGCACTCCTGAAGTGCTTGTGGGGCTCTCTCTATTACCATTCTCTGCCTCAGAATTTAACACATTTTAAGATCCAGTCCAAATAATATCTTTGATCCATCATTGAGAATGGCAGGTGCAGGATATGGATCCTAATGTATGCATTCTACTATTTAACAAGAGACACTTGAGCAGCTGCAAATTTAGGTATCCACAGCGGTGTTCTAGAACCAATTCCCTGAAGACACCTAGGGACCACTGTAGTTAAATTTGGTGGGGAGTCAAAAATTATACAAAGATGATCAGCTGCCCAGCAGGTCAGTGCCACTAACCCCCATGCTGTTCAAGGATCACTGTATCTCAGAACATCTTCTCAGTCTCAGTCTACTGGCCTTATAATTCAGTTTATAATTCATGCTATCTCCAGCCATTCATGGGGGAAAATAAAAACAATCTCTTCAAGTAGTTTTGCAAATGCAAAATGCTCCTTAAATTTTAAAGATTCTTTGACTTAAAAGTAATGAAATACTATAACAAAAGAAAAGTATCTACAACTTAACAATAGATTCACAGTGATATTAATAGAGACCTCTGAACCAGAGTACACTAGATAATACTTTAGAAAATTGGACGATAAGATAATGAAGTACTAGAAGAAAAGTATTTTAACTTAGAGATGAAGGGATATAAAGAACTCCTGAGAAGAAAATAAGAGTGCAAGAGAGTCTGAAACTTACCTCTATTATTATATATTATTCCTGACGAAAAGTCAAACACGTTCAAAAGTAAAATTATAGCATATAAAAGTAGCAATTCCATCTGTTAGAAGAAATAAGAATTATTTCCATTTGATAATCCTGAACAGATTTTTTAGTTCCTTTGCTATAAACAACTACATAGTCAAGAAACACATCTTCCTTTAAATTAAAAAAAAAAATAGTCCTCATTATGTGACAAAATCTTGACTAAGCTCTATCTACATTTATACTTTATTGGTATTAAAAGTATCTATTTATAAATATAGTTGTTGCAAACTTAAGAGGTCTGGCTCGGGCTTTTCTTCAATGTAGAGAACTTCTGGAGAGGTGTGATAAACTCTGCAGCTGTGTAAAAGCAGGTCCTGACTCAATAAGGACTCCAAGGACAGTCCAGCGGCACCGTACTCCCGGATTCCCATGCAGTGTTTTTGGAAGAGACAGTCCACATGGATCCGGAGCATTCCTGCGCAGTCTTGCAGTGTGACAGAAACCCAAGGCCTTGACCACTCTTTCCCCAGGCCTTCTCTGAGCTGCGTTTGTAGTGAGAAACCTTGAGGGATGAGCTTGTCTTCCCTGGACCGGAAGAGCAGGCTTGTTTCCATGGTGAATCTCGCAAGTTCAGTGCTCCTCTCCTGTAAACCACCCAGTATGAGTATAAGCAAGTGTCCATTACGGGCTGATGTGCGACCCTTCAGAAATTCATATCGAAGCCCTGAATCCCAGCAGCCTAAGAATGCGGCTGCATGAGGAGAAAGTGGATTTATGTAGAGATGTGATTAAGTTAAAGTGAGATCATCAGGGTGGGCCCCAATCCCATATGACCGGCGGCCTCGTACGAAGGGCAAGTTTGAACACACCCTCGGCCACTGAGAGGAAGATGTAAAGACACAGGGAGAAGGTGGCCATCTACAAGCCCAGGGGAGAGGCCTGGACAGAGTCTTCCCTCATGTCCCTCAGGAGTCAACCCTCCCGACACCCTCAGCTCAGACCTGCAGCCCCCAGAACTGGGAGACAGTAAGTGTCTGTTGCTGAAGCCCGCCTGGTCTGCTGTCGTGGTCCTAGTAAACCAATGCAGCGTCCAGAACGTTTATCCACCCCCTGGGCCTCGGGGGACAGGGACTTGGAGTGAGCGCCATGCTGATGCCTGGCTCCGGCTCCTGCTGCGGGTGGTCAGGGCCTTGTCTTGATGCCAGAGTCTCCCGTTTCTTGCCAGCCTCCCAGAAACAGGAACAGACTGACTCACCAGCTGTAGGTAGGTGGAGGAAAATCCAGATCTCGTGCGGCCCTTGACCACTGCTGAGGCCAATAATGTAACTCATGCTTTTTCCTCCCTCGAAATCGATTTGCTTGATTCAGTACTTTTCATTGACTATGGGAGCTCAAAAACGTGTTGACTTTTTAAACTCACCACCCTTCTCATATAGGAGAGAGTTTTTCAAAGTGAATTTTGTAGTCATCTGAGAAAGCAACTTATTTTCACAAGGTAAGAGGAAATAAATGGTTATCTAAATTCTATCAGCTGGGTGCTATGCTTAATTATATTTTGAGTGTCAGAATAAATTTAACATTAAATGGAGAGGTTACCACAGCCAAACTTACAAAATAGTCCCCTTACCAGGAAAATCATGTATTATTTTGCTAAACATTCAGATTCAGTGAGAAAACACCGTTAGAACCCGTCAGTATTCCTCACCCCTGAAACACTAAAACACGTCATGCTCCAGGGCCCCAGTGTAGACGAGCTATTATTAAGTTATCCTCAAAGTTGTTCCAATTCAGTTTTCTCAAATAAATATAAAAAGATCTCTAATTTCATTTGCATAGATTTGGTTGTATCTAGCTTTGACCAAAGAACTAAAAACTTACTTTGAAAGTTTGTTTTTAAATGCTTTCATTAAGGAAAGGAAGCCTGAGATAATTCAAGGGAGAGACAACGGAGGAGCAGTCTGTGGGCTCCTCAGGGCTTTGCTGCTAGCTCCCCGTGCCTGTCTCCTAGCCATTCAGCATGTACAGAAATTTAGAGACAGAACGTGCATTAGAGTCGATAGATGAAGCATTGGGTAACATGTTCCAAGTCTATTACTAGCTAGTGACAAGGCTGGCTGAGAACCAAGTTCTCCAGACTCAATCACTCTAGTCAGCATACAAAGATGCCACAAAGTAAAAAATTTAAAAAGTGAAGAAGAGTGGAGATATAAAATACATGATTAGATTCGAACTCTCACCCAAACCACTAACTGTGTCCACCATAATTCTGCATTAGTCTCATTCTTTAATATTTACAGCTTTTCTTGGTTGGGTACTACCTCCTTTCTATAATCATCTCTGGTGAAGAAAAGACCCAGATTTTGGCCTAAGATCAGCTCTGCCCATTGAGATGTTCAAAAGTTAGAAAGTTGCTGAACTCCTATAAGCTCATTTTCTCTTCAGTAAAAGAGGGATGACACATCACAGAGTTTTTAATTGTGAGAATTAAATGAATAATATATTCAAAACATCTAATAGCTACTTTATAATGAATAAGCCCGTAATAAATATTATCTCAAAATCCATATCTTTATATACTGAATCAACTTCTTTATCCTCATCATACTTCCCCCACTCATCCTCTCAGCAGTGAAATTACCCCCAGTTATCATTCCCATTTAATTATTACGAGTTTTACACACTTGTCAGATACAAGTCACATACCTGGGCACTTTTTCTTATCTGGGCCCACGTGAATATTGGGTCACCTCCAAAGAAGAAGCCAACCTCCTCTACCATCTGGTTCCTTAGCAGTTACTCCATTATCATGAGGTAGTTATAAATGATAAATTCCTACCAGAGTAGGCTCTTTATCTCTTTCTGTAATCCTCTTCTTATGGGATGCCCAACTGGTTGCACTTTGATTTTTGTGTTCCCCCAACCTATCTTCCACATAGGCTGAGAGAGAAGGCTCAAAAGCAGGAGCTGGGTTTCAGTTGACTGGTCCAGTAGTCCACTGAGCTGTGTGACAGCCAATCAGCTGTTCCCCAGGACAGAAGCCTGCTTAGAAAATCCGAAGGAGGGGCAGTTGGAATTTCCAATTAACTGTCTCTTTCAGAGGACCAAAGGCCTTATTCTTTAAAAACCTACAAGAGGTGGAGTTTCTCAAAACCTACTATCTTTAATTTCAACATCCATGTAGGAAGGTTCAGAAAACGACCTGAGATTGTCCATAAAATATTTCATCGTGGGATTCTTGAGTGTCCAAGAAAAACATTCATGTTAAAAGACAAGGCCAACTCCATACATTTAAGAGATTTAAGAGAAGACAAACTCTCAGAGAGGCTGCATCACTGTGTCTCACAGGAAGAGTGGGACTTCCAGGCACAGGGAAGGCCTGAGGGAGAGAATAAGCAAGATGAGCCAAGACACAAAGCACAGAGATAGGAAGGGGCTGTGTGCGCATGGGGACCAGTAAGACAGAACGAAATGCCAGTCTGTTCTCCAGAATTGTCGCGTGAAGGTCCTCTGCGGGGCTGATGATACCCACTCGGGCTGCCTTTGACTAGTGAGCCCAAACCACACTTCTCTAACTCCCTCGGTGCCCTGACTAGTCATGAATGGTCACAGAGGCTAACAAATAATTTTTTTAAATGATGATAAAACCTGTTTTACACTCACGTTCCCCTTCAGAAATTTCTTCATGTGGCCACGTAGAACCTGCTTTACACTCATATCATCCAAGACAGCTGGATCCGGGTTTCGCTATTCCTGGGGGAACCAGTGTAAGAAATACCTTTCTGTCACCTTTTCTGGTGACCTGGGTCCAAAGAAGAAAGTTACTCCTCAATCTGAAATAATGCGTCGAACTCAACAAAATCTCTCTCCTGATAAAGACTCATTTCCCAGAAATCTGGAGCTCTCTCGTTGGCTGCCTGTCCCCCACTACCGGAGGTGACCAAGCTTATTAACGGAAGCAAGTTGTAGTTTTCAGTCTTGGTAGCAATACTAGTAAGTTGTTTCCCTGAACTGCATCAAAACAGAGATGCCGGCACAGCGGGGAAGGCACACATCGATGGCCTGCACCGTATCTGACTGATACAACCGGGCGCTGAGAGTTTATATCCCACGCGTCGTTCCTAGGAAGCTCCTGGCAGGTGCACGCAAGCCGCAGGAAAGACCCGGGATCTGGAGAGAGCCGGAGCCAAGCTGGCAGGACGGTGAAAGAGGAACGGAATCCCGGGAGGACGAGCGAGCGGCAGCCAGCCTGGGGAGTGAGCAGTCCAGGCTGGGACCTGGGACCACGACAGAGGGCCCCTGCTGCCAGGGGCGGAGGGGACAGAAACCCGGGCAGCGTGCAGCACGACTGAGGGGCAGGAAAACCTGGAGAGTCACGTTATTCTCTTGTCAACAAGAAAAATATGGGGACAGGGGATAAGACACTCGAGGAAAAGCAAAGTGCTCTATCAAGAAACAATGTTCCAACTCAGGATAAAAGATGGCACTTTTTAAAGAAAGTGTGCGGTGCGTTTCTGGTTTCCCTTCTTATCGAAGCTGTCCACGTCCATGGCTAAAAGAGCCGCGTCGCACAGAACGGCGGCCACACGCACGGTCACCGCTACCCGCCCTTCCCAGGGACAAGGCTGTCCGTCGCCTGCGCTCTGTTTGTTTTAGCTTCAGGCGTTTTCTGTGGACTCTCCATTGGGCAAGGGGTCAGTTCCCTCTTCCTCACTCCCTCCACACACATTCCTTCCTTCCTCCGCCCATCATTCCCCCGTGTCTTGGTCTGGTCTTGGTCTAGCTTTCTTCCCGTTTCCATTTTCCATCCTTTTTCTGTTCTGTTTTGTGTAATTTTCTAAGCCTTTTCTGAATATTGTCTCCCGGCTCCCTATATGAATTTTACAAGTTCTGTAGTAACTTCATTTTCTCATAGTTCTGTGTTGTTCTAACTTATTATAGATTGTGGCCTTGCCTCGTTTCCGTAGTATTCTCCCTTCTCCCAGACTATACTGGAGGGTGTCTCTTTTTTCTTTTATCTCCTTGCATAGTTTGATTCATCCAAGTCCTCTCTTCCTTTTTATTTTGGTCTGGTCTCAGTCTTCCAATTTTGAGACTTTCCCAACACTCTGTACGATCCGTGGCTGTTTGCTCAGTTACAGAAGCTTACTTGAAGCTCCGAAAGACCAAAAGAACGGTCTGTCAGCCATGAAAAGGGACAAGGAACAGCAGCATATTCTGGAAAAACTGTTTCATCGAGGAACAATCTCAGCTCAGCTTTTTTCTTCAGCTTCTCAAATGTCCTGTGGTCGTCCGGTCTCCTTCATAAGGAGTCCAGGCCCAGCTGCTAGCATTCGGGGGCACCAGTAGTATTTCAGCATTCATCTTGTCCCTGTTTTCAGTGTGGCACCCCTTCCTCAAACTTTTCCACCAGTCCAGAGATCCTCCGTTCCACCCTCTCCCAAGACTAAACCTGTATGTAGCCTCTGCCTGGGTGGGGGAAGGGCAGATGCTAGGCCCCGAGTGTTGGGGAGAGGACCTAAACACATCAATGGGTATTCAAACCATCCCCCTTTCAGTCCTGCTTTTGTGTCTGCATCAAGAGTGCCGCCTGGTCCTCAGCCCTCGGTGTTCTGCAGCACAGATCCCACCGCTTCCACTCTTCCCTCAGGGTCAGGATAGGACTCGGCCTTCCCGGTCTGCTGATTCAGGCGCCCTTGGTCCATCCACTTTCTAGCTTTGTAAATGTTGTTCCTCTTCTTCAAGTTTCTCCATCCTTATGGTTTCGTGTCACTTTAGAAATCCCTTTAGTATTTATTTCGGTAGGAGTGAGAGTAAATATATGTGTTCAAAACCAATAAACAGAAATTTTAAATGCACCGTGAATTTAAGCATCATGAAATTGATGGAGGGTAGTAAAGAAGCAACTCCATTTGATTTTAATGCTAGGAACGTTCTTTTTAAAATTTAGATAGAATTGACATATAACATTAGATTAGTTCCAGGTGTGCATGATGATTGAATGTTTGTATATGTTGTGAAGTGATCACCACAGTCTAGCTAACATCTATCTAGGAACATTCCCTTTTTGATGGCCCCTAGTGGGTATGATATTGAAACCATAAAAGAGAAAATATAATTCTGGCATGCTACTTGGCCTGGAAATGAATAGTCCTTACACAATTGTGGGGACATAAGCTAAGGTGACCCACAGTGATCCATGTTCTTATATAATCCCTTCTCCCTGAGTGTAGGAGGGACCTCTGACTTGCTTCTAACCAATAGGCTGTTGCAAAGATGAGATGTCACTTCTTCATTTGGGTTACATTGTACGATGAAGGTGATGGGATGCCGCTCCTGTGATTGTGTTTCATTATATAAGAAGACTGAGGCATTATAGAGGAAAAGGGACCCTCTGCGGGCTTTGAGGAAGCAAACAGTTAGGCAGGGGATGGCCTGTGGAGAGGGCCATGCCCAAGGAAATGCAGACAGCCATTAGGAACTGAAGGTGGCCTCCAGGCAGGAAGAAGCGAGGACCTGTCATTGTACAGTGACAAGGAAATAAATCCTGGGAACCAGCTGAACTTACAAGTAAATTCTCCCCCAATTGAGTCTGGACTCCTGTCAGAAATGGCAAGATAATAAATGTGTATTGGATTAGGCTACAAAGTTTGTGGTATTTGTTATGCAGCAATGGAGGGTCAGTACAGATCACAACAATGTCATCGAACTTCAAGTTGAGACTGCTACCTGGCCAGTCTGGCCTCTTCTGACTCTGAGTCAACAGGTGAAGAAGGGGGTGACTCTGCTGGCTGGAGACTGACCGTGACTACCAAGGGAAACTGGGTTGGTATTCCATAGGGGGCAGGCTGGAGTGCGAGGGCTCACGGGAGACTCCCCAGGGCATCCGTAGTACTCCCATCCTGTGATTAAAGTCAATGCAAAACAACCGATTCAGGTAGGACTGTGAATAGGCCGGACCTTCAAGAATGAAGATGAGGTCACCCTACTCATAAAAATAAATAAAAGCCGAGGTGTTTGCTGATTAAAGTCTGGAACCATTGCTTTTTATCATTACAACTACTTTGTTACATGCTTGTATGTTGCCAAAAAAAAAAAAAAGAAAGAAAGAAAGAAAGAAAGAAAGAAAGAAAGAAAGAAAGAAAGAAAGAAAGAAAGAAAGAAAGAAAGAAAGAAAGCAAGCAAGCACAAACATTTGGGCAGTTTAAGAAAAAATTCTCCTCCCTATTAGAGACAATATAGATGAGGTAAAAGTAGGGGCTCTTTAGTTAGATTTCCTGGATTCTTATTCCTGAGGTCTTTGTTAACTTGGAAAAGATTACTTAACCTCTCTAATCCTGTTTCCTTATCTGAAAAATTGGGAAGATACTACTACTTATTCCAGCCAATATATAAGTGTGTGTATACACACATATACTTTCCCTTTCCCTTATTTGAAGTAGCTTACAATATACCCTGTTATCTCTAAACTTTTGAACCAAACAACACATCTGGGAGCTTCTTCCTTAGAGCTGCCCGTTCTCTTTCAGTGGCTGCCTCTTACTCTAGCGTGTGGACGTACCATAATTTGTATAACCAGCCACCTATATTGAGAGACATTTCAGCCATTTCCAACCCTTTCTATCACAAAGAATGTTCTCATCCCTGTGATTTCACACATGAGTACATATAGCTACAAAATACATTTCTGGGAATAAAACTGCTAGGTTAAAGGAAAAGTGCTTTAACAATTTTGCTATTCTCAAATTGCTCGTACTGCTGTTGTAGAAACGGTCGCTCCCTCTCTGGCATGTGAGTGCCAGCTTCTCCCATCCTCACCAACCAAAGCATTATATTGTCATTGCATTTGCACGTCTCCTGTTACACACTTTCTCCTGAAATGTTTATTCATAGGTTTTGCACATGTTTTTTTCTGGATTGTTATTTTCTTACTGATTTGTAAGCATTTAGGAAAAGTAGCCCTTTGTCTGTGAAGTGAATTATAAAAAATTTCTTCCATCTGTTCTTTGTCACTTGACTTTTTTATGGTGATGTGATTTTTTTACAGTTAAATAAACGGATTTTCTCTTTTATCTTTGGTAATTTATGGTTCTGCTTCCACAGTGACTGCTTTGATTCATCTGGAAATCATTTGGTATAATCTGTGAAGTAGAGATCCAATTTTTTAAAAGGTGGCTACTCAGTTGTCCCAACACCATTTACTACACTACCCTTTGTTTCCTCACTGTTTGGAGTAAGACCTTTATTTAATTGTTTTATATTTGGGTCTGTTTCTGGGTCTTCTGGACCGTTCCTTTGAATTATCGATCCATTCATGTGCCAATATCTCATTACGTTCATTATTGCAGAATAAGTTTTTATATTTAGAAGTCAGACCCTTTCATTTAGGACATATAATATAGTTAGTACATCTTTCCAGAGTTTTCCTCCTATCTCTTTCTTTGCCCACTTGATGTTCAGAGGCAGTGTCCTGCTGGGGTTGCTTAGATGAACTCAAAGAGAATGGATACTATGATGTCAGATGCTCCAATCCGACAGCGGCAATGCCTTTCCCTTTCTTTAAGTCCTTTCTTTTGTCCTCTCCACGATGTTTTACAGTTTTCTTCGTATAGCTTCTGCATGTTTCACGTGAAATCAGTTCCTTTCTTTTCATCTTTTCAAACCTATGCAATGAGATTTCTTCCATCTCTACTTCTAACTGGTTGTTGTTTGAATACATGAAGTTCTATTTCTGTGCTTTCTGTCTCATTGACTTTACTGAATTATCCCACCGCATAACCTTTTCTTTGATTCCTGGGGTCTCTAAATATTGGTTTAACTCCTTCCTTTTATAAAATCTTGTTTACTGTTTATTTTTACTTCAGCGAACTGCAATGGCCAATTCCTTCAGAACAAAGATAATTATGATGAACACATCATTATCTCATTCCTGAGTTTAATGAAAGTGTTTCTAGTGCTTCCTCGTTAAACGTGGTGCATTCCTAGTCTTCTGCAACGTACGGTTTGATTCTACAGTTGCTGATCTGTTAACATCATTCCAGTTAAATGGACTCAATTCATCTCAGTCCATTTTTGTTCTTTTTTTTTTTTAATTTATTCATTTTAGAGAGGAGAAGGAGAGACAGAGAGAGAGAGACAGGGGGGAGGAGCTGGAAGCATCAACTCCCATATGTGCTTTGACCAGGCAAGCCCAGGGTTTTGAACCGGCAACCTCAGCATTTCTAGGTCGACGCTTTATCCACTGCGCCACCACAGGTCAGGCCATCTCAGTCCATTATACCCCAGCCTACTGATTTTGAATCTAGACTCTCAAAGGGAGTGGAATGGAGAGCCTGCAGCTCTATGGAACGGTGGTGGTAGTATGAGATACCTGAGGGTGCACACACATGGAATGGTGGTGGCAGTATGAGATACCTGAGGGTGCACGCACATGGAATGGTGGTGGCAGTATGAGATACCTGAGGGTGCACGCACATGGAATGGTGGTGGCAGTATGAGATACCTGAGGGTGCACACACATGGAATGGTGGTGGCAGTATGAGATACCTGAGGGTGCACACACATGGGATGGTGGTGGTAGTATGAGATACCTGAGGGTGCACGCACATGGGATGGTGGTGGCAGTATGAGATACCTGAGGGTGCATGCACATGGAATGGTGGTGGCAGTATGAGATACCTGAGGGTGCACACACATGGGATGGTGGTGGCAGTATGAGATACCTGAGGGTGCACGCACATGGAATGGTGGTGGTAGTATGAGATACCTGAGGGTGCACACACATGGAATGGTGGTGGTAGTATGAGATACCTGAGGGTGCACATGGAATGGTGGTGGCAGTATAAGATACCTGAGGGTGCACACACATGGAATGGTGGTGGTAGTATGAGATACCTGAGGGTGCACATGGAATGGTGGTGGTAGTATGAGTTACCTGAGGGTGCACATGGAATGGTGGTGGCAGTATAAGATACCTGAGGGTGCACACACATGGAATGGTGGTGGTAGTATGAGATACCTGAGGGTGCACATGGAATGGTGGTGGCAGTATAAGATACCTGAGGGTGCACATGGAATGGTGGTGGCAGTATGAGATACCCGAGGGTGCACGCACATGGAATGGTGGTGGTAATATGAGATACCTGAGGGTGCACACACATGCAGAAGACTGTGAACTTTGATAAAAGAATACAAAAACAGTATCAGGGTGAAGGTGTGACAGGTTCATAGTAAAACAAAAATGAACCAGTTTTACACATGGGGCAGGATGCCTTGGCTCCTGGGGTTGTTATTTAGACTAAAGCAAGATGGCTATTAGAAAAATTACAAGCAGTATATTTCTAGTAATTCCTAGAGCTTCTCAATCAGTTTGATCTTCAGTTCTTAAAAAATAATTTAGAAATAACAGTTAAAAAAAAAAAGGTCACCTACAAAGAAATAATTAAAAAGACAACTAGCTTTTCTTTAGTGATAATTAAAGCCAGAAAGCAAAGGGATAAAAGACCTCCAAAGTGTTGAGAAAAGCAACTGTCAACTTATAATTATATACCTCGCAAAAGTATCTTTCAAGAGTGAGAGTGAAATAGTCTTGAGTAGACAAAATCAGTGTTTACCATCAAGAGTTCCATACTAATGGAACTCCTAAAGTATCCATTTCAAGAAAGAAAACAACCCCAGAAAGATTATTTTTAAATACAAGAAAGAATGGTGACGTAAGGGGAAATAGAAAAGGAGTCCATTGCAAGCATATTGTTTGACTCACAAAATTGCTGGAAAGACTCCTGGGTGCCAAGGTCACAGGTAAATATCACAGCACAGAAGACAGCATGAGCACACTATTGCTGCTGTCACTGAAACCACCAAACACCTACTACCTACCAGGCAGCCTCACCCAGAACTGAATGTTGGGTGTGGCCTCTGGATTCTGCTTAGATGCTCCACTGCTGCAGCCTCTTTGTCACCACAGGCTCCAGAGTTAAAGTGCACAGGGATGATCCTGGTTGAGCAAACCTAAGTCATATGCCTGGGCCTAAGCTGTAAGGAAGGTTGAGATACTAACCGTGTGGCATTTGGGGTTTCATTTCACACTGAGACCCCTATGTAAGGATGTCCCAAATATAGAAAAAGAGGTTTGAGCAACACAACACACCTGACAAATCTATAAAGGCAGAAATTTTAAATAGCAATCAGACCATTATAATTAAAAATAAAACTCAAGGGGATACACCATAATTAATGCAGAATGTTTTATTTAAGATTTAAAAAAAATAACTAAGGTTGTAGAGGGTAGAATCAGAGACAGAATTCAAGCAAAATATCACAGTTGAAGGTCCTCTGAAAGTGACAAAAATGCAGGCATACATCCATAAAGTTCCAGGGCAAATCTGTTTGTGTCAAAATATTACGCCTCTCCAGGCTCTTAGTTTTAAATATCACGTGTATGTCAGTGACTCCAAAATTTACATTTCCCACCCAGAACCTGTCTCTGAACTTCTCACTAGGGTATATGCAGCTGTTCCCTCAAGTCCCTAGACAGCTCACATTTCAAATTTAACATGATCAAAACGGGAGTCTTTATCCTGCCCCCCAGGCCTTCTCCCTGGCATGTCCCCCTGCTCGTCACCTACCCAGGAGCATAAGTCAAGAACTTGGGAGTCGCCCTCAGTTCTCATTCTCTCTCGCCCCTCATCCTGTTGGCTGACTTGTCCAGTGGATTGTGCCTCCAAAGTTGATCTCAAATTCTCTCCACTCCATTCCACTTATCATGCCATCACCCTTCTCCAGAAGTTGTCACCATTTCGCAAATAGACTACTATCATATATTGGTCTCCTGACGTCACGGCTCCCATTCCAAACCATTCCGCATAGAGGAACAACTCAAACTCAGTAGAGTCTCACTGTACTTCAGCTATTCCTAACCACGACCAGTGAGGCCATCGACTAGGATCTGGTCCCTACTGTATTTCGTACTTCTCCAGCTGTTTCATTCCATGTCCATTCTCCCCGCTCGATCACTGTGCCCCGGCCACGTTAACCTTCTCTGTTCCTCAGACACATCGAGCTCTTCTCCACTCAGGTATGTTCCGCCGTCAGCCGCTGCCTAGAAACCTCTTCCCTGGGTCTCCACAGGATTTCCTTTCTTGGTGCTCGGATCTCAGCTGACCTATCACATTCTCACACAGGACTCTGGTTGCTCCAATAATCCACAGTGCACAGCAGCTCCGTCAGATCTGCTGAGTTCTTTCTAGTACTCATTATTTAGGTTTTAAGACAAATTCCACATTACACAGCATGGGTTACAGATGGGCTCTTTTGGGGAAGGAGAAAACTTATAAGTCAAAGGCTAAGACTAATGAGTGAAGAAAAGATATGGGCATCCCAGCCTCTTTTTGCAGAAACCAGCACACTACTGGGCTTTGCAAGTCACCAGTCAGGTAAGAATTGGGCACAGGTCCTCCTACTGGGAAAAGAGGGCCCCTCAGTTTTCACTGTCCAGGAAACCCTGAGTGAGAACTCATGGCCATTTTCAGACGGTCCTGCTCCTTACACTACAACTTCTTTCCTGTCTTCCCCCCTCCTAGACCGAACGTTCCGTGGACCCAGAAAGCCACCTCTCTCCGTCTCCTCTTGCACCCCTAGCATCCAGCAAGGTGCTGGGCATACATTAGGCACTCGATAATCACTTGTTGTATAACTGAATGGATGGGTAGGAGGAAGGACAGAAAGAAAATAGGTCCAAGATTAGAAAAACACAGTTAACAGTGCTTTTCTGCGAGACTGCAGAACAGCCAGAAACACTAGTCTTGCAGGGATGGCTCCAAGTTCTAAGTGCTGTCTCAAATCAGATTTCTGATCAGACCACCTCCACAGAGATTCAAACGAGCCCTAGTGGAGCAGTTCGGATGTGTGGTGGCCACAGGAGGGTGACTCCAGTGCTACTGCAGTGGGGCTGACTCAGACAGGTCACACTCAGTTGTCAATCCAGTACAAGCCCTTAAAGGAGATCCGGCCCTTCCGATCAGATCACTCCCTCCTGCTCACATAGCTCCTCAAGTAGGGATTGAGTAAGCTCACATCCGTGCAGCAGATGATGTCAGTGCTGCCCTCACACCCGCCGGGACTCGCTCACCTTGCCTGCACCCTGGCCCCCCGGGGTGTGCCCCTTCCCCCCCAGCCAGTCAGCCAGTGCCTGCGCCTCTGCCCGCTGGCTGCTCAGGCCACCCAGGGCAGCCCGAGGTTCCTGGGAATTCCTACCTCCTCAGGCACAAGGCTCTCCCATGGGGGCAGTTCTGACCTCCAGGGGTCAAAATGCCTAGAAGCAGTTCTGGCTGTGGCCACTGGGAGGGGTTGGGATTCTAGCATCCAGCAGGCGGAAGCCAGGCGTGCTGCTGACCGTCCTACAATGCCCAGGCCAGAGCGCCGCACTGCAGAACGAGGGGCTATTCTCAAAGTGGCAGCAGTGTCCAGGTTAAGAAACTCCACCTTAACAAGGACTGATGGGCCGGGAGTGTAAACACTCCAGTTCTCTGTGCCTGACCTGGGTAATTCTGGGTATGCTCCCCTCCACACCGTCTCCAGAGCGCCCCTGGGGGGCGGGGCTGGAACAACCTCCTTGGGAGTTTGCCTGCTGTCGTGTCCTTGTTTAGTCTCCTCCTCTCCTTCGCCCACCTTGCCGCTGCTCTACCGACCTCCCCCGGGAACACTTCCTAACCAACCGCTTTTACACAGATTCTTATCTCAGGGTTGCCTTTGGGGAAATGACCCAAAATGGAATGTACAAGTGGATATTTAAGGAGAACTACAGATTTTATGTACACAGTGCGGAGTAGGTTACTCAATGGTTGGCTGGCTCTAGCAGAACCCAGGTAGTTGGACAAGCCCCTAAGTAGGGGTCAGAGTATAGTAAACCCAAACCAGGAAAGCATGTCAATGGCAGGAAAAGAAGCTAGCTGAAAAGTTGGAGACCCTTGTCATCTCTATGACTACGAAGTCATGAGAGCTTAAGTAAATCAAAGCCACGGGAGAAGAAGAGAAAAGAAAAATCGAGATAATTGCTAAGGTCTAACATTCTATTTTGTCTTAGAGCGGTGGTTCTCAACCAGGGACATTTGGCAATATGTGGAGACATTTTTGGCTGTCATACTGGGGACAGTGTGCTACTGGCTTCTGGTGAGTAGAAGCCAAGGATGCTGCTAAACATCCTGTAATGCATCAGACAAGTCCCTCCGTCCACCACCTCGAGCAAAGACTTACCCAAAATCGCCAACAGCGCTGAGGCTGAGAGACCCTGTCTTACAAGATAGATTAGACAGTAACAAAAGGAATTCCTGGCGGTCAGAATTTATTAAATGAGGCAACGTGCTATCGAAGGGGACTGTAGCACGGCCTCTAAATGTGTCCCTGAAAGCAGCATATACTATAAATGCTCTTCTATACAAGACTTGGAAGGACTTATTCTAAACAGATCTTGAAGTGTTATGTGGCAGAACTAAGCGCCCTTCCAGGTGGCTAGAGGCAGAGGAGGGTGGGGGCCTGAATCGTAGCATGTGGGACATTCTCCTGGAGGGTCGGTCCCCTTTCAGCCTCGGGCACTGGGACTTAAATATACTGTGAGTCCACAGCCCTGCCCCCTTGTGATCACCAAGGAAACCTTGCTCACGTGTCCATTAACCTGTGGATACAAGTTTGGGGGCCAAGTGTTCTCCTCTACACATTTCCCTGAAGTGAAAAGGAAGACATTTCCCTAAATCATATTCAGGTAAGAGTTAGAGAAAGTTAATGATGTATAGCTGGCTTATCTGAGCTGATAAAAAAAATTTAAATGTATACAACCTATTTGCTTAGGAATCCGGGTTTATTTATGTGACAGGTGGTAAGATGACGCCATACTAACTTGGACTTCACATTCCTGTTGGGCCCAAATCTCTCACACCCTTATTAAACAAAGAGCTGGCAGTAAAACCCAACGTATTACATAATCAGCCAATGTGACATCCATATTGCTCAGAAAACTCTATGCTCCGCACAGGCAGTTCCAGGAATGAAAGAGTTCTCTGTTCCGATAACCATAACAGGTGGGCTCACATGAAAACACGCATTCCAGGACTGCTGGCTTCTTTCAAAGCGACTTAAGAATAAACTTAACAATTGTGGAAGAAGGCCTGACACAATGAATTCTCTCTCATCTTTGACAATGGTATATTGACATGTGCAACAAAAAAACTTAAGGTGCTGAAAATTTTGAAAGACTCCCTTTACTTACCAGTAAAGGTAAGGTGACAGCAGAGATGGAGCCCAAGGCTTTCGTCTGGTTCCTGAGATGGGGGGCCCGCACCCTATCTGTACTTCCCCCAGCCTTGCTCGTCAGGCATCAGGCAAGGGGAGGCACACCCCCCTCGTTCTGCTGGCTTTGGTAGACCCCGCCCTGAGAAGGCCCCAGGTACCATCTTCCACAGCTGACACCACAAGGCACTCTGACTACCTGTTATCAGTCGACAGACCAGTGTGTGTTTCGCAGAAACGCAGAGCTTTGACTTTCCAGATCCAGGATCCTCAACGTTGAGCGTTTGCGCCAATATGCCTACCCGGCGTTCAGCCAGCAGCAGAGCAAACCTTTCAGGCTGGGAGTCACACTGCCTGTAGTGACTAAATGCAAAAGTCTAAAACGAAATCGCAGTGATTTCTTTTAAACCTATACAATCATGCCTCTCGTCTCATGGGAACACTGTATGCCATCAAAGAGAATGGAATTGACATTTACTGACATTCAACTCCAATTTCCCAATATCTTTAAGTAAAATGCACTTCTTGAAGGAGTGGGGCAGCTGAGCGTGAAGAGTCAGACGTTTTGGTGTTTCTAAATCAGAATAAATACTGACATGTCAAACTGTGAAGAAATAAAGGAAAGCTTGTTTTCACATTTATCGTTATTTCTTACATGTCCCAGTGGCAGTAAAACAGCCTGCATCTGACCAGCCTCCGTGAGGAAGAAAGAGGTAATCCCTGGGGGACCGACTGCCTTCAGACCTCCGCTGCAGCACCGGCTCCCCGCCCGCTGGCCGCGGGACCTGAGCTGCACCATCTGCTCCCGCGAGCCCGGAGCCGCCGGCCCGCACTGCAGATGTTCCACTTCCCAGGATCCACAATGGGGAGGCCACTCCTTATGGCTTATACATAGACAGTACATTATTTTAATTATAAACTAAATCGATTTCAATCAGTCAAAATATTTTAACATATATTATCAATCATATTAAATAATTTAAATCTTTTATTATAAATTCTATATAATTTATATAGAATTAGTTATATATCATAGATAATACTTTATAAATTTATGTTATATATAATTTATAAGTATATAACATTATATATTTATAGATATAATTTAAATATATATATATATATATATATCCTGTGGGTCCTGTTCTCTAGCAAACACTAATGCAGAAGGCTTCCTGGAGGAAGTGATTCTAAGCTGGGACTCACAGCACATAGAAACTAGGTAGGTAAAGTGAAGGAGAAAGAGGAAGGACTGAACACTGTGTTTCAGGCGATGGAAAACAACCTAAGCAGAGCCCCAAAGGCCAAGAATGTACATGAGACACCCACATATAAAACCCAAGACCTGAGCTAACAATACCAGGTACTGAGATTTTATCACAGTCTGTGCCTTATTCTGTATCCTGAGAAAAGGAGAACTAAGCATTCCCAAGGAATATGGATTTACAAATCATCAAATTACTTCCCATTTTCTCAGGACAGACTCTTTCAAGAGACTTCTGGCATGTAATTAATCTTCCCTAGTTAATATTAACGATTGCTGTTTAACTTGAGTCAGATAAAACTGGAAGGTATCCAACCATTCATGGTCATTCTGTTACACACAAGTCAGCTGAGCATTTTCCCACCACTCTCTCGTAGACGTGCATGTCAGTATATACACATATGCAAGATAAATGAAAAATTAAAAATTTTAAGCCCTGGCTGGTTAGCTAAGTCGGTAAGGGCGTCAGCCCGAAACATCAAGGTTGTAGGTTCAATCCCTGGTCAGGGAACATGCTGGAAATGACCAATGCATGCACAATTAAGTGGGACAACAAATGATTACTTTCTCTCTCTCTCTCTAAAATCAACCAATAAAATAAAAAACCACTTTAAAATTTTTAAATGACTAGTATATAGATTTAATTATAAACCAGAAAAAATCATACAGAAATACATACAGTCTTCTCTGAATCCCACATATAATAGATATCTAGTATACGTTAGTTGACTTGAAAGCTACATTTTCTGGATTAATTTCAAGTCATTTACCTATATAAGATAAACCATTAATGTGCTTATACGGTTCTTTGGTATGGACATTAATTAAACTCTTCAAGTGGACATGATTATATCTATGACCAAATTGGCGTGGTTAGTCCTGTTTTATCTCTGTGCCTGGAACTTTGTAATGTAGTGTTTCCTTATTATTACTCCATCTCCATGATGAAATTATGTGACATCATAACATATATAGCCTTTTCCATAAATGTAAGCTTCCAGCTCTCTTTTTCTATGGGGATACTACAGTAACCCTTTCCTCCTCATCATAAAAAAATCACTGATGATTTCTGTAATTGTGACCATACAGTAAGCAGAAAGGTTCAGTAAACTCCTTGGTAGTGTTAGCTCTAAGAACTTGTAAGTTCTCTAGCAAATGCTGCTGTAATAAGGTACACTGATGATGCTCTTGTCATGTCAGTTAGTGATGTGGGAGATAAATTGTTTTCAGATAACTGAGCACACACACGCACACACATACACACAAGGGGTAAAAAGACAGCACTGAGTGAAGAAATCTCTTTTCTTAATGTTTAGTAACATTATGAATTAATGCTCTCATAATGAAGAAACTCTACTTCTAAAACTTGCAAAAAATATTGTGGCAGTCCAGGGAATCTCAGCAAATCTTTAAAACATAATACCAATGTAAGACTACATTTCTTTCAAAACAGCTGTACACCATACTTGGAATGAACAAGCTGTTTCTCATTATTTTCTTCCTAAGGCAGAGAACTAGGACATTGTCACTTTCGGAGAAGTGAACTAAGATGCCAGATAGTATCAATATGCACTTCTAACGCTTCCGAAGGACCGTGTGATAAAAATGGAAACCTTACGGGAGTGCTGAGGAGCACACAAAGACAGCACAGGTGTTTGACAACAACAATTTCCCTATATCTTTGGAAACAGATCACTATTTGGAAACTCTGAACTTTGGTCATCCAAATCCAAACTGACATGTTCTAGGGCAGTGGTCGGCAAACTCGTTAAGTCAACAGAGCCGAATATCAGCAGTACAACGATTGAAATTTCTTTTGTGAGCCAAGTTTTTTCAACTTAAACTATATAGGCAGGTACATTTCTTATTGAGGTAGTGCTCGCACGTGGTATTTTGTGGAAGAGCCACACTCAAGGGGCCAAAGAGCTGCAGTTTGCCGACCAGAGTTCTAGGGTTACATATTCACACAAGGATGACGATGACCTGAGATGTTCTTTGAGAAGCCAGAGAGGAGTTCTGCACTGGTAAATTTCTCTTCCCTTGCTAGTGCTATGAAGCCTCCCAACCACGCACAATGTAAACCACGTTCGGTTTCCTTACCCTTTGAATGACAGTGCCATATTTTCCTTCATGTCTTCTTCAGTGCTCAAAGCTATCCCAGCAAATGGAGCAATGAATAAATCAAGAAGTTTTTCAAAAATGAAGATGAGTGACTTTTTTTAAAGGAGGATATAAGTAACTGTATCAAATACCTCAAATGCTATTGATAGAACAAAAATCACAGACCTAGAGACTTCATTCATATGTTACCAAACATATGTCTATATATTACCAAAGAATTGGGGGAACCCCTAAAACTATATATCAGATGACCTGGGTATGTCTGGGAGACATCAGAAAATGTGACTGTAACTTAGCAAGCTGAGACTCCACTGATTGAACGATGGCCTGCCTGGCCAAAGAGTCTGTAAATCGGGGGAGATGATTAGAATGGCAGGATGAACTGTCTGAGTCCTGTACTCCCCGGGAGAAAGACACCAAATACGGGTATCGGGCAGTAAAGCCGTCTCCCGTTCGGGGCAGGATGTTAATTTTAGACCAGCTGTACCAGAGCCTGGATAACGGTCTAGAAGCCACTTCCCTTTGCTTTGGTTTAATGCTCCAAACTATTATCTGGCTTCTAAAATTCAATTTTGTAGGTGCCTTGATACAAAACAGAGATTGATTGTGAAGGCAGGCATAAATATTTCTGCCATTGGAAGGGACCATCCTCCCTGTATAAATCAGGAAACTAGTATTGTAGTTTGTACACCAGCCTTTGGAAAGTTTTGTTAGCTGAGCCAATTCCCTGAATTTATTAGCCTTCTGGCAGAATAACGCCTTGAGCCTTGTGAACTGCGGGCCCAGACGCTGCACTCGGAGACTTCATTCAGGTGAACCCGTCCTGAGCAGCCTTGGTCTCCCCACGTCACTCCCACCTCCCTTCTCAAACAACAGCCAAGTTCACCTCCTGTCTTAGGGCAAGCAGCGACAGCCATACAAGGTCCTGACAAAAGTTATCTCTACTTTACAAAGGAATCACTTGATTCAATCCATATTTTATAAATAAATGTGGCCCAAAGACCAAAAGGTTAACAGCTTCCAACACCCTATTTAAAAAGCAAAATATTGTACCTACTTTACTTTTTTCCCTCCTAGGACATGAAATACCTACACAATAATATTACTAAGGAAGAGGCACCCCAGAAACCCACAAGGACCAAGTACATTTCAATGTGTGAACTGCCTGAGGGAAGAAACCAGCTGGCCGAGGACAGGCAGTGTACTGGGGTCCGCACCACAGGCACGGCAACAACGGAAAAGCGGTCAACCGGGCTGCGTGGGATTCAAAACATTTGTGCCTCAAAAGACAATATCAACAGAGTAAAAAGGTAGCCCACAGAGAGAGAACATGTTTGCAACTCATACATATGGTAGGGGCTGAATATCCAGAACAGAGAACTCCCCAAACTCAGTAACAACCAAAACACCCATTTACAAAAAGGACAAAACACTTGAATAGACATTTCTCCAAAGAAGATACACGGACGGTCAGTAAGTACATAAAAAGATGCTCAACCTCACTACTCATTAGGGAAATGCAAATCAGAGCAACAGGGGACTAACACCTCCCGCCAATTAGGGTGACTGTTATCAAAAACAGGTAACAAGTGTTGTTCCCACCCTGTTGGCAATGCAAAGTGGTCTGGCGACTGTAGAAACTAGTACGGTGGTTCCTCAAAAAATTAACAGTGGAATTCCCATAGGATCCAGAAATTCCGCTTCCACGTATACACACAGAAGAATGAAAGCAGAGTCCTGAAGAGAGATGTGCACACCCATGCTTGTAGCAGCATTGTTCACGGGAGCTAAAATTTGGAAGCAACCCAAGTGTCCACTGTCAAATAAATGGGCGAGCAACATGTGATAACACACACACATACAATGATGGAACATTATTCATCCATGCTATAACAGGATGAACCTTGAGGACATTATGCTAAGTGAGATAAACCAGTCACAAAGAAACAAGTACTATATGGTGCCACTTAGATGAGAGGCCTAGCTAGAGTAGTCTAAATCACAGAGACAGCAAACAAAATGAACGATGGCTGCCAGGGCTGGGGGCGGGCGGTGGAGGTAGGAATGGGAGCTATTTTTAATGGGCATAGAGCTTGGGTTTTACAAGATGGAGTTATGGTGATGGATGGTGCTGTCTGCAGAACTTGATGAATATATTTAATATCACTGAACTACACACTTAAAAATGGTTAAGATGGTAAATTTTACGTTACATGTATTTTACCACAAAAAAATTGAACCCACCCACCACAAAACTACATAACCTAAGTATGAGTATTAATTTCACGATTGTCTAGCTACATCATTAATTCTATAAGAAGTATATAACAAAATCACCTAGGTGGCTTTATTCGAGATTCACAACCTGGGTGCATATTATTACCACTGTGACTGACTGTTGGCAGTGAAAGTGTGTCACCACCTTCACGTATGTATGTTGGGGCAGAAAAAAGTAAAAAAACTATTATCTTGTTTCACATCCGTAAGTATTATCATTAGGAAAAAAGTGTTGTTGTTTTTTGTTTTAACTCTCTCAGCTTTCAAGAAGGAACCAGGAATAGGAACCCCCAGAGCACTTATTACAATAATATCTACACAGCAGAGAGAGAATGAATGGTGGACACATGAGCAACTCTTGCCCATAAGAAAACCGTATCCTGTAGATCAGCAATATTCAACCTTTTCATCTCAGGGCACACATAAACTAATTACTAAAATTCTGCAGCACACCAAAAAACAGATCTTTTGCTGATCTGACAAAAAAATAGGTATAATTTTGATTCACTCAACTGAATGGCTATTGTGTTGGCTGTTTATCTTTTTTTTCCCCCACAATCTAAGGGAAAAGAGGTCAGTGCCCCTGACTAAACAGTCAGGTATTGCATGTTTTAAAAATTCTTATGGCACTCTGGTTAAAAATCACTGCTCTAGGCCAAAAGAACAAAGCCATCATTCCAAACATTTTCCTGTTGTTTTGTTATTTTCTCTGCAACTTACTTTCTTTTGGACTCAGAAAGGGAAACTTTTCCCCTTTGTTATTTCTCAGAGGTTAGTTTTATTTTAGATTGGGAAAAGATACAAAGTTGACCATGATCAAATCTATCCTAATGTTCCCGTCACTCTTCTAACCCTGTTGGAATAATTTCTTCCCCTCACTTTCAAGAAAACAGATGTTATTTTTCTAGTTCTACAAGATAAAGAACATGCATGTTGCGTGCATGGGCGTGTGTGCGCCTACCCACAACTGAAACTAAATCTTACCACTGAATGTGACTTTCTTGACCTTGGATGTCATCATTTCCCTGCAAAGCCCACTATCTTTAGATTAGCCTTCCTTTTGCTTTGCCCCTATGCTTCCAAAAATATGTATCTTTAAGGAAAAATAAATGACATGTGACCAAGCTGTGGCACAGTGGATAGTGCATCGGACTAGGATGTGGAGGACCCAGGTTCGAGACCCTGAGGTTACTGGCTTAAGCGTAGGCTTACCTGGTTTGAGCAAAGCTCACAAGCTTGAGCCCAAGGTTGCTGGCTTGAGTATGGGTCACTAGCTCTGCTGTAGCTCCCCCAGTAAAGGCACATATAAGAAAGCGATCAATGAACAACTAAGGTGCTGCAACAAAGAATTGATGCTTCTCATCTCTCCCCTTCCAGTCTGTCCCTATCTGTTCCTCTCTCTGTTTGTCTCTGTCATAAATATAGAAATCAAACTTACCCGACTCCCTGCAAAAACAAATGTTTTATATAATATATATATATATAATAAGTGAAATGTTTTTAGAAAAGATAAGTACTTTTTTCAGTACCCCAGAGAAGAACCTCCAGTTAATAAACAATCTAGTTTTAAAACATTTTAAAGAAATGTCTTTTGTTTTTCTTCTAGCCCTAAAAGCTAGAAAAAGGTTTAACTATGCAACTACGCTGAGGAGTATTACTATGAATACACACATGGAAAAAGTAGATGTAGGAAATTGAACTGTCTTCTCTTTGGCTTTCCCAAATACTCTAAAAAGAACTCTCTACAATACAAAGATATCCATTGTCTTTTTCATCAAAAGTCAATAAAAATAAATCAGATTCAGAAAATCAATTTTCTCTCTATTATCTTTTAAAGCCAGATTAAAACTGATTTACAAGTGGGTTGTTCTTAAAACTGTTGTAGCTCAGAGTAGCTCAAGGAAAATATCTTTAAATGTATTTTAAAAAACCCTCAAAACCCTAGATAATAATTCTTCAATATATTATGAACATGAGTATGTGAAGCAAACTAAGATAGAAGGAAATTAAACGAGGACAATTAGCTACGGAACAGTCATACAGAAGGAAAGACCAGGAATAGCCTTTCTTTCTATTCGGTCATTCATTGCATGAAATCCATCCAATTGTATTGGACAACATTCTGTGTGTCCTGATATAAGCACTATAATATAACCTTATGAGGGCAGAGTTTTTGCATAGTAGGTATATCCCAGCACCTAAAATGAGTGGCATACAATTGCTATCAAATACATATTTTTTGAAAAAAAAAGTATTTTTTGAATAAATATTCCTGTGTTCTAGGTAGATGGACTTTTATACTAGTGGACTCTTCTGGTCTTTTCCAGAATAAGAGTAAAAGATTTTATTGGAATAGACCAAAAGATTTTATTGGAATAGACCAAACTAGTTTTCAAATTTTCTGTGAAGAAAGCAAAAACTGAGCATGCATTAATGGTAAACAGCAGGGAGGGGGGAGAGAGAGAGGAAGGGAAAGAGGGAGGGAGGTTGGAGGAAGGGAGAGGGAACAGTATAAGCATTTGAAGGAAAGCTGGATTATAACAAGGTGACTGATGTGAAAAGGAAGAGTATACCATTAGGAAACATACAGGCACTCACTGGGAGCACACGATCCACCTGCACCCTTACCTTGCTCCCTCTCCATCCTTAACTGTTCCCCATAAGCCTTCTTCTGCTTACAGGCCTCTCTCCTCTCTAGCTGCCACCTGTTCTTCTCCCCATCACGAGTGAGACAGCGTCACTCAGCAATCCTCCCATCTTCCTTATCTCCGGCTTATCTCGCGGGCACACCCTCAGTGCTGACATGCACGCGGGTTAGGCCAGCTGGTCACGCAGCCTCTTCCTCGGACCCCTTGTCTGCCCGCTGTCAGAAAAGGTCTCCCAAATCCTTATTCTGTCCTTCCAGAGAGAACTCTCACCTGAACAATCTTCTATTTGTCTTCTTCTCTGTGAATCCTGTTTGGGCTGCTAAATAATTTAAATATAAGGTTATTAAATCTCCCAGGATATTTTCAAACCTGGACACAATTCAAGCATCTTTCCAAGTTTATACAGAACTCAAACTTACCCAACTCCCTGCAAACACAAATGTTTTAAATAAATTAATACAATTTTTGTTAATATGCGACAGTAAGATAAAGTCAGATGAATAGCTCAACAATCTATAAAATTTAGCATGAATTGTAGCACTGCCCAGAATTTCAGCAAAAAACTTTTTTTTCTAGGTCCTTTTTTTCTGGGCCACACCTCACAGTGAGAGACCATCATGTTTCCCTTTTCTATAATTAATACGTCAATGAATTATGAGAGTAAATGTACTAATAATGTGTACTCCAGCGTTATCTCTTTCAACAAGAAGATCCTGGCCTTGACTACTTCGCTGAGCCATAAACATGACTCGGCGTGTTCATTCACGGCTTTGATTACCCGTGCTCTATCCCTAACTCCCCAAACACTGCCAGGCAGTTAAATGAATGAATACGCAAATATTGACCCTATACCTCGGACATGCCCCGTACCATGCTACCCTCAGGAATGCAGTGTTGTGACCCAGTTTTCATGAAAACTGCAGGCAGTATAGGAGAGAGATTGAGCAAACAGTAGGTATTGATTTACTCACAATTATAATGAAAGCTATATGAAAACAAGATTTAGCATCGCCTAAGATGTTTGAAAACAACAACAACTTGACTGAGGAAGAGTCATTTAAGTTAGCATCTGAAGGAGACCAGGGTTGAGTGAGGGGAAGAGTGAAGGAGAACACGCTTCCACACAGACAAAACCTGTGTCAGGGTCCTGAGGACGCTAGGCTGTGCTGTCTTCCAAGACCGGAAGACGGAGCGGTGGGAACGGTCCGGGTGGAGGCCCGCACGGGGCGCAGAGCCCAGAGCATGCCGGGCCTCGCAGACTGAGTGAAGACTTTTGGACTTGACATCAAGAGCAGGTGGAACCATAAGAGTGATAATCACACTTGCCGTGGATGGAGAAAGAGGGAAATAAGAGGGAGGCGGGCAGACCGGTTTCGGGGAAGGACAGTACTGCAGGCGGGCTGGAGATGAGGTCTCTCTCTGACGAGGCTGGTTACAGCGGCCTCCACCTCCGTGTCCATTTCTAAGGAGGGTGTGATTGAGTCACGGGAGGTGAGAGGAAGAGGAGCTCCAAAGTGACTCCCAGGTTGCTGAGACGACCCACCAGGGGGGTGATGGCCCCTTTGATTTAGATGGGGAACAGTGAGGGTCAGGCTTGTGGGAGGCATGGGAAATCAAAAGTTCAGTTTGGGAGACTGTCCCCATTACCCAGAGGACAGCAAGCTCACCGGTGAGGTCTGGGGAGAGATGGAAGTGCGACAGCCTTTGGCCGCTACACAGCACTGGAAGCCACGGGGAGACGCAAGGGCCCGCACGGGCTCGTCGGGTGAGCGGGGAGGAACACGCAGCTTGGAAATATCCGTAATAGCCGTCATGTAAAAAGTTGGGATTGATCACAAATTTCTGAAATCCTTCATAAAAAAAAAAAAGAAGCCATTATTTGGTTAAACCAACAGTGGGAATTTTTGCTGGGAAATACAGTTTCAACACATTTGTATCAGAGATAGTCACATAACTGAATTCAAACAAAAGTTCAGTTTAGGTTATTTTCAGACCACAATTACATAACAGATGTTTAAAATCCCACTGGTTCTTTCTTAACAGTCTGATAAGAGCTGGAACTGATATGCTTCAGTGGTAATTTCCCTAGGAGTTCCTGTAACGACGCGGGCTGCGGGTATGTAATTGTTTCAGTCTGAAAGCCTGTGAGTGAACGCACTGTTAGGGAACCGCTTTCGGCCGCTACTCTCTGCGCGAACTCCCTGCTAGCAGCGCGGACCCTTCCGCGGCTTTCCGTGGGCACTCAGCAGCACTTCGGTCCCTACTCCCTATAAGTGAGCAAAGGTCAAGAAACGCCTGAACAAATATAGAGAAGTGATTTTTTTTTTTTTAACAGAGACAGGGAGTCAGAGAGAGGGATAGACAGGGACAGACAGACAGGAACGGAGAGAGATGAGAAGCATCAATCATTAGTTTTTCGTTGTGCATTGGGACACCTTAGTTCATTGATTGCTTTCTCATATGAGCCTTGACCGCGGGCCTTCAGCAGACCAAGTAACCGCTCGCTCGAGCCAGCAACCCTGGGTCCAAGCTGGTGAGCCTTCTGCTCAAACCAGATGAGCCCACGCTCAAGCTGGCGACCTCGAGATCTCGAACCTGGGTCCTCGGCATCCCAGTCCAATGGTCTATCCACTATGCCGCCGCCTGGTCAGGCCAGAGAAGTGATTTTTGCATAGCATCCCGTTTTTTTATTACCAGGGGCTAATGTTTTCCTCATATGAGTAGCAATTAACAGAAAACTGTGTTTCTTTTTATATTTCCACACAAAGCTTCAAAGAAACAACCAGAAAATCTCAGTTTGGTACCTCTTCACCTGAAAAAGGCTTCAGTCAACACTAATGAAACTATTTGGGATCTGAGTTGTGTCAACACTTCTCAAACTGAAAGGACTCTTACATGAAAATGTTTTCTTGTTATTGTTTCATTGACCCAGGAGTCTAAGACATACAAGAAACCAAGAAACCATAGTATTCCCTGAAATTATACATCATACACATATTGTAAAAATATTGGAAATTAAATAATTAAAAATTGAGTTAAATACATAACTACATGTAATAAACTTAGTGAAAGCAATAATAAAGAAGACACACACACACAAATGCTCGAAATAAAATTTGAGATTTCTTAAAATAACAAAGTCTGTTATTTATTATCTAAGAGCCAATACACTTCCTTCTTTGGCGGCTATGAAAATAGGTACATTCACAGAGTAGTTTTAGGGCAGTGAAACTACTGTACGAGATGTTACACGGGTGGATACACGTCAGTATGCATTTGTTAGAACTGACAGAATGCACGAGAGTGAACCCCACGTAAACCGTGGGCGTCGGGCGATACTGATGTGTCAGCGCAGGTCCACTGATTTGAACAAATGCATCACTCTGGCTAGATGCTGATGGCGGGGGAGGCTGGGCACAAGTGGGAGCAGGGGTTAGAAGGGGGTCCTCTGTACCTTCCTCTCAACTTTGGTGTGAACCTAAAACTGCTCTAAAAAATAAAGTTTATTAACAGAATTAAAAATATATAGTTGCTATCTGTCTTAAAGATTCAAAAGACTAGCACACAAGGTAAATTATCTTGAAAGTCCATGTGAGCCCTGGCTGGTTTTCTCAGTGGAAGAGTGTCAGCTTGGTGTGTGGGGTTTGATTTCCAGCCAGAGCACACAGGAGAAGCGCCCATCTGCTTCTCCACCCCTCCTGCTCCCCCCTTTCTCTTTTCTCTCTCTTCCCCTCCTGCAGCCATGGCTCGATTGGTTCAGGTGCATCAGCCCTGGCACTGAGGATGGTTCCATGGAGCCTCTGCCTCAGGCACTAAAAATAGCTCAGCTGCAAGCATGGCCCCGATGGGCAGGCAGAGCATCGGCCCCAGATGGGGGCTACTGGGTGAATCCCGGTCAGGGCACATGTAGGAGTCTGTCCGTCTATCTCCCCTCCTCTCAATTCAGAAAAATAAAAAGTAAAGAAAAAGATAAAGTCCATGTGAGTTCTGATCAATATGGCATTTTTTCACAAATCTAAAACTATTTCAAAACGCATAGAGTGCCTGTCAACACCACTGGTGTACAAAAACTCTAGGCAGTAGGAGCAAAGGGCACATAAAGTATACACATTTTATAATTTGAGGAGGTAATGCCTAGGACAAGGGGAATTAAGTATTTATTTGGGAAAAATTTTAAAAGATACACAGAATATAAGAACTAAAATGAAGAGGCCATGCTTAAGTTATAGCAAAGATACTTCTGGCCTAAAATACCTCCATCTATCTCCTGGCACGTGTGGGACAAGGCCGGGGAGAAGAAACATGGACGACCGCAGACACAGAGCACCTGGTCTACTCATTAGCAAAAACGAAGTCAATCTGTTCAAGTCAAGGATGGTCTTACTTGCTTCCTCCAACAGCTGTTCTTTTCGGCCACGGTGCGCACAGCCACCTAAACTGACACCATCCCCACATACTGAGTTCTACTGAGTGCCTGAGAGAAATGGCAATTGAAAATACTGACTTGCTACATGGTGGTATCATGTACGGTTATTTTCAAAAAATGGAAAAATACTCTGAGTTGTGAATTACAGAACAAGTCATTTACATTTAAAAAACTAAAAACAAGAAACTGACTATCATAAAATATTGAATCTGCTAGTTAAGCTCATTTAGTTCTGCTAATTAGGATGGGCCATATGCATGATAATATTATTTCAACTCCAAATAAAACAAAGAGTAAAATATACTGCTCACAAAAATTAGGGGATATTTCAAAATGAATACGAAGCTATAGAATATCCCCTAATTTTTGTGAGCAGTGTATTTAAGGGAGGAAAGAAACATAGCAAAATGTGTGCATACTGGGTTTCCGAGTAAACTTAAATCTGGTGTTTTTGTATTATTACTCTTGTCAAAATATAGTTTTCAATATCTGAAGTTTCTTGGAGATAAACAGCATACAGATTGGCAATATGATACCTTATGGGTAAGAAAATATAAACACAAGGCATAAACTTTCCCCTGGAGTTGAAGTAGTTGAATCCATTTTTGCTTTCTGAGAGAAAATATGTAGCAAGAAGTAAACAGTGAAGTCAAGATATAATCAGTAATGATTACCACTGAACTAGTCCGTGGTAGTCTTCTAACACAGGGTCCTCAGCTTACGATAGTCTTGACATACAACGTTTCGAGTTTACAATGCTCACTCCCATAAAAATTTTAAAAAATTGAGACGTGTTTTGGCTTCTGCCATTAGCACGTGCTTCTGGACCACGTGGGTGAATTAGTTTGGTTGCATGCGGCGGAAAAACACACACTAAAGTGCAGAATGAAATGAGGGCGTTGGTGGCCCCGAGTACGCATAACGACACCACTTTGGATTGTTAAAAGTGCAGGTGTTCGTTCCATTTGTGTTAGGCTAGGGCGTCTTTCGATTTACACCAAAATTTAGGTTCCATCACTGTCGTCGGAATGGAACTGTGTCATAATCTGAGGACCCCCACTGTAGTACTAACAGAGACTTGATATACTAGATTTTTAATAGCTAGGTAAAGCTTTAAAAAAGACCTATAAACATAATACAGCAGTAATTATCCATGGTTGATATTCTCACTGGTTTTATAATTTACTTAGTTGCCTTAGTAATACAACCGTTATTTTACTGTCTATCTTGGCAGTTTTTAAACATTTCCTTTGCTTGAGATATCTGATATAATTCATACCATTTTTATCAAGTTTAATTTTCTAACAGATCCTTGATATACTATAATTATGACCTTCATAAATAACTTGAGAAATATATTGATTTGTCTCTTCTCACTGATAGCAAATTGAAATCGTAAGTCTTCTAAAGGAATGTCAAATTCTTCACCAAATGATGTGTGAAGTCTTCAAGACGGGTTTAATCTGTGCCACTGGATAACAACCTTCTCTGGGTTTGTGACTGTTTCTCTCCACTGGTTTGCTGCATCCATGTTATTACTGTCTTCACTTATCCAAATCTGTAAAGGAACAATACAACCGCTTAATGTAACACAATAATGGTGAATTCAGTTCATTACTCTTATTGATGAAAGACAATTGGAAATCTGGTTTACATATTTTCAATTAAATATCTTTCTACTTTTCCGAAAGTTTAATTTTTTTTTTCTGAAGTGAGAAACAGGAGACAGAGAGACAGACTCCTGCATGTGCCTGACCAGGATCCACCCGGCATGCTCACTAGGGGGTGATGCTCTGCCCATCTGGGGCTTTGCTCTGTTGTGGCCGGAGCCATTCTAGTGCCTGAGGTGAAGGCCATGGAGCCGACCTCAGTGCCTGGGCCAACTCTGCTCCAATGGAGCCTTGGCTGCGGGAGGGGAAGAGAGAGAGAGAGGAAGGAGAGGGGGAGGGGTGGAGAAGCAGATGGGTGCTTCTCATGTATGCCCTGGCCGGGAATTGAACCCAGGACTTCTACACACCGGGCCGGTGTTCTAGCACTGAGCCAATTGGCCAAGGCCCACAAGTTTAATTTTTCTACTTGAAACTTAAATGCAAAAACAATTAACTTATTTAGTCACTCTGAGAACTATTTTATATGATCCAGTTTAATTTAAAAATTCAACATGAGATATTACATAATCAATTCCCCCAAAATAATTAGTATCCTTTCTTATTCAATAAATCTAGTTCAACTTAAAATTGATTTTTGTGGGCCCTGGCTGGTTGGCTCAGTGGTAGAGCATCAGCCTGGTGTGCAGGAGTCCTGGGTTCGATTCCCGGCTAGGGCACACAGGAGAAGCGCCCATCTGCTTCTCCACCCCTCCCCCTCTCCTTCCTCTCTGTCTCTCTCTTCCCCTCCCGCAGCCAAGGCTCCATTGGAGCAGAGTTAGCCCGGGCGCTGAGGATGGCTCCATGGCCTCTGCCTCAGGCGCTAGAGTGGCTCTGGTCGCAACAGAGCGATGCCCCAGATGGGCAGAGCATCGCCCCCTGGTGGGCATGCCGGGTGGATCCCGGTCGGGCGCATGCGGGAGTCTGTCTGACTGCCTCCCTGTTTCCAACTTCAGAAAAATACAAAAAAAAAAAAAAATTGATTTTTGTGGAAACACTGAATTTTAACTTACAATGCTGAAGAGTTGTACTCTACTAAGTTTTATCCTGTATTAAAATCAATTTTATCCTACAGCCTTTTGTTAACTTACAACTATTTAAGTGCATAGAAAAGTACAAGGAAAGAAGTCAAGATAAAACTTCCTTACTAACCTGCCCCACAAAGTGTCTTCTTCTTACAGAGCTTCGACTATAAAGCTTAATGAGAAAAACAATATCTTTTTCACTCTGCACAAGTGGGAAAATCATAGTCTCCCCCCACTTCACTCTTCCATTGGAGGCTTTCAGTAAGCGGGTCTTCTTCTTATAAATCAGCTCTCCTGAGCTGAACATCGACACCTTCACAAAAAAACCTAAAAAAAGGACATTTGATATATAAAATTTTATTTAAAACACCACGTAAAGATATGCATTTATGTGTTTGTTGTAAAAATACGAAGAGGCCACTTTTCAGGACTTGATGAGCTACTGCTATAACAGAAAACATCACACTTCGTAATGAACGGCTGCCGCCTCAAACGAATTGAACCTGCCTCCAGCCCGAAGGCCATCCAGGCTGGAGCTGGGGCGTAGTCATGAGCAGCAGCAAAGAGTGTGCAGGTAAAGGACTACAAGAAAGAGAGGTGCTGACCCTGCGGACAGCTGGAGGGACTGACTTCACAATTCCCGACAGGTGAGATTCTTTGCTTGAGTCTCCAAAAGTCAGAAGTGCCAGCTAGAGAAAATCTATTCTGTAAATAACTTTTAGATGTAGAGCTTCTGGCAATGGTAGAATAGCTTATACAAAATAATCTTCCCATAGATAACAGCTGTAAATTCTAGGAGAAAAACATGAAAAACAACTATTCAAGACTCTGAAGAGTGACCACATGCAGGGGACTGGGGAAGAGTCAGCTTGTAGGAGGTGGGCGCTGCACTGGGTAAATGCGAGTTCACCCAGCTGTTCACCCAAGTGCACTCCAAGTCTGACTGACAGGCTGTGCCCACAGCGCTGGCAGAAAGCGCAGCCCCCCAACACCAGTGGTCACAGGGCAGGGCTGCGGCTGCCAGGGCAGCGAGACAGGACGCAGGGACTTCCAGAAAGGAGGGTGTCACAAGGTGAGGACTGAGACTGACCACTAGATTTGTGAAATACAGATCGGTGGGAATTCTGATTAGCAGTTTTGATTAAAGGAGGACAGCTGTCACTGTAATAGATTGCAGCTGCAGATTCCTACTCTGGTCTTTGTTTCCTAGAACTAACAGTTTGTAGTCCTGGTATTTTACTCTTTTAACGCGGAGTTAGGCTCTATGTGCTTATTTTATGACTTTTCCATCTGTCTACCCAAGTGACGGTAGTCTATAGCTACTTTTGTATGTACTATCATTTCTGTATTGACATAAAGAATATGCTAACCTCATCAAGTTACTTTTTCCATCTTTTCTCATTCTTTGGAACAGCTTATATAAAACAGGAATTATATGTTCCTTAAAACTCTGAGAGTCTGCCAGTAAAATCATCTTGGCCTTGTGCTTTTATTAGAGGAAATTCTTTGACTACCTTTACGTAGTTACTGTTTTATTCAGATTTTCACTCTTCTCTAGTGAACTTGGAACATCTTCCTTAGAAAATCATCTATTTTACATAGGTGTTCAAATGAAATGGCGTTGTCTTTATTACTGAATCTCTTCTGAATCGGAAATTATATTCTCATCCTTGCTCATGTTCTCTTTATTTTTTTGCTTGACCTGAACACCAGCAGGTCTATTTTAATGAACTTTTCAAAGGAAAAAGCTTTCAGTTTTAGTGATTCTGTCCTTTGTTGCTGCCTCAATATTTGTCAACTTTTCCTTTGGCTTTAATTCCTTCCTTCCTTCCTTCCTTCCTTTGTGTCTGTTTTTCTAGCTTCGTGAATTGATTGCTCACTGTGTTTATTTCAGCCTCATTAGTTACAGTGGACATCCATCACTTTGTCTGCTCCAGGTATTTTCTCTTCTAGTAGGAAAAAGAGTATTCATGTTTGTTTTTTTAGGAGAAAAAAATTTTAATTAAATTTATTGGGGTGACACTGGTTAATAAAATTATGTACGTCTCAAGTGTACAATTCTATAATACATCATCTGTATATTGTATTGTATGCTCATTACTCCAAGTATTATAAGAGAAAATTTATGTGACTTTGAGTTTTCTTTCTTTTTTTTTTAATTAAGTGAGAGGATGACAGGTGGGGAGGCGGACAGACAGACTCCTGCATGCGTCCCTGACCAGAATTCACCCGGCAAGCCCCCTACGGGGCCATGCTCTGACCATCTCTCCATTGCTCCACTGCTTGGCAACTGAGCTATTTTAGTGCCTGAAGTGAGGTCATGGAGCCATCCTCAGCACCCGGGGCCAACTTGCTTGAACCAATTGAGCCATGGCTGCAGGAGAGGAAGACAGAGAAGGGCGGTGTGTATGGGGGGGGAACAGGTGGAGAAGCAGATGGTTACTTCTCCTGTGTGCCCTGACTGGGAATTGAACCTGGGACTTCCACAGGCCAGGCTGATGCTCTTCCACTAAGCCAACTGGCTAGGGATTTTTAAAAAAATTATTTAGAAAATTAAATTCAATGGGGTGACATTGATCAGTAAGAGTACATGGGTTTCAGGTAAACATTTCTATAGCATTTAAACTGTTGATTGTGTTGTGTGCTCATCACCCAAAGTCAGATCATTTTCTGTCACTGCATATTTGTCCCTCTTTACTCCCCACCCCCTCCACAGTACTCTTACCCCACTCTCAGCCCTGAGGCAAGACTGACCTCAACCTCCAGCCCAGGGGCAGCCATGTTAACCAGGCCTGTGCAGTCAGAGTATCGGAACCCCTGGCTGTGCTCGAAGGACAGGAAGGAAAAGCTGTTTCAAAGGTCGTGTTTGATTTTTTTTAAATTGTGTTTCTTATTAGCAGAGTATCCAATGAAGGGCAGGGGCTCAATTCCCGAGGCTGGTGAGACATACCTGACGGTCCTGGACACTCAGCCTACAGTAACTAGTGAGTCACACGGGGAACAGCCTCAAATGCTGAGAGGTCACAACTGCGTACGAACTAAGAGACCAGTGGGTTCAGGCAGACGCAATGGCTACAGTCCAAAATCCAATAAAGTGAGTTTAAGTTAAAAGATAAGTAAGTTAAATAATAAAAGTTACTAAAATTTTAATCTCCATTGTAGGAAAGGCGGGAAAAAATGATCTTTTACTAACACGGTCTTAAGCTTCTACTTTGAACCACTGACATACTTACTCAAAGTCAGAGGTGCTGACGAGCTCGGAAGGCTTTGTGCCTCAAGAATCTGTAACTGAATCCTGCTATTTACTGCTTGAAAACAAGTTCCCAACTCAAGTTCTGCGTGGCAAACCTGCGTATCAAAAAGTAAATGTCATTTGGTAACTGGGATATTTCAAATATTCTGGGAATATTTCAACAATTCAAAAGTAAAGAGCTAAGATTAGAAATTCTGAAACCACTGCTGTTACTGGCACACAGAGCATGTCAGAGAAGGTTCGGAAGATAAACGTCATGGATTCTGTACACGTGAGGTGCTCCCCTCCCTGGGTTCTGAAAGCGCAGCTTACAGCTACATACTGTTTCTTCAAAATCGGGGGGCCGAGACAATCCAAATTAAAAACAAAGTCAACTCTTAAGCAGTTTTACTAGAGAAAATGTCAGGGCAATGAATATCAGAAGAGCAAGTGTACCTTCAAAAGACTTAAATGGAGTCATGTGGATGGTTATTGAAAACATGTGAAATATATATATATAATATATGGAATCATCATTATTTTTCTCAGTGTAGAAATCAGAGTAGGTGCTACCAAAATCAGGAGACAAAGGCTTTCTATACGAACAGATCTGAGGGCTGGGAGCTGAACTACTCTGCGACTGGAAGCAAGCCGAGAGGAGAGCTGGCACGCAGGAAGCCAGGGAGGGTTGTGAGGCAGTAAATAATCAGGAAAAGGTCAAAGAGAACCTGAGGCAAACAATAAAATGAAGGAGATGCAGAGAGGTAGCAAGGAGAAGTGTGCTCTCAGCCCTGCTGGCTAACAGCAGAACAAAGTTGGGAACTCGTCTGTGAAATAGGACGCGACCCCGCCTACCCATGTGGATTCCAAGGTCCTTGGAGTGAAAAATAAAAGAGAGAAACATACAGTTGTCCAAACACAAAAACATTACTCTTCACGTGTTGAAAACAGTCAGTAGGAAAATAAAGCAAGAACACAATGTTAAGAGATCTCCTAGGCTCAGGCCAGACAGACACAAAGTCTCAGCTAACAGCGATTCCGCCAAAGCTGCAGCCCAGCGAAATGACGCTTATGAAGAGGCTGGTATTTGATCGTCACCCAGCAGTACCAGTAATTGGCTCTTGGCTCACTAAAAAGGAACCTTCCTATGGACATTCCATTGACTGACTCGTGGGCACTCTTTTAAAACATGATTCTGTTTACAAATTGGTCGTGCCACAAGAAATCCAGAGACAGACAGTGAAAAGCGAATCACTTAAAAGCATAAACTCAATCGTTGAGGTTAAACTCCCCCATGTAAAGTCTAAAATGATGATAAAACTTGTCTACTAGGGGGGGAGGGGAAGTTGAACTCTAATAAATAAGCGAATGCACTACTTTTGTTTTCAATCAGAGTAAGAATGAACTAATAAATCTTTCGCATGAACTAATTCAGTAGCCATATATAAAAAACCTTTGCTGATCTACAACCTCTGGTGTAGAAGTTGGCAGAAACTGGGCCATAACGTTCTTTCAGATTCTCCAATGCAGATTAGATTATATAATATTCCAATTCCCCAGAAAACACTTCTGCTGAGTTTGCCCTTATAAAAGTTTATGGCTGATTTGTAGAAATGCTATCCTGACATAGAAACCACATAATTAAATTATTAGTGGTTTCTAAACAACTGAAGTATTCAGTTGGCTAGTTAAGAGAAGCAAATACCAGGTCTCAAGAATAAATCAGCACTGATGATAATCAAGTTCTTTATAAAAAATACCAGCTGCAAAGCCCTGGTCAGTTTGCTCAGTGGTAGAGCATCGGCCTAGCGTGCAGAAGTCCCGGGTTCGATTCCCAGCCAGGGCACACAGGAGAAGCGCCCATCTGCTTCTCCACCCCTCCCCCTCTCCTTCCTCTCTGTCTCTCTCTTCCCCTCCCGCAGCCAAGGCTCCATTGGAGCAAAGATGGCCCAGGCGCTGGGGATGGCTCCTTGGCCTCTGCCCCAGGCCCTGGAGTGGCTCTGGTCGCAACAGAGCAAGGCCCCAGAGAGACAGAGCCTCGCCCCCTGGTGGGCGTGCCGGGTGGATCCTGGTCGGGCGCATGCGGGAGTCTGCCTGACTGTCTCTCCCCGTTTCTAGCTTCAGAAAAATACAAAAAAAAGAAAAAAAAAAGTACCAGCTGCAAGAACATCCTTTTCGCCCAATGTATGAACAGGTAGCTTACTCATGATTAAAAACAACTTTCTTAATTTATTTGAAGGCAATCTCTGATTGAGTTTATAGCTTGTGATTCTTTCCTGCTTTTCCAAAGTTATCAGCTACTAAAAGAAACTTTTAAAAATTAATTAATAATTTAAAATTATTCATATATATTTACTTTTTAATTTTATTTATTCATTTTTAGAGAGGAGAGAGAGAGGGAGAGACAGAGACAGAGAAAGAAAAGGGGGGAGGAGCTGGAAGCATCAACTCCCATATGTGCCTTGACCAGGCAAGCCCAGGGTTTCGAACCGGCGACCTCAGCATTTCCAGGTCGACGCTTTATCCACTGCGCCACCACAGGTCAGGCCAATATATATATTTACATACTGCTATTACTTACAGAAACTTTGGAAGGTGGTGCTATATCCAGAGAGTAGTCCATTTCCTGTGTGCTAAGAGTTCTGAGTGATACTGAGCATTCGCCAATGGTTTTCTTCCTGGGAGTCTGGGTTTGAATCTTAAATACAAGCCTTACAGTTTGTAGACTTTGGAGTTTAATAGCAAATACAAAAGTTTCCATATATTCAATGGTCTAAAAAATAAAAAAAAATAAAATACATAAATACAAGGATTGGGAAAAGGGTGATGTGCCAATACAAAATAAAAAAAATATTTTATAATCTAGGAAAGGTAGATTTGATTTTTTTCTAACAATAAAAAATATTTTTTTAATATAAACTAAAATAACAATGACCATGATGTTTTTCTAGAATTTATCCTGGATATTGTCTTTCTTAATTTCACAAATCATCCTTTTAATTACTTAGTCAGGAATTCAGGTCAATATCAACACCAAGTGTACCAGAATATATACAGCTTTCCCCCTTTCTTTTTTTTTTTTTTTTTTTAATTTTTACGTGAGAGGAGGGGAGGTAGTGAGATAGACTCCTGCATGCAACTGGGATCCACCCAACTAGGGCTGATGCTCGAATCAATCAAGCTATTTTTAGCACCCGAGGCTGATACACTCTGACCAACTGAGCTATCTTCAGCACCCAGGGCCAAAGCTCGAACCAACTGAGCCACTGGCTGTGGGAGTGAGAGGGAGAGAAGGGGGAGAGGGAGGAGGAGAGAAGCAGATGGTCAATTCTCTTGTGTGCCCTGACCAGGAATCAAACCTGGGACATCCATATGCCAGGCCGATGCTCTATCTAATCAGCCAACTGGCCAGGGCCAGCTTTATCCCTTTTTAAAAATTAGATTGTTTCCCATCTTTGGTTTTGGGGCATCTTTTCTGCTATTTACAATTATTCAACAGTAAATAAGAGTGGTTTAAGAATCTCAGGAGAGCTTTCTCAGTACCCAAAATCTAACTTGTTCACGTTATGAGACTTGAATTATTTCTTTAAAGGAGCGATTCTTTCTCTAATATTCTTTCCATCTATCTTGGGCTTCAATTTATCTTTTCGTGATGTTTGTTCCACTCTTTCCAATCTGAAAATCAACCTCCTTAATAGAGAAGATAAAGAAAAATATGAGTATAAAGTTCTACCTTCTCATATAAGCATCCACCCCACGCAGCAAGTTATTCATGCTTGAAATGTTCTCAAACGTTCTTTTTGTTATTTTTCATGTTTGTAAATCTTGGCTTGCCATGGGCTAACATCTTCTTGCCATTAGACTATTCTTTGTGACACACTCCCTTCTTTCCACCTTTAATGCATCCTTTTGAGAAGGCAAAATATCTGGGCAACTAACATCAATATGTTAGATATTGTAGCCAAGCTTTCTATCTTACTGTAACTGTTTGCATCTGTGTAATAAGAACTGTGTTTCTGACAGCCTCCCAACCACATAGGCTTCCTCTCCCTCTCTAATTTACCCTAAGTTAACTTAGTTTTATTTGAAAGTCAGAAAGTAAAATTGTTAAATAAATGTCAGGATTACAACCAGGGATAAGATTTATTTCCCTTTAGACTTTCTATAATGCACATTTTCATAAAGTGATATCTTCCTATATATACATCAACTTTGACTTCTCCCTTTTCACTTATTAAAACCATTTATTTTCCCATGTCCTTAAAAACTCTTCCCCAAACATTATTTTTCATTGCTTCCTAGTATTATATCAAATGGTGTTATAGTTTGAATCATATCCCCCCAAAGATATGTTGAAGTACTACCTCCCAGTAAAACAGAATGTGACCTTATTTGGAAATAGGGTCATTGAAGATGTAATTACTGTAGTTAACTTTGTTGGTTCTTTTTTTGTGTGTGTGTGACAGAGACAGAGAGAGGAACAGACAGACTTGAAGGGAGAGAGATGAGAAGCATCAATTCTTTGTTGCAGCACCTTAGTTTCTCAGTGATTGCTTTCTCATATGTGCCTTGACCAGGGGGCTACAGCAGACTGAGTAACCCCTTGCTTGAGCCAGGACCTTGGGCTCAAGCTGGTGAGCTTTGCTCAAACCAGATGAGCCCTCGCTCAAACTGGAGACCTCAGGGTTTCGAACCTGGGTCCTCCACATCCCAGTCCAACGCTCTGTCCACTGCGCCACTGCCCAGTCAGGCTAATTACTGTTGTTAAGATGTGGTCATATTGCAGTAGAGAGACTAGTACCCTTACAAGAAAATGGCCATGTGAAGACACAGAACGACAGTGAGAAGGCCACGTGAACATGGAAGCTGACAACAGAGTGAAGCGAAGGGTCGTCCAGGATTGCTGATCATCTCCAGAAGCTAGAGAGAGGGTGGCACAGATTCTTTCTCCGAGAAGGAACCAACATTGCTCAAGTCTTGATTCCAGACTTTCTCCAAATATTGTGAAAGATAAATTTCTGTTGTTCTAAACCATCCAGCTTGTGGTACTTAGTTACAGAAACCCTAGGAAACGAATACACTTGGTATTCCACGTGTTTTCTCAATCACTGCCCTATATGAGACATTCAGACATTTCCGACTTTTTCGCTGTGAGCAAACTGCCAAGAATACTTTACATATATACACATGCACATACATATGTACACACACACTGAATTAGGCAAAAGTAGGTTTACAATTGTGAGTACACAAAACAGAGTTTATTCTTGTATTATTTATTATTTATTTGCACTATTTGTCTTCTTATTATTGCTGTTATTTCATATTCTCACTTATGACTTATCTTTTAGGTAGTGATAGAGAAGCATGTCAACCAGTTGATGACAGTAAAGAATCTGTGCCAAAGTGAGCTTGACACAGCAAGGGGACTACAGGAATACGTAAGCTATGAAGGCCGGCAATCTGAGCACTTACAAGAGTGCACCTACGTGCACTGTGATGGTGTGACATTCCTTTTTGTTAACACAGCTATTGTAATTGATGGTGTGACATTCTTTTGTCTTAACAAAGCTATTGTAATAATCATAACCTGCATGCCTTTTTCCTTATGAACTATAAACCTACTTTTGCCCACTCTGTACATGTATTTTTATATGTATAAATTAGATTATTTCCATGGAACACATTCCAAGTAGAATAACTGTATTAAAAAGTGCAAATAGTTTATGGTTTTGATGTGTATTGTCATTAAAATAATTTTCAGAAAGTTTTATGTTCAAGAGTACTTGTAAAATGTTTCCTAATTCTAATAAACAAAAAAAGATAAAAAGAGAAACAGCGATAATATGATTTCATATTTATTAGTCATTTGCATTACCTTATTTTTAAATATCTTTTCCATTTGCATAAAAAAACACTAACTTTTCAACCCATATCAGAAGACAACGAAGACATTTAAGTTAATGTGAAATCTAGAATCTATAAAACCAAATTCAGGATCATAAATCTTTTAGTTATAATAATGGTAAGTATTTAAAAGAAATCCATTGCAATTGTACAATTCTTTCTCAAAGCCATATGGGGTGAGGGAAAAGGCTGAAAACATAGACATTTATTTTCCTTTCATAAGAGAAAAGTAAAGAGCTTTTTTGTTTATTGTTCATCTTCTATATAGTTTAGTGATTAAAATTTTCTTTATAAATGAAATTTAATATTGGATAGTGAAATGTCAAATCTTTATAAGGTTCAAAATTGTCATTAAAAAGCAAGAAAAGCCCTGGCCAGTTGGCTCAGCGGTAGACCATCGGCCCGGCATGTGGAAGTCTCAGGTTCCATTCCCGGCCAGGGCACAGAGGAGAAGCGCCATCTGTTTCTCAACCCTCCCCCTCTCCTTCCTCTCTGTCTCTCTCTTCCCCTCCCGCAGCCAAGGCTCCATTGAAGCAAGATTGGTCCGGGCACTGAGGACGGCTCCATGGCCTCCGCCTCAGGTGCTAGAATGGCTCCTCCCACAAGGGAGCAATGCCCCAGATGGGCAGAGCATCGCCCCCTGGTGGGCATGCCGGGTGGATCCCGCTCAGGTGCATGTGTGAGTCTGTCTCTCTGCCTCCCCACTTCTCACTTCAGAAAAATACAAAATAAATAAATAAAATAAATAAATAAATAAATAAATAAATAAAAAAGCAAGAGGTCATAATTTGTAGTTTTCCAAAAATTAAACACTTTCTTATTCCAATTCTTTACATGAGTTAAAGTGACACATATGAGAAAAATGTAAGAAGAAATTCAAACACAAAAAGCCACTTACATTGGAGCCTTCTTTGGCTGAAGACTTGAAACACACTGGTTTGGGCAATGTTAGTATCCCTTTTATAGAAATAGTAGGAATGTCGCCATGACTAGAGGGCCAACTTAAATCTTTGCACTAAAAAATTAAAAATAAAGTTTGAATTTTACAAAGGACACTGACAATACAAATATTTTATGTACTTCTTGAGTTAATGACTTTAGATACAAACTGTAAAAGTGCACTTTAGTCTACTGGGGCCTCCTGTTCCTTCTACATTAAAAATACTCTGACATTTAATGTTCTACATATCACATCAATTTCCTTCTTGAGGTAAAAATCAAATACTTCCATCATACCTACTGATTTATTATCTTTAGATTCTTTATTAAATATTGTTTTCTGCAAAATACTACAGAACCCTAAATTCCAAAGGTAACGGCAGTACACGCTTCTAAAGTATTCAATTCTGTAGAAGTCGGTATTCGCTAGAACACTGTACCTGCACCACAGTGATCCAGATCTGCTCCACTGAGGAATTGTAACGCACTTTGACATGCAGTCGCCCCAACTCTCTTTCATCTCCCGACAGAGTGATAGTATCTGAATTGTAGAGAGACAAAGATGTTTGAAAACACTTCGCAATCCCTCGAGGGGTGTGCACCACAGCCCAACTAGGCTGTGACGCGATATGATTTTAAGGGCAAAAGTGAAAAAATGCTATAATTACTTTTTAAAGTTGACAATTTCATAAGACAAACATCACACTTCAATGTTTTACTGAAGTGCCAGAGGGGAAGATATACTATAAAAAGTAACGCATGGCTTAAAAACTTAACCCAATTATAACCTGAGAACTTTAAATTAAAACTAAGAAAAACTTTCCCAAATAACATTGATATGGCCTTAACACCACATGCTTCAGGAAATTCCTTCACCAATATACTTTAAAGCAAACAAAAGATATTTAATTACTTCACTTTTTAAAAAGACGCATTCATTCCTGAACATTAAAAAACAGACCATCTGATGTGTGTATTCATATGCAGAAAACAGCCAGCATAGATAAAAGCACCTAGAATTTCTTCTACCTTGTCATATACACTTTCAAATTACTATTGGGTAGAAAGAATTCCCTTAAGAATATAAAAATAAGACATTTTATTCCTTACCCAAGCTTCTGTTACTCCCCTGTGAATTCTTCCTCGACGAAGAGCTACTGGGCACACTGGACAGTGAATCGTGTCGCTGCAAACAAAACTCTTCGTCAGTCAGAAACGGCACATCCAACTCGAGGGACTCTGAAACAGTACCTGCCCGACCTCCAAACTGCATGCTAGTCGTTCTGATAGTTACTGATCAGAATTTCCCACTTACAGATAGAAAAGAAGAAAAAAGACCTTTGTGTGTCACTGGGAAAGATTTACACATATTACTAGATAACATATGGAACACCTCTTGCCGTTTGGTTTGATTTTGTAATAAGGATGAAGAAATTATAGCTTATGCTTCATATTTAAAGGTACTAATAAAAATCAGAATACATTTGGAAGTGCCCCGTTACTTAGAAAGCTGTAAAGCAGCAGTTATATCAAGGCGTGGTTCCTCTGGACCAGGGCAGCAGCCCCCATGGGGAACCATCAGAAGTACAGACCCCGGCCCTACTGCAGAGCTACGAACTCAGAAGGGAGGCCTGGCATTCTGTATTTTAACAAGCTCTCCATGCAATGCCAAAGCCTGGTAAAGAATTGGTGCTATAAAGAATCAAGTCTGCAAAAAAATTAACTCAGCTGGGATTATTAAGGATTATTTAGAATATACTCCCACTTTAATAAAATATGTGTATATACTCATAAGAAGAAAAGTCCATCAGTCTATATAAACGGTATCTGCTCAGTGCTTTCACTATCGGTTATAAGAATACAGGTGATTTGTCTTTTTACTTTGCTTTAGTCTACTTGCTAATTTTTTAATAATAATCCCAGTCCACCTGTAATCCCAGTTCACTTGTATTAAAAAAGGAAATATTTTTTAAATATCAAAAAAAATTCTCAATTCTATTTGAAAAATAGGACAGTGTTAGCTGTAATGAATAATTAAAATTCTATATCTCAAGAGAAATAGTAATTTTGATTAAATAGTTATGTCCATTAAAGAAAGTCAAATCAATCAGCACTTTTAACTCCAAGTGTCTGAGTGCATGCCAGCTGAGAGACGTAAGACTCATAAAAAAACACAAAATGAAAATTACACCTTTTTGTATTTAACTGAAAGCTTCCTAAAATAAAGCACATGGGAAATAGGTTTACCTGAAGAGATAGTGGAACAGATTTATCTACAAAGGAAGTAAAACATGTTGCTCCATGTGAATGCAATTTACATAGTTATTAACTTAGCTGGAAAATAAATGATCAAATATAATTAAATGTATATAAATGAATTACCTGGATGAACTTCTGAGATGAACTGGTAAGATCAAACATAGACTTGCTTAGCCCAGGCGAACCAGGGAGTTTGTGGGTCCTTAAATCACAAACTACAAAGGGACATGAGTAAATTACTTATTTTTATAGTAAAGAAGCAGAAACACTGGAATTCTACTTGATTGCAACGTACTAAATTCTTTTAGGAATACATCATGAATATTATATGCAAATTGAATTAAGAGATCCACCCTTCTAATGAAGTTAAAAAATTTTTCAATTATTTTAATTTGTTTGAAAGAAATAAAGCAAAAATCAAACAACACATTTTTACATCCACAACAAATATCAAGCTGGGAAAATTCATTCTTTTTGCTTACATCCCCCAGTCCTTCCTCCCAGAAGAGTAATCTACGAGGTGCTGATCCTCTGTGCTAAATGCAATTCAGCACGTATTTTTACCGATTCCTATGTGTGCCTAGTTTCCCTCCTGAAGAATGGAGCTCTGCCTACTAACTGTGCTCTAGCACAGTGCTGAAACAAAGAAATATTTAAATAAATACTTCTGCTTTATTTTTAGTACCTTACCCTGAATTCAGGGTTGGGACTAGCTAGATAAATATAAAGACCTGAAGAACAGTGAGAATTTTGTGAATCAGATGTGTACAAGATAGACTAAAACTGGTACAGTCTTAAATATGAAATTAAGAAAGTCCTAACATTGTTTAGGCATTTTCTCTTTGTTTACACGTCCAATCGTATCATGAGTTTCTAAGTTTATCATTTTCATGGAATGGAGCAGAAAAGAAAAAAGCTAGTAAATATCTGTTGCAGAATTTATGGATGGATATGTGATATATAAAATACACACAAAATAATCTGTAAACAACACTTCTTTCAAAACAGGACAAGTAGAATGGAATTTAGAACTCACACCCCTAACGTATTCATCTTTCAATTGTTATGTTCGGCGGAATGCCACCAAGAAGTTATGAGGGTTCCCCCCCTCCTGAAGCCTGCTTTCCTCCTATTTTAAATTGTTCCTCATAAGCGTCATCCCTTCCGGGGCCTCAGATCAAATCTGACCTGCACTTTTGCTACAAGAGCAACTCAAGGGGCCGCCGCCGCCGCTGAGGAGACAGTGGAAGCCAAGAAGGGAGAATCTGAGGAGTCTGATGGGCTTTGGTCTTTCCACTAAACCGCTTTTGTAACATAATCAATAAAAAGCTGAACTCTGAAAAAAAAAATAACAAAGAAACGCAAAGAGGAAAATGAAAAGCAAAACCATTTTCACACCTGATCCATACAGTCTCAAGGCGTCTGAATGAGGAGGGAAGCGCCGACTCAGGTCTGGTGAGACGTGCTGACACATATAGTACGGGTTGTAGACATCACAGCTGGGGCCGTGGTGGAACGAGCTGGAGAGCTCTGCCTTCCGGTCTCCAAAGGACGCTCTGGCAGAACCTGAAAGCACACGTTTCCAAACTTTTACGGCTCCCTTTTCTTGGAGTTATCAATATTAGCCAATAGCTGATATATGCGAGGCAAAGGGAAAAAAATGCTGTCTCAAGTAATACTAACTCACATGCATTTGAAATCTCAAACAAATAGGCACACATTTGCTGAGCTCGACCTGTGCGTGTACTCTGCCAGGGCTCAGCCGCGCTCCCTGCTCGCAAGACGGTCTGGGAAATTACTGACATAGAAGCACATATTCGAAAATGCTGTGGATAATTCTACATTTTGTGATCAATTTCCTTTTATTTTTCTACTTACACAAAAAATATCCTTTAAGTAAGAAGATTTTCTTTATTTGAAGATGTACTCTTTACGAAAACCAGAACATTTATAAAAACTGACCACACGCTGAGGTGCAGAGTAAGTCTGAAAGTTTAAAGGACTGGAGTCCTACAGACTATGTTCGCTAACACCAAGGCATTCAAGTTAGAAATAACAAAATGAATAGAAAATATTTATACTGAAACATAAAGAACTAGAGATAATCAACAAAGTAATCCTAAAACAAGATTGAGAGATTTGCTAATAATGGCACAATCATAAGATCAACAGACAGAAGGCCCAGAACGAGACACCCATCTTATGGACTTGATTTATAATCAACGTGCCACTGCACAACTGTACGAAAAGAACGGTCTGTTCATTAAAAGGTGATAAGACAACTGAATATTGATATAGGAAAAAAAAATGCCTTCATACCAACTATACACACAAAAAATTAATGCCATGTGGATTGTAGCTCTAAATTAGATGTTAAAGGCAAACCAATGAAACTTCTCTATTAAGAATTTATGTGCAATAAATATAATTGACAAAGGGCTCATATCTAGAATTTATGAGGAACTCCCACAAATCAATAAGAAAAAGACAAGCAAGCCTATAAATAAATTAGCTTAAGACTTAAGCAGACACTTCAGAAAAGAGTCCATCCAAATAGCCAATAAACATGACCCAGTGATCAATCTCATTTGTCATGAGGGAAATATATATTAAACCTCTAATAAGATACCACTACATGCTCACCAGAATGGTTAAAATTAAAAAGCCTGACAATTCAAGTATTGTCAAGAAAGTAGAGCAATGATTCTGCTAATTAAAATGTAAATTGATACAATCACTGTGGAAAACAGTTTACTAATTTCTACTAAAGTTAAAGGTATTTATACCCTATGACCCCAACATGCCATGTGGGACATCTACACAGTTGCAGTGCTTGCCCGTGGGCACCAAGAGACAAGTACAAGATGTTCACAAGCATCTTTATTCATAACTGCCCCAAATCAGAAAAAACTCAAATGTCCCTCCACAGTAAAACAGATGAACTGTAACATATATTTACTACATAAAAATACTTTAAGGTATGCTATACAGAAACACTACTGTACATCATCCATTTAGAATACAATAGATAAATATACTCACTGTACAAATATAAAAAGAAACTGAAGCTCCTAACAACAATTTGAATAAATTTCACAAATAATGTTGACTGAAAGAATTCATAAACAAAAAAATATATACTGAATATATAACTTCATTTATATAAAGGTCAGAAAACAGTAAACTGTAACATTTAGGAATACGTACGCAGGTGGTAAAAGCGAGAAAGTGATGATTCTCACAACCGGGATACCGAGTGCCCTGAAGCGACCGAAAGGGGGAGAGGGCTGCTCGGGGCGGAGCTACTGTAACGTTCTCTTTACCTGAGTGGTGACTGTACACATGTTGCACTTTGCAATAAGTAACAGAGCTGTATATTTCTTTGTTCTTTTTTTGACATGTGTTTTATATTCCACAACTGAAAAAGGGTAAAACTATAGACCAAATTTCTTCCAAAACTAATAATCACAATGGAAGTAAGGTGTACACATAAAGTTTTTTAAATGTTTAAATTATCACCATGTTTTAATTCTTTCTGTTCCATTTGAAACAGAACCCATGGAATATACTAGTATTTTCTGAATCAAGCTAAATATTAAGACAGGTAGCTTCACATTGAGTTCAGAAAAGAAAAATAAAATATGGGGTTATGAGGTGAGATTTTATCCTCTTCCTGGTTCAAAAAACTGCGTGTACAATCCAAGCACAATCCACAGTCAGAGGGGTGCCAATCGGGAGCCCAAATGCCAGAGAGCCTTATACAGAGCCTGCCCTCCTATCAGCTAACACCTGCTTCATTCTGCACACAGACACTGCTACAAAAGTCTGTGGTAACAAGAACAGCACTGTCAAGTGAGTGTAAAATGGCTCCCTACCTTTATAGGCTATATCTAAAAACAGAATATTCTGATTTCATTTTTCCTTTGTAAGTAAGCCTCTACAGAATCCCAATTCTCCACTCAAACAGTATACAGTACATCATTTTTTAAGTTCAAGAGGAATTTTTCTCAATTTACAGAACCACAGTGCTATAAAATTAAATGCAAAGTTACATAATTGCCTACACCTCTCAAAAGCCCTATTTAAAATGTCAATATTAATTCAAAAATACATCCTCTGGATGGATAGGTAGATAGGTGATAAAACAAGCACAGTAAAATTTAATGATAGAATCTGTCTGTTACAAAGCAGAAAGGTACAGAAGTAATCATACTCATCAGTAAGTAAGCAGTGCAACATAACAGATTTCAAGTATTTGAAACATAATTTTAGTCACTATTGATACTGGTCTGCTCTGTCTTCTCCAAATCCCCCTTTCAGGCCATCACTCACACATGCAGACACATAAACAGCTTACACATAGTTTACTTCTATGATTAGGTACCAAGAATACTTCCTTGGCTCCAGTTATATAAAATAATTCTTTCTCCAATATGCTAAAACTCAGAGGGCTTCAGCACATCCTCAGTGAGTCAATAAGTATAAACCAACTTCTTACTCATTCAACTCAAAAAGTAATGTTTTCTAGTGATACAACGAAAAAAAAAAGACAAAAGAAAAGTTATCACATACTGCCAGGTAGTTATTTATTTTCTGATTATGAAAAAAGAAAACACATAAAATATCCTAAATGTCTAAAAATAGAGAATTTATTAAATAAATTGTGGTACACCCATATAATTTAATACTATGGAGCCATTAAAAAGCAATGAATATAAAAATATGTTCATAATATACAATGTGAATAAAATAAATTACAAGACTGTTTATGTGGTTTAATATCAATGTTGTTAACCAAGTATGAGACAAAGAGAAAAATCAATTGATCATGGTATCCTGTGAGCCAGGATTTTAAAAACTATTTTGAGAGACACTACTGATATATAAAAAATAAGGCACAGGGTTCATCTTCCCTTGTTTCTTAAAAAAAACAAACCACTCATACCAGACCCTACCCTCCTGTAGATAATAACACAAAACTCCAGACCAAAACCAAACCAAAACGAACTAAAACTCCCAAGGCACTGGAGAGCGAACAAAAGCAATGCAGATTCTGGATGGGATCTGACTCTTGGAAAAAAGGGAATAGTACGAAGTTAGTTACCTGTTTATAATAACTTTTATTAGTTACCTGTTTATAATAACTTTTAGCCCAAGGGCAGGCCAAAGTTGGCACTGAGCAGGGTGGGTAAAACTCCAATAGAAAACCCAGCCTCTTTGGCTTGAAGAATCAGAAAGCAAAGTTCTAGCAACTAGCTATCTCAGTGGCTAGAAAGTAAGGTGGGAATCTTGGAAAGGAGAAAACCTCAAATTATGTGAATAAAGTCTGCTCAGATACCTGGCTGATCCCTGAACCACAGCTGAATGGAGATGACAAAGGAAAGAGACGATGAACTTGAAAATAGATCAATACTATCCAATCTTAAGAACAGAGAGAGAAAAAGGTCTCAGAGACACATAAAACAACACCATACGGTTCTACATATGTGTAATTGGAACCCCAGGAGAAGAGAAAAAAGATGGGGAGCAATAAAATATTTGAAAAAATATTCTAGATCTTTGATAGTTTTGATTACACTGGCATATGCATTTGTCAAAACTCAAAAATTACACACTTAAACCTTGGGTAGCTCATTGTGTATAAAGTTTATGTTGAAAGAAGTCTGAACAGATATTAAACTCTAGTAAATGATATATATCTGTAAGTATTTAGAGGGAAGTCTACTGATGTCTATAGTTTACTCTGACACGCACTCTCCCTTACAAAAAAGAACGCACAGAGAAATGGATAGATGGGTAGATATGTGATAAGTGTAGTAAATGTAACTATCAGAATCTATGTGGTAGATATACACAGGTATTCTCCATTAAGTTTTTTCAATTTTCTGTATGTTTCTAATTTTTCATCATAAAATTTTGAGGGAAGTAATCATTGTGACTGTTTCAATCCACTAGAATAAATTATTTTTAAAATAAAAGAGTCATGTGTTGTTGTCTCTTCATTAATCCATTGGTCTCTACATCATCAGACAAAATTCAGCCGATGAATCTACCTCATATAAGCAACTATTTCGACTGGCAAGTATATTTAGACTGGCAGGGTATCTACAGACTGGGGAATGTAGTAGTGGAGAAAGATGACAAGGAAGAAAGACTACTTCATTGCTTCCTTATTTCTTTATATACCAGATTTAGAAACAGTAGACAGAATGTTTCCTATATTTACTGATCAAATACAGAATAATTCCTTTATTTTTTTCTTCCTAGACATATAAAGGATAACTGGTGTATTATATTATCCCTTTTCGAAAAGGCCCAATTTACATACAAATGTGCTGTCTTATAGTCAAATTTCATGAGACCTTTCAAAAATACTATACAATAAGTTCCTCTATAGAAAGAGCAAAACATATAAAGCGAAATATAAAATTTGTGTTTAAAAGATACATCTTTATATTAAAGACACAAAACAGCAAAATAACAGCTTTTAAAAGCTGCATGTTGATTTTTAAACCCTGTCATTTTATTGTTTACCTTCAAGTTCTTCTAGATGTGAAGGAGTTCCTTGCGTCCTGGGCTGAATATAAGATAACTTAAACTTGGGCACCACAAACGGTACTTGTTTGCCGTCAGACGGTAGTTTGGAGAGTAAATAATCCTCAGAACAGCCTACCTGAGGCTTTACAGAAACAGTAGTCAGTGGAGGTATACAGATAGTAGCATTCTGACCATTTGAGACTGCTGTTTTAAAGTCTCTTTCCAAGGAAACTGCATGTATAAGAAGGGAAAAGAAAAGAAAAAAGAGAATCACAAATATGCACGTAGATTTATATACAGTAATCTAAACCTAACATATTTGGTACTTATCATTTTATAAGAAACTGCTGATACATAAACTACTCTTGTATACTCTCAAGCACTTCTTGACTCTACATTCTGTCCAGCCAATATCTGAGCAGTTAATATACTATTGCCAAAATATATTAACTTATCATAATGTTAAAAGTAGGTTTTAAAGAGACTCATTCCCACAAAAGAGTTCGTAGATGGAAAACGAGTTTATTCTGAAGTTAATTATACAGTACTTTCAGGTAAAATCTAGCCATTTAAAAATACTTTCAACAAAGCAATTCTTGTCAATACTAATGGTTAACATTAGTCTTAAATACATAAAGCAATTCTGAAAAGAAGCTAAATTTAGGTCCCCAAGTATACAAAAAACTTCACCAAATTACAAAATAAAATCTATTCTGACCCTAATAGAATAGCAGCTCTTCCTGGGCTAGCCCCTTCGCCTTATTCTGCCTGTTCTCTGGAACAACATGTCATCCCTAAACTGCATGAGTCCGGATGGAGACTAAGGCACACTGGAGTTGATCTGTGTATGATTAGTATTGTCCGTAGAATGAATAAAAGCACAACTATCATTGTGTACTAATTTACAAAATGTTTTCATACAAAAAAGAAGCCTTTGTACTCAAATACACTAGGAAGTTACACTCTAGACCAGCGGTTCTCAACCTGTGGGTCGCGAACCCTGTGTTTTGATCGTTCTACCCCCGCCAGGGTCACGACCCACAGGTTGAGAACCGCTGCTCTAGACTAAGGTATATGAGAAAAAGCCAATGAAAAATACAGTTCCAGTCATAACCCTGAAGACATGAGGAGCCCATTCAATAGAAAGGGAAATTGCTAGGGCTCCCTGATAAACGTGAGTCTTCATAAGTTTATGGGTCTCTTCTCCCTATTGATCCTGTTCCCCTATTGGTCATTCATTCACAAAAGGCATTTTTAAAATGCACTGTTAATAAATTGGACATTAAAACATTTGCCAGAGTATGTTGTCTCCCAAATGTACCCAGCCCCTCTCCCCTGCTTTTGCCTACACTATTTTATCCACGTGTAGTACCATCTCCAAGCCTCCTTTCTCTTCCTTCTTCCACTCAGCCCGCCAAAATCCTCCTCATACTTCCACACCAAGTGCCCTGCTCTCTGTGGGGCTGTCTCAGGGTGACTCCGGGGTTGAATTCATCTCTCTTCCCTATGTTCCGGGGCATTTTAATACTTACCTAGTGCGCCTTATATGTATGCTCTGCCTCCCCCAGGAAGTTAGGAAAGATGTCTCATTTATCCTTATATGACAAAATGTCACAAATAAAGAACACAATAAATGTTTGTTGAAGTCAAAGTAAAACAAACTCACAGTTGTGCTTTTCGGTCTCCCCATAGAAACATCCTCTGCAGCAACTCTTTATAAATTCTGTTGCCATTACATTCAATTTCCAATATGGAGTAAAAGATACAAATTTCCAAATTTAATATTAATCTGTTGACAGAACAGAAAACAAGTTAAAATGATCATGCTTAATGCCATTAGGTATCATTAAACAAACCATATTATCTCATTTCTAAGATGTTCAAATGTTTAGAGGAAGATAGATTTTTGTTCCTACATGTATTTTGTATAACCTGGGCTCATTTATAAGTTAATAAAATGTCATGCTCAAAAATGAACAATCTCAATGTTCAATCTGGAAAAAAGAAAACTTCCACGCTCAATTTTCTCTTCAATCTCTTATATCTAAATTGATGATCAATCAACATTTACAACATAAAATGGCACGCATAAAAGAGTGTGAGAAAAATTTCACTTGCTCCAAATCAATTCTTTTGGTAACCCAAAGACCCTGTAATGGGGCCCAATAAACAAATAACCTCATACTTCATCAGTTTAGTGTTTAGAATGAAAGTAACAGAAAAATGTATCTTAAACAAAGTAACACACACCAGCTAAGTCACAAATAAGATATTTTGGAAATAAAGGGAATCGGTTTCAAATTAACCAGAAATATAAAACTGTGTAAGAACTTCACGTTCAGGAGGCAGGTTGGTTGCAGGGGCAGTGACCACAAGGAACGGCATTTCACGGACAAGCTAAGTGAGCATGCAACAGCAGGAGTCCTGGCTGTGGGGTTGAGGTGGCCGAGTAGGAAAATCCTGACCTCACCTCCTCTCATTGATACTCAAACCACAACTCCACGTAGAACAGCCATCTCTAGAACAACCTGAAGTCCAGCGGAACAGAATTTCTGCAACTACAGGTACCAAGAAAAAGCCACATTGAGATCGGTAGGAGGGCCACAGACTCAGTCTAGTCAGGACCCGTCTTACCCCCCACTCTCCAGATAGTGCCCACAGTGGGAGGGATATCGTAGCTAAGCAGGTTCCCCACTTCCTAAGAATGAGGGGTCCAGCCCCAGCCTGGGGGACCTGCACCAGGAAGAGGAGCCCCACACATCGGCTTGGAAAACCAGGGGCAATTATGTCTGGGAGAGCCACAGGGCTGTGGAAACCAGGGTTGTGCTCTGAGTCCAGTGCATAGGCAGCAGTTTGCAAATCACCTGAGTCATATGTGAAGGTGATGCACTGACGAATCTTAGAGCATGTGCTGTAGGGACCGGGATCTTTCTCCGGAGTCAGAAGTGCTGGTGGGTCCCACTTTTACCCCTTTCTCGACTCTCTTTCCACATAGTTGATCTGATGCTGACAGGTGGCATTTCTGAGATTCTCCATTAACCTTGCTAACACTGTTCACCCAACCCTGGCATTTCCCTGAAGACCCACCCAGGCTGATGCCACTCCAAAGTAGCTCCTGCCCTGCCGTACCCAGTGAGCAGCCTCTGGTGGCACCAGCACACAGCAGTGTGTCTGCAACAGTCTGTACAGTTAAAGATATGGACTGGAGATCCTAAAGCAACCACTAAAATAAGAAAACAGAGGGTTAGCTAATAAGCCAAAAATTTGATCAAATGCAATTATAGAAAAAAAAAAATGCTCACTATAAAAGAAAGCAGAAAAAAGGGGGACTACAAAGAATAGCTGGGCTTAATAGTAAACAAACAGCAAGATTATGCACTAGGTGGAACAAAAAGCATGTGGGATAAATAGGAAACAGAAAATGCTAAAGTTAACCCTAACCATATCAATAATCACATTAAGTGTAAACGCTCTAAATATGCCAATTAAAAGGCAGAGATTGGATTGGCTAAAAAAGCATGACCCAAGTATATTCTGGGTACAAGAAATGTACTTTATTATTATTATTATTATTTTGAGAGGGAGAGAAACAGAAAGGGAGAGAAACAAGAAGAATCAACTCACAGTTGAGGCACTTTAGTTGCTCACTGTGCCTTGATGGGGGTAGGGGGGGCCTCTAGTCCGGCCAATGACTCCTTGCTCAAGCCAGCAACCATGGGATCATTTCCATGATCACACACTCAAGTTGGTGAGCCTGTGCTCAAGCCAGATAAGCCCACACTCAAGCTAGCAACCTTGGGGTTTCGAACCTGGGACCTCAGTGTCTCAGGCTGATATTCTATCCACTGCACCACCACCTGGTCAGGCAAGAAATGTATTTTAAATATAAAGACATAAATAAAAGTAAAAGTATGGCTATCCCTCATGAATAAAGACACAAAAGTTCTCAACAAAATACTAGAAACATATAAAGAGAATGTAGCCAAGAGAGATTTATCCTAGGATTGGAAGGTTGATTTAAAATCTGAATATCAATTCATGTAATACATAATAGAATATGTAACAAAAACTACATGATCATCTCAATAGATAAAAAAAAATGATTTGAAAATTCTAATACTCGTGCTTGATAAAAATAAAAGCTAATAAAAGAGCAAATAAAAGAAAACCTTCTCAGTAAATTAAAAAGCATCTATGAAAAATCCATAGTTAACATCATCGTAGCTGCTGAAAGGTTGAATGTTGTCCCTGAAAACTGAGGCAAAGACAAGGATGTTCATTCACACCACTTCTGCTCATCACTGTACTGGAGATTCTAGCCAACACATTAGACTAGAAAACTATAAAGGGCATTCATACTAGAAATGAAGAACTAAACTCTCTTTATTAACAGACAACTTGATCTTGTAAATAATTAGAAGTAACAAGCTACTAGAAGTAACAAGCAAGTTGCATGCAGTTGTAAGACATAAGGTGGATATACAAAAATTAGTTGTATTTTGGCTCTGGCTGGTTGGCTCAGTGGTAGAGTGCCGCCTGGCATGTGGAAGACCCCGGTTTGATTCCCACCCAGTCAGGGCACACAGGAGAAGCACCCATCTGCTTCTCCATCCCTCCCCTCCCCCCTTCTCTCTCTCTCTCTTTTCCCCTCCCACAGCCATGGCTCAATTGGTTTGAGCAAAGTTGGCCCCAGGTGCTCAGGATGGCTCCACGGCCTCATCTCAGGTGCTAAAATAGCTCGGTTGTAGAGCAATGAAGCACTGGCCCCAGACAGGCAGAGCATCGTTCCCTGGGGGCTTGCTGGATAGAGCCCAGTCAGGGCACATGCAGGAGTCTGTCTCTCTGCCTCCCCACCTCTCACTTAATAAAAAATAAATTAAAAAAGTAAGTTGTATTTCTATACACTAAAAATGAACAATATAAAACTGAAATTAAAAATCCATTTTATTCATAATAACATCTAAAAAAAACCCTAAAATACTTAGGAATACTTGAACAAGAGAAGTGTAAGATTTGTATACTGAAAACTACAAAAATTATTGAAAGGTAGTAAAGAAGACCAAGAAATAAATAAACATCCTATGGTTCATGGATTGGAAGACACAATATTATTAAGATGACAATACTCAAATTTTCTAGATTAACACATCCCTTCCAGCTTTTTTATAGAAACAAAGTCATCCTAAAATTCATACGGAAATGCAAAAGACACAGAAAAGCCAAAAAGAATTCTAGGAAACAAAGAATAAAGTTGGAAGATATACTTCTTCACTTCAAAATTTACTACAAAGCTACAGTAATTAATACTGTGATATTGGCATAAAGACAAACATATGGATCAATGGACTAGAAGTAAAAGCCTAAAAATGAACCCTTACATTTATCATCAATCAATTTTTAACAAGGTGTCAAAAACTTTTAAAGAGAAAAGGATAGTTTTTTCAACAAACAGTGCGAGGACAACCAGATAGCCATATGCAAAAAAAAAAAAAAATTATTATCTACCACATACTGTACACAAAAATTAACTCAAAATTGATCACAAATCTACATGTAAGAGCTAAAATCACAAAACTCCTAGAAGAAAATATAAAACTAATTAATTCATTGTGAACATGAGTTAGGCATTGGTTTCTTAGATATGACACCAAAAGCACAACAATAAAAGAAAATTTTGATATATTAAACAATCAAAATTTAAAACTTTGCACTTCGAAAGTGAAAAGGCAACTCAGAGACAGGGAGAAAATATTTGCAAGTCATAAATCCAATATCAAGCTTATATCCAGAATATATAAAGGACTAGTATAACTCAATAATAAAAGAAAAATATCACAATTTAAAAATGGGCAAAGGGCCCTGGCAAGCTGGCTCAGCGATAGAGTGTTGGCTTGGCATGTGGAAGTCCTGGGTTCAATTCTCAGCCAGGGCACACAGGAGAAACGCCCATCTGTTTCTCCTCTCTCCCCCCTCTCCTTTCTCTCTCTCTCTCTCTTCCTCTCCTGCAGCCAAGGCTTCATTGGAGCAAAGATGGCCCGGGCGCTGAGGACGGCTCCATGGCCTCCGCCTCGGGCACTAGAATGGCTCTGGTTGCAACAGAGTGATGCCCCAGATGGGCAGAACATCGCCCCCTAGTGGGCATGCCGGGTGGATCCTGGTTGGGGGCATGCGGGAGTCTGTCTGTCTGTCCCCCACCCCCCCACCAGCTTCTCACTTTGGAAAAATACAAAAAAAAATGGGCAAAGGATTTGAACAGATACATCTTCAAAAAAATACAAAGAAGTGGACAAAACAGCACATGAAAATATGTTTAAGTTATTAGAAAAATGCAAATTAAAACTACAATAAGCTAATACTAGACATTCATTAAAAACGATAAAATTGGCCCTGGCCGTTTGGCTCAGCGGTAGAGCGATGGCCTGGCGTGCGGGGGACCCGGGTTCGATTCCCGGCCAGGGCACACAGGAGAAGCGCCCATTTGCTTCTCCACCCCTCCCCTCCTTCCTCTCTGTCTCTCTCTTCCCCTCCCGCAGCCAAGGCTCCACTGGAGCAAAGATGGCCCGGGCGCTGGGGATGGCTCCTTGGCCTCTGCCCAAGGCACTAGAGTGGCTCTGGTCGCGGCAGAGCATCGCCCCCTGGTGGGTTGAGCGTCGCCCCTGGTGGGCGTACCGGGTGGATCCCGGTGGGGCGCATACGGGAGTCTATCTGACTGTCTCTCCCCGTTTCCAGCTTCAGAAAAATAAAAAAATTAAAAAATTAAAAAAACGATAAAATTGCCAAGACTGACCATTTGGGGGGTTTATAGGCATTTAGGACAAGTAGAACTCATAAACAACTGGTGGCAATATAAAATGGCTTGGCAGTTTCTAAGTTAAACATACACCTACCATATATAATATAGACATTCCACTCCTAGGTATTTATTCAAGAAAAAAGAAATCATATATCCACACAAAGACCTATACATTACTACTGTTCATAGCAGGTCTATTTGAAACAGTCAAAAACTATCAAATGTCTAGCAACAAGTAAATAAACAAATTATAGTATAGCTACACAATGAAATACTACTCAGCAATAAATGAATGACCCACCTGTGGATGTCTTTCCATAAGTACCAGTAGATTTTCCCACACTGAAAAATCTTCATTCATTATCTCTTTGCCTACTCTCTATTCCTTTCCAAAAACTCCAATTTATTAGACTGCCTCACTAAAACTTCTTATTCTGATCATTCTAATTTTTGTGTCTCTTAATCTCTTTTATATTATCCATTTCTGTCTTTCTGAGATGTATTTGAATGATTTATGCTGATTTATATTCCAAGCTCATTAATTCTTTGGGTTTGCCTAATTAATTGCCTAATCTGTGGTTAAACTGAGCAAATGAGTTTTGAGTTTTTATTACTGCATTTTTCATGAATAGAAATGATTTTTTTTAACCACCTGTTTCTCTGTAATTTTCAATCCTTCTGATCCCTGCATCTACTTTTACACTTGTCTTTTATTTACTTAAAATAGCCCATCATAGTTATTTTAATAATCTATGACTGGTAATTCCAATACATAAAGCTTTTGAAAGTTTACTTCTAATTATCTATTGTTTCTATTGATTCGCGCTCAGGTATCTTATTTCTTTGTGTACTTGGGTTATCTTTGACAATTATTCATTGACTTCAAAACTTTGATTTTTAGAGAGACAGAGAAAGGAAGAGGGAGAGAGAGAGAGTGACAGAGAAAGGAAGAGGGAGAGAGAGAGAGAGTGCACGCTCAAGAGAGCAAGCATTTATTTTGTTGTCCCACTTAGTTGTGAATTCACCGGTGGCTTCCCGTACCTGCTCTGACTGGGGACCAAACCTGCGACCTTGGTGTTTCAGGAAGACGGTCTAACCAACTGAGCTAACCGGCCAGGGCCAACTTCAAAACTTTAAGTCAAAGATCAAAGTATACGCCTACAGAAAATATTGCATTTGCTTACCAAATGATTTGAAATTTATGCTTTCACAAATAACCCAGTTTTAAATGGGCAAAGGATGTGGATAGACACTTCTTCAAAGAAGATCTACAGATGGTCAATAAACATGTGCGAAGTCCTCAACACCGTCTGTCATCAGGGAAACGCACACCAGAATCACAATGAGATACCACTTCACACACACTAGGACGGCTAAGTCATGAAGACAGACCGAAAAAGAAGAAGGCTGGCAAGGATGTGTGGAAACCGGAACCCTCATACACTGTTGTTGGGAGTAAAAATGGTGCAGCTGCTTTGGAAAAACCATTTGGTAGTTCCTCAAAAACTCAAACACAGAGTTACCACATGGCCCAGGAATTCCACTCCTACGTAAACATACCTATGAGGCTGAAAATCTATTTCCACATAAATGTCCATAGCACATTACTCATAAGGGCCAAAAAGTAGAGACAACCCAACTGTCCGTTACTAATGAATGAAAAAACAAAAAGTGATGTATTTATACCATGGAATTTCATTCAGGTATAAAAAAGAATAAATTACTGATTCATCTTACAACATGAATAAACAAAGCAAGACACAAAAGACCACATAATGCATGATTTCATTCCTATGAAATGCCCAGAATAAGCCAACCCCTAGACAGAATGTAGATTGGTGACTGCCCAGAGCCTGGGGGAGGAGAAGAAACAGGAGCGACTGCTAATGGCTACATGGCTCCCTTAGGGGGAGGCAAAGAAAACGATTTGAAATTAGAGAGTGATGATGGCTGCACAACTTCGTGAATATATTAAAAAAACACTAAATTGTGTACTTTAAAGGGGTGAATTTTATGGTATGCAAATTATATCTCCAAAACCAGAATTTTATAAATTCACATTTTGAAACCTTTTAAGACCACCACAGTGAAACATAGTCTGGTGGTTGCATCTTCCTATTAACTGACTTTCCTCCCTCTGTTTTACTTGGCATCAATGCAAATTTCACTGCAGATCCCTGAAAGAGGTAGAGTGAGTTTTCATCCTTTTCATGACATCACAGACCTTTGGGATCCCAGAATTATGAGCGGAAAGTCTCTGGTTAGCTAACCTGTCTGGAGTCCTGTGCTGTCTCCTGACTACGCCTCCCATCTGCAAATCCACCACGTTCTTACTCAACTCCAGCCAAGTTCCCCCCGTTGAGCAAATACCCACGAGTAAATAAGACTTAAGGGCTCCTTTAGTCTCTCAGATTTTAAGCTTTCTCTTAGATTTTGACATAGTCATTCCTAACTACCATTTTTTTATTTTTAATTTTAATTTTTTCAAATTATAAGAGATTTATTTAGAAAGTCACAGAGGTAATAAAATGAGCAGTAGAAGAAAGAGTCTAAGGAAACAAGTTACAGAGGCAAAAAAAAGGCCCTTGGAGTTTAGGGAAGTACACTGGAAAGGAAGATTGGACAGGGAGGGAGGAGGGGGGAGGGGGAAGGCAGAAAGAGAGGGAAGTAGGAGGGGGGGGAAAGAGTGCAAGGGCCACCGTTTAATTCTTCTTAATACAGCACTCTTGGCTATTTTTAGTGTGAAATGTTTTCCAAATAGCTTAACTATATCCCTCAGATAAAAATCTATATTTGCTTTTCAAATTAAAATGGACTCTATGGAGTTAGGACAGGATTTGCAAACACTATAGTCTACATTAAAGTAGCTTCAGTATTACTTGTGACCTCAGGTGATCACTGTAGAGATTTTTAAGAGTTAAATAACACATTATACTACAATAAAAAGTTTACTTTAGAAAAAAACCCCAAACATTAATTTGAAGGGGAGTCCAGTTTTAAAAGACGCACGGGTGGTGACTTGTTCTCTGAGGGATCCCGGTCGGGTGACTTGTTCTCTTAGGTATTACAGCTCTTAATGAAACTAAAGTAAACAAGCTTGCAGCAAGGATACATAGAGACCTAAGGAAAAACAGCAGAAACATGTGCACATGTATAGAAATCTGACAGATGATACTTACAGATCCCTGGAAGGAAAAAGAGAATAGTCAGGAAATTACACGGAAAAGAAGAGAACCCCATGTCACACCACAAGAAAATCATTTTCACAGAGATTAAGGACATAAACATGAATAGCAACATTTTAAAGCTTTTAGAAGAAAATATCAGACTATATCTTTATGACTTCAGGGAAGGAAAATATTTGTTAAAGAAGATGCCAAAGCACTAACCATGAGGAAAATAATGGCATATTCTACTATATCAACTACAGAATATATCCCTCAAAACCCACTACGGGGCAGTCCGCGGACTACGAATGCGATAGGTGTGTAGGTGTGCTCTTAAGTTGAATTTGCATGTAAGCTGGAACAGGTACATTGACCTACTAAATGCAACTTAGACAGATGTTTGTCTTCACATAGTATTTATTTTTACCTTTCTGTGCACATAAATACTTAAACATTTTCAAACCTACAAAACCAGTCTTGTTAGTAACCTGTGGACTACCTGTATAAAGAAAGTAAGAAGACAGGCTACTTACCACATGTATAACTAAGAAAGTACCCAAATGTACTAAGAATGTACCCAAATACATTAGTACCCAAAATATATACAGATATATATATATCTTCTAGAAATCAATTTTTAAAGATTTTAGAAACAAAATGATGCAAAAGACACATATAGACATCGCAGAGAAAAGGTATTATAAAAGTTTCAACATCATTAGTAATTAAGAAAAACTCCCAATGGGGTACTAGTTCTCACCACTAGACTGTTGAAAAGAATTCAGAGAAATACAAGTGTTGTTGTACAAACGACTCCATGCTGCTGAGAAGGAAACGATGCACACACCACGGCGCTCGCTCTGACAGTGTAAACTGGCACAGCCACTTTATGAAACAACCCAGCGTTATCTAGCAAACTGAAGAGCCACACCACCACTTCCATGCAAAAAGCTAGGAAAATTCGTGCAGAGGGACACAGAGACCTGACTAAGATGGTAATAAGTCAGCTTTTAATAACAAAAAAGTAAAAATGAAATTAAAAAAGAAGATTGAAAACTCTCCCAAATATCCAGTAACAGGAGGATAAACAGTGGTAAAGTCACACAATGAATGATATAAAGTAAACAAACTATAAACCATCAACGTAGATGAATCTCACAAATATGTGCCCCCCAAAATTGATAGAACAGACAACTAAATGGTACATTATTTAGGAACATACACATAAAACTACAGTACATGGAAAATCAGGGCATACAGAAAGAGAAAGAACCAGGAGAAAGAGGTCATCAGTCCTTCAGAAAGGCTGTGTATTATTTCTTCAAGTAGAATATGGGTACAGGAGAATTTATTTGTATTCTCTAAATATGTAGATGTGTTAAAAGTACTATTCTACATATATGAATTTCTCATTTAAAAATTAAGTAAATACATGGTTGTGATAGGAAATATGAAAAATACAGAAAACTATATGAAGAAAATGGAAAACATCAATAATCCTATCATTCTGAGATAACTACATTATTTAAAAGAAATACAGTGGACCTTCGAACAATACCAGTTTTGAACAGCATGAGTCTACTTATACAGGGATTTTTTCAATAAATACTATAAATATATTTTCTCTTCCTTACGATTTTCTTAATAACCTTGTTTTTTCCCTAGCTTACTTTAAACAACTGTTTATGTTATCGGTAAGTTTCCCAGTCAACAGTAGGCCACTAACAGTGAAGTTCTGGGTCAGATTTATACATGAATCTTGGACTGCACAAGAGGTCAGCACCCCTGACCCACACGTTGTTCAAGGGCCAACTGTATCTTCCTACTTAAATAGTATGTTGTCTTCCACTTTCTAGTTTCATTTACTCTTTTTATAGCTTTACTAAGGTCCAACTGACTTACAGTAAATTGCACATATTTAAAATGTACAAGTGAGTTAGAGTCAGACATATGTATACATTAATGAAAGTATCTTCACAATCAAGAAAATGAACACATCCATCATGGCCCTGTTCCCTCACACCCCTTCTTAACCCACCCTCTTTACTTTCCCCGGTCTCCACCCTGCAGTAACCACTGACAGGTTTTCTGTACTTTAGACTGATTGGCATTTTTGACAGTTTTGTCATGTGTGGTCTGGGCCCAATTTATGCATATATTTGCCTTTAGTAGATACTGCCAGGAAGTTTTGTAAAATGATTGCACCGATTTACACTGCTACCAGCAGAGTATAAGGGTTCCGGTTGTTCCACAACCTTGTTAACCCTTGATTATTGGCCTTTTACATTTTAGCCATTCCTTTTATACTCCTAAAGCCAACACATATAAAACTACCTGTCTGAACAACAACAAAAAATTAAACTTTCGATGGTGATTTAAGTGGAACTTATTAAAGAAATTTGAATCTTAGAGCATTTTCCCTTGAATGCGTGATAATAATTGAAGCAAAGCCTAACTGATGTAATGACTCATGGATTCTGATTCAAAACATATGACTTCTACCTAAAAATTTTAGAAAAGTCAAAGAGATAAAAACGAAAGAATCACAAGTGCAAGTGTGGTGATTGCAAGGGTGGAGGCAAGTAGAGGGGATAAATGGTGATGGCAAAGGCTTGACTGGGGGGTGGTGAATACACAATACGCTTACAGAGATGTGTTGCAGAATTGGGCACCTGAAACCTGTAATATTATGTTATTAGCCAGTATCACCCCAATAAATTCCATTTAAAAAGAATCACGAGGCCCTGGCCAGTTGGCTCAGTGGTAGAGCATCGCCTGGTGTGTGGATGTCTCAGTTCGATTCCCGGTCAGGACATACAGGAGAAGCACCCATCTGCTTCCTTACCCCTCCCCCTCTCCCATTTCTCTTTCTCTCCTCCTCCCCTCCTGCAGCCATGGCTGGATTGGAGTGAGTTGGCTCTAGGTGCTGAGGATGGCTCCATGGCTTCTACCTCGGGTGCTAAAAAATGGCTCTGGTTGCAACAGAGCAAGGGCCCCAGATGGGCAGAGCATCGCCCCCTAGTGGGCTTGCTGGGTGGATACTAGTCCAGGTGCATGCAGGAGTCTGTCTCTGCCTCCCCTCCTCTTGTTAAAAAAAAAAAAGAAGAAGAAGAAGAAGAATCATGAGTTAAAAGTTAGGAGTATCAACATACAGGAACTCAGGTGAAATAAAATCCAATAGTTTGTCGCAATGTGACTTTGACATTGATAACAGCACCTGAACCCAACAAACCAAAATAGCACTAACATAGTGTTCATCATTTGAATGGGGGAGATGAAACACTTCCTGATAATACTGTAGTTCTGTCAATATGCTCAGCTACTTGTTCTCAGCTTTTGCTACTTAACTGAGAGAGAAACAATGTTGTGAGATGCAGTTTACATGAAGGTATGTTCTTTATATTCTTTCCAATCTATTAACTCCCTTCTACCACCCTGTCACTTCTAATCTTTGTTTCTCAAAATAAGGATTCAAAACTCACTATCTTTATTTCTTCATCCTCTATCTACTCTTCAAATTTATTTAAAGTTGGCTTCCATCCTTATCATTTTACTTAAATTATATTTGCTGAGATCAGTGACCCAACCCCCTCCTTATTAGCCAAGCCAATAGACCTCAGCAGCTCCTATCTTCCTGATTCTTCTCACTCACTTGACTCTGAGATTTCTCTCATTAAACCTCTCTCCTCTCCTGGCCTCTATGACATTGCTGTCTGCTACTTTTCCTTCTTCCCTAACTGCTCCTCAGTTTCCTGGAGTGTCTACCTATCACTTCGATATTGGCATTTCCCAGCCTTGGTCTTCCTCTCTTCTTTATTTACTTGAGTGAGTTCCTCTACTCCCACAGAGTTAACTTCCACAATCCAGATGCTCCCAACATCTACAACTCTGATCCTGACTTCAGAAAATCACCACTCTTCAGAAAGACACCACTCTCAACCTGAATCAGCGTATCAATTTGTTAGTTTTATTCATAAATTAATGAATCATTTATTATAACCCAAGAGAAGCCAATAAAAGACAGCGATACTTAACATTTTTTTCTTAAAAAGTTTTAAAAAAAGCAAATTTTTTGAAGTCTTTTCCTCTAGTTATGAAGGAAAAACTACAAAATACAAATGATAATAAAAAGCAAATCTCAAATCCCAGCTCTCAAAAGCAAGCCATATCAACTTTTCCTTCTGAAAAAGTAATTTTTAACCATGACAGTGTTATATATCAAATATTGAATTGGTAAACAGGGGGTGTTAACTCTCAATATTTCCAAACTTTTTTTTTTTTTTACAGAACTCTACCTGGAGTTAGAATAGTATAACATTTTAAATACAAAAGCAATCCTTTCACCGCTGTATTTTAAATATTCTAAATGAATTAATGTTTTTGGCTTGCCATCTTTCCTCCTAAGCCTGGACGTCTGTGTGCAACATACACCCCACAATTCACCCGCAGCACTGTCCTTGATTTAAAGGAAACCATAGCAAAGGAAACACACACACCTGTAAAAAATAGATAACAAATCTAAAACCTAGCTGGGTAGGTAATTCGTGTTTTGCGAAAACCGTAGGAAAGTGACATTTTAAGACCCCTTCCCCGCTTCTTCACCAAGGTTCAGAAACGTCAGTTTTGTAAAAACTCTCCGCTGATCCGTTCTCATCAGACTCCAGGCGAAGGTCGTTTGCTCCCCCTTTTCCCCAGAGCCTAGAGCCCAGAGCCCACCTAGGCGGGTCGTCCCTCCCTCCGGTCCCGGGGTCCCCCTCAGTGCACCCGCGAGCCCCACAACCCACCCTGCTCCCCAGGGCGAGTCACTGCGCCCCAGGCCACGGTGATCGCGGCCGTCCAGGGACCCTAAGCCTCCCTCGGGCCTCCGGGGCGCAGGCGTCGCTGAGGAGACCCGGGAACGGCCACCCGGGCCTCTACCGAAAGCGACATTAAGAGAACAAAAAAGTTTCAGGGCACGAAAACCCATGCAGAACAGCCGTAGCACACTCAGCCCCGCGAGGCAGCGGGCGAACCCGACGGGCTAGGGCGGCCGGGGCCGCTCTCACATTCCCACCCCCCGCCCCGCGAGCCGACCCGGCGCCAGGGCAGCAGCGGCCACTCGGAGCCCGCGCCACGCAGCGCACCTGAGCCCGCAGGCGCCCCACGCGCCGCGCCGCGCCCCGGGGTCCACGCGCGGCTCTCCCGGCGCCCCTGCTCCACCCTGCAATGAGGCGGGTTACCTGCTGCAGGCAGTGGGCGCTCTGCCGTCGCCGACAGCGGGATTGGTGACACAGATCACCTCGAGCTGCAGCGCCCTGAGGCCCCGCCCCGTCCCTCCAGGTTCGCCCCGCCCTTCGGGATGTGCACGCCGAGGGGCGGGGCCGTAGGCCCGCGTACCTGAGCTCACTGCGCCTGCGCTGTCGGCTCATTTTTTTTCCCCCCCTCCTCCCGCCCCTTCAAGTCCTAACTTTCAGCTACTCCCTTCGGAAAGTTCTAAGATGAAGCCAGGTAGTGTGTGGAGTGTTTTGAGGGATTAGAAGAGAGGTAAAAATAGTAGGGGAATAGAGGAAAAGCCATTGGCCTGATGAACCTTTTTGAATAGGGAAGGAAGGGGCGGTCGTTCTTGCTAGAGATGTTTGGCATCCTTTTCTTGGAAGTGCGGAAACTTTTCTTAGTTGCGGTGTTACTGGACTTCAGTGTTTATATCCTAATATAATGTCTTCGAGAATCAGCCCGCATCTCTTCACTTTTGTGGTTTTGCATTTACTGTTACCTCGCCAGCAGTAGGTACATTGCAAGGAACCCTAAAGGTGTCCACCCCAATGGCCCTGTCCCCATTCTGTGCTGGAATCCAGCACCGTGCAAGGAGTTGGCTGGCCCTTGTCTTTTTTGCCTCCCATGATGGGAATCTTAACCCTGTGCTTGGAAAGGTGTTGAATGAATTTCTAGATTATCTGCTGGCAAATAGCTCAGCTTTCTAAGGGGCTGATGGACTATAAATTGAAATGAAGGTAATACCTTTGTTCCTGGAGCAGACTTTCCCAAAGTGGGTCTGTTAACCAGGTCCTAGAGATGCTTGGGGGGAGTGGAGTGGGGTGGAGAATCCAAGATCAAATTCATTTGGGGAAAGAAACACAATATAGTTGCTCTCCTTGAAAATGATGACACATTTACAGGCCTGAAAACTATTTTACTTCGTATCATCCTGCATTTCCCAAATTTATTTGACCAGAAGGGTGGCATATTCTGAAAAACATCAGATGCAAAAAGGGCACAATGACTTTCCTTTTTCTTCCTAAAAGCAAATATAACTACAGTGTGAAAGACATTCTTTATCCGCTGTATACTAGAAGGAAAGAAACATTCTGATCAGCAGAGATGGGAGTCAGGGATGAGGGAAATCTATAGAAACCTTGTTAAACTGACCCTTATTTTCCCAGTCACTTCTTTTTTTTTTTTTTTTTTTTTTTTTAATTTTTCTGAAGCTAGAAACAGGGAGAGACAGTCAGACAGACTCCCGCATGCGCCCGACCGGGATCCACCCGGCACGCCCACCAGGGGCGACGCTCTGCCCACCAGGGGGCGATGCTCTGCCCATCCTGGGTGTCGCCATGTTGCGACCAGAGCCACTCTAGCGCCTGGGGCAGAGGCCATAGAGCCATCCCCAGCGCCCGGGCCATCTTTGCTCCAATGGAGCCTTGGCTGCGGGAGGGGAAGAGAGAGACAGAGAGGGAAAGCGCGGCGGAGGGGTGGAGAAGCAAATGGGCGCTTCTCCTGTGTGCCCTGGCCGGGAATCGAACCCGGGTCCTCCGCACGCTAGGCCGACGCTCTACCGCTGAGCCAACCGGCCAGGGCCCCCCGTCACTTCACAATTAACTAGCATGGCTCAAGCCCCTTTGTTTTGTCACTTTCACAATTTACTACTCTTTGTCCAATACAGGAGATAAATGTTCAGCTCTGCTTCTTTGGGTCTTCAATTTCCCATGGGTGCTCCCTTGTACATGTAAAAATCTGTATGCTTTGCTTCTAGTGATCTATCTACATCAATTTAATTCTATTTGTATTCAGAGACCCTAAGAGGGTTGTTTTACCTCCCCTAGAGACCACACAACTCTCTTCTTGAAAAATACCTGTTACAACCCTGGGGCATTAGTGTTTCAACCAACACACTTTTAAACACTGCTTTAAAGTCCAGGTACATTTATCTTAAATAATTTTTCATTCTATTACAAATGTTTGCAAAGTTCTGTACTGTTTACACAAAACTTTCACATGAGTCATCTCATTTAATCCTCACAATTATGATGTAAGTGTAATTATCCTCATTTTATAGTTGAAGGTACTGAGAATCGAACAAACAGTGGGTGCCCAAGTATAGAGTCAAGATTGACTCTGGACTTCAGACTCGAAGGCCTTTTAAAGGTGTATGATGTACTCTATTTATGGGTCAAGTGGGAGAGAGAGAGAAGGAGAGAGAGTAGGATTAGGACCTTTACCTGTATTTTACACCCTGCAGCACATGATGTCATAGTTCAGGGCACGAAAGTGTCACTCAAATGTGCTGAATAAATGAAGAATGAGTGAATGTGTGAATGCTCAGTAATGCTTTTGAACTGGACCAAGCCCTTGGTGCCCTAACTGAACAACAACCCTAACAACCTCTTCATTGAAGCAGATGTTGCAAGAGCAAGAGCTCCCTGAATTCTCTTAGAATCCACTCTGTTGACAGAACTAGTTTCTTGAAAACAATAAAACCACTTCCTTTATTTTCCTTGAAATGAGCCTTCTTCCTGCTCCACTTTCAGAGGTGAGGCTCCATTCATACAAATGCGGATATTGTGCATATGCCTTTCTTTGTGCCCTAGCGTTTAACCTCCTCCCGCAAAATGATGCTTGTGCAACATTCTGAGTAGGTGTTTGTCTTTTGTTGTTTTTTAATGTTAAAAATTAATGTCATATTATTTGAGGCAGATCTAAGGCAAAAAAATAGGTTGGGTTGCCCTGGCTGGGTGGTTCAGTGGATAAAGCATAGATCCAGCACACCAGAGGTCACGAGTTTGACCCCAGTCAGGGCACATAAGAGAAGCAATCAATAAATGCACAACTGAATGGAACAACTAAGTTAAACAACAACTTGATGCTTCTCTCTCTCTCTCTCTCTTCCTTCTTTTCTCTCTCAAATCAATGGAAAGGAAATCTTTTAAATAGATTTGGGTTGATGTGGGTAACAGTGCTGCTTAGATTTTACTGTGCATATTGAGTCTTTATTTTAGAGACAAATCACTCAATCCCTGTCCTAATTCCTTATTCTCCTTCATTCAGTGTAGTTTATAGATGATTTGTGACTCAGTCCAGCCCTACCCTTCCAAGCTCACCTCCCACTACCCCCTACCACACTTTTGTTTTAATGTTTATTTTACTGACCTTAGAGCAGTGGTTCTCAAACTTTTTGAAGTTGGGGCACATTTAAAATCCTACAAATGATTGTAGGTGCACTATATACAAATTTATGAGAAATATGTTATAATAAGTCAAATATTAAAAAAATATATATAAAATCCAAGTGTGCTTTTATGGTAATTAAACAAAATAAATATGACAAAATTAAATATATTCTGACATTAAAAAACATTTTTATGTTAGATTTTTTTAGTTATACTTTTTAGACTTCATAAAAAAGGGGTTAAAAATGAAAAAAAAGACAAAAAGTTATCTTTTTATATATATAGATACATTCTTAGTAAGATTTAGTAAATTCGGCAGGTCCCAATGTGAATGTGTTAAGTTTTTTCGTTCTTGTGTTTATGAGAAACATGAGCCTAATGTGTCCAAGCAATTTCTTCAATGTTTGGGCATATATTTGAAAGGCAAACTCTCATTTCCTCATCAGTACATTGAAGAATTCCACTCTGTTTACTCTTAATTGTGTTGAGGGTACAAAATCCTAATTCACATAAATAGGATGTTGGAAATTGTAGTAAAATGTTCAAAGCTTTTTTAGATATTGCCACATATTCTTTTATAGAAACCCAAAAGGCTTCAAGAGACAATTCCTTATGTTTAATCATCAATCCACGATTGATCATTGCCAGTTCTTCTTCTTCTGTTAATGTTAAACCAAGATCACTTGAAGCTTCTATGAATGGGTTTGTAATCCAATTGTATTGTTCAGTGTTGAGTGATAGAAAATGCTATAAATTAAATTCTGCCTGTTAGCCTTCAAGTCTTATTTTATTTACACTTAACTTTTGCTCACTTCCAGAATCAGATTCTTCAATATCACACTTCTTTTTGAGAAATCTATCCATTTTATTTGGGTATATTTATCTAAAAGTAATATAATGATGTGTTAATAATAAATATATAAAAAATAAATAAAAATAATGATGTGTTAACAAAAAGAGTGGTTTTTCCGTAATGAAATGGTATAATAGAGTAGCTATATTTATTTTTATATCTGGGCACATACTGTGGACCAGTGCAGCTAGTAATTCCAAGTTCTGAGTGGGAACAGTGTGGAATTAAGAAAATATGTGGAATTAAGAAAACATGGGGTCAGGAGGGCCCTGTAATTGCTGCTGGCAAGAACAAAGCATGCCCATAAACTGCATCTTGCTTTATTTATAGGGCAAAGTGAGACCATTAGCAAATCTTAACTTTACACCAAAGGATAGAAGAAACTTGCCTCCAGTTTTTCCAGGGAACATGGGGGGTAGTGTAAACAATCCAGCACCACAGCTTAACAGCCTTTTGCAAGCTAATCAGGCAAGTGAGGTAGGGGTTTAGGCAGACTGTCAACTTACAGCCAATTCCCCACATCTCTGTCCCCCAAAAATCTAAACTCCAAAACCCTGTTGGTTTTTGGTCCCCAACAGGCACATATTTCTCTAGAATACCATAGGATGCACCTGGAAATCTTCTAGGGCACATCAGTGCATCCTGGCGCACACTTTGAAAACCACTACCTTAGAGGGAGAGGAAGGGAGAGACAAAGAGACAGGAACATTGATCCATTGCTGTATGTGCCCTGACTGGGGATTGAACCAGCAACCTCTGTACTTTGAGGTGATGCTCCAACCAACTGAGCCATCTGGCCAGGGCCTCATCACACATTTTTTACCTTCTGGGTTAATTGCAATTCCCTACATTGTCAAATTTGTACCACAATTCCCCTTAACTTTATTTTATGGGTACCAACTGGCAATTTCACGTTCATTCAGCTGCAGTATCACCTCTTCTGGAAGATGAAGCTCCACAACACTGATTCCAGAGTGAACTAAGTGCCCTATGTTGATGTTCCTGCCATGATTCATTCATATCTCTATCATGGCACCTATACAATAACTGTGATTATTGGCTTCTTTTTTCTTTTCCTACTAAATCTATTCTGAGTTACCAATAGATAGGAATTATGACTCCCACCTGTTTTCTGAACACTTAGCATAGCACCTGACACATAGAAAGCACTAAAATATGTGTTGAATGAAGGAAAAACAAATCTCTAAAAGAATATGAATTCCTAGAGTGCTTGTAAAATAATTTCACAAATATAAATGATCATATTAATACAATGCAGAAGTGGGGGGGTGTGGGCAGATTTCTATTTCCCCTCAAATGATCCCCTTCCCATTTTCTGCTTTTCTGACATCTTGACTTGAAAACAAAAAAAGAAAAAAATGACAGCAGAAGCTTATATGTATTTATTCATTAATTCATTTACTCATTCAACAAACATTTTTTAGTGTCTATAGTATACCAGGTACAGCCCTAAGCACTTGCTTCAGAGAGAAAGTGACATTTTAGCAGAGTCATGAATGGTCACCAAACCTTGGTTCCTCTTTCTGGGCACAAAACTAAAGTACTCTGTCAGTTCCCCTTACATCTATGAAAGGCCATGTGATCAGTTCTCACCAATGGAATTTGAGCAGTAGTAGAGTTTCTCTTCTGGATTTCAGCAATTAAGAACTGGTGAGCCATCTTCACACTCTCTCCCTCTTCCCATTCGTTGACTTCCTTGGACTATCGCTAAACCATGGCTAACCATTGCTAAAGCTGATATGAGCCCAGATGGAAAACGTTCTGGTCATGATTGACTTCAGGGAATAAAGCTTCCCCCACCATTCACTAAGCTTCACTGGATTGTGATATGAGTGAAAAATGAACCTTATTGTGTGAACTAATAATATTTGGGGACATTCCCCCCCATTAGCTAGTCTTACTTCCCCTGACTAACGTTGTCATCAATTATGATATACAGATGACATAAAACACTAGAAAATGTTGCCTCCTATTTTAGGCATTGCATGGGAAACATGGGACATGAAAACTTGTCAAAGAAAGTACTAAGGTTATAAAGACTTTAAGTTTGTCCCAAATGGGTAAAGAAAAATCCTTATGGATACACAGCTCTTTGTTCTCTCTCTCAGATGGCCACTTGATCAGGATGCTGACATCTTGACTTGAAAACAAGCAGAGGGTTACCATCACATTGTCTTCATCATCTTTATCAGCCAGTGTCAGCCTCGTTCTTGCATGTTGAAGAATTTCCCTGAGTGGCCTCCTGGAAGTCCAATGTCATTTAAAATAGAGTATATATTGAGGAGTGACAGACGATAGGAATGAGAAGAGAGGGCCTGTGGGTTCTTACATATCTTACTAAGGAGTTTATATATTAATCTATAGGACACCTACGTTAAATAAAGTAGGGACAATTGGTGGTGGGATGAGTTTTTTCTTTTTTTCCCTTCTCCTGACTCATTCTTTCCTGGGTGACTGGTACCCGCTAAAGCTAAGGTAACAAAGGGAAAATGGCTAGTCATAGATGCTTCACCAAGAGACCTGATCATGCGAAGGGTCTATTTTCTCGATGCCCTCACCCAAAGCCCTGTTCTCCTCCAAATCCTGTTAATCAATAAAATTTCATAACACCGAAAGGCTGATAGTTTAATGGAGGCCTAAATGAAAAATACTTAGCCCTGAGGGCAGGAGGCAATAGCAGCAGTGAGCTCAAAGGAAGACAATAAAGGAAGAAAAGGAGAAGAGAATTCTGGGGAGGTGGGAATTAGAGGGTTTGCTTCCACCTACAGGATCAACTCACCCAGGCTGAGAAGCAGGTTTAAAGAGGATGAGAGCTACATCGAGCACATGGTGTCAGACTGTCCCCGCTTTAGAACAAAGGCCCTCAGATTTATTGAATAAAGTGGAGAAACATCTAAGTCCCTGGATTGGAAGGAATAATTCAAATCTGAAGGAAATAACTGCATTTTTCTTTACTCCATTTGCAAGAGTTTAAACTGTCTCAACTTGCTGAAGCTGGAACTACCCTTCCCAAAATTTCTTTCCCTATATGGGTCTATGTTGGATTGAGCAAAAAGGGAAATTTGGACAAGTCCTTTGGAAGGTAGAAGTGAAACAGAGCTATCATTCTCTGAAGATCCTCATAGTTACACACAGTGGCACACAGACACAGAGAAGCTGGCACGTTCCAGGGGGTCCTTGCTCCCAAGTTTAGCTCTTCTCCCTGAATCACTGGCAATGCAGACCACTAGAGACCCAGGCCCACATCCCGAGCTTGACTGAAGACCTGCAGAGGTGACAGCTATCCATAGACTTTCCATAGCTCTCCTGGATGCCACTCGAGAGCCCATAGGTCCATCTGCAGGGCTTGATGGGGGCTGGTTAGCAACTTTCCTCTGATCCCTCAATCCCGCTTCCAGGAATTTACTTTCTCAGTTTCTCCCACAATTCCTATATTCTTATATCAGTAATACTCCAGTGGTTCACCTTCCCGGATTGAAGCCCTCTGCTCCTTATATCAGTAATATCCAGTGGTTCACCTTCCCGGATTGAAGCCCTCTGCTCCTTATATCAGTAATATCCAGTGGTTCACCTTCCCGGATTGAAGCCCTCTGCTCCTTATATCAGTAATATCCAGTGGTTCACCTTCCCGGATTGAAACCCTCTGCTCCTTATATCAGTAATACTCCAGTGGTTCACCTTCCCGGATTGAAGCCCTCTGCTCCTTATATCAGTAATATCCAGTGGTTCACCTTCCCGGATTGAAACCCTCTGCTCCTTATATCAGTAATATCCAGTGGTTCACCTTCCCGGATTGAAGCCCTCTGCTCCTTATATCAGTAATACTCCAGTGCAGGGGTCCCCAAACTATGGCCCTGTGGGCCACATGTGGCTGCTGAGTCCATTTATCTGGCCCCCCCACCGCACTTCCAGAAGGGGCACCTCTTTCATTGGTGGTCAGTGAGAGGAGCACATTGACCATCTCATTAGCCAAAAGCAGGCCCATAGTTCCCATTGAGATACTGGTCAGTTTGTTGATTTAAATTTACTTGTTCTTTATTTTAAATATTGTATTTGTTCCTGTTTTGTTTTTTTACTTTAAAATAAGATATGTGCATTGTGCATAGGGATTTGTTCATAGTTTTTTTGTTGTTGTTGTATTTTTTTTTTCTGAAGCTGGAAACGGGGAGAGACAGTCAGACAGACTCCTGCATGCGCCCGACCAGGATCCACCCGGCACGCCCACCAGTGGGCGACGCTCTGCCCACCAGGGGGCGATGCTCTGCCCCTCTGGGGCGTCGCTCTGTCGCGACCAGAGCCACTCTAGCACCTGGGGCAGAGGCCAAGGAGCCATCCCCAGCGCCCGGGCCATCTTTGCTCCAATGGAGCCTTGGCTGCGGGAGGGGAAGAGAGAGACAGAGAGGAAGGAGAGGCGGAGGGGTGGAGAAGCAGATGGGCGCTTCTTCTGTGTGCCCTGGCCAGGAATCGAACCCGGGACTTCTGCACGCCAGGCTGATGCTCTACCACCGAGCCAACTGGCCAGGGCCATAGTTTTTTTTTTATAGTCTAGCCCTCCAACAGTCTGAGGGACAGTGAACTGGCCCCCTGTGTAAAAAGTTTGGGGACCCCTGCTTCAGTGGTTCACTTTCCCCAATCAAAGCTCTTTGCTTCACCTTGCAAGTGTGTGGCTACCACACCGTGAGAAGATTTGACCTGGGTCAGCCAGCTGGACCGAGGGGGATGAGGAACATGGAGCAGTGTCATCCCAGACAAGTTCAGACTCAATCAGTGCACTCCCAACTGACCAGTAGACAGATGAGAAATAATAGATGACTGATGTTTTATGCCATGGCATTTTGGGACTGTTTGTTACACAGCTATAGTTACCTGACATATTCTCTGACCATGATTCTTTGGGATGGTGGGGGAGGTCCTCTTATCCTATTGTGGCCCCAGAGTTCCAGACCAGTGTGCCCAGGATTCTCTTGCCACATTACTAGTACGCACAACTGGACCAATGATAAGCTAGAGGATCATCCTTGGACTCTCAGTAAGATTCTACTTGACATTTTCTATCCTTTGGGTTAGATGTAAAAGCTAAATATTTGTCACAGCAGAGGAGAGAAAGATTCAAAACCTCTTCAGAAGGCAACTTCTGAATATTAACAGTTGTTTGCAAATAATAACTAAATCACTATGTGAAAAAAAAACCACCCTGAAGCCTGTCATTAGTGATTTTTGCTTTATCAGAGTTTTAGGAAAACTCACACACCCAACAAAATCCCCAGGCAGCTTGGGATGCCAAGCCTTCTTCTCCTCTCTTTAAATCTGCTCCAAGCCCACAAGGAGAATTCATGAATAAATGTGGTTGGCAGATGAACCAAATATCCAAAGACATATTTTTATGACAATTTTATCTTAATCTATTAGTTCGACATATACTTTAGTCTTCATATGAAGTAGAAACTCATATGGGGGTTCCTCAACACATTTTATAACCCTATTTTTTTTTTCAGACATTCCTTCTTTTCCCACCACTCCCTGCCTTTCTCTAGCTTCCCCCACCCTTTCAGTTTATGAGGGACTGATGATGTTGGGATTTATTTACTATTATTTTTTTTGGGGGGGGAGGAAATGTGGGAGGTCTGCAGTCCATTTTCTACTTGATGTGGCCTTCATTTACCAGGAGAAAGAAAGGCCAACAACAAGGCTAACACACTTCCCGCCCAGCTCGACAACACTCCATGCACTGGCTCTGAAAGGGCTATCGTATCACCCTACAAGGTGACGGCACTCCAGGGATGGGACAGGGTCTGTGAGGGCCAGTGAAGCATACCCTTCCATTTCGGAAAAACATCCCCTCAGGAAACAATTTGGCTTTTCCTGCAAAACATGAACTTGCTTGGCTGTCTGACCAACTCATCACCCCTGTTCATCTCATACCACGTGCTTGATTAATAACAACAACTGGTCCAAGAACATCGTGAATACAGCTTCGATAGGAAGGGGGCAAGGAGAGACAAACAATGCCTCTGCCAAAGAAATACGCACGCACCACCCTCCCAAACATATAAAGCCATTTTAAAATGTTGAGAAATACAAAATGCCTCAGTCAAAACCCATTTACATGACTGGGGACAGGGTTTTAAAGTATTCCCTTTCTCCCGTATAAATATGTTTGGAATGATAGTAGCATCCATTCTTTTTTGGCCTGCACTGTGGTAATGGTCCATATATAAATATACACTTTAATCCTTGCAACAATCATGCAGAGTAGATATTAGTATCTAAACTTTACAGATAAGTAACTTTTCCAAGATCAGAAAGTAGGGATGGCCTGACCGGGCAGTGGCGCAGTGGATAGAGCATCAGACTAGGATGCAGAAGGATACCAGGTTCGAGACCCCGAGGTCGCCAGCTTGAGCGCGGGCTCATCTGGCTTGAGCAGAAAGCTCACCAGCTTAGACCCAAGGTTGCTGGCTTGAGCAAGGGTTTACTCAGTCTGCTGAAGACCCATGGTCAACGCACATATGAGAAAGCAATCAATGAACAACTAAGGTGTCACAACGAAAAACTGATGATTGATGCTTCTCATCTCTCTCCATTCCTGTCTGTCTGTCCCTATCTATCCCTCTCTCTGACTCTCTTTCTGTCCTTGGGGGGAGGGGAAGAAAGTAGGGATGGAGGAGCCAGGATTTGAACCCAGGCTGTGTATGACTCTAAAGGTCAAGCTCCTTTCATCCAATCACAGCCATTGTTTTTACATAAACTCAAGACGTTACTCAAGACTGATTAAAATCATTGTCTCTTCCATGACTTTTTGATTTGTTCTGAACAGAACTCAGATGGTTACAAGTGACAGAAACCCACTGAACTTAGGTCTAGGGAAAGGCACAGCATGGTATTCTCACCCCAGCTTTAACACGAATAAGGAAACAATGGGAACACAAGGAATTCAGAATCCGAACAGGCGGGCTACACGGGGCAGCACCCGACACAGCTCAGACTCTCGGCCTCTCAGATCAGAGAGGCCGCTTTTCTCCGCACGCCTCAACCAGCTTCTCTGAGCCTCTGGTCCCTCAAAGCAGCTGTCTGCCCTCAACTCCACAATGACTTTCTTTACGGCCAATCTACTAGTCCTTTGAACTCAGGGCCTATCACCTAAGAGTAATGAACACCCCTAGGAGAGGAATCTAATGGGCTCAGCTTATTTATTTATTTTTTTTAGCTAGACCTGACACACAAGGCACAGACTGCTGGCTGGCCTGTGGTTGGGCTCCCCAGGCCAGACGGTCACTCTGGTTCAGTCAGAGGTAGTTGGGGAAGGAAGGATCTAGTGGTCTGCCGTCCCTCTGAGTAAGGAAGCAGCTTGAAATCCAGTAAATACTTAGCCCTCATTCACTCCCCTCTCCATTAGAAGGCTGATTTTTTTTCTTTTCTTTTTTCTTTTTTCTTTTTTTTTTTTTTTTTGAGAAAGAGAGACAGGCAGGCAGGAAGAGAGAGGAGAAGCATCAACTTGTAGTTGTGGCACCTTAGTTGTTCATTGATTGCTTCTAATACATGCCTTGATGGCGGGGGTGCAGTGAAGGGGCTCTGGCCAAGCCAGTGACCCCTTGCTCAAGCCAGCAACCTTGGGCTTCAAGCCAGCGACCTTTGGGTTCAAGCCAGTGACCATGGGGTCATGTCTATGATCCTACCCTCAAGCCGGAGACCCCATGCTCAAGCAGGTGACCTTGGTGTTTTGAACCCTGGTCCTCCGCATCCCAGGTCAACATTCTATCCACTGCACCACCACCTGGGCAGGCTATAGAGGCTGATTTAGCCCTTAATTTTAAATAGCCCCTGACCATTGCTCTTCAATTGCATTTAATTTAACTTTCTAGGTTCATAGTCATTATATGTGCAGTGCTGGGCAGAGTGCTAAGAACACAGTGGACACTTACAAATTATTAGTTTAACTAGATAGAGTTCATCACAGGGCAGGACGATGCAGGTGATTGAGAAGAGTTTCTTTATTCCTTCACTCTCCTACAGAAAGACCATCAGAACTATAAAGAGAACATTCCATATGATCACAAGTCTTTGGCCTCGTTGGCTTAATGGGAGCCTGTGTAGAGAAACAAAAGAACTTGGCCCTAAGCACAGTAGCTCTGAAGTACCTTCTAACTCTCATTAAAAGAGGCATCCAGTCAAATCCAAAGAGGACACACAGATGGCCAATAGACAAATGAAAAAATGTTGAACATCACTAATCATTAGAGAAGTGCAAATTAAAACCACAATGAGATACCACCTCACACCAGTCAGAATGGCGCTCATTGACAAAACAACACAGGATAGGTGCTGGCGAGGATGTGGAGAAAAGGGAACCCTCCTGCACTGCTGGTGGGAATGCAGACTGGTGCAGCCACTGTGGAAAACAGTATGGAGATTCCTCAAAAAATTAGAAATGGAACTGCCCTTTGACCCAGTCATCCCATTTATAGGAATATATCCCAAGAACACCATAGTACCGACTGAAAAAAAGAAATGCACCCCCATGTTTATGGCAGCATTGTTCACAATAGCGAAGATCTAGAAACAGCCCCCAAGTGTCTGTCAGTGGACGAGTGGATTAAAAAGCAGTGGTACATGTATACAATGGAATACTATGGGGCCATGAAAAAGAAGGAAATATTACTTTTTGCAACAATATGGAGGGACCTGGAAACTATTATATTGAGTGAAATAAGCCAGGCAGAGAAAGAAAAATATCATATGACCTCACTCATTTGAGGAATCCGAGGAATAATGAGAACTGAGGAACGGAATTGAGACAGAGGGATCAAAGGGACCAGAGGAAAAGAGGATAGAGGGAAAGGGGATGATAGGATGGGATAAACCTGAAGGGAAGGGGGGAGGGCGCTGTAGGGAGGGGACAAGGGAGATGTTGAGGGGAATAGGGGAGAGGGGGAGGCATTTGGGGTGACCCTAGAATCTATGTAAACACAATTAATTAAATTTAAAAAATGTTATTAAAAAAAATCTCTTAACTTGGAGCAATGCTTCTAAGGACCACATTCTTACTCTGATCCCACCACTTGATGACCCATTTAGAGAAGTCTACTAGAATTCAGTTAAATGACTCTTATACTGCTGTAGTGGTAAGCTTGAGTCTGTTCTGATTTTCAAAAGAAAAAAAAAGTAAATAGTTTCAAAACCTTGGTACTAAATTACTAGTAAATTACTGGTAACCATGTTACCACTGGCATTGTTGTTGAGAACTGTTCATTTAAAACATTCTGCTGCCCACAGCTGAGATGACACTATGTCAATAGGATGTTTTCAGCCACAAATAAAAACACAAATCAAATGGTCATAAAAATAAGGGAATATATTAGCTAGTGTGGTGTTTTAAATCATGTTTATAATTCTTGGAATTTCCTCTCTTCAAAGATCGGGATACCCTACTTCTTATGTGTAGGCTAACCATAGAGACTGGTTGACCAAGAGAGTACTGCAGAAATGACAGAATGTGGAAATAATGGAGTATGATGTCCAAGGCTAGGTCATAAACAGCAACACAATCTCTACTGGCTTCTCTTAGGGTGCCTGCCCTCGGAATCCGGACACCACTCTCTGAGGAAGCCTGAGCAGTTGGTGGAAAGGCCCACATGAAAAGGAGCCCAGGGTCTGACTCTCAGATCTTACTGAGCCCATGCCGGCTTTCCAGTGTCGTGGGTGAGCCGTCTGGGAAGTGGGTCCTCCAACCCCCAGCTGACACCTCATGGAACAGAGCCAAGCCTTCCCCACTGAGCCCTGCCCATACTGCAGATTTATGAACTGAATAATGATAACGTTGTTCTAAGCCACTACGTTCTGGGAAGGTTTATTATCCAGCAATAGATAACTGACATGCTAACCTAAAAGGAAGTCCAAAGGTAGACCAGACTTCCGAGTCATTGATTCAGCAATCCAACCTCTTATCAGTGAATGTTTTCCTTCCCTTTGCTCTGCTCTAGATTATGTAAGCTCCGTCCTACTTCTAGTTGCCTTATGTTTGCGGAATGGCTGCTGAGCGTGATCAGAATTTCCTCTTTCAATTCAGGTGAGGGGGTAGAAGGGATTCTCCTTGACCACTCCTGGGAGACACACTTTTCCAGAAGCTGGTAAACCTCTCCTCATCTCTCTTTGGCCAGAATGGGGACAGATGCACATTCCTGAACAAATAACTGAGGATAAGATAATGCTTTGACTAATCAGGCCTGACCCTCAAATTGAGATCAATTTACCAAACCACACTGCTGCTACTTATGGGATAGAATGGATACTGGAAAAGATACGTGGGAGCCCTGAGCCCCGGGACCACTCCCTGTAGGGGCAAACACATCTATACACTGTATCATGATACGCAGAGTGGAGCCACGAAAGCTTATAACGATAAAGCTGAATCAAGTGAAACTTGACACATGATACATAGAGTCTGGCTGCCAAGTCGGGAAAGTGGTCAGTACTTTGGCTCTACTATCTATCAAAAGGACTAAAACTATTTTAAAGTTTAGTCCTATTTTAAAGTTTTAGTGCTTCAAAAAGTATATTCCTAATCAGCAGAAACACATTTCAAGAGAGCCTTAATCTTGGGTGTTATTGCTCATTCAATGGTTCAAGAAGTTAGTTGAAGATACAAGATCCCCATAATGTAGCATAAGCAACGCTTAATGGTTTACAGTAAGTGAAAACGAACACTCTCCCAACAGTAAGCATGTTCTGTTGGAATACAAATGCTTTGCCTCACGAACCTTGACTTTTTCAATTCAGAAGGGAAACCTGTTTGGGGCCAAATTTCCTATGAGAAAGATTGTTGAAAAAATAAACCATCATAGGCTTTGGATTTTATTTTTACCCTACCAGTAGATCTCTAACTTGTTGTCAGTTGTTTGAAACAAATTATTCCCCACTTTTCTACCTTCATTCACATAATGGAGCATGTGTGCTGTCACCTACGCTGGACCAGTGAACCGCACAGAAGAAACTTGCCTGGCACACTTGAGGAATGGGAACGAAAGGGGGGGGGCAGTAGTCAGGGAGGACAGAGGGGCATGGGGTGGGGGTCGGGGTGAAGGACACAGTGTAGCCTATGATTATTTGCTTTGACTCCATAGGGTGAGAAGCCATTGGAGGCTATAGAGTGGAGCAATGACATGAACCAGTGTAACATCTGTACTCCAGCTGTTGCTTTGAGAATAAACTGCAGCTATCAGGGGGCCAATGTGGAGGCAGGAAGACTGGCTAGACCACGGACCGTAATGGAGTAGAGAGGAGGGTGGCTGGGACCAAGGTGCTAGTAGTGACAGCGGCAGGTTAAATGATGTAACATATGCAAAGACACAGTCATCCCCAGTAGATGCTGGCTGTTATTAGTGTTATGGCATTCTGAACCCCAAGGTTTATCAATAAATGGTTGGTTGATTGACTGGCAGAGCGATTACAAGTTGAAGGGTCAATGTCAGGATTAGAAAAGAAACTATTTTTTAAAAAAACATTTTGCATAGATCAACCAAAATGAACTAGAATTGAGTCAAAACTAGAGTTCATGCTCGCCCTTATTGAAATCTCTGCTGGCAGTATTTTTAAAAATTACACACACACACACACACACACACACACACACACACACATTCGAGAAAAACCTGTTTTCAAAATAAAATGCCACAATTACCCAGAGTCCAGCCTGACCTTGCAGAACTCCTAAGTATTAAAAATCATTTCTATGGTCTTACATTTTTTGGTTTAACAAGCACAAGAGGCCATGAACTCCAATATCTGAAGCAAACGTGTTAAACATCTGGGGTCTGGCGTAAGTTTCTCCTGTGGGATGCATTGTTTGCGCAAACTATTATTGAGTAAAAAAAAAAAAAGTAAGGACTCAGTTGCAAAATATTCGTGTAACCTAGTAAGAACATTTATCTGAGTCCAGAGTCAAAATCCAGAGCTTCAAACCAGTTAATAAACTTAAAACCAGGCTAGAAATTGGTTCTTAAAACACAGAGTGGTATCAAAATGGAATCAAGCTTACGTATCTGGAGCTGTCCCTCTAACCAGAGGCAAGTCTAAACTGCGTGGATTTCTCCAGGCTAAAGGCTGACGCCCACAGCTGTCGGAGAAAGGCCCCGGCAACTGCAGGAAGGGCACTGGCCTGCAGCTTAGGAGAGCGCTGCCACTTAACTGCAGATGATCTTGAGCAAATTCATTTACCTCTGGGTGTGATTTGCCTTTTTCCAATAAAAAGATGGAAAGAGCACTTACTGCTCCATGGATCTTAGAAAATTACAAGCAGCCCTAGTTGGTTGGCTCAGCAGTAGAGCGTTGGCTCGGTGTGTGGAAGCCCCGGGTTCCATTCCCTGTCAGGGCACACAGGAGAAGTGACCATCTGCTTCTCCTCCCCTCCCCCTTCTCTCTCTGTCTCTCTCTTTCTCTCTCTTTCCCTCCCACAGCCATGGCTCAAATGGTTTGAGTAAGTTGACCCCGGGTGCTGAGGATGGCTCCATGGCCTTGCCTCAGGTGCTGAAATAGCTCAATCGCCAAGCAACAGAGCAGTGGCCCCAGATGGGCAGAGCATCACACTGTAGGGGGTTTGCTTGACAGGTGGGTCCCAGTTGGGGTGCATGTGGGAGTCTGTCTCTTTGCCTCCATGCCTCCCACTTAATAAAAAGAAAAAAGGAGAAAGAAATTTATAAGCATAGAAAATAGAATCATAAGGTTGCCAGAATGTTTCAAAGCTCCATACCCAGAAGAAGTACAGGGAGGGAGGTGGAGGACTAGAATGTGAGAGATTGTTATTAGAAGACAGGAGCCTGACAGGTGGTGGAGCAGTGAATAGAGAGTCGGTCTGGGATGCAGAGGACCCAGGTTTGAGACCCCGAGGTCTCCAGCTTGAGCACGGGCTCATCTGGTTTGAGCAAAGCTCACCAGCTTGGACCCAAGGTCGCTGGCTTGAGCGAGGGGTTACTCAGTCTGCTGAAGGCCCGTGGTCAAGGCACATATGAGAAAGCAATCAATGAACAACTAAGGAAGTAGTCAACCTGGTCCCTACCGCCCACTAGGGGGTGTTCCAGCTTTCATGGTGGGCGGTAGCGGAGCAACCAAAGTATAAATAAAAAGATAGATTTAACTATAATAAGTTGTTTTATAAAAATTTATTCTGTCAAACTTAGCAAAAATCTGACATAAAGTACTTGATAATTATTATTATATGCTTTAACTTGCTATAACTCTCCTTTATAAATTTTATAAAGTAAAGTTACTTCACTACTTTATAAAACACCATTACTGTGGAACCGGTGGGCGGTTAGAAAATTTTACTACTAACAGAGATACAAAAGTGGGCTGTAGATATAAAAAGGTTGACTACCCCTGAACTAAGGTGTCACAATGAAAAACTGATGATTGATGCTTCTCATTTCTCTCCATTCCTGTCTATCTGTCCCTGTCTATCCTTCTCTCTGACTCTGTCTCTGGAAAAAAAAAAAAAAAAAAAGACAGGAAAGACCAAGCAAACTGAACTGAACAAAGCTTTTAAATAAGAAAAGCTAAGGGTATTCTGGAATGTTCCTCAAGGGCGGGACAGCCTCTCACACTCCTTTAGTATCTCCCTGAAGTGTTCGGGGCAGCACCCACTGACTGGCAGGAAGACGGGTTCCTCTCGATCTTTACAACCCACACCCTGAACATTCTGGGGTGAGCTGAGTCTACCCCACTGTCTCTGGGAGGCTACAGGACAGGCAGAGGAAAAGGAACATGTCTTCTCAAAATGGGGACAGGAATTGCTTCTTAAACGCACACCTCCCTTCTGAGAAGGAGCTGCTGTTTCCTGCAAGTGTCTCTGTGCAGCTGAGCGCCTGGAAGGGTCCGGCCTGAATGGTGGGCTGGCAGCTGAGTCTGCGAGCAGAATTTCTGCATAATGTGGTTAAGACGAATTTGGAGTTTGGGGGTTCCATAGAAGGGAGGGCGAGGAGGCAAGCTGAGCATGGAGGAGGGGACAGGAGAGCGCGGGATGGAGGGCTGAGGTGGCCACCCTCTCTGTCCCGCTCTCCACTCTCCGGTCCTTGGCAGAGCTGACTACACGCCCACATGAAAATGGAGTTTGTATTCGTTTCCTAAGACTGCTCTAACGAAGGACCACAAACCTGGCGAAGCACAGAACTATATTCTCTCAAGTCCTAAAGTCGAGAAGTGTCTCCCACACCCCCTCCGAAGGCGCTAGGGGAGACCGCTACCTCGCCCCTCTTCTAGCTCCTGGTGGGCCCTGGAAATCTCTAGTGCTCTGTGGCTTGTGGCTATATCATCCCAACTCTGCCTCCGTCTCCCCGTGGCCTTTTTTGTCTTATATCTTCATGTATCTTCTCCTCTTCCTATAAGGATACTAGTCATTGGTTTTAGGGCTCACCCAATTTCAGTATGACCTCGTCCTAACTTGATGAATTACATGTGCAAAGACTCTATTTCCAAATAAGGTCTCATTCCGGTGTTCTGGGCAGACATGGATTTTGGGGGGATGCTATTCAATACAGTACAGTGTTGTTTCATCTTGTTCTTATAGTAATTAAGAGGCAGTTTCCTGTCAAAGTCAACTGGCAAGGGACTAGGGAATGGAGTGTATAGTGAAACGCCTATCAATGAAGTGGATTCAGGAAAAGTTCAGAGTTTGGAGTCAGAGGTGAAAATAAAAGCCCCCTCTGCTTCCCACGGGAACGTTCAGAAATCTGGGAAGGCCTCAAAATTGCACAGGGCACAGGCTGAAGGCTTCAGAGCAGAGTGGCCTATTCTAGGTCGCATAGGCCAGGAGGCCACCACTGACCTCTGGCTTACCAATGAAAGAAAGATGCCTGGGAGAGAGGAGAACAGACAGGTGGAAGAGAAGGAAGAACAAAAGGGGAAAAGGTGAGTTTTTGAAGGAAGACCATGGAGAAAGAAAGCACAGTTTCTTAGGGAAAGACTTAAGGATCTAGCACAAGGCCTGTTGTTGTTTTTTGTTTGTTTGTTTGTTTGTTTGTTTTAAGTGCTTTAGATAAATCTGGGGAACAAAGAAAGAAGATGGGGTGTTGGGCATACTGGCTCCCACAAAGAAGGGAGGCGAGAAGAAGAAGGGACATTCTGCCATCAACGAGTTCGTGACCAGAGAACACACCATCAACATTCACAAGCGCGCCCACAGAGTGGGTTTCAAGAAGCATGCCCCTCAGGCACACAAGGAGATCCAGGAATTTGCCATGAGAGAGATGGTAACTCCAGATGTGGGCACCAGGTCCAACACAGCTGTCTGGGCCGGAGGAATAAGGAACGTCCGATACCGTATGAGGACGGAGACTCACCAAACAAGCTCTATGTGTTGGTTACCTACGTATGTCATCACTTTCACAAATCTACAGATACTTCATGTGACTGAGAACTTCTGATTGTCAAATAAAGTTATAAAACTACAAAAAAGAGAGAGAATAAAAAGAGGGAAGGGTGGAAGAAGGGAGAGAATAGGGTGCATGACATATCCTGCAGTGTCACCAAAAATTGCCTCCACTGTCAACCAAAGCTGTCCAGACCATGGCTACTTGCTCATGACCTTAATTAACCTCAAAGACCGGAGCATCAAGTGAAGACCCTTTCTGCTTCTCTCTGCCTCCCAGTTCTTCAGCCTGTAGCCCATTTTCTGCCCCACCCCCTAAGCCCTCCCTTTCCTGGCGATGCACACTGCGTCTCAGCTGTAGCTGGAGCTGCCATGCTTCTGGCCTCTGGTGGTTTCTGCTGTCCCCTCACCGTGCCAGCATCGACCTTCCTGAGTTCCCACGAAGGGTCGTGAAACTGGTCTCAATTAGTGAATGTCCTTCCATACAAAAGGGCAAGGAGAGCCCCGTGGATTAAGTAAAGAGCTCTCAGACCATTTGAGACACAAGCAGGATTGGAAAGATTCTGCACTTCAGGGGAAAGTGAGCTAGACCAGGAACCAAGAGACCTCCCTGCAGGTCTACCGCCAGGTTCCCTGCACCTGGTCCGTCCTGCATCCCACACGCAGGTTCCTCGTCCCAAGCAGGTGATTGGACCTCGTGATGTAACTTTAGATCCTTTAAGCTGTTACAATCTATATGATGGCATTATCAATAAAACTAAAACAACCTCCCTGGTGCATCCATAGTGTACTGATAGAAACCACACTCCCAATTTGTAGAAAGTAGAGATAGAATAGATCTAATTCCAAGTCTCCATGAAACGAAATAGAGTGAAATGAAGTGAGAAGGAAATTGCTGGGCATGTGCTGAAGGAAGTGAGGCCACTTGGGTTCGTCGAGTCCCAGGAACTGTTTATAAACGGAACCCTGGCTCAGGTGACTGGCTCTGTGGTTTGGAATATTGGAGATGAGGAAAGGCCTGGGGCAATTCTTAATTGGAAAGAAAAGTATTTCCACACACATCTTATTCCACAAAACAACAAGGAGGTATCTTTATCCGCATTGAACAGATGAGGAAAATGAGGCTCAGAAAACCTGAGTGACTTATTCCAGGTCACAAACTAGTTGGCAGCAGAAGAGGGACCCAGACCTAGGTCTATTCAACTCCGACCCCAGTGTTCCCTCTGCCCCACCAGACTGGCACCGGTGCTCACGATACCTAAGCCGGAACACACTCCTGAGAAGGGCCCGAGTGAAGCCCAGCTCACCCGTCTGTCCTGTAGCGCAGAGGGCACAGGTGTCTTTCAGTCTGAGAGCGGTGGCTGCCCAGCCAGGGGCCGGAGCCAAGAACTGTTAGAGCAGGGGTTCCTCACCAGGCCAGAGCCAGGGACAGAGGAGAAACATGGAGCCTAGTGAACAAAATAAGCTGACAAACGAAATAGAAACAGGGGCGTGGAGATACGGAACAGAATGGCAGCGTCAGAGGGGAATGGGGTTGAGGGCCTGGACGAAAGAGGAAAGGATTAAGCCACACACACACACACACACACACACACACACATTGACACAGACAACAGTGTGGTGGCAGGCGGAGGGCAAGGGAGGCGGCTGTCGGTGGAGGTGGTGGGCACAGGAGAGGAACGGGGACAGGAGGAGACTGTGCTTGGAGCGACGGCACACAATGCAGCGTGCAGGTGATGTTTTATGGACCTGTATGTACACTTGAAACCTGTGTGGTTTCATGAACCAATTTCACCCCAATACATCCAATTAAACAAAAGAAAAAAAAAAGTACTTGTTCAGGAGTTGAGTAAATACTGGATTCAGGATTAAAATTTTCTGCACGTTACAAAACAGAATCTGAGAATCAAAGAGGCCAAGTGACTTGTCCTCGGTCAAGAAAGGCCTAGAAAAGCTCTCTTTTTCCAGAGAGAGATGGATAAAAAAACAGAGATATCTAGACTTCCACACCTGAGATCTTCCCATCACATCACCATACCTCCTAATGCCCCTTAAGGCCAACAGAAATTTGCCTATATACTAATTAATGCAGTAGACTTGAGGGTGAGGGGATGAATGCCAACCTCCAACCAAGAACATTTATTCATATAATGGGTTAATTAGAAAATGATGCTTTTTCAGGAAGCTGATAGATAGCACGGTTGATGCAATTTTCAGTTTTCATATTAGGCTATGAGTCATTTCTGTTTATCTTAGCATTCTTTCCTCATGCGTAGTATTTGCTGACCACAATCTCAGGGCAGAGGGGCCCTGTCACTCACTCTGGAAGCAATTTACTGACCTGCTGTGAGGAGAGACTGCTCTTCTGAGTGTGTTTGGTCATTGAGATCAGGTTCCTTAGCCCCAGGCGGTCACCTGACCTGCGTCCCAGGACCAACTTTCACAGGGACCCCGAGCTCAGTCTCCAGCACCAAACCCTCATCAAACACATCCTTCTGACTGTCTTCAGAATCCGTCCACCCGGACATCTCACAGTCACCGCAAAGTCAGCACATGCTCTTTGTCCGGGGTATCTAACTGTGAAATGAAGAGCTATGCATTTCACCGGCTGTAAAGGATACCTCCCCAGTAACAAGAGATGTTTTAAAAAGTGCAAGTTTAAAGTGGAATTAATCTTCCCCCACTACCAAAACTCCTCCTTCTAAGGTATTCTTTCGATCCTGTTCAGGGTGTCCCTTAGCTCCCTAAGCTGCCACGCCCCGGAAGTCGCCAAGACCCACTGATTCCATCTGCTACAGCTCTCTTGAATCTTTCCCCTTCTCCATTTTCTCTTATCACTTCCCCATAATCACATTCACTCAAATGACACTGACCAGCTGTGTATGTGGTGCCAGGCACTGTACTGCAGCCCTTCCGCCTATGAGGATGAGCGACAGTCTTGCAGGAGTTTGCGTGTCGGAACTCCATGTGGTCACCATGACCGCAGAAGCACAGGGTGGGCAGTGCAGGTGGAGGGTGGGCAGCGCAGGTGGAGGGTGGGCAGCGCAGGTGGAGGGGGGCAGCGCAGGTGGAGGGTGGGCAGTGCAGGTGGAGAGTGGGCAGTGCAGGTGGAGGGTGGACAGTGCAGGTGGAGAGTGGGCAGTGTAGGTGGAGAGTGGGCAGTACACGTGGAAGGTGGACAGTGTAGGTGGAGGGTGGGCAGCACAGGTGGAGGGTGGGCAGTGTAGGTGGGCAGTGCAGGTGGAGGGTGGCAGTGCAGGTGGAGAGTGGGCAGTGCAGGTGGGCAGTGCAGGTGGAGGGTGGGCAGTGCAGGTGGAGAGTGGGCAGTGCAGGTGGAGGGTGGACAGTGTAGGTGGAGGGTGGGCAGTACACGTGGAAGGTGGACAGTGTAGGTGGAGGGTGGGCAGCGTAGGTGGAGGGTGGGCAGTGCAGGTGGGCAGTGCAGGTGGAGGGTAGCAGTGCAGGTGGGCAGTGCAGGTGGAGAGTGGGCAGTGCAGGTGGGCAGTGCAGGTGGAGAGTGGGCAGTGCAGGTGGAGGGTGGGCAGTGCAGGTGGAGGGTGGGCAGTGTAGATGGAGGGGGGGCAGTGCAGGTGGAGGGTGGGCAGTGTAGGTGGAGGGTGGGCAGCGCAGGTGGAGGGTGGGCAGCGCAGGTGGAGGGTGGGCAGTGCAGGTGGAGGGTGGGCAGTGCAGGTGGAGGGTGGGCAGTGCAGGTGGAGGGTGGGCAGTGCAGGTGGAGGGTGGGAAGTGTAGGTGAAGGGGGGGCAGCGCAGGTGGAGGGTGGGCAGCGCAGGTGGAGGGTGGGCAGTGCAGGTGGGCAGTGCAGGTGGAGGGTGGGCAGCGCAGGTGGAGGGTGGGCAGCGCAGGTGGGAAGTGTAGGTGGAGGGTGGGCAGTGCAGGTGGAGGGTGGGAAGTGTAGGTGAAGGGGGGGCAGCGCAGGTGGAGGGTGGGCAGTGCAGGTGGAGGGTGGGCAGTGCAGGTGGGCAGCACAGGTGGAGGGTGGGCAGCACATGTGGAGGGTGGGCAGTGCAGGTGGAGGGTGGGCAGCGCAGGTGGAGGGTGGGCAGTGCAGGTGGAGGGTGGGCAGTGTAGATGGAGGGGGGGCAGTGCAGGTGGAGGGTGGGCAGTGTAGGTGGAGGGAGGGCAGCGCAGGTGGAGGGTGGGCAGCGCAGGTGGAGGGTGGGCAGTGCAGGTGGAGGGTGGGCAGTGCAGGTGGGCAGTGCAGGTGGAGGGTGGGCAGTGCAGGTGGAGGGTGGGAAGTGTAGGTGAAGGGGGGGCAGCGCAGGTGGAGGGGGGGCAGCGCAGGTGGAGGGTGGGCAGCGCAGGTGGAGGGTGGGCAGCGCAGGTGGGAAGTGTAGGTGGAGGGTGGGCAGTGCAGGTGGAGGGTGGGAAGTGTAGGTGAAGGGGGGGCAGCGCAGGTGGAGGGTGGGCAGTGCAGGTGGAGGGTGGGCAGTGCAGGTGGGCAGCGCAGGTGGAGGGTGGGCAGCGCATGTGGAGGGTGGGCAGTGCAGGTGGAGGGTGGGCAGCGCAGGTGGAGGGTGGGCAGCGCAGGTGGAGGGGGGGCAGCGCAGGTGGAGGGTGGGCAGTGCAGGTGGAGGGTGGGCAGCGCAGGTGGAGGGTGGGCAGTGCAGGTGGGCAGTGCAGGTGGAGGGTGGGCAGCGTAGGTGGAGGGTGGGCAGCGCAGGTGGAGGGTGGGCAGCGCAGGTGGAAGGTGGGCAGCGCAGGTGGAGGGTGGGCAGTGTAGGTGGAGGGTGTCAGGGATGGGTTTGGAACGCTCTCGGAGGTGCCGACCTCTGAAGGGAATGTTGACAGATAAACAGACATTTGCCAAGCGCGCACAGAAATGATCTGTCCATGAGGAGAGCTCTAGCAAGAACAGCCGAAGGGAATATAGAAGCCTTAATGGGTTTGGGAAGTCTTTCGTCTGTTTGAGAATTGGAGCTGGAGGGCGGGCAGGAACCAGTTCACCGAAGGCTTTGTCACTCATGTTCAGGAGTTTGAACCTTGACCTGTAGGCAGAAGGGATGTTAGTAGAGGGATGTTAGTGTGAGCAGGGAACTAGTCAGCCTTACTCTTAAGAAAGAGGAGTTTAGAGATGATGATCTCTTAGGTGAACAACTGCAATATTTTTCCTGACTTCTATCTGTCTTTTCTTATATACCACTTCCAGACTGATCTTCTTAAAAATAAGACCGCATCTCTTTCTTAATTAAAATGAAATAAAATAAAATAAAATAAAATAAAATAAAAACCCTACCGTAACTCTCCTGAGCAGACAGCAGCAATGGCCAAACTGAAGAAACTTCCTGGAGACGTTGGAAGTTTGCTCCGGGGGAAACTTTCCCTCATAAGGACAGTAAGTTTGATTAACCTCATGCAAAACGAAACCAGTTTCCTTCCCATTGCAGGGCTTCTCAGAGGCTTTACTTTTCTAACGTCAGTGGTGAATCTTTAAAGAGGGGATGCAGCATTCAGATTCCCCAGGCTCTGAAACAGGTGAACTCTTTGACCTTGGAGCTCTGGTTAGCACCTCCGTGGACTAGTGTTCTGTGAAATGACGGCGTCTGCAATACAGTCCAACTCAGAGCGCCTTCGCCTGAAACCTGGCCCCAACATCTCCCGCTCCCTGCTGTACACGCTCCCTTCTGTAATTTGTGAAGAGTACTGGGCTATGCTTTACAAAGAAAGTTAAGGGTTATTTGTTGCTGGAAACAAGAACCTGGTCTCTGGGCACGGAGCACTGTCCTGTGTTTGAGGGGACGCCAGGGTTTCCCAGCCCGCCTGCTCCAGATTACAGGAAGGATACAGGCACCATGTCAAGCCACTCGATACCATGGCGGACAGGGACAAAGGGAGTGCTGGAAAGGTTTCTAAAAGTGCATTTGTGGGGATGAGTGGGGTAGCCTGGCTCTTGATAAGGGGAGTTGGAATGAAGGAAGCCAAGCCCGAAATGGAGAGACTGGAGTTCAGAAGGAAGCTGAGAGTGAGTCCTCATGACCGGCCAGGAGGAAAACCCTGGGCCAGATCACAGAATAGAGATGCTTTCTCTTTTAAAAACTTTAATATTTTTATTTATTGATTGGTTTTAGAGAGATAGGAAGGGGACAGGGGAGGGGAAAAGAGAAAGAGAAAGGAAGAAAGGAAGGAAGGAAGGAAGGGAGGGAGGGAGGGAGGGAGGGAGGGAGGGAGGGAGGGAGGAAGAGAGGGAGGAAGAAGAAAGGAAGGAAGGAAAAAGGGGAGAAAGGAAGGAAGGAGGAAAGAAGAAAAGAAGGAAGGAAAAAGGGGAGAAAGGAAGGAAGGAGGAAAGGAAGAAGGGGAGAAAGGAAGGAAGGAGGAAAGAAGGAAGGAAGGAAGGAAAGAAAGAAGGGGAGGAAGGAAGGAAGGAAGAAGGAAAGGAAGGAAGGAAGAAGGGGAGGAAGGAAGGAAGGAAGAAGGAAAGGAAGAAAGGAAGAAAGAAGGGGAGGAAGGGAGGAAGGAAGGAAGGAAGGAAGGAAGGAAGGAAGGAAAGAAGGAAGGAAAGGAAGGAAGGAAGGAAGGAAGGAAGGAAGGAAGGAAGGAAGGAAGGAAAGGAAGAAGGGGAGGAAGGAAGGAAGGAAGGAAGGAAGGAAGGAAGGAAGGAAGGAAGGAAGGAAAGGAAAGGAAGAAGGGGAGGAAGGAAGGAAGGAAGGAAGGAAGGAAGGAAGGAAGGAAGGAAGGAAGGAAGGAAAGGAAAGGAAGAAGGGGAGGAAGGAAGGAAAGAAAGAAGGGGAGGAAGGAAGGAAGGAAAGAAAGAAAGGAAGAAAGGGAGGGAGGGAGAAAGGAAGGAAGGAAGGAAGGAAGGAAAGAAAGGAAGAAGGGGAGGAAGGAAGGAAGAAAGGGAGGAAGGAAGGACGGAAGGAAGGAAGGAAGGAGGGAAGGAGGAGGAAGGAAGGAAGGAAGGAAGGAAGGAAGGAAGGAAGGAAGGAAGGAAGGAAGGAAGGAAGGAAGGAAGGAAGGAAGGGCGGTCAGAGGTTCAGGTTGGGAGGGAAGAGAAGCTGGAGGGAGAAGGGGTCCAACATGTAAATAGCCGGGACTCTGCCCCACACACCCAGCTTTGCCTCCACTGGACAGGACCTGTCCCTGACCACCTTTTCAGCCTGGGGATGGAGATCAGGTGCAGGTGGGGAGACAGTGCAGAGAAGGAAAGGAGAGAGCAGAGAGAAGAAAGGGATGGCGTGAGGGCAGGCAGAGTGGGGGAGGAAAGGACTCTCACGCCTACAACCTTACTCGGGAATAAAGCGAGGAAGGTGAGTTCAACCTCGGCAGGAGGAACAAGAGCACCAGCTCCGTTTCCTCTTCCTCCTCCTCTCCCCCACCTCCGCCTTCAGTGGGTAATTGGAGAACCAACAAAGGCTGGAGTGGGGCTGAGTGAAATCCGGTGAAAATTAAGAACAAGAGCAGCCTCGGGGCGATTCCCTGCAGATGGAAGCACAGGGCTCAAGGGAAGGGGTGAGAGCAGCAGTGCATTTATTATCTGAGTGTTTCAGAGCATCGGCCGAGTGTTAGCTGAAGGACTAGCTCCTGCTTCTCCCAGGCTGCCCCAGCTCTACAGTTGCCCTAATAAATTCCAGAGTCCCAACAGAAAAAACAAACACAACAGGAAACAAGGGGGTCTAGCTCTCGTAAGGGTGCATCCGTTCTCAGCAGGAAGGGTCCTCGTGACTCATGGTTCCACTGGAAGAAGCGTATTCCGATCTCAGCAGTGCCTCTGCACTGGCCCATAGGTCTGCTTCTCAGAAAGACGGGCATGAGGTGGTCTGGAAATGCCAGGCTTAGGGAAGTCTCTGTGGGGCACTTTTCAATATGGAATCAGAAGAAAACGAAACAAAATAAGACAAAACAAAACATAAGACTATGGGATCACTGTAAAGAGCTAAGTTGTTTTGTTTTTTTTTTTGCAAATACCACAGCTTGGTTTCCACAGTGGCTTTTTGGTGAAAAATTTTTTAAGATCAGGGGGATGTTATACTTCACAAACGTAACAGCAATCCAGGCTCCTCTTTAAAAATAAATGATAATAAACGGTTTGTACATTAGAACTCAGAAGAGGCCGGCGGGTAGTAAAGGGTAAAGGGGGTCAAGCACACGGCGACGGAAGAAGCTTTGACATTGACGGTGAGCACACAACGCAATGATGTATCAGAATGCTACATGCGAAACCTATAGGATCTTATTAACCAGTGCCATCCCAATACATTTAATTTAGAAATAGAGAAAAAAACACACCTCAGAAGAACTCAAGGTGCCTGTTTTGAGCTATAGTCACTACCGTGTAATAAAGCCAGTTCTGCAAAATCGAATGCCTTCCAAGTAGAATGGAGGGTAGTAAGAATGAGGGGAAAAGGCTAAATTGAAACCAAAATAACCCTTCCCCAAAGAAACCTACTTTTAAATCAAGCTATGTGATGACTCTGGCCCTAAATCAGTATTAATTAATGTATAATTTATCGGATCTTGATATATGAGCATTATAATGACCTTGGTGTTTGCATAGATGTACAATTTACCCTTTCCCTTATTTTATTATTATTGTTCAAGAATAGTCCAAATTCCTGAAAAGGGCTTGTCACTGCCTATCCGCATGTTCATCACCCCTCGGAGAAGCCATCAATGGCGAGTGAATGGATCATTCCTGTGTTGACACCTGTTTTCTCTCCCTAATGGCTTATTTCACTGAGGGCTGCGAGGAAAGTGTCATTATCGCAAAGCATTAGCAAGTCAGAGATTCTAACTCGAGGATGACTCACAATAAAAGATACCAAAGTGATAAATGTTGCTGCTAGCTCTTCCTTTGTTCTGAAACCTCTTGGTTTTTTAAAAAACATATTTTAGTTTTAAGGAATTCTCAAGGCAATAGTCCTCTACTAAGTAAAGACAGTAAGAAAAACAAAAATATCAACAAGAAGGAACGATCTGTATATTTGTTTGTGGTTGATGAGCCCTGGCCAATTCCAAAATAATGAAGGGTTTTGTTAAATGTTGCTCTTTTTTTTTTTCCTAGAAAAGAATGCATTACAGTACATACAAACTGTATCAAAGAGATGAAAATTATCTCCTAATGTTGATTTTGTTTCCATTCAATGTATTTAATAATTCTATGCAAGAGGCATTATAGTCTAAATTTCAGATATGTGCCTATGGACGTTGTTGGGCAAATGAGTTTGTAAAATTTGTATTTTTTTGAGTTTGCTCACTTTTAGTGTTAAAAAATGGTGCTGGGCAGTGCCAGGTATGTGATCTGTGAAACTGCAAATTACCTTCCTGCTTGGGAAGGGCCATTGTTTTGCTAATGTGTGCTGGAGGAAAGGTTTTGGCGTCAGAAGAATTTTAAAAGGACAGAAGGAGAAGGAGAAGAGGAAGGAAGCCATGTTTGCAGAGTGAGAGCAGAGAGAATGCAGGGTGCTGAGGAAGAAGAGAGTTTGTGCAGAGAGAAGGAGATGGGGAGCAGAGGTGAGGGCTCTTGCGAGCTCCACTGAGACTGGTGGGGCCTTTCATTCTAGGAAAAAAACAGAGAAGATTCTCCTGGTTGTGGAACCGGAGAATGTGCCAGTGGCTTTGTGAGCTCTGAGTGAAAGGGAAATGCTTTCCCTTGTGTGTTTGCTCGTCGGCCGGTGTGAGACTCGAATAAAGGAACGACCCACCATGTTTTGACTCCACTGTTTCTTTATCGTCTGCCCAAATCTAATGAGAACCTGCACGTGCATGGCCGTGATGGCTGCGGCCCCTGGCCTTACAGATATTCATAAGAATTCCTGTAGGATAAAATTGTAATGACCGTGGTCGAGGCCAGGCAGGTTCACATTGGATTTGGGCAGACGGTAAAGGAACTGTGGAGCCGGAAAGTGTTGGGCCATTTCTGTTTTAAAAGATTCTTGCAAAGGTGGGCGAGCAAACACGGCAACCACTTCTGACAGCAGCAGGTGAATGAACAGCAAAACAGCCCCCCACAGTGGTGGGCTAGTGACCCACCCCGAGGGCAAGCACCCGCAGCCTTACACAGGCTACACACGCGTGGCTCTGCCACACGCGCACGTACTCATCATGCGAGGTGCAAGCGAGCAAGCCCAACCCAGCTGTGTTTCCTACAAAAATCAAGGTCAGTAACTGTTAAAAACCTAACCCAAATCACTTCCTTCACACTGCTAAATGCTCCTCTCACATTGTTTTCTAATTTGGTCTCACAGGCTGCATAAACTTCTGGATAAATATCTTATCGATGGACTGGATCTATCTCGTTCATGTCTCTGAATTCAGAAACTGGCTCAACCAAAGTTGGGTGGGCGGGCGGGAGGGTGCTCAACCAGAGCCTGCTCCCCCCTTAAGAAGAAGATATTTACCAGTAGGACTTTGAGTGTTGAGAGGGATGCGAAGAGTAGTTGCTTCTCTCTCTCTCTCTCTCTCTCTCTCTCTCTCTCTCCCCCCTCTTATTTCAGGAAGAACTTGTGCACATTATAATAAACACTCTGGCCACAAAAACAAATCTAAACCACTGAAAATGAAGTAATCAGGCCAGGCCCACGGCAATGTTTCCACCATCTGGGAAAGTAACATCCCAAGGGCCAAGCAGTTACCTAGGAAAACTTCTAAGTATGCTACTGAGGCCTGAGAGGCAACAGGTAGGCGGATTCCATACCAATTAGAAAGTGTTACGATTGGCAAACCACCGTGAAACTCTAAATCTGCAATCGGAGGGAAGGAAACGCTGGCTGTCGTCCCCCGAGGCCTTTCCAAGGAATCACAAAACTTGCGAATTAGAGGCAGCTGAGTGGAAGTTTTCGTCCATATTGAACCCAGATGAGGCGGTAACACAAGGACTTTTGCAGGTGTCCCTGCTGTTAACCTGGTGTCCCTGAACTCTTCACGCTTCGGGACCTGAGGGGATAGCACAGAGCAGGGTTCACACGACGTGCTCGTGGCCCAGCGGGGAGGGACAGTGGCCGAGCTGACAAGGGACAGGTGTGGAATGCCCGGCTAGCTCCAGGTTCCGTGGAGCGGCCGACCCCCCAGACTCCGGCGGACGGAGTACAGGGCTGTGTGACTCAAACAGCAGGCTTGTCCCTGGTCTTGTGAAAATAATAACATCTGTCTGTTCCCAAGGGGTGAGGGAAGCAAACAGCTTTCAGTTTCCGGGAGCCTCTGACACTTTCCCAAGCGTTTGGGGTTTGGCCTTGCAATACATGTTTTGCCCCTGAGTGTTTTTCCCTTAATTTTTAGACCCAAGTGTATTTTCAGGTAAATTGATCCCACATGGCTCTGATTCATTGACACCGAGTTCGTCAGCCCGTGTTCGGGAGGAGTAACGCGAGGCCCCAGGAGCTCTGAACAGGCTGGTCAGTCTCTGTGCCTGCTTTCCGAGGAGCAGGAAGCCACAGTGTGACAGGGACAAATAGCACGCGAGCCCTCGGAAACTCGGGTCTGGCTCCCAATGTGGCACTTCTGAAACCGACGGGTCCTCAAGTCACCATGACGAAGCTTCCCTTCCCTCTCTTCCACAAGTTCACGGAAACCTTACCCGGGTGCTGTGTTGAGTGAGTCCGTCCTTCGGAGCCGACGGATCGGTGCAGAGGTCACAGAAACCCGCAGTGAAGCCTCCCCACCCGAGGGGAGCCCCGGCTCGGGGCCACCTTCCGGCCTTTGCTCGCGGAGAGCGGAGCCAGGCCCCTGAGCTGGCAAACCTGTAGGAAATCATCTTTCCGAGCCGAGCCGTGGAACAGGGCGTTCTGAGCCACTTGTTGTTCATGTCATTGCTCACGGCGCTTGACCTGCTGAAGGAGCACAGCAGGAAATGTGACTGGTCTTAGAGAAAAAACACCACAGCCCACAGCAGCGTTAGGTGTGCGATGTGCGTGGGAGAAATGCTCTCCAGGCGAGGAAGCCAAACACGCTGTTCCTTCCGCTGAAGAGCTGGCTCTTCGGGATCTAGAAACCCCTCCTCACCGTGAGGATCCGGGGCACAGTTCCGGCATGTAACGGGTAGAACAGGAGCACCCAAGAGACACAACCTGGGCCATCAGGGAGTGCCCTCCTCTGTCCGAGGCCACGGGTCCACTTCTGGGATGGACACCAAGGCAGCTGTCCCCGCCTGTCCTCTAATCTGTGACTTGCCCTGCTGACTCTTTGTCCCTGCCTGCGGTTCTAACACCTGAAGGAAATCCAAAGTCCTTGGTCAGAAGAAGGATGATGAACCCAACAAGTAACTGAGAAAGATGTTGAGGACAAGGTGGCCAGGACTGGGGCCATGTTTGTCTCCCTCTCTTTATAGGGTTTATAAAAACCATGTGCTTTCCACTCCAGCCATTTATTAGAGTTCAAAAAAATCCCCAAAGCCTGGTCCCTACCTAAAACCACTTCAGTCCGAATCTCTGGGAGTGATGCCCAGGAAATCAGTTTATTTTCTTAAAAGCGCCACTAATCATCCTACTAGGCAGTCAAGATGGAGGAGCACTGATTAACAGTGACTTGAATAGAGTTCTGTTCTGGAAGAGTCCTTGGAAATTACCCACATAACCGAGGAGTTGCTGGGGGTTTTTTGTCGAGTGAAATAGGGCTCGGACCTGACCAGGTGGTGGCGCAGTGGATAGAGTGTCGGACTGAAACTCGGAGGACCCAGGTTCGAAACCCTGAGGTCGCCGGCTTGAGTGCAGGCTCATCTGGTTTGAGCAAGGCTCACCAGCTTGAGCACAAGGTCAAGGCACATATGAGAAAGCAATCAATGAACAACTAAGGTGCCACAATGAAGAACTGATGCTTCTCATCTCTCCCTTCCTGTCTGTCCCTCTCTCTGTCTCTGTCACACACACACACACACCCATCAAGTGCCCAAGTCGCAGTGATCAAGCTCTCTGAGAGCCTTCCACACCAGTACATAATACACAGGTTCAAGGAGACCTACAACCAACCAAGTGCTGAATCGGCTGCGAGCTCACAATGAACCGAACACAAAATCTCTTCAAATATTTAATCAGTTTGGAGACCTCTGCCTTCCAACCCAGTTGGGTAAAAATTCTAAAGAAAGCATGATTTAGGGGTCCTCAAAGAAAACATTTTTAATAGAGAGGAGTCTGGGTTTGGAAAGACAGAACATAACAGGTGCCTGGAGGCCTTTCGAAGGAATTCTACCACTTATTATTCTTTTAAAAAAAACTCAAAATGAACAACAACAAAAGGATTAAACAGTTACACGAATTTTAGGACAACTAAAACTTCTTTATGGCTGAAAAATACCAGACATGGTTTTTGAAATAGACTCTTTTAAAAACCCTTAGATCCTGCAGTGGCTTCTCTGTACATACAAGAAGCAAACTAGCTACACGCAGTGTCCCCACGGGCTCTCTGGGTCTTCGCAAAGCAGCAATCAGCGAGCGAGAGGGAAGGCGTGGAGGAGGTGAGAGGGCGCTGTTCACAGTCTTTGAGCATGGACTTGGACCCCAGCAAACCTCATCTATTTTCTTTGAAAAATATGAAGAGAAACTGAAGGTCTCGGAAAATCACCGTCATCCTCAGGTCAGGGTGCCAACGATAATACTTTTCGATAACTGCGTTGTAGAAACTTGGGGTAGCGTGTCCGAGAGGATGACAGGTCTGCCCTAATACAGGCGGGGCTGGGACAGTGGGGCTGACTCTTGGGGACGTTCAGCAGGAAAGGCCCAACGTCCCTGTCGCTCTCGTTCTCCCCCTCTCGCATCTCCTCTCCTCCTGTCCCTTGGTGCTGTTGAGAGGCAGTCAGAGGCTCTGGCCCTGGGCTCAGAACGGGTATTGCGACACGTGTATCCGCAGTCGGATCACGGAACTGCCTCTGAAGTTGATGACGGTGTTGACAGTGATCATTTCCAAGTCCAGCTGGATGTCCCGGGGCCCCTTGATGGGGCGTGTCATCACCAGAGTGGCACTGATGGGGCCTGTTTGCTGTGGACAGAACCAGGGACACTTGTTAGAGAAGGCCTGACCAGACTAAGGCGGAAGGACAAGCTCCATCCCAGAAGCTGTCAAGCAACAGCAGAGAAGGTGAGGGAAGCAGACAGCTAGCTGTCCGTCGGGGGGACACACGCCTCTCACGTGATCCTCACAGCAGAAAACCCATGTGGTCTGGCCACGGGCCACACCTCCTCAGTCAGGGCACCCTGTGGCCCGCTGCTGTCACACTAGCATCTCCTTGGTGCCACGCTCTTCCTGGCTTTGCCCACACTCTGCCTGGCTCTTCCCTGCTAACTCTTCGGGTCTCAGCTGGAACATCACTTCCTCAGAGAAGCCTTTCCTGCTTCCACTGGTCACCCCTCCCGCCCCACCCTTGCCACTGCACCTGCTACTTTGCATAGAATGGAAAGTATTTATTACCATGTATCATCATCCACACTATTATTTGGCCCACGTCTGATGTCTAGACCAAGAGCTCTGTAGAGCTAGGATTTGTCACCACTGACTCCCCTACACACCACTGTGGTGCCCGGCACACAGAGGCTGCTCAGTAAATATGTATTGAATGAAAGAACAAACAGGTGGTGACACTGAGTGCCCTAAAGCTGCACTTCACCTGTTAGGGCCCTATCTCTACAACGAGGGTTTGTGCCAGATCAGTGGTTCCCAAGTAAACAGCCTCCAAAGCACCTAAGACACTTTAAAAAAAAAAGATTTTATTGATTGAATTTAGAGAGACTGCAAGAGTAAGGGAGGGAGAGAGACAGAGAGATGGAAAGAAGCAGTCATTTGTTGTTCCACTTAGTTGTGCATCCACTGGTCACTTCCTATATGTGCCCTGACTGGAGATCGAACCTGCAACCTTGGCGTTTGGGGATGACACTATAACCAACTGAGCTGACCAGCCAGGGCTCCTGCACTTTATTTAAATGAGTAATTCCAGGGGCTAATTCCAAATTTTCTGCCTCTATTTAAATGAGTAATTCCAGGGGCTAGTTCCAAATTTTCTGCCTCTGTTGATTTTTCAGTGATGCCCAGGGCAACTGTACCATGTTAATGAGTCTGCAGGTGGGTGCGGTGTGCAGCCCCCGCTGGGGCTCCCCTGTAGACTCGGAGTCACCTCCAGTGCTACCAGGCTGTGACCCTGTCGCTGTGGTCCTAAGAACTTCACGTGGACTTTTCTTCCGCACTGACTTCTAAAAGTTCTGAGGAGGCAGAGAGAGCAGACTGACGTCAGTTGAGCACCTGCCATGTGTGAGGCGCGCTCCTGGCTACTTCTACGTGCGTGTGCTTAATCCTCGTGAACACTCTCAAAGCTCTGGCTCCTCAAAGTGCGGTCCCTGGGCCAGCAGCATCTGTGTCGCCAGGGAGCTGGTTAGAAATGCGGGACCCCAGGCCCCACCGGAGACCTACTGAGCCAGAAGCTATAGCGTCACACGATCCCCAGCTGAGCCGTGGGCACATTACCAACTGAGAAGTGCTCATCGAAAAGTAAGACCCATTCCCGGCCAGGGCACACAGGAGAAGCGCCCATTTGCTTCTCCACCCCTCCGCCGCGCCTTCCTCTCTGTCTCTCTCTTCCCCTCCCACAGCCAAGGCTCCATTGGAGCAAAGATGGCCCGGGCGCTGGGGATGGCTCTGTGGCCTCTGCCCCAGGCGCTAGAGTGGCTCTGGTCGCAACATGGTGACGCCCAGGATGGGCAGAGCATCGCCCCCTGGTGGGCAGAGCGTCGCCCCTGGTGGGCGTGCTGGGTGGATCCCGGTCGGGCGCATGCAGGAGTCTGTCTGACTGTCTCTCCCTGTTTCCAGCTTCAGAAAAATGCAAAAAAATAAAAAATAAAAAATAAAAAATAAATAAAAGTAAGACCTGGCGGCCCTGGCTGAGTAGCTCAGTGGATAGAGTGTTGTCCTGGTCACGGGTCCTGGTCAGCGTACCAAGGTCACGAGTTTGATCCCCGGTCAGGGAACATACGAGAGGCAAACAATGAGGGAACTAAGTGAAACAATGAGTGGATGCTTCTCTTTCTCTTCCTTCCTCTCTCTCAAATCAATGGAAAATTCTTTCAAAACATTTCAAAGCACAGACCTGGCTGCAATATTGAAGGTGTCTATCTCCCCATTTATAAATAAGCAAACTGAGGCCTAGTGAGGGTAGTAATGGCTTAGGGTCACCCAGTAGTCAGGGGCAGAGCCAAGGGAGTTCATTCAGGAGCTTGGTCTGACCCCAACCCAGGCCCATTTCACTGCAGCTATCAGAGGTGACTGATGTGTATTTCCCTCCTAGCACTGTCCTCAGGAGAGATGCTCGGGGCCAGTGACACAGCCAGGGAGCCGCCCCCGGAGAGGAGACAGCATGGTGGAGCAGGGCGTGCTGGCCAATCGCTTCCAACAAGCCACAGAGCCCAGCGATGTGCCCCAAGTCTGAGAGCGACAGCTCTTCACAATCGAGAAACTTGGCCACGCCAGGTGTTTTATCTGCCTCCGTCATAAAGGGAGGGCTCCCTATAAAGTTCCGGACTCCCTTGACTGGTATGTCAAGGGTGGGGCCGGCAGAGCAGACAGGTGCCAGCCATTACTGGGACCTCCACTGTCCGCGGATGCGATTTCCTCTTGGCATCGGCTCCCCTGTTCACGTCAGCACCAGCGAAACTGGCACCTGCTCACGCAGAGGCCCGCTCAGACTTCCTTGTCAACTCTTGCAAAACTTGGGAGCCCTGGGCCAGGACCCCACAGGCACAGGCACACAGGGAAATACAGCATTTACATAGACAAATATCTTGCCAGCTCTCATTGTTTGCATGAACAAAGGCCAAGGTTGGGGAACTGAGCTATGGGGAGAGCTGAAGAGCCTGGGACAGTGAGTGGAACAACCAGAAACCTCCAGGTTGTTTCTCTGGGCTTTTCCAGTAAGTCTCCAGAGTACGGAAAGATCATTGCCTGTTGGGTTTGAAAGAAGCTCTAGAGGTCAGCAAGTTCAGTCTCCTCCGGGCTCAGGTCTGGAGCAGCCTGAGAAGGCCCGCCTGCCGCACAGTGCCGGCCGGGAAGGCCGAGGGCAGCCACCCGCATGCCTCACTCGGCTTCTAGGGCAGAGTCAGGGGACTAATGAAACAGGCCTTCTGAGAGCCCCTGCTCATGGCGGGCTTGGTGGTCATGGTGGACTTCGTGGTCACTGGTGCAAAGTGATGATGGTGGGGGGTAGAGGTGGTGATGATGGTAGTGGTGATGGAGGGTGATGATGGTGGAAGTGGGGGTGATAATGATGGTGGGGGTGGGGGTGATGATGATGGTGGGGGTGGGGGGTGATGATGATGGTGGGGGTGGGGGTAATGATGATGGTGGGGGTGGGGGCTGATGATGGTGGGGGTGGGGTGATGATGATGGTGGGGGTGAGGGGGGATGATGATGGTGGGGGTGAGGGGGGATGATGATGGTGGGGGTGAGGGGGGATGATGATGGTGGGGGTGGGGGTAATGATGGTGGGGGTGGGGGTGATGATGATGGTGGGGGTGAGGGATGATGATGATGGTGGGGGTGGGGTGAGGGGGGATGATGATGGTGGGGGTGGGGGTAATGATGATGGTGGGGGTGGGGGTGATGATGATGGTGGGGGTGAGGGATGATGATGATGGTGGGGGTGAGGGATGATGATGGTGGGGGTGGGGGTAATGATGATGGTGGGGGTGGGGTGATGATGATGGTGGAGGTGGGGGGTGATGATGATGGTGGAGGTGGGGGTGATGATGAAGGTGGAGGTGGGGGGTGATGATGAAGGTGGAGGTGGGGATGATGATGATGGTGGAAGTGGGGGTGATGATGATGGTGGGGGTGGGGTGATGATGATGGTGGAGGTGAGGGGTGATGATGATGGTGGAGGTGGGGGTGATGATGATGGTGGAGGTGAGGGGTGATGATGGTGGAAGTGGGGGGTGATGATGATGGTGGAGGTGGGGGGTGATGATGATGGTGGAGGTGGGGGGTGATGATGAAGGTGGAGGTGGGGGGTGATGATGAAGGTGGAGGTGGGGATGATGATGATGGTGGAAGTGGGGGTGATGATGATGGTGGGGGTGGGGTGATGATGATGGTGGAGGTGGGGTAATGATGGTGGAAGTGGGGGTGATGATGGTAGAGGTGAGGGGTGATAATGGTGGGGTTGGGAGGTGATGATGATGGTGGAAGTGGGGGTGATGATGATGGTGGAAGTGGGGGTGATGATGATGGTGGAAGTGAGGGGTGATGATGGTGGAGGTGGGGGTGATGATGATGGTGGAGGTGGGGGGTGATGATGAAGGTGGGGGTGGGGGTGATGTTGATGGAGGTGGGGGGTGATGATGAAGGTAGGGGTGGGGGTGATGTTGATGGAGGTGAGGGGTGTTGATGAAGGTAGGGGTGGGGGTGATGTTGATGGAGGTGGGGGGTGTTGATGAAGGTAGGGGTGGGGGTGATGTTGATGGAGGTGGGGGGTGTTGATGAAGGTAGGGGTGGGGGTGATGTTGATGGAGGTGGGGGATGATGATGGTGGAGGTGGGGGGGTAATGATGAAGGTGGGGGTGGGGGTGGGGGTGATGTTGATGGAGGTGGGGGGTGTTGATGAAGGTAGGGGTGGGGGTGATGTTGATGGAGGTGGGGGGTGTTGATGATGGTGGAGGTGGTGGTAGTTGATATTAGGCAGTTGGCTACCTTTCATACATTTCTTATTTGATCCTCATCACCCTGCAATGTCAGTAGCTTAAGTACACTAATTAGTCACAAGACTAGCGCATGATACTAGAGTGCCTCCTGCAAACGCCATGCTCTGACCACTGAGCTCTAGGACGAGGTCTTAGCACCGCCCAATTTCCTGACGGCCCACAGCCCTTACTGTACTCGAGAGCACTGCTTTGCATTGTAGCTGTTTGCCTGGTGGCTGTCCCTTCGCCCCTCCTGTACTGTGGGTTCCCTGAGGGCAGAGGCTCTGTCCCGTCGTTCCTGACCTCGTGCCTGACTCAAAGCTGCATACCTAGTGCATTAATGCTGGTGGCGGAAGAAGGAGGAATGAGCTCCCGAGCCTCTGAGCTCCACAGTGGGAGTAGGGGCAGTAGGTCGCAAACAGCCCACCAACGTCCATCTTGTTGGCCTGGCTCCCACACAATTGGGTTTGTTCTGAATCAACTTGCGGGACAGCATTGTCTGCCATGGGGCACGCAGCCAGGCCATGGCCAGTCAGCTTCCCCAGCCTTGTCACCTGATCCGCATGTGTCATGAACTAAATGTACTTTGGCACGGTCTGAACCCCATGACCATGCTTCCTCTTGTGGCCCAAATTATGTCCCTGTGTCACCTAGCCAAAGCCACTCACCAGTCCTCTGTCTAGAACTCAGAGTGAGACAGATTACCACTAGGGCTTGTGAAAGGAGCATGTGTGCACGTGTGTGTACACGTGCTTGTGTGTGCACACGGATATGTGTGCAAGTGCATGGATGTGTGCATGTGGGTGTGTGTACACATGGGTGTATGTGTATGTATGCATTTACATAAGTGGCTATGCATGTGACAGGCACATGTTTACACATGCATGCATGTCTGTGTATGCATGCATGTATGCGTGTGTGTACATGGTTTGCCTGCTGGGTGAGATGTTCTTCTCAAGTGCTTATAATGTAATTAGTATATCTCAGGGTGGGAGAGGCTGATTGGCCATTGAGCTCCACCTCCCACATGGTGCTCTAGTCCCTTGGGCAGCACTGCCAAGCTCTCCAGGGCCCAGCAGCTTACAGCCTCCTAACAGTAGCAACAGCAGTGGCAGGAAAACGAGACTATCAACGCAGTATTGACTAATGCTTATTGAACACTTTCTATTGTTGTTAGATGTTAAAGGAGACTTGTCATCTTAACTTCTGCCGAGACCCCAAACGAGAAGAGTGAGTGAGAATACGCCACAGCCCAGAGAGAGGTAAGAGAGTATGGACAGGCTTTTGTTGCCAGACTGCCTGGGTCGGAATCCCGCTCTGGTGCTTCCTGGCGGTGAAACCTTGGACGAGTTGCTTAGTCTCTCTGTGCCTCAGTGCGCTCCCCTGTAAACCTGGGTGAGAATACGCCACATCCCCTACCCATGGGGCTGCCATGAAGATGAAAGGAGGGGTGGGTGGGAGGCACTGGCACAGCGCCTGCACCGGGTGAGCACGGGAGGCTTTGGGTGGGGTCTGCTCAGTTACACAGGAGGAAGGTGGCGGCCTCATGCCAGCCCTGTTCCTCTCGCTCTGTCACCACTTCCAGCCTATAAACGGGTACTGAACACACGCGCCGGCTCCCACCTCTAGCAAGAGGGGGTTTCAAGAGTACTGACCAGAGATGTGGATGCCCTGACGTTTAGGGATGCAGAGAGCAGGACCCGGTCCACTCAGCTCTCTCCTGGAAAAGTCCAGAGGGCCCTGGAGCGGCCTCGCACTGCAGTGAACAGAAGCAGCTGCAGGGACCTGGCTGCTGGTGTCCTCACAGCCCTGGTGTGAGCTGTGCCCGCCAGGGTGGGCCGGCGGCCCCTGCCCCCAGAGTCCATGCGGGACACAGAGGCAGAGGCAAGTGGCCGCCTAGGCCCCATCGCCCAGCCAGGGAATGGACGTGCTCAGTTCTCAGGGAAACCTCCAGAAACCCCACAAACACCCAGAGAAGCAAGCGCATGCAGGTCTCTGCCCCGAGGGAGAGTGCTGAGGCCTGCTTACCGGGGCAGCAGTCAGCAGCCAGCCTCACCCCTCCCTTCCTGTCTGTACCCCCAGCCCTGGGGAAGCCAGGGCAGCACAGTCAGTGGGGCTAGGGGGAGAGGGTGGGGCACAGAGGCCATTCCCGACCCCAGCAGGAGAGCAGGAGAACCTTTACACCGAATGAGAGGCTGAGAGGGTGAAGTTTCCTTAAGCAGCTCGGACTGGACTTCGAGGTGGAGGAATGAGACATTCAGTAGTAGCTGCGAGCACCTGTGAATCCCCTGGGATTAACCTGAGCTGTCGCCCAGAAGGGGCCGTTTCAAGACAGCAGGGTGAGAACAAGGTACCTTGCCAAACAGCTGTTTGATAAAAACAGTCATTCTGTGTCCCAGGCACTGGGCAAGTGCAAGACTTCACCTCACCCTAAAGTAAGCACTGCCTTCATTACCCTGTCCCTGGGGACGAGGAGGCTGGAGCCCAGACAGGCTGGGTAATCACATACCTGGCGTTACGCGGTTGGTCAACTGTGGAACGCAGAGGCAGGTTGGCCTGGCTCGAGTCCACGTTAGAATGACTGTGCTATACCTTTCCGGTTTATCTGTATATTCTCATGTTTATACCGTGAATAGGTAAAAATAAAATCATGTAAAAAAAAAAAAAATGTTAACAGAGAACGACTTGTATGGCCGCCTGAGGGCTGCCGCTCTGGACAGTCTGGATGTGTGGGAGCCCTGCCTTGTCCCTCGTCCCCGTCCTGTGCCCTGTGGCTTTGCCACAGGCATCCCACACTCAGCCCTTGGGACCAGGTGCAGCCCTGGGGACCCTCCCAGCCAGGGGCCACCTCCCTGTCCCTAGGTTCCCTCAGCCATTCCCAGAGCAGGCCTGCGTCCCCTCATTCCCTTCCGCATCCTGACACCCTCCCCTGAATAAATACTAAAGAATTACGGCCCTTCTCAATGTTCCCGGAGAGGCACAAGCCACACACAGCTGAGCTTTGGGAGTTTCAAGGGTCCCCTATTTGCTATGACAGTCCAGGCAGTAGAAGAAGCTTCCACTTCACAAGGAAGGAGCCCTCACACCTGTCTACTCCGTGTGTAGGATAATCTTCTTCCCCACCATCATGGGGTACCTCTTACCAGCCAGCCACATAGGGGACATCTGGGTCTAGGGGGACTTCAGTGCATGGAATCATGGTGAGCCAACCTTGCCTAGACAGGACCACCTTCTGCAGATCTGCTATTCTGCTGGGGAAATGGAGGAAGGAGGCAGGTGGTATCAATGATGGCATGTCAGCTGCCCAAGAGAGGCCTCTACGCGCCCTCCGATGGGGCCAGCTGCGTCTGCACAGCCGGGAGGCCAGGCTGGTGAGTGACAGTGGCTTAGGCTTCTGCTCCCAAGGGCAGCCAGCCCAGAGAAGCTCCCAGATGGGGGTTTCTGCTGGACAGCTGCTGCTGATGCGTCTGGGGAAAGGCAGACACAAACACAGCCCCATCGTTCTCATCTTACATAAGCTCCTCTCTCCTCGACGCATTCCATCTTCTTCCAAAGCCCTTGACCCTGCTCGCCAGTTTACTGGTGCTGGCTCTTCAGGCCGTGTTATTACACGTGACCTGGCCCGTTAGGATCTTGCCAAAAACATGTTAGTCAGAATACAGGCACAACGCCAGCACCTAGGACCTTTTCTAATCTGTCCTAACCTCTGTCTCCGAGACCTCCCTGTTTTCAGACAGTCCCATCCCCAGAGGCACGGGTTGGAAGATCCTGCCCGGAGATTGAGAGAGCAGGGTAGAGAGATGTGGTCAGCAGGCAGGCCTTTGGGCCATCTGACATTAAACTGGACAAACTTTCATGGCCTAGCTTTCTGAGTCTTGCCTCCCACAGTAACCCGGGGGGACTACCTGCTGCATTTGTTAGAAATGCAGGTTCCTGGGTGCAGATGCTAAATAGTGCCCCTCCTCCCAGAGACATCAGGTCGTAAGCCCTGGGACCTGCAAGTGCTACTTTATAAGGAAGAGGGAACTCGGCAGGTGCGGTTAACTTCAGGATTGTGACACAGAGATTATCCTGGATTAGCCGGTGGGCCCTAACTCCAACCACAAGTGTCCTTATAAGGCAGAGGGAGACTGGCTGGATAGAGAGGAGGCAGCGGGGTGACCATGGAGACAGGAGCTGGAGCGATGTGGCCATGAGTTAAGAAATGCTGGTAGCCACCAGAAGCTGGGGAGGACAGGCCTGGCTTCCTGCCTCGAGCCCCCGGAGGGGACGCAGTGCGGCCCACACGCCGTGGCCGCGCAGGGAAGTGACTTCAGACTGCAGGCTCCCAGCTGTGTGAGCACAAATCTGCTGCCTTTAGGCCACTGAGTTTCTGGTGGTCGCTTACAGCCGCCACGGGAAACTGCTACACGGGGCCTCAGCCGCCACATTCGCCACTATTCTAGACAGCTCAGATCACTCCACGGTCTCTGGAATCCACTTTGAGGACCAGGGCCCACATTCACACTGAAATGTGAAAGCCATCTAAGCCAGTGGTCACTAAAGAGGTGGCAGCGCCCAGAGGCTGCGGGAGATGCGGCTCAGTAATGTAAACGGCACGGCCCTGCACGCGTGGGATTTACAAACACGCAAACAGTCTGCAGAGCGTGCTGTCAAGTGTTCACTGGCATGGTGTCCCTGCTCCGGGCGAACTCTCTACGATGATAGAAGTGACTATACCTGAGCTAATACAGTCGTCACGTGCGGCGACTGTGCCACGGAACCTAATTTATAGTCTTATTTAATTTTAAATAGTTTAAATCTAAAGAGCACAATGGCTACTGTGTCCGACAACGTGGGCAGAGCCCACTCCTGGGAGGCGTGCTTTTACATTCACTGCAAGGGAGGTAGCGCCACGAGGGCAGGGGCTTGGGGATGTGTCATAAACTGCTATACTCTCAGTTTCTAGGCGTGCATAGCAGGTGCTTGACCACTACTTGTCAGACGAGTGGCTGGATGAAAGGGAATGTATGCGCCCCTCCCACAGAAGTGGGGGAGGGGAGAGACAGAAGACTGCGTCTTGGCCAAACTCCTGGCAGTACAGGTGCGGGTCCGAGGCTCACAGGTGGGGGGCAGCCTTCACAGGGCCACCCAGAGAGTGACGGGGACCAGAACCTTGAAGTCCTTCCTCCCTCCATTCTTCTCTTCACTTTGCACGCCCACGCCCCCTCTCCAGCGGCACTGCGACCTGTTTCTAGAAGAAGCACGCGCCAGGCTAGACGACACCGTGCGTTGTTGACAATAGTGACCATCGCCCGTCACCCCCCGCTTACCCGCATATAGAATTCTCTGCCCTCATTCCCAGACTTGATCTGGAAAATGTAATAAGCCCCAGGGTAGCGGGTCGTTGCTTGCATTTGGAAGATGTCAGCAGGAACGGAGCGTCCTGAGACCACGTCCATGTCCCGGTACAAGATGGTGAAGGGCTGGTCCCTGCAGCCAGTGTTCTCGGCAGGACACATACAGCGGCTGTGGAGGAGGGAAATGGAGTGAGAACGTGGTAAATCCTTTCCAGATGCTGCCTGTACCGACTTCCTCATTTTAAACACTTTTGAAAAGGAGGCCACCTCACTTTTATCATCCAAATGCTGTAACTGTAGACCCTCTCTGCTCCTGGCTCTCATTTAAAAGCTCTCCAGCAGGTAGGCGAGCTCTCGGCTTCCTGGACAATGGCCTATTCTGCCCAATCAGATATCCTTGTTGCTAGAGTGTAGACCTTAAGTGTCCAGTTTCCAGACCACTGGAACACTCCAGTGTGCCTCACATTTGCATGGAACACGCGGCCGCTGCACAGCCCCTCACTCCCCTCGCTGTGCACACTCACTATAAAACTCTTTCATATTTAATGGTGAACAGTTACGTTACATTGACAGGTCTCAGGTGGTTCTTCACATTCCCTGTCACACTTAGCCTCATCTGTGCAGAACATAATGTAATTCTTTTGTTGAATAAACAAGATCTCAGAATTCACTATGTATAAGACACGACATTAAGACACTTTGTAGTTGCAAAGAAAAGAAAGATCCTGACCTCAGATAGCTCCCCTTCGAATAGAAGAAATAAATCATAGACATGAATGTCTCTAACACAAAGCAGCTAATCGGAAACACTAGTAATGGCATTGTCATAATATAAAATCCTTGATTCCTAGTACCCGGGAATGCCTACTACAGACACCCCTTAACTTTGCCATGGCCATACCCTGTCTCTCAGGTCATCCCTGGGACTGCCCCTGGGGGTCGGAGTGCACAACAGGAGGAGGTGCGTTTGTGGACACATCCTGGTGGCCAGTATGAAAGTCGGCCTTGTCATGTTTCTGCCACTCTCCTCTGACTCCCAGTCTATCTTCAAAACCTACTTCCAAAGTATAGTCCAGATCCAACCACTTCTGACCATGCCCATTGCCACAGCACTGTCTCACTGGCTCACCCGGACCTCTGGGATGGCCTGCTAATGGGTCCCCCCCCTCCAATCCATCACATGGCAGCCAGAATGCCCTTTGTCAAACCTAAATCAGATTACGTCTCAATCCTGCTCAAAGATTGCACAGTCGCCACCCACTGCAACCCAAATAAAAACTAAATGCGCACTTGAACCCCATGGGGTCTGGCCTCTATTGATTTCTCTAACCTCCCCCTAGGTCGCTGTCCACTTCACTGGCCAGGCTGCAGTAACCTGGGCTTCTTCCATTCCCTGAAGACACCACGGTCACTCCTGCCCTGTAGCCTCTGTATATGCTGTTCCCTCTGTCTGTCCATTCTCTGTTATGTTAACATCCGCTCACCTTCCCGTTCCAGCCCAAATGTCATTTCCTCAGAAGGACTTACAAGCTCCCAGTCTAGACCAGGTCCAACCCTAGTCTTTCATTTTGTAAGTTTCTGGTTGTTTTGTTCACAGCACTGATCACCATCTATGCCTGTGTGCCCCTTTGTCACAGTGTGTTCAACATCTCTCTCCTCCACTGTCATGAGAGCAAAACCCACAGCACCCAGCACATGACAGAAACTTGACTAACACTTAAATGAACGTATAAAAGAATTTTTAATGTTTTGTTTTTTAAAGGCTGCATCAAAATTGCCAAGTTGAATGTCGCTGGTGCCAGATGGTCACATTAAAATGTCACATGTCACATAAAAAAGAATTGTTTCCTAGAAGACGCTGGGTGGAGAGGGTGATGGCTCCCAGCTGAAAGGGATCGCAGACAGCTGGGTGAGGTGGCATGGAGCTGAGGTCGGAGGACGGGGCAGATCTGTCCATGTGGCAGGGAAAGCAATGCCTTCCATATGGCAGAAAAGGTGCACCCAGAAGCCGGGAGGCCGGACGTTCTGGGGCGTGGGGAAAGTGAGAGCACGTCCTGTTCAGGCTGGCGGGAGTGCCTGACACCTGGACGAGGAAATGACCTGGAAGAGGTGGCTGCGGTCAGATGGCAATGGGACCTGGAAGTAGGTGCCGCTTAGCATTTTCAGCGCCTGCCAGGGACCTCAGCAGAAATACCAGCTTGGTGTTGTGAGTGGAGCCAGGGCAATTCCCTGGCCACAGACACGGGCCTCCCGGAGAAGCCCATGGAGAACCAGGAACGGAAGCCGACAAGAGGAGCCCAAAGCTCTGCTCTGCCGCAAGGGGCCCTGGAACCAGAAATCAAAGAGCCCGGTCTCGAAGGGCTGCCGCTCAGACAGCTCGCAACAACAAGCAAAGACGTCTCTAAAGGACCTGCCTGTCTCTGCTTTGTCAGTTTCTGATCAGGAAGCACACTGGTAAGCCATGGAGCCCTCGTAGAGGCTGCATTCCTGGGGGACCCCATGGGCATGTTCAGTTCACCCCAGTGCTAGGGCGGGGCGTTGCTCAAAGTAGTAAATGTGTCACTAGTAGAGAGGCGGGCAGAAGAGGCATATGCGTGTGCGTGCGTGTGTGCATGTGTGCGTGCGTGTGTGCATGTGTGCGTGTATGTGTGCATGTGTGTGTGTGTGTAGACTGAGGAGGAACTGTGATGGTTACATGGGACTAAAAGAAAGAAAAGCAACTCCTGGCTGGCCACGCACAGAACACTGGCCTAGAGCTTTTCTTTGTAGAGATTGCCTTCACTTGAATTCTATCCTCAATTCAAATATTTGCCATCTGGTGATTTAGCACAACATTGAACATTGTGACGTCAGAAGTTTGATTAAAGCAAGCTGAGTATCTCCTGGTTCTGAGAACTTTCTAATGACATTCCTGCTCCTCGCTACCCACAGCACAGCCCAGGGAGACTGGCCGCAGCTGTCTCACCTGGGGGCCTGTCAGGAAGCCAGGTTCTCACGCCGCCCTGAGCCCACTGCACTCTAACAAGACCAGCAGATGGTTCCTGTGCACAAGACAGCTGAGAAGCCCAGCTCCAAAAAGACCCTGTGTACTTAGAACCAAGGTGGCAAAGGAAAAAGACAGTTCATAAACTCTGCCTCTGCTCTTGTAGCTCTAGACCAGGGGTCCCCAAACTACGGCCTGCAGGCCACATACAGCCCCCTGAGGCCATTTATCCGGCCCCCACCGCACTTCCGGAAGGGGCACCTCTTTCATTGGTGGTCAGTGAGAGGAGCACACTGACCATCTCATTAGCCAAAAGCAGGCCCATCGTTCCCATTGAAATACTGGTCAGTTTATTTAAATTTACTTGTTCTTTATTTTAAATATTGTATTTGTTCCCGTTTTGTTTTTTACTTTAAAATAAGATATGTGCAGTGTGCATAGGGATTTGTTCATAGTTTTTTTTTATAGTCCGGCCCTCCAACAGTCTGAGGGACAGTGAACTGGCCCCTGTGTAAAAAGTTTGGGGACCCCTGCTCTAGACAATCTCCATATAGCTCTGGCATGAGTGGGAAGTGATTGAGAACTGTGTGTGTGTGTGTTTGCATGTAAGAAAGAGAGAGAGAGCAGGCCAGGTCTCCCGGGTGTGTTCTGTACACACCACCCTGCAGCCTCCTGAACCAGACCCCTCAGCTGCGGTCCCATTGTCCAAGCGGAAGCCATGACTTACTTATCACTGATCTGAAGGTAAGGCTCCTCACAGCGGATGGGGTCAATGCACTTGAACCCCCCTTGCAAATTGTAGCAAGTCTGCTGCAGGGTGCACGTGTGGTTTCTGTGCTCACACTCGTTGATGTCTGAAAAGCAGGGGAGACCAGAGGCTGAAGCAGGGCAGTGCTTCCAAGGCGCTGGGCCTGCGCCCGACGCGGGGGGTGGGGCGGGGCTGCCGTGTCCTCCTGTTGAGCGGCACTTCCCACTACGGCAGCCACTGGCCTCGTGTGGTTACCGAGCACCTAAAATGTGGCCAGTCCAAACTGAGATGCGCGGTCAGTGGAAAATGGACACTAGGTTTCAACAACTTAGTACAGAAGAACGTAAAATATCCATTAATAATTTTTACACGGAGTGCAGTTGGCAGTATATTTTGGATATATTACATTAAATAAAATATAGTCTTAAAATTATTTTTACCTGTTTCTTTTTACTCTTTTACTGTGACTAGTAGAAAAATTTAAGTTACACGTACGGCTCACATTTGTAGCTCATATTATATTAAACTGCTTGGCACTGCCCTGGAGAATTCTTGCTTGGTGTTGGGGTACAGCAGGCCCAAGGACACTGAAAGTGGGCCAGTTGCTCAGCTACCAGCCTTTCCCGCTGGCCCCAGTGGGTGGAGCATGGGGCTGAAAACTGGGCCGAGCAGCTGACCTGAACGAGACCCAGCCCTTACACAGCCCGGGGTCCAGACCCTCTCAGGGACCTAACAGTCAGATGTGCGAGGTCTCCCTGGCGTCCGTTCTCTAGGACGTTGGTAGAGAAAGAATGACCGGTGCCCTCCAAGGGCCACGAGAAAACCCGGGCCTGGCTGGTCAGGCCACACAAAGTCCTGGTTAGGTGAGAAGTAGTCCTCAGAGACCTACCTGCCTAGGGAGGCAGGACCAGCCCTTAGAGGACGTCACTCTATCTGCAGGGGTCATTTACAGAAGTGAGAGTGGTCACGTCCTTTCTGGGACCAAAGGATGAATCACAGGTCAGGAAAGCACCAGCCCGGGCATCCTGCCCAGAACCTGCCATCCTGGGAGCCACCAGCACCCACTCATGCCTTCACCCCTGTCGCCTTCGCACAGCTGCACAGGATTCTCGGGTGAGGACCTCCGGGGCTGGCCCCACCTCCCATCTCCCTGAAGCAGGCCCCGCAGGACAGCCTTACCCTGGCAGCTTCGGTTGTCGTCCAATAGGATGTAGCCAGGGGGGCAGGAGCAGAAGTAGGTGCCAGGCTGGTTCACACACTCATGCTGACAGAGAAACTCGGAGAAGCTGCACTCGTCCATATCTGTGGGTGACAAGATACACCTGCTGTTTATAATCACAGACTACCTGGGGACTACCAGGGGCTCCATGGTCATCGGCTCCAGCTTCTACACCCTCCAGACACATACAACTGCTTCACTGCTAAGAAGTTGCCAACTCACTTCTTGAATCTTTCCGATGATGGGGAGCTCACTACCCACCGAGGAAGGTCATTGATATTCTTTGACAACTCTAATTGTTAGAAAATTATTTCCTACAGGGAGATGAAATCTATCTCCATCGAACTTCCCACACCCTCTGCCTCTGCTATATTATCTGTCATTGCTGGCTCATTTTTCCCAGTAGATGAATCTACCCTCCACCTCGGGAGGTGAGATTTGTTTGCCTGCTGGACTTTTCTGGGTACACAGCTCTTACCCGGGACCAAAAAGTCATTCACTGGCCCGGGTCCTCTCAAAGGGCAACTTTACTAATCGTCTCAAGTTGAAAAGCAATATTATTCCTAAAATCACAACTAAAAGGAACATATTGAGAAGACTGGGGGGTTGTCCATTATATTAAAACTTCATTATGTCCAAAAATCTCCTTGAAAGGGAAAACTCTAGAGTGGCATAGGTTGTGCGGGGCATACTGTCTCTCAGTGTCCTGCTGTCTCAGGAGGTCCTGGGGACATGGGAACCCGGAGCTGGGCCACGCTCCAGCTGCCGAGGTGGGGATGTGGAGTGGGGGTAGGGGGCTCTGAACTGGATGGAGGCCGTGGCAGCTGATGCAGGAGCAGGCACTGCAGAAAAGCCAACTTAGTTTATCACACACAGAGTTTGGCAACCAAGCCCCCATTTGAGCCTCATTCAAAAAACATGCCAAAGAAAACATGTTTTTATTTCATTTGTTGTTTCCCGAAAACTTGCTTCAACTAGTTTCCCCATGTGACATGTCCTCGGATTGCTCTCTAACTCCCAGACCACCGATGGCTGGAATCCCCCAGCGTGGGTGGCAGCAAATGAGGAGACTCCTCCAACAGAGGGTAATTCCAGATGTTCCATGACTGATGCTCTCATGTCCAGGAGGGAAAAACTCCTTCCGGTCTCTCCCGGCAGCTTCAGGTGAGGGGTTACGGGCCAAGGGGACTGGGACGCTGACTTGAAAGTTAGCGCATGCCCAGTGAGGCCTGCTCCTGCCGTGCCCCCGCCCACTCTCCCGGGAGCCTTGCAGAATCCATGTCTCTGGCCCCAGACATCATAACAGAGAGTGTCCTGACTATGTGGACTACTAGATTACAAACATGGCTCACGTTTGCAGCTCACATTGCATTTCTATTGCTTGGCACTGCTGCGGAGAATTCTTGCTTGGTGCTGGGGGGAGGCGAGTCTAAGGAGGCTGGCGATGGCTCAGTTCACAGACCCCCTTTCAGACCTTCAGTCGAGGCAACAGTAAAACCTGGCTGCCTCTGAGACTTGTCAGGTCCCAAGGGCTGAGTTAGATTTCCCTGCCTCGTCTGATTTCATCCTCACCTCAGCCCTACGAAGGAGGTGTGATTAGTGGCCACATTTTACAGAGAAAAGGTTGAGGCTTACAGAGGTTCTATACTTACTATACTCACAGATAATGAAGAACCCGTAGAGCTGGGATTTAAACCCAGCTAGCCTCCAGATCCTACACCTGTTGACACAGTTCCGTAATGTCTCCCTGAGTCGTTCACACTTAGGACTTAATATGGGTGAACTTAGGGCTCCTGAGGTTGGGGGGGCCCTGAGCAGGGGGAACTCTTGTGAGAAGGAGAAGGTAGCGCCCATCCCCATCTCCCACTGGCAGGAAGGGCTCCAACAGACACACTCAGTTCATCTTAGGGTCTGCCACCCCCAGATCGGAAAGCTAAGATACAAGCCCAGTTTCTGGCAGGGAGCACACATGAGGCTATTTTCATTCACCCACGTGGTTTCTGGGATCAGCTCGGCATCACAAACCCCTGAATGACAAGGGCACACTGCTAGGAGGGGTCTGGTGCTGCACGGAGGGACCACAGTAGCTGAGATAACAGTGAGGGCAACATTTCCTGGGGCAAATGATCAGCAGGGAAAGGGGGTAAGAAGGAAGGGACAGGAAACAAACTCTCTCTGTGTCACGCTGCTATCTGAGGCCAGCCCTAAAGCCCTCAGTGTCCAGGGGTCAAGGTCATTCTAAGTCTGAGGAAAGTCGTGGTGAACATGGAGAAGTTAGCCATTTTAGGTAAAGTGAGTCAACTGAAAATCCTTGCCACACCACCAAGGACGTAAACTGCTTGAAAAGCCAAAGGTCTCATCCACTCAGCTGTAATGACCCTTAGATACACCAGCTTACTTAATCTCTGTGATCACCCTATGACAGCGTCTGTTGCTTTTTAATGCATGAGAAGAGGGGCTTCGGAAGCGGGCTGGCCAGGGACAGCACTGCACAGTGGAGGCAGGACGTGCCCTCCGCTCCGCCTGGCTACAGAGTCGCGCTGCCCGCCACCTCTGCGGATGGGCAGGAACTTCGGGAGAAACAAGCGATCCCACCTCCTAGTGCTAAACTCTCTGCCAATTAGTTCCTTGGCCCAGATTCCCCAAGGAGTGCCATGCGGGGAACTGAAATCCAGGAAGAAAGTAGCTTTTCAGGCCTGAGGGTATTTTATTACTGCTCTGGGACTGACATTCAATCGGTGTAAGGCTCTCTGCCTACTCGCCACCCTGGCTCTCCCGGCCCTCGGGGGAGGTGTTCCTCTGTTTCAGAGAACTCAGCCCTAGAACAACACTCCAGTCCTAAGAGGAGCGACCACACAGTCTCGTTCATGACCTGGGTCAGTTCCCGTTAGAATGAAACCCGGGGTTAGGAAACTTTCCATTCTAGAATAGAATGACAAATTCCAATAGACAAAAAGATTTTCACACTCTAGGGCAGTGGTAGTCAACCTGGTCCCTACCGCCCACTAGTGGGCATTCCAGCTTTCATGGTGGGTGATAGCGGAGCAACCAAAGTATAAATAAAAAGATAGATTTAACTATAGTAAGTTGTTTTATAAAGATTTATTCTGACAAACTTGGTGAAAATCCGACATAAAGTACTTGGTAAGTAATTATTATTATATGCTTTAACTTGCTGTAACTCTGCTTTATAAATTTTATAAAGTAAAGCTACTTCCCTACTTTATAAATCAGCATTACTGTGGAACTGGTGGGCGGTTAGAAGATTTTACTACTAACAGGGATACAAAAGTGGGCGGTAGGTATGAAAAGGCTGACCACCCCTGCTCTAGGGCATGGCCCACTTATTTTTTAAAATACAGCGAAGCAGCATCAATTCGGACTGTGCTTGTTTACAACTGCTGGTGATGCCAAAAGTGGACGGGTTAAAGCTTAATTCAACATTTACCCTCTCCCCCCCCCCCCAAAAAAAAAGGAGAGAAAAGAAGGAAGAACAAAAGAAAGAGCTGCACGTGGTTCTGTGTAGGGTGCTAACAAATGTGAGTAAGGTGCTGTCCCTATTTTCAAGGAGTTTATAAGAGCGTACAAGTTTCTCATGACAAGGGTTAATAAGAAAATTGTAACAGAATCCACACTGAGCACGGGCAGAGAATCAGCTTCCCGGGCTTGGAAGGGATTTATAAACGGTCAGCTAAGCCATCACATCCATGTCCTCACAACAAATTAAGAATTCATTCATTCACTCGTCAATCACCCACTCGTTGCTTTGAAAACTACTTACTGCACGCTCACTCTGTGCCAGGCCTGGCGCTGGGCACTGAGTATTTGTAGAGTTTTTAGAGCCTCACAAGGCGTTTGCGCTTCCATACATGATCTCATTCACTCCACACACACCCCTCCCGGCCTCCCCTATGGGCTGTGCTAGTACTCCTGGGTCGCTGCCCTCTGTCAGCACTAGCTGTGTATCCCCAGGACTTGAGTCAGTGCTGGGTGAGGATGGACAACTCAACCAACATCAAAACCGGGTGACTCCTTTCCCTCTTCATGCCCGTCGCAGACTCGAAAAGGTAGCTCCATGGTTTTCTGCATTTGGGCTCAAATGAAAAGGCAGGCGGGACTCTGCTGCACCTTTCAAGAAGTGCCTCGTCTCTGTTTTGTGTGGCTGTGACCCCACTGCACTGGGGAATGTCCCAAACTGGAGACACTTCTGGGAAATGAGAGGAAACACCTGTGAAGGAAGCCCTTGCTCTCCACACCCACCCCTGCGCCCCTAGACCGGGTGGAAGTCTCCAATGCTACAGCCCATTACCACTGCAACGAACTCCGTCATCCTCAAGTTCATATCCTGGGTCGCAGCGGCAGATGAAAGAGCCATAGGTGTTGACGCAGGTTTGCACACAGGGGTTCTCAGTTGCACACTCATTCACATCTGTGGAAAGCCAAAGAGCATCATTGACCATTCCCACAACAAAACTTCCACACTAGGCAGATAAAAATGCACCAGCACAGACATGGACAATAGTGTGGTGATTGCCAGTGGGGGGGGGGGGGGGCAGAGGGTATGGGTGTATAAATGGTGATGGACAAAGACTTGACTTGGGAGTGGTGAATACACAATACAGTATACAGAGATGTATTAGAGAATTGGTTGGACACCTGAAACCTGTATAACTATGTTAATCAGTGTCACTCCAATAAAATTCAATTGTTAAAAATGTACCAGTAACACCCTGGCTGGTTAGCTCTCAGTTAGAGTGTTGTTCTGAAACACCAAGGTTGTGGGTTTGATCCCCAGTCAGGGCACATATGGGAATTGACCAATGGATGCACAGCTAAGTGGAACAACAAGTGAATGCTTCTCTCTCTTTCTCTCTCTCTCCTTTCCTCTCTCTGTCTCTCTAAAATCAATCAATTTTTTTTAAATGCACCAGCTACAAAATCTACTATGACTGGGAGACCAGACCCACAGGTACCAAGGATCTCCATCTAGGACCTATCAGATTGAGAAGTCAGTCCCTGAAAGTGTTCACTCAAGAATCAGGGGCTCCATCCATACGTCCGCCCGGATTCACGGCATGGGAAGGATGAAAACAACATGGATGCACATCGTGTGCACGCATGCACATGCACATGTATCCACCTCCTAGGAAGTCCGCGCTCCCAGGCCCCCCACAGGAATCTCTAGGCAATAGCTGCTCTTTCCTATCACCTACTACATTCTGTTGCCAATTAACTCTCCCCTCACCCCCCCACTGACTTGGATGTTTTACATAAAAAAAATAATAATTGTGATAATTCTAATGATAATTCTATTTATTATTGCTATGGATTGAATTGTGTCACCCCCTCCCAAAAAAAATTCACGTTGAAGCCTTAATTTCCAATGTGATAGTATTTGGAGATGGGGCCCTCCTGATGGGATTAGTGCCCTTATAAAGAGAGCTTGCTCTTGTTCTTTCTGCCATGTGAGGATTCAGAGGGAAGTTGGCCACTGACAAGCCAGGAAGAGAGTCCTTTTAAGCCCCTGGCCATGTTGGCACCCTGATCTTGGACTTCCAGCCTCTAGAACTGTAAGAAAATAAACTCCTGTTATCTAAGCCCCCCCCCCCCAATCTATGATATTTTGTCATGGCAGCCTGGGCTGACTAAGACAATTATGAATAAATAGCATCACTGATAATAATACGTAGGATCTCACATTCACTGAATCCTTACAATGACCTTGCTTTTGGACCACCACCCTATGTTACAACTTTAGTAGATTAAGGAGAGAACCAAAAAGAGGCATAAAGAATTTGTTAGAAACAATGGAATGGTCATTATCTTGAGTGTGGTGATAGTTTCTGGGAGTATACATATGTCAAAGTTCATAAAAATCATGTGTCTTTAAGAGGGAAGTTCATTGAATATCAATTAAACATCAACAAGATGCTCGCATTTGTTTTAAGGTTAAGAGATATACCCAAATCTCCAAGCTAACAGGGCACAGTTGGAATGGGAACATGAGTCAAGGATCTCTCCATAAAACCCAAGACTCATTTTGCGCAGCTCATTGTGATGGGGGAGGGGGAAGGAAAGGGGGGAGGGGAAGAGGGGGGAGGGAGGGCACCTCCTTATACACTAGCACTGGCTGACCAGCTTTAAGCACACTCCATCCCATGCTCCTCATGTCAGTGATCAAAGTTCCAGCTGAGAGAACTTCTATCCTCCGCAAAAGTCCCGGTAAATCTCTTAAGACTCTGAATAGAGATTTGAGTGTTTTCAGAGTTAAAAGCCTTCACAGTGAGCTGCTTGAGACGCTTTTCTCAAAGAGGAGGGCTGATGCCATGCCCACATACTTGCTGCTTCCTGGCACCCGGGGAGCATTTTGGAGAAAGAAAACTAATAGCCACACAGGGAGGGTGTAGCGAGATACCAGTCTCCCCGGGTGCCCATGGGAGTTTGGGGGCTCTCTGCCCGGGAGGCTAGGAAAATGTCGTGGCGCCAGGCTGTGGAGCACAGGGTCAGGCAAGACGGCACTGGTGAGTATTAGGGCTGGCGTCCGCGGCTTCCGGCCAGACGCTGGCCACATGGCGATGAATGAGCCTGAGTCCCACACTCTCAGCTCTCAGATGATTCTGCAGAGCAGTGAGACCCAAAGAATTCTGCCCCAGGGAGTCCTGGCTGCCCTTTCCTGCCATCCCTGAGATCCACAGATGCCCAAAGCCTTTCTGGGTCCTGTGGGGGCACACTGCACCCCGCTCACACCTGCTGGACAGGAAGGCGGGGCCCTGGTTCTGCTCTCAACTCTGCCACCACCTGGCTGTATGACTGGCCAAACTGCTTACCCTTTTTGCTCCCTGATCTGCAAAAGCAGAGCCACAAACGCCTGCCCTGCCCACCCCTACGGCTATTGTGAGAATTCGGTGGAATGAACAGATGAGACAATGCTTGGAAGAGTGCCAAGCCCACTTCCTCGCACAAGGTGTCAGAATCACAAAAACCCCATGGAGTTCGGAACATCCTGTGTCGCTGATGCAACATCCCAGTGGCCAAGTGCCCATGTCCAGGCCTGGGTGCTGTGCCCACTGCTGGACTTGGCATCACTGGTATTATCTGCTCGTCACGGGCCTGCCCTGCAAGGCCTCGTGTGTACATGGCGTTTTGGCTCTGCCGTGCCCGGCTGCCCCTGGGAGGTGTCGGGTGCACCGAGCCAGCCTCCGGGGGAAAGCCTGGGCTGGCATGTTCAACCCCTGCCTTGGCATGGAGAAGCCGGCATCTGCCCTGAGCTGCTTATCACAGCGGCCAGGGAGCCAGGCGCCTGCTCCCACTCCAGTGACAAGGGAGGGCCCTGCTCCGTCAGCCCCCAACCTCCGGCCAGGTCCCCACTCTCAGTAGAAAAGGACCTCTCCTGGCGAGAGGAGCAGTCGACACTTCTTGGAACAATCAGCAGGACCAGCTTTGGAGGAGAGACTTCCAAAGAATTGAGGATCAAACTCTTTAAGGCCGATGCCTTCCTGTTTACCCAGTGATTTAGATGCGATTAAACTAATGGAGACATAATATCCTCCAACTAGCTGGCCAGGAGCCGGCCAGCCAGACCTCAGATGGTGTGACAAGGAAATGGGCCCTGCAAAAGCTGGTGGCAGACTCCAGACAAAGACCTCATTCTGAGTCCTCGGCACTGTCTCCACCCAGGACAGAGCAGCTGCCAGGGGCTGGAGGCCCGGGCCGGGGGCTGGGGCAGGGAGCGGCGGCCAGGCGGGACTTGCCCTGATTCCTTGAGTCTGAAGTCCCCCATTCATTCCCTGAGCAGAGAACCCTGCAGATGGAAACCACAACAGGCATGTAGCTTGTTTTCTTATCAGTGTTTGAAGTGATTGTGTGAAAACCAGAAAAGGCCTTTGCTCCATTCTGTTTTTGTAGGGAATGCTGAGTAGTTGGGGAAGTTACGGCCGCCACCAGACCCTTTGCTAAGTAACGGGCCCTGCTGGCACAGGCTGAAGGGAAAACTGGAGCGACAGACATCAAAATTACCCACAGAAGCCCTGCATAGAGCGTGTGTGCTTATGTTGCAATTCATCAGGGGTCCGGAGTCTTTTTCTGACCGCCCCACTTTGGCCCCAGGAATTGAATTTAGGCTACAGGAGACCCAGGAAAATCTCTGATTAGCCAAGAAAACCGGCAAGCCCTTCCGGAGAGTAGACGGGAAGGATCCAAAGTCCCCGCTGGCGGGGGACCGTGGTCCGACTCTGGGCAGCACTCAGAGCACTCTCTGACATGTTGCATGTACCCTCAGCCCAGGGCTCAGGTTTCCGTAAGCAGAGGGGTGAGCGGGCAGTGACAAGGAGCAGGCAGGCGCTTGGGCAACAGCGTCTCCCACCAACGTCACCTGTCAGAGCCCGAAGAAGACGGCGTCTAGTGTTTCAGAGCGTGTCCATGTTATCGCCCGCATCACATACCTTGGCAAGACCTCCCATCCTCGTTGAGGGTAAAACCAGGGTTGCACGTACAGGAATAGGAGCCAGGAACATTCGCACACAGCTGCTGGCAATAGCCGTAGCGGCATTCATCAATGTCTGGGAACGGAAACCCATGCAAGGTAAGACATTTCTTCTCAGTCCCCGACGCCCCCCCCCCCCCGTCCCGCCCCCCTCCGCCATCGTGTCATTACTGCCCATCCCCTCTGGAGAGAGATCACAAAGGGAAGCCAAGGGGAGCTGAGTGTGAGAGATGGTGAAACCCTCAGGATCTCAAGACTCGATCTCCTATAATCCTCCTCGACCCTCCTCAATCCTATGAACCCTAGAAACTATCCTGAAAGTTGTGGAAGAAATTTCGGCTTAGAGCGGCCTCTCAGAGCTTATTCACATTAAGAACCAAATCGGAGACCCTTGGGAAGGGACAGGTTAGCTCAGAGTAGAAGAGGAATCTACAGGCTCCTCACTAGCTCCATCGACCACAGGAGTGTCCGGCTGTCGGGAACAAGAGCAAATGTAGGTAAGGACAAGCTGGCAGCACCGCCGTCTGGAGACTCCTGGACCCAGTGACACAAGGACACTGGAGCTCACCTGGGGTCTCCTCCTTGCACCAGAGCAGACAGATTCTGGAGAGACACCCCTCCTCCGAGCCAAGACTGCCTTCCCTGAGCAAGCAGCTTGTGAATGAATGGGTCCTTCCAGCGGAGCAGGCAGCATGGCCTCCCTGCTGACGTGTACCCGGCCATGGGGAGCCTGCTGTCCCCGGGAAAGCACTCCCAGCCCCCCAAGCTGTAGGCTGATGGGCTGGAGAGTTCACTCCTATGGGATAGGATGTCTTGAACAAAGCCGACAGGTGGAGACAGAGTCCTTACCGACACAAGCACCGGCTGTGACCAACATCTGACTGTAGCTATAACTGGTTCTCACCTCTTCCTCATTTACCCTAAACTAACCACATTCCCTCCCTGGTACCCTGGTTCCTTTGGAACAGGGTCCACCCAAGGGCTCTGGAGGCCAGCTCAGAGCCTCAATCTCTGTGCCTGGCTCCTACTACCTGCTGCCAGAAAGGACCTCCCCCTCCCACCTGTTCAACCTTCCTCAGAGACTGTGCCCTGCCCGCCCTGTGATTCTGCTGTATCTCTGAGACCCAGATACTTCTAACCGGGCCCACCCCACTGAGTGCTTTGCAGCTCTTGCTTAAAAAGTACATCAACTTGTGCAGTTGCCAGTCCCCCTCTTGCTGGGGTGCAGCTGGATATATCGCCCAGGACAGGGCGGCAGCAGGGGAAGCGAGGACACCTGAGGGCAGGGGTCCCCAAACTACGGCCCGCGGGCTGCATGCGGCCCCCTGAGGCCATTTATCCGGCCCCCGCTGCACTTCCGGAAGGGGCACCTCTTTCATTGGTGGTCAATGAAAGGAGCACATTGACCATCTCATTAACCAAAAGCAGGCCCATAGTTCCCATTGAAATACTGGTCAGTTTCTTGATTTAAATTTACTTGTTTTTTATTTTAAATATTGTATTTGTTCCCATTTTGTTTTTTTACTTTAAAATAAGATATGTGCAGTGTGCATAGGGATTTGTTCATAGTTTTTTTTATAGTCCGGCCCTCCAACGGTCTGAGGGACAGTGAACTGGCCCCCTGTGTAAAAAGTTTGGGGACCCCTGCCTTAGGGCTACCTTGGAGGAAAGGCAGCCCCAGCCCCTTATTTTTCTCCAAAAGCAATGCCGCCAAAGGTACACAGAAGCGGTGGTGAACGGCTACAGACTTTGTGTTTTAACAGATAAGGAAGAGCCTGGCCAGGGGACGGCATGAATTCAGCCCCAGCTAATACAGGTCTTCACTCCGGACGTGAGGTCTGAGCAGCCCACGGCACCAGGTTAGACCTGCAGGCGTGTCCCTCCCAGAACCACCCTCCCAGGTAGAGGACTGTTCTAGCGGCTGGCCACCCTCAGGTCCGGAGGGGTTTCCTCGGCATAATCAATCCAGCCTGCGTGTCCCTGTCACCTGATCCTCTCTTGCGCCCCCTTTGTGGTGGAAGAAAAAAATGGACTGAGAAACAGGAGACAGATTTTTAGTCCCAATTCACTTTGTCCAAAATGTCCCTCCTGTTTGAGTCTCAGTTTCCAACTCTATAAAAGTTGAATGACATAATATCTAACATCCCTTCCAGCTCTGAAATTCTACATATTAAGTTCCCATACAAATAAGCTACTCACAATGATCCGCTTATGTTCAAAGCAGTGGCATCAAATTTTCCGTAATAGCTGAGGCTGGCTAAATGCACAGCGACCATCATATTCACAAATGCCCGTGTACAGCCAGCTCTTTGGTGCGGGCTGGGAAGGGAGGCCCACGCCAAGTCTAGGTTGGCTTATCAGGCCCCGAGAAGGCTGCGGACACGGCCCTAGAGCCGACCTCAACTCAGTCTCGGTCGAAGGAGACTGGGATAAAAGAACCTTCTCTTTTGGTTTCCATGATGCTGTTTGGATTTGTTTCTCAGCAGCTCCAGGACTGACTTTCAGACAACAGAACAGTGTCTTAGAGGATTTAAACTGGCAGGGCCTTCCCCAAGAAAACAGCATAGAAATCACACCCTCGAAATAGAAATGGAACTGACAGCTATAGATTGCTATGAATTCAACTCGCTTGGCTAGACCAAAATCTAGGGGGAAAGAAAGGAAAATAATCCTCCAGTAAAAATAAACAGAGACATCATAGAGCAGATGCCAACTGCAAGAAACAAAATTCTCCATTGGTGATGGCTGACTCCTGAACAGTAAAGTAAAGCCGCGAGGGGGCTGGGCATGCTGGTGGCTACGGCGGGGCGCTGGGCGGAGAGGGTGATCCCTCACAACCTACTGATCCGCGTCTGGGACTTGGAACTCTGCTGTGACTAAGCAAAGTATTCCCTTCTCTTAGTATGATTTCTAACTAGGACAGAATAACTCTCACCTTTATCATTTCCTGCCTTGGATATAAACTTTCTGAGGGAAGGTGTAGGTAAAATCAAACAGGAGCTTTAAAAAGACATTCAAAAATTCTTATGCCTGACCAGGTGGTGGTGCAGTGGATAGAGAGTCAGCCTGGGACACAGAGAACCCAGGTTCGAAATCCCAAGGTCGACAGCTTGAGCATAGGCTCACCAGCTTGAGCGCGGGGTCGCTGGCTTGAGCGTGGAATCATAGACATGACCCCATGGTCGCTGGCTTGAGCCCAGAGGTCACTGGCTTGAAGCCCAACGTCACTGGCTTGAGCAAGGGGTCACTGGCTCAGCTAGAGCCTCCCCCCTCTAGTCAAGGCACATATGAGAAAGCAATCAATGAACAACTAAGGTGCTGCAACAAAGAACTGATGCTTCTCATCTCTCCCTTCCTTTCTGTCTGTCCCTATCTGTCCCTCTCTTTGTCTCTCTTGCAGAAAAAAAAAAAATCTTATGATGATATGACAGTGATGGTGACAACTGGTTTTTAAAAGGTGGTGGTGATACACGTAAGCTCAATAGCCTTGTACCTCCCCCCAAGCCCCTGCAAAGCAAAGACCCCTGCCCTTAGGCCACCCAGCTATGCCCACATTTCACAATACCCCTGGCAACCATTAGCTTCCAAGAGTCCCGCGAGCCCTGGAGAACTCTTACCTAAGCACTGGCCTTCCAGCAGCCAATAGCCGTCAGTGCAGGAGCACGTATACCCTCCTTCGGTGTTGATGCAAATCTGCGTAGGGTTGCATTGGTGGGAGTCTGTGGCACACTCATCCACATCTGTAACACAGACACAGTCCAAAGAATGTCACCTACGTCCGCTTAGAGCGCTGGAGCCAGCAAAGGTGCCAGCTGCTGGCTTGTCTGGCTGGGAGGCAGTTGACCATGTCTTTGGGTTATATCCAAGAAGAGAGAGGCACTTCCCTGCTCTATCTGGGTGCCCCAAGGAGATCCAGGTCTTTTGGGGGGAGGGCAGAGCTAGTAGTCTGCCCTGCAGAAATCCACAAAGTGAATTGGCCAAGAGGAGAACATATCCATCAGCTTTTTCTGCCATTCTAGCCCATCATTCTCTGAAAGCAGGCTACCTTGATAATAACTGTTACTTAATTTAAAAATGCATTTTGGTTAGTCTTACCCATTCACGTGTTAAATAGGGGTCTTTTGTGTACCTACTGTGTGCATAGAGCTATGATACCTCTGAGAACACAACAGAAGAAAAGGAAATGTCTCCTGACAAAGGAAGCTTGCCAGCTAAGTCACCGATTGGATCCATCCATGACAGCCTCTCAGTCCGAGGTTCCTGCCCCTTTGCGAAGCTTCCCGGAGCCCTCACTGTTCCCTCCGCCCCTGTGGCTGATCTCTGTGCCCTCTGCTCACACTTGGATTTCTACTCTGCTACATGCCCATGGCCATCTGTCTGGCGGTGTGTAGGTGCTTGTGTCCAAGTCAGTCCCATCTTAATTGAAAGCTTCAAAGCATAAAGACCACGCTGTAGTCATAACCGTATTTCTCAAGACATCTGGTGTACACATTCAGCACTCAAAACTGTTTGTTTCAGCTAAAACGAATCCTTCTTCCCTGTCTCCCCAAACTGCTTGTTCAGGAGAGCCTTCAGAACCCTCTAACCAGAACTCCTGACGTCTCACTCTCATTTTGACCTAAAGGCCTGGACATGCCTGGCCTGGCTCCAACCTCTTTCCTTCGCCCGTCCTGCCCACACCTCTCTGCACCTCTGTCCCCCGTGTCACTGCAGTCAGGGTTTGTTCACTGGCCCTCCCTCCCTGCCTTCCCCGAATGGACCATCGCACAGTTGGAAACAACATTCAAAGCTGCAATTCACCGAGCCTGTGTAGTGTGCCCAACACCTCACATATGTTACTGTAGTTATTCACAATCGCCCTCTGCGCTGGGCTCAGCACCCCCCCCCCCCCATTACAGATGGGGAAACTGCACTGAAGGAGCAAAGAAGCAGCCAGCCGAGAGCTCAGCCCAGGCCTCCCTGCCTGCCTGCCTCCAAACTCACCCTGTGCAGGAAGGACAGCGGCCCTAACGCCCGGGACCAAGCCAGTTCAGGAGGGAGCCGGTAGACTGGACAGAGGAGAGAAGACTGTGTTTGTTCTGCCTTTTCCTGCCCCTCCTGGAAAACTGTCTTCTGACATCGCATATTGCAGACTGTGGTGGGGAGGGCAAGTGTAAGCTCCCTGAGGCCAAGGGTCTTTTGTGACCCGGGCCTTTGCAGCTGCGAGCTCAGGAAGCAGGCATAACTGATTCAATGAAACATTCAGCCAGGCAAACAACGGTGTCTCGGGTTCCAGTGACACCAGCACAATCCACCACCCACCTGCAACAAGTCAAACACCACAGCCGCATGCGTGCACTGCGGGGAGCCTGGCTTCAGCCCTCTCTACGTGGACGGACTCTAAGAACCTGGTTCCAAGGTGGCGGCGGCCTCCACTCCACCCGACACGCTGACCACGCACAGGCTCGGGGGCAAGGGCCCAGCCCTGTTCTCAGCTGCAGGAGCTCCTGCCTCTGCCATCAGCCTGCCTCCCACCCCTGGCTCTGCCCACCCAGCACAGCCTCCCGGGGGAGCTGTGAACAAGGCTTGGGCAGCAGCCACGCCTGCGCAAAGTCTAGGATAATAAATAGTGCCACTATCGGCTAGAGCACATTTACATTTTTTCCGGAGGGGAGTGATGGATGGCAATTGTACCCTGGGAACAACACTGCCTTAGGAATGTGGGCTCCTTTTCCTGCCTTGAGGGGAACCAAGGGTGAGGGAGACCCACGGGGAGAGCACCCTCAGAGAGCCTTGGTGACAGCAAGTTCCCAGGGCCCTGTCTGTGCAACGCACATGCACACAGCACGCCCCCAGGGCCCCAAAGAGAAGCCCAAACACTTGCAAGTGGACCAGACTGAGCTCAGAAGTGCCGGCGGGGCCCAAGTGTGCACATGCGTGCGTACACACGTGCACACACAAAGGCACATGCAAAACAGTCAAACCTGGACACAAAATCTTGAAAGTTCAATCTTTGGAGAAAAAAAAGGACTCCACTACTTTTACTGAGTTAATGAACGAACTTGGTTATCCTGCATTTCTGCTGATGTACATTTAAAAAACTAAATTTATAACTTTTACCATCTGATTGAATGGATTGTTAATATAAATGTATTTTGAGAACTTACGTCCCTGGAGTTTCCTTTTTTGGGGGGTCGTCCCATCTTTGTATCCTCAAAGCACACCTAGTATAATGCAGTGTCCACAGGCCACGTTCAGTAACTATTTGGTGAGTGAATGAATGAACATGCGAACAGCAAACATTAATGCCTTTACTTCCAGACAAGTTATTCCCAGCCAGCTTGCTACCAAGACCATTCTGGTGCCTGGACTCTAACACAAGCAGCCCCACTGAACACCACCGTCAGCAGGTACACCGGCGAAGCGGCCCCAGAAACGTTCACCTGGAGGGCTCCGCCCGGGGCTAGAAGACCCATCACACATTCCAGCTCACAGCGGAATTGCTTACATTAAATACCTTTGACTTAAATAACAGAAGGAAAACTACATTGAATCACTCCAAGGATATTCTTTGGCAAAGCATCTTTTTCTGCATCAGTGGAGAAGTATAAGTTACGGCAACCTGAGTAAGCATCATCCTCGGACGCAAACCGTGTCTGCTGTTTCCTGTCCTTCCTGTGTGATATTCAGGAAGTCTCCTGGGAGAAGAGAAGGCTGGGTTCATTCAGTCACCTGCTCACTCATTCTTTCATTCATCCTTCATGCTCTGCCATGTGTGTGTGTGCGCACGCTCACACGTGTCCTCTAAACCTCCAGGTCATTTGGGACAGCTAGCCTTGTACCCAGTCCCTCCATCTGTACCAGTCCCCATGGGAGGCTTTCCTGAGAGTCCTCCTGCCAGCTCCCGCCTCCCTGCTGTGAGCTGCAGCCTGGGCAGCTTCCTGGGTGCTTGGAGGATTGCCCCACAGCAACCACGGCTTATCTCTCCCCAGGCAGGGTAGCATCCATCTGCTGCCCCGGCGACCAGCACCCTGGCAACTGGGGGAAGTACTTGCTGACTTCCCCAGAACCTGGCAGCCAGTGAGAGCCCAGAGCTGTGCCTGCCCAGGAACAGAGCATCCTCTGCGGTGAGCAGCTCAGCTCTGCCCCACGCAGCTCAGCTCTGCTCTGCCCCACGCAGCTCAGCTCTGCCCCACGCAGCTCAGCTCTGCTCTGCCCCACGCAGCTCAGCTCTGCCCCACGCAGCTCAGCTCAGCTCTGCCCCACGCAGCACAGCTCTGCCCCACGCAGCTCAGCTCAGCTCTGCCCCACGCAGCTCAGCTCAGCTCTGCCCCACACAGCACAGCTCTGCCCCACGCAGCTCAGCTCTGCCCCACGCAGCACAGCTCTGCCCCACGCAGCACAGCTCTGCCCCACGCAGCTCAGCTCAGCTCTGCCCCACGCAGCACAGCTCTGCCCCACGCAGCTCAGCTCTGCCCCACGCAGCACAGCTCTGCCCCACGCAGCTCAGCTCAGCTCTGCCCCACGCAGCACAGCTCTGCCCCACGCAGCTCAGCTCAGCTCTGCCCCACGCAGCACAGCTCTGCCCCACGCAGCTCAGCTCAGCTCTGCCCCACGCAGCACAGCTCTGCCCCACGCAGCTCAGCTCTGCCCCACGCAGCTCAGCTCTGCCCCACGCAGCTCAGCTCAGCTCTGCCCCACGCAGCACAGCTCAGCTCTGCCCCACGCAGCTCAGCTCAGCTCTGCCCCACGCAGCTCAGCTCTGCCCCACGCAGCTCAGCTCAGCTCTGCCCCACGCAGCTCAGCTCAGCTCTGCCCCACGCAGCTCAGCTCAGCTCTGCCCCACGCAGCACAGCTCAGCTCTGCCCCACGCAGCTCAGCTCAGCTCTGCCCCACACAGCTCAGCTCTGCCCCACGCAGCTCAGCTCTGCCCCACGCAGCTCAGCTCTGCCCCACGCAGCACAGCTCTGCCCCACGCAGCTCAGCTCTGCCCCACGCAGCACAGCTCTGCCCCACGCAGCTCAGCTCTGCCCCACGCAGCTCAGCTCAGCTCTGCCCCACGCAGCTCTGTCCAGGCCATCACCCCTTCCTGCTGACGTCCCTTCAGGGCAAACATTCACAATCTGAAACAGGTGCTGCTTAGGAAAGTCATCAAAACCAGTCCCCTCTTCCTTGACCCCCTCCCAACCTCCAGGAGGCCACCGGCAGAAGTGGCCGCCTGCCCTCCAGCCAGCAGGCCACACACCAGGGGTGCCGGTCTAGGTTTCACACCACTAGTGCGTCTCCTGTTGCCAGCAGGACGGAGCTTCCTGAGGGCCGGTGCCTGAGGCAGTGACTGAAGAACGTCCCTCAAGCCCAGGAAGGTCTCACGGAGGCGCCAGATGGGGAACCGGCCTCCAGTCATCGGGCCACACTACCCAACGACCTGGGACAGCAGAGGAATGGGATCTTCTGGGCCGACTGAAGGGACAGTGCGGGGGGGGGGGGGGGGGCAGGCCACAAAGACACCTTGGAGCGGGTGACTGTGATGGAAGCAAGCGGTCACAGCAGCCTGTCTCTGTCAGACGAACTCTCAGGACTCAGGACCCACACTGTCGTTTCTGCTGACGACATGTCCTTCCCGGGAGTGGGAGTGGGCCGGCTCTCGGGAGACAGCACGCAGCCCACTCTTCCGCCCCATGTAGACCAGCGGCTCCAATAGAATCTTAGTGTTCACTCACACAAGAGATTTCATAAAAACCTCTACAGCTAGCTATACAGATGTACTGTGCTGACAGAACTATACATAACGTGCTTGACTATAAATGACATGTATATGCATGCCGACTATTTCTTATATTTGAATGTACATATTACATATGAAACATATAATATTGGATAAATACATAGTTTACATAAATTCATGTATATACATATTTATATATTATATATTTACATAAACTTATATATAATATGTATGATATATATACACATGAATTTATATTTAATCACTTATTCCAATAAGTTAGAGGGGAAATACTCAAACTGCTTTCCTAACAAATTCTAATTGAAATAGAGTGCCCTTCAAAACCTGGAAAACACTACACAACAAAGCAGAGACGAACGGCTCCCGCCTGCGCATAGCGAGAAGACTTCCTAGGCCACTCTCCCAGCACCGACACTTCAGAGGAAAAAGACCCGAGGCCTGCGCCTCCCAGGAAGTACTCGTGGGCAAAAAATAAGAACTCTGGGGGCAGGCAGAGCTGGGGTGCAGCCAGGCTCCCGCACGTAATGGCGGAGTTTTAATGAGCAGGTTCGTTACCCTCTTGGACCCTCAGGTGCCCTGTAAAACAGAGCTGCGGCAGCCTGCCTCATGGGCTGCCCCGGAGTTCTCAGACTAGTGTGTTCACAGGTCCCGTCACCACCATCTGGCACATCGCAGGTGCCCAGGAAACATGGCTCCCTTCCTTGGTACAGGGCTCGCTCTTTCTAGCATCTTGGCTTCTGCCTCCTTCAGGCTCCGTTCTGGAGGTCAAGAAAGACACCAGGATGACAGCCCTGGGGCTCTGAGGTATAATAGTTCTCTGGTTCAACCAGAGCCAGAGCCAGGGCCAGCGACTCTCCCAGCCCCTGAGAGCCCCAGGCACGTGCTCGGAGACTGTGGCCAGAGGTGCGCAAAAGCAGGGAGCATTCCTTCCCGGGCTCGGTTTCCCCCCGCACTTCGGCTTCTCTGGGTCCGTCTACGATGCTGTGACGGTAGACCTCGAAAGCCGTGTGTGTGTGTGTGTGTGTGTGTGTGTGTGTGTGTGTGTGTCCTACTGAATCCCACAGCCGAGCAGGATCACCCTTCGCACCATCTGCGCTTCGTGCCTCTGCCTGTGTCTTCCCTCCCCGAGACTGAGAACGCTGGCAGCACTAGGCCCACAACCTCAGCTGAACGTCTCTGCCCTGTGTGAGAACAGCCGTCAGCCAAGAGGAAACATTCTCAATGGGTGACACTGGAAGGAACTGTCCCAAAGTACTTGGAGGGCTACACCTTTCCAAAGGCCTCCACTAGTCCTTTTTTGGACACAGCAAAATCATTTCCTTGGTAGTAAATTTTTACCCAGTGAAACAACATGTTTTCCCAGCCCGTTTCTGTTCCTTCCTCGCTCAAATTAATGGGGCTTGATAAGAAGGAAGAAAATAACAATGGTACATTCCTTCGTCTCCGATTGAAGCCAGTTTCAGGCCTGCTGCTGAGCTGGGCCAGTTCCATTTTTCAGCAAGACAAGCCCAGCCAAAGCTGGAAGCTGCACAGGGCCTACTTCCCAAACACCTGCTTAATTAAAGACCTCAGCGTTTGAGAACTCGCTGGTTGGGTTCCCAGGCCATCTGCACTCCATGTGTCTGTGGGTCCACGGGCCATCGCCAGGAACCAGGTCTTTCTGCGCTTACAGCACTTCTCCGAATGCTTGGTACTAAGCGGAGGGTACGAAGCTTGCTCACGTTGTACCTCCATGAGGGCAACAGATACGCGGTCCATTTTCCAAGCAACACAAAACCCTCTCCTCTTAGAAGAAACCAGCTGGAACGCAGGGGCCAAACTCTTCATGAATTCTGCTTTTCTGTCCATAAAGCGAGAGCTTGGAGGAGACTCTGAAAGGCCCCTTCTAGCTCTGATCTTCTACAGAAACAAACTCTGCCGCTAATGGGGATCACATGACTTGGTTCTTGAGTAATGGTTTTCATCCAGAGTGCTTGGTAAACATCAGCTGACTTTGGTCACTTTCACACTGGGCAGTGGACTGGCCAAGTCCATTCAGACTTGCTGGTGTGTGAATGGTCACTGTAGTCATGGGGGATGTGGCGAGGGGGGGGGGACGGACAGACGGACGGACAGATCCCTTCCTGCCTGAGCATCCTGAAGATGTCCTGAGAGTAAAAGGACAGGCTGCTCGCTGCCAATCTAGACGTGGTGTTTTTACTTACAGGTCATGAGGCTTTGGTCCTAATTGTGACCGTGAAGCAAGAAAACAGGCCATCCCTTTCTAAGGACTGCTTGAGAGCACAGTCTGTACAGGCTGCGGCTCTTGACTCCTGTCCTTTCCCTCCCTGTTGCCCCTCCTCTTGACTCCTGTCCTTTCCCTCCCGGTTGCCCCTCCTCTTTCCAGTTCCCCCTCCTCCTTCCCTCAGAGCCTACTCCTTCCTGACAGCCTTGCCTCCCTGTTCTCACGTCAGGATCTGTGATATCCCTGTCCCCGTCTCCACTCCCTCCTGTCCGATGCTGTCTCAGTTCATGGTGTCACCGCTTGTCAGTATCCTGGGCTATAAACCCTAGTCATCCTCAAATCCCCCCTCCCCCTCCGCCGGCTCCCTACTCTCATGCAGCTCTTCTGAAAACCTTGCACATTCCCCTTTTCCTTTACATCCTCCACCCCCAAAGACTCCAAGACGTCACTGTCATTTCTCTAAATGACTGCAATAACTTTGTTACTAGTCCACCGGTCCCCAGTGTCTCCCCCCGAAAGTACAATAAACGCAGCTTCCAGAACCATCCGAGACAAAGACCCTGTGGCTCGACTACTCAAAGCTGAGTGTCCCCTCCTTAGAAAATCCAGAGCTTTTTTTGCGTGTTGCCTTGGCAACACAGCACATGGGGTCTACTTTTACACATGCACACGTGCTAAGCACAAACAGTTTGAGAGCGCTTGACGTTGGAGAACATGGTTCATGTGTGCAGCTCCGTTTCCTCCGCTAAACCCGAGTTTCTTGAAAGCAGGAAATGGATCTTACCCACATTTGCATCCTAAGCAACTAACAGCGCCTGGAGTGAGAATAGAAGTGACTTCTACTGGAAAGGAAGGCCAGCGGGGAAAGGCAGTTAAGCCAGAGGACATCAAAGGAAACCAGTGCCCAGCTCTGTGGCCGTATCTCACTCCCGAGGGGTGAAGGAGGTCTGACGACACAGCCCCAGGCCCAGCGTGGAGTGTCTGGGGGCTGAGGCCCCCACCCCTGCCCTTGCCCAGGGCTGATCTGAGAGCATGGACAACAAGAACTGGACAACACTGTGTGGTTGGCCTGGGGGAGTCATTTCCTCGTTCTTCCTGGACAGCTGGACATCCCACACAAGGAAAGAAGTTTTTTCTCAACAGTCAAAGGAGGGAGCGCATCAGAGGAGGGAAGAGGTGCACCTGCTGCCTGGCCTGAGAATGGGCATCCACCGGACCTCTTAGGGCACAACCAGGAAATGAGATCCACTTATCAAACTCGGGACAAAACCCGCAGCCTGCTGCCGGCTGTGAGAACACCCAGGTGTGCAAACTCACTGCAAGAGCTCGCTCGGCCCTTCATCAGCTGCAGACATTCTCGGCCGTCACTCTCGGAGCGTGCTATTAAAACTGCACGTGTTCTCATCCCCACCCATGATCAGAAAGCCCTGCCACCACGTCTGGCTCTGTCACTAACTAACCAGGGTCACCTGGTGCGTGTCACTGACTTTCTGCACCTGCTTCCTTGCTGCTGAAATGAGGCCGCCGTCGCCTGCCCTCCTGGGGCTTGCAGGACCACGGGGAAGACCGCTATTGAACACAGTGCGTGTGTGGAGGGCATTGCAGAGGATGGTGAGAACATGTCATCAGGAGTACCCCACATCTGGGACAATGACATAGGACAGTCCCTTCACACACACCCATTCCTGGAACCCGAAGCCGCCTAGGAAAAAGGAGGAAACATAAGTTATAAGAAATGGGCCAGCAGGTGAAGGAGGAGGATGTTGCATCCCGCGGCCCACCCACTGGGCTGGTCTCCTCTCCCACCCTCATTCCTCCACGCAGGTGCTGCCCGAGCTCCCGTCCCACCTCCAGCAGACGACCCCAGCATGGCAGAGAATAGCTGCCGAGGCTGCAGCTCAAGAGCAGGTGAAACCTCCGAGTGGCAGGAAGGGGTGAAAACACGGGGCCAGAGGCGTGCGGGGATGATGCCACAGAAAGAGAGGGGCGTCCTGGGGACACTGTCTCCTGGCTGGAAGGGGGACATGCGTCCTGAGAGTCTGGAAGCCAGGGCCTCACCCCAAGCAGCACAGGCCTGAAATAGCCATGCCCTGCTCCCTACCACACTTTGGACTTGGTAAGAGTTGGATTATATCACTTGAACCTAAAATAAATATTTGAACTGGTTAAACACTTTTCAGGATTGCGTGTTTCCCAAGCTGAAGGAACAGGGGCTGCCTATCTCCATCCAGCTCTCTGTGGTCACGAGCAGGCCACTCTAGCCCTCCCCGCCCGCCACGAGGAGCCCAGTGCCGAGTCCTGGGGCCAACAACACAGCTCTTCAGGATGCACTTACGCTGCACATGGTCACCATGAGCCAACTCTGCTAGAGGCACTAGGGAGTCAAGTGTAAGTAACACCTGAGCCATGTGGGTCTACAGTGACCAGGTAAGGGACCGGACAATCCCCTCTCTGCATGGTGAGTGCTGTGCTGGAGAGAAGAAGGGGGACGCTTCCAGCAGGAACAGGCTTCCTGGAATGGAAGCTATTCGGGTAAACCTAGGTGTGTGATGTGGCAGAAGCTGCCACAGTGGAGATTACCCTCTAACACCCATTCTCCCAAGTAAAGAATGTTTTCTGGCTTCCCTTACAGTGAAATGTGGCTATGTGGCTAAATTCTGGCCAGTGGGATGTAAGTAAAAGTAACATGCAACAACTTCTGGGTCATGCTTTAAAAAGAATAAGAGCCCTGTCAGGTGGCTCAGTGAAGAGAGCATTGTCCCAGTACACCTGAGTCGTGGGTTCAATTCCTGGTCAGGGTACATAGAAGAAGCAATCAATGAGTACACAACTAAATGGAACTAAATGGAATGAGTTGATGTCTCTCTCTTTTTCTTCTTCCTCCTCTTTCTTTCTCTACCCCCCCCCAAATCAATAGAAAAATAATAATTTTTTAAAAAGAATGAGCATGTGGTCCGGTTGTTACTTCCCTCCTCCCACTGGCTGGGATGCAGGTGTGATGAATGGGGAGAGCTGGAGCAGCCACCTTGCCTCCAGAGGTGAAAGCCACACGTTGAGTTTGGCCAAGCCACCCTACCGGTCCCGAACCGCCTGCCTCTGGACTTTGCCAGGAGAGAGAAACAAAATTCTCTCTCACCTAAACCCGTGTGTTCAAGGTCTCTTTGTTATGGCAGCTTAGCTTGTAGCCTAATTCAAATGAATAAGAGTTAGCCAGAGGAGTGGATGGAGCACGGTTTGTGCAGAGGCGCCAGCGGGGCACAGCACATTCCGAGAGCAGAGAGCTGCTGGCACGAGCAGACGCGTGGGTGGCGCAGGGGGAGGGAAGCCCGCTATGAAAGCAGCAGGTGCCCAGCGAAGGGGGCTGGAGGAGGAAGGGAGGGAGAACGGGGACGAAAGAACTGGAAAGGGGGGAAAGAAAAGAAAGAGATTGAAGAGATGAAACTAATTTTAGTGAAAACTAAATTTAAGGTTTATGTTTTAATGAACTGTCTAGGTTAGTGTCAATCAGAACAGCTTGACTTTCATATTTTAAAAAAGCCACAATAAGGTGAGCCCTCCAAAACATAGTCCCGATTCTGAAAAGTCGGGTCACGAGCCTGCTCAGAAGGCTGCTCACCTGGCTTCCTAGCCAACACGTTTTTCATCATCATCATCACAGCAGCAGCAGCAGCAGCAGCAGCAGCAGCAGCAGCAGCAGGGGAAATTCTAATGAAAAACCAGTAACAGCAGACGGCCCGATGTTCCCCTTCAGAGACCAGCACGTTTCTCGGGGCCCCTCTGCCGCAGGTGTCCTGAGGTTGTCGTCCACGGTCACCGCTCTGCCTCTGCTCCGCCCACTCTCTCTTCCACCCACTCCAGTCGGGCTTCCGGCTCTTCCCTCTGCCGCAGCCTCTCTCGTCAAGGTCACCCCCGCCCCCGCAACATCACATCCTACGGCTCAGCCCTCGCCCTTCCTACTTACTGCTCAGCGGCACACGGGGCAGCCAACCTCCTGCTTCTCCTTTAAGGACTTTATTCCAGGGACCCCAGGACCCCACCCTCTGTCGTGGCCGTCCACGGATGAATGGATCAACAAAATGTGATAGATACGCATCGTGAACATACACGTGGAATATTATTCAGCTTTAAAAAGGAAGGAAATTCTGACACACACGATAACATGGATGAATCTTGAGGACATTATACTGATACTAAGTGAAACAAGCTGGTCACAAGAAGACCGCTTTCGTGTTCTTTCATTTATCTGAGGGATCCACAGCAGTCAGACTCATAGGGACAGAAAGCAGATGGTGGCTGCCGGAGGCTGGGAGGAGAGGGGACGGGTGGTTAGTGGGTAACGTGTACAGACTTTGAGTTTTGCAAGAAGGTCTAGCGATATGAGCCTACTTAACACTACCGAGCTGTACACTTAAAAATGGTTAAGATGGTAAGTTTCATGTTATGTGTTTTTATCCCAATATAAAGTTAACATCTGTAAATCAAAGCATATCTCTTCACTGAAGTCCATTCTACACTGTGTGACCTGTTCCTGCCTAGGGACCCAACTGGCCCGTGAACTGAAACAAAATCCTGGTGAGGAGGGAGACGGCAGGACCAGGACCCCGACTCCGAGGAGCTTACCCCCCCGCCAGACAGCCCCCCCTCGTCTCGGCCCTTCTCCACAGCGGGGTTCAGACACGACCCCCCGGGGTGGGAGCAGAGCCCAGGAGAAAGGGAGTGGAGGGGAGAAAGGGAATGGAGGGGGAGAAAGGTGACAGCAGAAGGGTGGGGAGGAAGGATGGGGAGGAAAGATGGGGAGGAAGGATGGGGAGCAGAAAGGAAGAGGTCTGGACTATGGACAGCTTGGGTTTCTGAGAAATTTGGTTCAAAGGCCACACAGGTTGGTGGGATCATGGGATTTGGAATCAGACCTGTTGCAAATCCAGCCGTTTCCACTTTGTTTTTTTAGCTGTGTGACTGTAAACAAGTTTTTTGTTGTTGTTAATGTTTGTTTTTAGCCACTAAAAGCCCTGGTTTCCTCATTTATAAAAGGAGTTAGTGATGTTACAAAATTTATGGGGTTTTGTGAGGATCTCATGTAAATAGAGTCTTTGAATCATGCCTGGCACGGAGTGGCCCTCTGTCACATCTGACTGTTCCAGCTTCATGGCAAGAAGCAGGAGGAAGGAGAGGGGGGAGAGGAGGAAGGGAGCAGGTGGGAAACTCACCCCCTGAGAGAAGAGAAAACAGGGTTGAGAGCCCAGGGCTAGTTCAGAACCTCCTACTAGCTCATTGGCGGCCTTGGGGCAAGTCCTCGGCCTGTTTCCTTCCCTGAAAAGCAAGGTCTGAGGTTTCCTTTACCTGGAAAGGTACATGAATCTGAGTCCTCCGTGCCCCTGATGAGTTCACTAGCCTCATCCCCTTCCTGTCTACACCGCTGGCCTAGGCAGGGCTAAGGAGGCCCTCTGGAGGACGCAAGAGGAAAAGACGTAACACGGCTGCGACATGCCCACAGTTTGCCTCTGCATACAAAACCAAGGCCTGTGCACCAGACTAGGACAGAGCAGGAGAAATCTTAAGGTAAGAGGGCGACCGAATGGGAAGGGCTTTTAACTGATGCCACTTTTAAAAGTATTGGGGAGCACAGTAAAGGTGTCTTCTACTGTCTGGTTAGCCCCATATCAGGAATCTATTACAATATATAAACACTGTTATAGTGTATGACCATTGCTACAGTATATGAATATTGTTATACTATACGAATGTTGTTGCAATTTATCAATGTTGTTATACTGTGTTAATATTGCCACCTTCTGAGATTTACTCTAAAATAAGAATGTCTGGACCTCCTTCAAGACCTATTTAATAGGCCCTGGCTGGTTGGCTCAGCGGTAGAGCATCGGCCTGGCGTGCGGGGAACCCGGGTTCGATTCCCGGCCAGGGCACATAGGAGAAGCGCCCATTTGCTTCTACACCCCCCCCCCTTCCTCTCTGTCTCTCTCTTCCCCTCCTGCAGCCAAGGCTCCATTGGAGCAAAGATGGCCCAGACGCCCCGGAAGGGCAGAGCATCGCCCCCTGGTGGGCAGAGCTTCGCCCCTGGTGGGCGTGCCGGGTGGATCCCGGTCGGGCGCATGCGGGAGTCTGTCTGACTGTCTCTCCCCGTTTCCAGCTTCAGAAAAATACAAAAAGACCTATTTAATAGGCATCTTCAAAGGCACTTCTCTGGGGCTCAGGAAAAGACAGAGAAGCTAACGGTTTCCTCTTTTCTCCTTCATATGGCCATGTGGTCTTGATTCCAAAAAGAGGAATGTACTCATCAAAATAGAGATGGATCATTCATTCACTCACTGATTTAACAATACATATTGACTAATACAGAATGGATATATTTTTCATTCTTTGTCTTCAAATGCTCTTTACAAGTAGAATGCAGTCAATTTTTTTTTTTCCACTTTCATATTCTCTTAGGCAAGTCTTAGGTGTTGTCATCCCACTATTATAAGTGACAAAAATGAGGTGGAGATGATTATTGTGTAGAACAAAAAGTACAGATTAAGAACTCAACCAGCCTCACCACAGACTCATAATTAGGTTTATGTCAATTTTTCCATTGTTTAAAAGGGGGGATCATGCCTGATTGCTTTCATGGTTTCAGTGAGAAGAGTTTCCATTGGAGGAATTACCACCTTACAAGTATTTTTAGAGACTATTAGCATGAGAAAAGAAATACTTTTCTGCAGGTCATAGAAGACATAAATGGAAAGCAATGACCTAACTCTATTGCATTCAAGCCTGGGCCCGATGGTCTCATACTACCAGTTTTGTGAGCAGCCTCTCACCCACCTACTCAGTGTCTGCTTTCCAGGCCAAAGGAGGAAGGCGGTGGGCAGGCCAGAAGACGATTTTGGAGGACCGTTATATCTCTGATGCTCATTTGCAAGGCTATTTGGAATATGATGTAGCTGGCAGGACTGGACGACTTGGCTGAGCAGGAAGAGACAATTCCTCTAATGCCTGGTCACTAGACATTCATTCATCTGTCATTCATTAGATCGGCAAACATTTACCAAACAACTTCCACATTCTTGGCATTATGCTAGGCAGTGTGGATACCAAAGTGAACAAATCATGTTCCAAACAAACTTCACAGAATCAGTATCACATAGATCATATTCCCAGGTGATAATACAATTAAACAGAAATCAGTAATGAAAAGATAAACCTCCAGAAATCTATAAAATCTGAAACTCATCACTAAATAAATCACAGACCATAGAAATTATCACAGTTTTTAATGACAATGAAAATACAGGTAGTCCCCAGGGTTACAAATGTGATAGGTTCTGTAGGTTTGTTAAGTTGAATTTATATGTAAGGTAGATTTATCTATTAAATGCAATTTAGATGTTTATCTTAACACGGTATTTATTTTTACCTTTCTGTGCATATAAATACTTACACATTTTCAAACCTACAGTACCTATCTTGTTTATAACCCGGGAACTACCTGTACTACATAATCTACACCTATAGGACACAGAAAATATATAGTCTTAAATGCTAATGTTAGGAAAGAAGAAAGTTTTACAATTAATGAGCTAAGCATTCCACATAAGAAATTATAAAACAAAGAAATCCAAATAATTAGAAAAGATAATAAGGAGCAAAAATAATGAAATAAAAAGTTAAAAATAAATAAATAAATATCAATAAAGCCCAAAAATGGGTTCTTTAAAAATGGCTAATAATATGGATTTTATTTTAGCATTAAAAGAAATGAGGTAGCACAATGCTATTCGGATTACAAGTAGAAACAGAACTAGATTCAGCAGAGATTTTATTTATTTATTTATTATTTTTAATTTTTTTACAGGGACAGAGAGAGAGTCAGAGAGAGAGATAGATAGGGACAGATAGACAGGAACGGAGAGAGATGAGAAGCATCAATCATCAGTTTTTCATTGAGACACCTTAGTAGTTCATTGATTGCTTTCTCATATGTGTCTTGACCACAGGCCTTCAGCAGACCAAGTAATCCCTTGCTCGAGCCAGCGACCTTGGGTCCAAGCTGGTGAGCTTTTTGCTCAAACCAGATGAGCCCGCACTCAAGCTGGCGACCTCAGGGTCTCGAACCTGGGTCCTTCCACATCCTAGTCCGACGCTCTAGCCACTGCGCCACCGCCTGGTCAGGCTCAGCAGAGATTTTAAAGATAACACAAAGAATGCTGTGAAAAAGTTCATGCAAATTCATCTGAACACTTACATGGACAAATTCTTAGAAAAACATTAACTGCAAAACTGGCTTCATAAGGAGTAAAAAGTCCAAATAGTCCCATAACTGTTAAAGGAACTATATTAGTAGCTAAAAATCACCTCACACAAAAAGAAAACAAAACAAAACAGACCTCGATGATCTATAGACACATTCCAATAAACTTTTCATGACTAGGTCATTCTAGCCTTCTAGAAAATAGAAAAGAAAGAACATCTCAATCTATTAAGCTAATATGTTTATATCAAACTCAGCAAGAGAAATTTTAAAAAAGGAACAGGATGAGTTGTTTTAATATATACACACGATTTTAAAAAATCCTAAACAAAATATTAGCCAAACAAATCCAGCAGTATACTTTAAATAAATTATACTATATCATGGCCAAGTTAGTTATCCTAGGAATGAATGAATTTTTAAAAAATCTATCAATGCAATTCCCTAATAAGTAGATTCTTTAAGCATATATTTATCTCAATAGTTGTAGAAAAAGCATTTGCTAAAAATCAATGCCAGTTAATAATTTAAAAAAATTAGCCAAACTCATTCTTAATGAGGAAACATTAGACATAGTACTTTTACCATCAGGAAAAAGACAAGGTTGCCCTCTGTCACCACCCATATTCATTATTATTCTATAAGAACTAGCCAGCGCAGTGAAACATGACAAATAAATGAGATGTATGAGAATCAGAGAAAAAGAATCTCACTGCTCACAGATAGTGTGAGTGTCAGAATAAAGGATTCTACGGACTAAGTACTGGAAATAACAGAATTTCACAAGGATCTACCATCAATATTTACAAATAAATTGCTTTTTTACATGTCAGCAACAAAAGTAACAGTGAATTTTTTAAAGATGCTATTAATATAGCAGCAACAACTTCCTAGGAACGAGTCTAGACAAAACTGCAAGACTTGTTTGGAGGAAATTATAAAACCTTATTGAAAGATACAGAAAACTTAAAAGGGAAAAAGAGTTAATGTTCAAGAATGTAAAAACATCAATCAAATGAAGATGTCAGTTGTCTTCAGATTTATCTAAGGACTCAATGAATTACAACCAAAATCTCAACAGTTTATTTTTGAAAGGCCTTCAGCCCAAGAATAACAAAGACACTCCTGAAGAAAATAGAGAGACCTGGCTTATTTACTAAGACTTATTATAAAGCTACAATAATTAATACTGAGTGGCACTGGTGCACAAACTGACAATGAAAGATGACAGAGAACAGAAAGATACAACACAGGTGTAGACACTTGATAGGTAAGCTGGGGGTTGCTGAGCAATGGACTGGGGGCGGGGCCCAGGCGATAACAGGTGATGGGGTAGCAGGTGGTTGTACACACGAAGGAAAGTGTAACCATATACACAATTTGGACGTGAAAGTCAAAGCCTTAAAACTTTTAAAAGACCAATATAAGAAAACATATGTATGATATTAGCATAGGAAGGATTTCTTAAATAAGTCCCCTCAAAAACACTAACTACAAAAGAAAAAGATTAATGAATTCAACTACATTGAGAATGTCCATTGCTCAAAAACGCCAGAAAGATAAGCCACAAATTGAGAGAAGTTATTTGCAACCTATATAACTGAAAAGGGGTTAGTATCTAGATAGTAAAAGAATTCATACAAATCACAAGTACAGAAAGAAAAGAAAATCTAATTAAAAAAATTGGCAAAAATTAGGCTCAGACTATTTCACAAAAGAGGAAATGCAAGTGCCAATAAACATACTAAAAAACGATTAACTTCATTAATAACCTGGGAAATGCAATTGAAAATATTAAAAAAAAACATATTACAATTACTGGATTGGCAAAAATTAAGAAGTCTGTCACCTAAAACCTGCATAATTTTGTTAACCATTGTCATCCCAATAAATTCAGTTAAAATTTTTAATTTCATTTAAAAAAAGAAATTTTGTTACCCAGAGAATATTCCTAGCTCATTCTTTCTAAAAGCAAACACCTAAGACAATCCAAATGTCTTCAGACAAAATACTGACTCTAGTGTAGTCTCAGAGTGGGAAAATATACAAAAGTAAAAAAGAAACAACAGCTCCATGTAACAACATGGATGGGAAGCTAAGGAACACTATGTTGAATGACATGAGCAAGTCTCAGAGACCTTGGAAGATGGAGGGCGCCATGATGGAGAAGCCCTCAGGTGCTGAGGTTGGATACTGGCTTCTCCCATGGGCATAGTTAATAAGCTTCTGGCTTACACATGTTACATGGAATTTTGTGTATATATCACATCTTGCATAAGTCCTTTCCACAGTTCAGCTCGTGGCTTACTAAAACAGACTGACAACAGCTACAACACATTCACAAATATTATAATGGAGCAATTTTTCTTAATGCTCTGGAAACAATTAGTCCTGCAAATTTTATAGATACTAAAGGCTCTTCTGCACCACTACTAATCCGGTGAAGTAGGCAGGGCAGGGATTGCTACCCCATTTAACAGAAGAGCAAACCGAGATTCAGAGCTTAAGACAGTTCTCCAAGGTCACACAGCAAGTAAGGGGCTGAGCTGGCATCCAGCTGAGAACCCCAGGGACTGGCTCAGAGGGTTTTCTATAGGTGTCTCTCCATTAAAGACTTTCAGTGCGGTGACTGCCGTGAGTGGGGAGGTGGAGGAAGGTATGGGGGATAAATGGTGATGGACGAAGACTTGACTTCGGGGGGCAGAGGATAAACACACAATACTGTGGACAGGGATGTGCTGTAGAATTGTGTTCCTGAAACCTGTAAAACTATGGTAATTGATCTTACCCTAAAAATTCAATTAAATAAAAAGATTTTCTTTCTCAGGTACAGGGCAATGGTGCACCCAGATCATCATTCCAGTTCAAAGCTCTTAGAAATAGCTATTGTGTCATTCATTGTAAGTGACCAGCGGGGCTGTTTTTAAGGGAAGAAGTTAATTACTCTCATGAAACATATCTTAGGGCTATATATAGCTATGCATCTTACTGAGTAACTTCTAACATCACACACTTTGTATGCATTCTTTTAATCCTTACCCAAAAACTTTATGAGATAAGCATTATCCTCATATTATAGATAAGAAAATCAAGGACATTCCCAAGATTTACTATGAAAAGGGGCCAGGAGATAAAGAAGGACTAACAGTGCTGCACATATGAGTGGAGGCAGTTAGCGTGTATGACCAAGGGTATTACATTTAAATAAAATAGGATCAGAGACACACAGGTACTTTGATGTGGGATGGTAACAGTGATGGTGATGGTGATGGTGGCAACGATGATGATGGTGGTGGTTATACATAGTAACAATCTACCACTTTTTGTTTTTCCTAAGGGCAATAATGGAAAGACAGCAGCACAAAATATTCAAGTAAGGCAGTAGACACTCAGAGCACAGTAACAACCTATTTCTATGAAGAGAGTTCGTGACGTTATCTCCCTGACAATTCATAATGAAAGGGACTATTAGTACAACATGGGTACCTGCATACCTGAGGACAGGTAGGTGGCATAAATGAAGGCTCCAGGCCCCAGCCTTCTTTACTGGTGGTCCTCCTCCACCGTCAAGAAGGGTGCATGCACCATGTACACGGAATCAGCCAGTAAGCAGGCCTTTGGTTATCTGGCACTGTTGGCTCAGATCAAAATTATGGTCCTACTGTTTCTTCTCTTTCCATGTGGAAGTTGGGCTCCCAAGGTATAGCTCTTGTCCACTCAACATCTAAGGTCCCTTCACTCCAACTTTCCTTCAAAAAACCACCTCCCCCCACTATGAGTGTATGTGTTCCAGGTAGCTTTAGACCCATTACTGGCTTCAAGTTTGGACTGATATAGGCTTGGTAAGTCAATGCCCCAGGTGTTGCTGCTCAAGTCATGAGCTCAAGGATGGACTTGTGACCCAAACTGGCTACCAGAGCCTGAGCTCACCCTTTGGCTGGGGCTCTAGCCATAGAGGCATTCTGTCCGGGTTGCTGGACCGGTAAGAGAGCCAGAGCTGCCAGGGCCACTGCTTCAGAGAGCCCGCCGGAGGCTGAGGAAGCCTCTGTGCTGGACAGGGGAGATAGGGAGAGAAAAATCCACATCCGAGTGATTCCGCTGAGTCCTTGGTCCAGCCACGTCTAAGGCTAGTTCCACTCGTGGACTTATCAGTTATAGAAGAATAAATTATGTGGGCATGTGGTTTTTAACTCTCGTGTTTTGTTATTTTATTTTTCACTTAAGCTATTTGGAGCTGGGTCTCTCCGTTCCTTGCAACCAAGAGTTCTGATGACTAGCACACTGAGAGTAATCAAACTGCCCTACAGTTTTATTGAACCACGGAGTCTTATGTTGGCATTTACTTTGTCAAAAGCCAGAACACCAAGAGTAATAAGTGAATGTGTTTCATTTTAAAAGATAAATATTGAGAAACCTGCTCTGTATTCCTAGAAATCTCCGCAGAACACATCAGTCTAAAGCAGTCCTTCCCAAGCTTTGCCATGTCGAGGCACACATAGAAAATTCTAGAAGTGTGTAAGGCACAATGGAGAGAGCAAAGGTGACTGGTCCAAGGACCCAGGCATCCCGGCAGCTGCCAACCATCCTGGGAGCCCACTGACCCCCAGGCCCCTCCTCTCCCCCCACAGCCAACCGTCCTGGGAGCCCACTGACCCCCGGGCCCCTCCTCTCCCCCCACAGCCAACCGTCCTGGGAGCCCACTGACCCCCAGACCCCTCCTCTCCCCCCACAGCCAACCGTCCTGGGAGCCCACTGATCCCCGGGCCCCTCCTCTCCCCCCACAGCCAACCGTCCTGGGAGCCCACTGACTCCCGGGCCCCTCCTCTCCCCCCACAGCCAACCGTCCTGGGAGCCCACTGACCCCCGGGCCCCTCCTCTCCCCCCACAGCCAACCGTCCTGGGAGCCCACTGACCCCCAGGCCCCTCCTCTCCCCCCACAGCCAACCGTCCTGGGAGCCCACTGACCACCCCAGGCCCCTCCTCTCCCCCAGGCGCCGCCCCTCCCCCAGGTGCCAGGTAAGCAGCTTTCCTACCGGAAGTGAAAGGGGAAGGTGAGAGGACATCTTGCAAAGTGAATCCTTAAATGAGTCTTCTCTTAACAAGATGCGTGACTTGCCACATTCGACAGCGCATTCTTTATCCGCCATACACCAGGCTGGAGCAAAGTGCTTTTAAATTATTAGCATTGTTTTTCAAAATCAGTCTGCCAAAAGCCAGCTGTTTCTGCACAGTCAGGCTTTCTGGGGCGTGTGGCTCTGGATTCGTGGGAAGGACCCTTCGCTCTGCTGAAACGGCTTATGCTCTCTGCAGCAGACCCAGACTTCCAGCCAAGAAACAAAGGGACAGAAGGTCACAGGACTGGGGGTGGAAGGAGGACTAGCCACAGAGCTGAGCCAAAAGAATGCCATTATTCAAGAAATGATTGAAGAGTTTCTTCAAGGCTGGCCAAAGGAGTCACTCTCTTTGAACTCTGGGGGTTTAAGAATGCTGAGCGCCCAGTCTGCAGATTCTTCCGTTGACCTGTGTGGTCAAACAAGGATAAAAGGGCAAAAAGAGCTCCTGGGCCTCGTAAGTCCAGGAGCTGGGCCTTGTGGGTGGTGGGCGCAAGGAGCCTAAGGGAGGCGGGACGCTGCTGCCGTCTTGTTAACAGTCGCATCTTCCTGCTGACCTGGCGCTTGTCACCAGCCTCCTGGGACAGCTGGCCCATCAACGAGCCAACAAGCATGGAACCTGCTCTATGTGCCAGACAGGACGTAAGGGACGCGAGAGAAACACAGATACATAAGACATGAGGTCTTAAGACGTCAGGAGCGCAGACACACTTCCCATTAAGTCTAAGGAAGTCGATGAAAAATGGCCCAGGAGACGAACAACCTGAGTGTTTGGGGGACTCAGTGCGGGGCGGGGAGAGAACGCCAGTGAGCTTGGTGTGGGGTAACAGTGGTCTGAGAAGGCCTCCGAGAAGAAACTGCATATGGCCTGGGTCACCAAGAGGAAGAAAAGAGAATGGCATTCCCTGGGTCTCAGATCTCAGAAGGGTCCCTGTGAGGAACAGCACTGGGTCCCATGTTATGGACTGAGCTATGTCCCCGCACAATTCATATGTTGAAGTCCTAGTCCCTAGTACCTACCTCAGAATGGGACTACTTGGAGATAATGAACTACCTTTAAAAAGGTAATTAAGTTAAAATGAGGTGAGTAGGGTGACTCTGAATCCAATAGAACTGACATCCTCATAATATGAAGGAATTTGGACACAGAGGTCCTTAAAGGGGAGACAATGTGAAGACAGCCACTGAGTGAAGCCTGCAGACCCTCCCCCCCACCATTGTGGTCCTCGGAAGAATGCCACGTCGCTGACACCTTGATCTCTGTCTTCCAGCCCCCAGAACTGTGGGAAAATAAATGCTTGCGGTGTGTGGAGCTTGTTACAACAGCCCGGGCAGACTTCCACCTTCGGTGTGTTCCCCCAGCATCTTGCAGAAGGAAGCGAGCAGCCTCACCTTCCCCCGTCCTGTCTGGTCTCGGGCCTTGCTGACGAGCCCGTTGGCGTGCATGCGGCTCCCTGCACCTTGCTCTGGGGCCCACACGCGCCTCTCCGGGGCTGCGGGGTCAGCAGGGTCCGGAGGCTGCGCTGGAACCGACCCTGGCCTCTCCTCCTATCAGAACCGACCCTGGCCTCTCCTCCTATCAGAACCGACCCTGGCCTCTCCTCCTATCGGAGCTAAAGGCCAGGTTGCACCGTGTCCTATTGTCTCCATTTCTTTCTACTTAACTGTTCTGTGGCATGTCTGCCTCATTTATTTTGTGTTCGTTTGTTTTTCATCTTTAGAGAGAGAGAATACTAGCAGCCAAACTTACCCCTTTTACAAGTCTCTCTGGAGCTTGAATGTGGAAAGAACAGAGCTCTCTAACTTGAAAGCAGATTAAGGGTGGCATTTCCATGTAACTGGGTTGGGGGAGAATTCCTGTGAAACCAGAGTCTTGTATTGTACAAGGAACTGAGTCCTAGGCCATGAGCTCACTTTAAAGAGACCGTTCCGTTTCATGCCCTGACTTACCTTACCCTGACAAACACTAGCCTGACCAAACTGCTTGGAAGACATAAAAATGAACATGGGCAATAAAATCAAAGACTTCACAATTGTCAATCTGAGATCATTCATTGTTCATTTGTGTCCTCAGTCCCTCACAACGGAGGAGTCACTACCCTTCCGGCTGCCCTCCCCTCGGAAGCCCACGGGGAGCAGTGACTCACTGCCCACGGTCACTCAGCTTCCAATCTCTCTTCTTGGGATGAAGAACCCAGAGGCTCTGGGCTTTATCCCATCCCTGCAAATGACCTTAGCGGTGATCCGGGGTAAATGACATCCCAGCCCTGCTCCCCAGGTTTCCTCACTAAACTGTGAACGCCCCTTCTCTGCGGAGACCTCCCTGACCCCCTTGGGAAGGAGCTGCTCCCATGATACGTAGTCCATGGCAGCCACGAGGCGGTGTCCTCGTGAGTTGTCACCCTGTCCCCTACACACACACTCCATTCCTGTAAGTCCGCGAGGGAGCCCTACTCCCAACTGGAGAACGAAGTACCAGCCAGCTAGCTCGAAGGCCACCCTCAGCACTCCTTGTCCCCAGTAACAGCTTCAGAGGACCTGCAATCAGTCCAGGTTTTATCTTCAACTCCCCCTTGCCAGGGAAGATAAAATTTTACAGTTAAAACTCAGTTTCAGTCTGGCAAAATCTCAACGTTGTTCTTTTGACTCCAAAGAGTAGGCCTGGACCTCAGAGGCCTCAGACTCTTGAGAGTCCTGTGAGTACCATGTTGGGAATTACGAGAAGTGTTCTGTGCAGGCCAGTCGCACAATTCCCTTACCCAGAAAGCTCCCAAGAGGTTTGCTGCTGTCGTGGCTGGGCTGGGTCACGGTTTATTAGAACGTGGTGCTGACACGCCCAAGGTCAAGACTCTCCTCTTTGTGTCAATCTGCTCATCACAGAGGAAAACCTTGAGCCATAGGCTCAGCCTGCAATGCCCCACCCATCGACCTGGGATAGATCTTCTGTAATATGTCTCAACTGAGAAGAGTTAGGACGTGTGGGCTCCTCCCCCCATGCTGACCAGTAAGGTGAGAGTCCAGGTTTAAGAACCGCACAGAGATGGGGAGACTCGGGAATCCACGGGGGGCTGGATGTCCTGTCGCTTGGTTGTATTTCTTCTGACAACCCTCCTTGAACCCAGACAGTCCAATTGATCCACCTGGCATTTTATAAGAGTCACCCCTACAAACTATATACAAAATTAATAATGACCCTTAGTAAAAGCCCAAGCAGCCTGGCCTGTGGTGGCACAGTGGATAGAGTGTCGACCTGGAAAGGTGAGGTCACTAATTCGGAACCCCAGGCTTGCCCGGTCAAGGCACACATGAGACACAACTACAAAGCAAGTAGGAGTTGATGCTTCCTGCTCCTCCTCTCCTTTCTCTCTCTCCTCTCTCTAAAATGAATAAATAAAATCTTAAAAACCAAAAAACTCAAATGTAAAAAGTTAAAGAAAAAGGTAACAGGGGAGAAGAGATCAGACCGGACAACTCCCTGGGCTTCCGTCAATGTTGGCTCTTCTTCCCTTCTTACACGTGGGAGGAATATAAAGCAAGGCGTCCTGGCTGAGTGTTCAGCCAGCGCTCACTAACAGACACGCAGCAAGCACCAGAGATGGCCGGGCGCTAGGGAGACAGTTGAGACAAGGTAAGAGACGGATGGACAAGAAACGAACAAATTCAGCAAAGGCGTGGAAACACTCCCCGTGTCCACTGATGGGTGAACAAGTAAAGAGAGTGTGTACACAAACACACACGCCACATACACACACAACGGAGTACCACAGAGCCCTTAAAAAGAAGGAAATCTTGACATTTGCACCAAAAATGGATAGATCTTGAGGGCACTGTGCTAAGTGAAATAAGTCAGGAACCGTACACTCTCATATACACGTGGAGTCTTTAGAAAAGTGAACTCACAGATACAGAGAACAGCACGGTGGCAGTCAGGGGCAGGGGATGGAGGCTGGAAAAATGGATGAAGGGGGACAAAAGGTACCAACTCCCATTTATAAAATAAGTTAAGTCATGGGGTCTCCAGACCAGAAGCATTAGCATCTCTTGGAAATCTAGGTCTCACCCCAAATCTGCTGAATCAGAAACTCTGGGGGTGGATTCCAGCAATCTGTGTTTGAACTCCCCCAGGTGATCTGACACACGCTCGAGTTTGTGAGAGATAACAGTACCAGCTGTGATGGAGACCGGCAACATGGTTACTCTGGACAGGTTGGTCAGAGATAGGATGCTTTAAGCCAGTGACATCTAAACTAAGCTGAAGCCTGAGAGAGGAGAATGAGCCAGCAACATGAACAGCCAGAAGACAGTCCCAGAGGAAATACCAAGTGCAAAGGCCTTGAGGTAGGGAAGAGCTTGAGATGTTTAAGGAAGAGAAGGGAGGCCAGTGTAGCCTGAGAGCAACAAAGAACACCGGGACATCTATGGGAGGGGCAGGGTCTGAGAGTCAGCAAGCTGCACTCTGGTGGGTCTCCCCCACAGACAAACTGTGGGCACCAGGACAGTCACAGAGCCCTTCCAAGTAGCCTCAACAATGGGGGAAGCAATATGGAGCCTGCCCACGGGGCTGACTGAGAATTCAGTGGGCTAGTGAATGTGAAAGCACCGGGAAAAGAGAGAGGCAGTGTTTAAGTGGAAATTATTACAATTAAGCAAGTCGCTGAAGGATGTAACCACAGAACCCAGCCTCCCACAGTGCGAAGCCGACAGACCACAGGCTAACGCCACCTGGTTCCTGGCCAACACCTGCTCTCTGGAGCTAAATGAGATCGGGACGATCCTTTAAGAGGGTCTGTTAGGAGGTCTGCGGTGGGGGATTTCTCAGAAAGGCCTGATAGTGGGACCCCTAGGTTTCCACCCGACTGGCCACTCCAAGAGGGTTCGGGGCTTCACAGGGAGTTTGTGTTCTACGCCAGCTGCTTGCGAACTCTCCCCAGGCGCCATAAAGGCTGTGCCAGAATGTCTCATGGAACCAGGCCACGTATTAGCATCCTAGTCAGAGCCACTCTCACCACCGTGGACTGAGGCCCCTTTCCTCAAGGGGCCCGGAAAAGGGCTCGCCTCTGCCTCGGGGTTAGAGGCTCCAGCCAGGATGAGGAGAACATGGAGGGGATCATCCTTCCGAGCTGGCCCAGGAATGAGCCCCCCGAGTTCAGACCAAGTGAAAAAGCCCTGTCTCAATGGGAAAGATACTACCTGCAGGATCTACCTGCCTCCAGATGCTTCTCATCTCCTAGTTACAAGATTTTCACATCCTGAGTGGCCACTATGGAGGGAGCCTTCGAGATGGTGGTCCAGCCCCTCTTGTGTAGATGAGAAAACGGAGCCCAGGAAGAGAAGGGACTGGAGCCACCACTGCCCGCTGAGCTGCGGCAGTGCTGAGATTACATCAAGACCCCGGTTCACTGGGTCCCACAACCTGGAATCTTCTCCAAACAGATGTCGACACACCCCTCTCCCACTGCAAAACCAGCGCTCCCAGAACAAAGCCCAGGCCGTTGACAGAGCTTTCAAGGCCCCCAGAGTCTAGTCCCTGCCAGTCTCCTAGCCTCATCTCTCCCTCTATCCTGCCCTGCCCCCCCATCCAAGGCCATGCAGCAATGGAGTGGGCACCAGGAATGGGCAGGCGACCAACGTGCTCATGGCCAACGCTGGCCCCCACAGCATTCCTCAACGTGCCGTGAAACTTCTCACCTCCATGTCTTTGTCCACGTTACTCCCTTGACCCAGACAGCCCTTCCCCATCTCCCACACGGAACTCTTACTCAACCCTCCAGAATTCCCAGCAAGGCCATCGGAACCATTCCCAGAGCAGAACCCATGTCTCCCACGGGCCCCCCCGCTCCGGCAGCCCCGGGCCACGCTGCTCTCGCCACCCTCACACACCGGCTCCTGTAAGACTCTGATGAGTTATGGATGTCCTCCCTCCCCACCCCCACTCATCTCCACTCAGCAGCGAGATTCTGAGGGCAGCACCCGCGTCTCATTCGTCTTTAGATCCCCTTCCAGCGCTTGGCAGTATCCGACAGAGACGCACAGTGAATATCTGTTTAATCCAACGCTGCACAGATGTGGAACACCTGCTTTCGGGGAAGGTCTCTGCGACCACGCCTGCCAGCGCCAACAGACGGCCTCGTCTCTGCTTTGCTGCGGCCCCATCCCATTGATGACGACGTATGTGATGGGCTCCCTATGTCCTCTGCCCACCCCAGCGCTTGGCAGGAGAGTGTGAACTCCCCAGGGCAGTGATGCTGCCTGACTCAGCTTTGTGGGCACAACGCAGACCCCGGCCTGATAAATGATTAGTGAAGCTGTCAAGTCCCTTAACAACAATAAATTAACCTATTTGGACATCTAAGGCATAATCCGTTTCCCTTGCTCATCTGAATTCCATACATACAGTTCACCTCATGTAGCTTTTCTGGTTGTTCAACAAATATCAGGCACTAAAAATACAACAGTGAGCAAGACAGAAAGTTCCTGCTGGATAGAGATGTTAAATAAATAATCACGAATGTCTATTTGTCCCAGTTACGGAGCGTGCACCAGAGGACCCAGTACGGGACGCTCCGATCACTGCTGAGTTCGCCGTGAGTTCATTGCTTGTCCTAGCAGCCCAGGCCCACCAGGCTACATTTGGTCACAGTGGCTCCGGCAGAGATGGTCATCCCTTACCCAGCTAAGATGCAGACAGCTGATGACTTGTCTTTCTCCCCAACAGGAATGAAGCAGAGTCAGGTTTTATGAGCGTGTGTGTGTCTTTCCATTGTTTCATTTACTCTCCCTTCAATTATTATCCCGATTCCCATGCGAACTATTGAAAATGCCAATTTCATACTGGTTGCGGATGCAAAGTCTGTTCTGTCTGACCTCATTGATTCCTGGGGGATGTGTTAAGACCTGCGAAATATGTGGAGCTCATAAATCAACTCTGGCTGGGTTTCTGCAAACGTTTTAGTTTGAAGGGAAGGCAGACAGCATTGACAAGCCCCCCAAGCCTCCCTGCTTCCCGGGCCCCACGCTGCCTGCCGTCCCCTGGAGTCTGAGGACGCTGGCTAGCCTGGGGCAGGGCCCAGTGCTGGCTGTCCCCATATCCCCTCTGGCCCGGCTCCGACAGCTGGAGGGGAATGGAAGGTCAGTCCTTGACATCCAGTCTGCTGTCTGAGGCCCTCTGGAGGGAAGGAATCTTGTGAATGTCCTTTTCCTGCCAGCCCCCAAGGAGATGGCCCGGGGACCCTTCCTCAAGCACGTTCCTCTGTTTCCAAGAAAAACAGGAGCCTTGGGCCGGCTGTTGGGCTCCAGGGGGTGCCAGTGGTGTGTCATACAATTGAATGGCGCCCCCTGGAGTTGTGCAAGGCGCTGGCCCCGGTTGGAGGCAAATCCTTGGGAGCCTGTCCCTCCCAAGGGAGGAAAGGAAGCCCTGGCTCCAAGGGGAAAGAACACAGCCTCCCACGGGCCCCTCTGGGACGTCCCAGAGGGGGACGGCAGTGCGTGGATCTCTCTGTCAAGTCCATCTGGTCGGAGGGTTCCTCACAGGCACCTTGTCCCAACGGCCTCTCGGCTACAGTGTAAAGTCAACAGAGTCAACAGTCTCTGAGTGCCAGCGGTGTGAGGCCCATGCAGGGATGGGCATACATGGTGGCCACGGCTCCAGGCCACAGAGCACTCAAGGAACAAGGACACTTGGTCAGCTCAGTCCCCTCTTGGCCCCCAGCACAGTAGGGGTGCTTTCAGTGGGTGATGAGGGGTGGAATATGGAAATGAGTACAGACTCCCCTCTCACTTGCCTGAGCTTAACAGAGTCCACAGTCTCCTTTCCTCCCTCTCTCCCTTCCTCCCTCCCTTCCTCCTCTCTCTCTTCCTTCATCCCTTCCTTCCTTCATTGGGCAATCACTTATGGAGAGCCCATGCTGTCAGACACTGGGATAAACAGTGGATGCCAGTGCAGTACCTGTCCATTGCTCTGACCCTAACACCACACCCTGATGAGTGCAGGCGGGCACCTGTCTGCCATCTGTCTCGTCCCTGGGGCTGCCGGAACCGTGGTCTTTCTGTCTCCCAGCAGGAGCCCAGCAGGGGGCTGGTCTGCCGGGGGAGGTCATCTGACTCGGAGGTCTCTCTGATGAGGGGTCAGCCCAGCCCACCAGCACTTCCTCTCTCACAGCCTGCCCGGTCAGCGTGGTACAGAGTCTGTCTTTCCGTCCGTGTGTCCATGTGTCCAGAGAGGTTGGCAGCAGAAGAAAGAAGAGAATGTATGTAGCCATGTCACTCCTTGTCATTTCCAGAGCAAAGGGGGCCCCAGAGAAAGGCTGGAGGCAGCCTGTCTGAGGTCTGAGGGAGGTCAGATGGAGGAGGGAAGTGTCAGGACTGGTTGCCAGCTGAAAGGCAGTCCTGCTCCCTCCCCAAACCTCTCTGCCCGCAACAAGCAGCCAACAGCACCCTGCGCTACGACCTGTCACTGGGCAGGGACTGGTAGATGTGGAGCAAAGCAGTTGCTGCCCCCTGGGGTGGGGGCAGGGGAGTGACAGCAGCAGTCGCCGAGGGAGCGCAGACCCCGCCGTCGGACACTAAGCAGATCCCTTGCTAAGCCCCAGAACTGCTCCACTAGGTAAGCACTGCTGTCCTGTCTGGTAGATGGGACACTCTAAGGGTGAATGTCCTGATCCAGGCAACTGTGCAGGGGTGGGACTCGAACCCCGGAGCTAAAGCCCATCCCTTCCCATGGCATCATACTACCACCCACGGCTTCCGGCCAATAGCCCCTCCAGGTCCTTTGAGGAAATAAAGAGCTTTTTTCCCCTACCAGCAGGTATTATAACATGGGCCTATCAGATGACACTTAAATGTGACTGGCAACCTCAGAGATGATCCCTAATTTACGGTTTTAATCAGTTTTATTGTTCTCTTGCACACACTCTCCATAACATGTGGTATTTTCACCTCTTTATTTCATAGAATCCATCCCTGATAGCACAAAGAGCCCCCAAATCCCTCTGCCTCCTGCGTCCCACCAGGGTGGGGGTGGGAGCCGCAGGTGCCCTGCAGACACCATCCACACAAGCAGGCGAGAGCCCAGGGGCATCTACAGAGGCTGCCCTGTGGGCACAGCCCTAAGCGAACAACCCTCTCCTAGAGCTCACCAGCCACGTGCTCAATCTCCTAGAGCTCACCAGCCACGTGCTCAATTCACGCCCATCGGAAGGGCGTTTGAAAAGAAATCTACTAGCTTTGAAGACAACAGAAGTACAGTCACCTTCTACTGTTTCAACACATTAAAATGTCACACGTCTTTGAGAAGCAGCATAATATGCACCTCCCGCTAAAAGAAAACACATACAGCTAACCGGTCTGCGGCCCTGGCCCCAGCATTTGAGGCTACTTGCATCCTGGCAGGTGACGTGGCCTCCTGTCCTCCAGCAGGCACTTCCTGGGGACCTGGTCATGCACCCACTGTAGCCAGAACCGTCCAAAGTGGAGCTGGACGGTCCCGCTGTGACAGTCTGCACTTCTTCGGGCCTCTTGCACCACCTCTTGCTTTCCACACACAACTGGCTCATTTCAGAGTGGAACATAATTAAAAGAAACACGACCAGATCAAGGAACATAAGTGAGAGCCAAGAAAAATGTGTCAGTCATTGAGAAAACCGCCATGCGAGGCACCAGGGAAGTGTCTACTCCACAAAGGCACCGGGGCACGCCCGTGGGCTCCCACCCCCCTGCAGGTCAGGGCCAGCTCCCAAAGCCAGCTCCAGCTGTGCGTGGGAGGGGCAGCTTCATAAACGGACAGTTGACACCATCTTGGCAGAAGACATATGTCCCTGAGCCCACAGGCTGGTTGAAACACAAGTAGAGACCCACCACATCACCGAGCAAACCAGATGACAATGAGTTAACAGAAAATCCAGGCTGGCTGGACAGTGGTAGCTTCCCTGCAGACTGGGCAGATTTAGAATAGTAGAACATTCTTGAGTTGGAGGGAGCTTGAAAAATCATCTGGCCCAGAGAATTTAAGCCCTTTGTGTACATGCTATGAATCCATTTTGCCGACTGATGAAGCCCATGGACCCTTCTCAGAATAATGCTTCTGGTCGCATAACATTAAATTCACAGCATTAGAAGAGAAAACAATTATACTGAAAGACAGTTGTCAAAATTATTTTTTTAAAAATCTGCGATATGGTAATATACGTGCTTCTTCCTTCATGCATTATGCAACAGGTAGGCAGCAGGCCTAACATCTGGCCTAACATCTTCTACAATTCTGAAGTAGTGATAAGTGAGGGTGATATTTCCAAATATTTTAAAACGTCAAAATATTTCAGAAGAACTGCTACCACATTACAGTGTAATGTGATGTATAAATGTTAACATAGGCGGGCAGCGAGATACTTGACGGGAAAAGAGCAAAGGGAGTTGAAGATGATGTGTTATAAAACTTGGGAAGCCTGCTTCACGAAGAAGCTGCAACATCCCATTTAGCTTAGTTTCCGGGAACACTAACGCGTTCGAGGCTCCAGTGCACGTCTCAGGGGTGCACTGCGCACTGAGCCCATGGTGCCTCCGCCCTCCAGACTCAGGTCTGCGAAAGATCTCCCCCAAGCGACTGCCAGTCAGGGGGGGGGCAGGCGCTTCTGTGCTTCCACTTGAAGGCATGCGCAGTGGAAGCCGGAACGGTGACCACAGTGGCTTGTCGGTCTAACCTAGAAAGAGGATCTGATTAGCTAGTGGGAGGAATCAGTGCAAGCCCATGAAACTCTAAAGAAACTGACTGGGTGGCTTAAAGAAAAGCTAGTCCTTCCCAGCCCAAAAATATAAACACAGGCTTAAAAGAGATCCGGGCTTTTGGCCCTCCTGGTTGGGGACATGCTGGCCCCACTTGCTCCCCTGCTGTGCGGGCCCGTAGCCAGTGTCTCCCAAGCCCAGGCTTTGAGCAGCACCTGGGCTGGACTGAGCTTTAATATGGGCTAAACTGTCCTGCAGAGTATCTGGACTTTTGTTTCTATACTGGGGTTATTGAAAGCGTGGACTTTTTCCTTAGCAGGACAGATGGAGATAAGACATGGAGGACCTGTAAGCAACCATCTCTTTTAACTCCAAATAAATCTTACTGTGAAACCCTAAGCTTCTGCAAGTGCAGGTCCAGTGAAATGCTCTTTATGCAACATGGCACCAGAACAACATCAGAACTGGTATCAGAACCAACATCATGAATATATGTGTTTCTCTTGTTAATACTGCCAGGAATTGCTAAGAGTCCTATAGCTTATTCATTGCTTATATAATTGAAGGTAATGTTAAACTTCATTAGAAGTTAGTGGGGAAAAACACAAAATGAACTGTCTAAATTCTATCAACAATCCCTAGATAAAAAACCCCTAATTTCCCATCATCCCTTCTTTTGCAAACAATAAAATATAGACCAGGCCCTGGTTGGCTCAGTGGTAGAGCGTCGGCCTGGCGTGCAGAGGTCCTGGGTTCGATTCCCGGCCAGGGCACACAGGAGAAGCGCCCATCTGCTTCTCCACCCCTCCCCCTCTCCTTCCTCTCTGTCTCTCTCTTCCCCTCCCGCAGCTGAGGCTCCACTGGAGCAAAGATGGCCTGGGCGCTGGGGATGGCTCCTTGGCCACTGCCCTAGGCGCTAGAGTGGCTCTGGTCGCAACAGAGCGACGCCCCAGAGGGGCAGAGCATTGCCCCCTGGTGGGCAGAGCGTCGCCCCCTGGTGGGCATGCCGGGTGGATCCCGGTCGGGCGCATGCAGGAGTCTGTCTGTCTCTCCCCGTTTCCAGCTTCAGAAAAATACAAAAAATTATATATATATATGTATATAGACCAGAAAGGCCAAGTGACTTTTTAAATGTCACATAGCTAATAAATAGCAAATCTGGGATCAAAGCACGTTCTTACTGGTGTCCTAACTGGTCCCTTTACCACTACAATGTGATATCTCAATTTAGGCTGCTCTGGATGACTCCTGGTGTCCCTTCCTGGCTGAGATCCCCTTGGAAGTATACATCACCCCAACCCCTGAGGCTGAAAAATGACAAGACTTCAACCCTCCACCCTCCAGAAGGCAATAACAATAACAGAATAACAAAACGAAGAGTTTGTATTAGGAGAACTCATAATGGGATGATGAGAACTGAAATGATGCAAACAAAACTACGCTGACCCTGATGAACCCGAACCGCACACGAGCCAGACTCCACGCTGGACGGTTGACACGCATCGTCCCGTCTCATTCTCACATGCATCCTGTGGGAGCTGGTGCAGTGGTCCCTGTCTGCAGATGCTCCAGAGCAGCTGGCTGCCGGCTCCCCACCCCAGCCCAAGGTTAGGAAGGCCTGGTGCAAGCGCAGACGACCTGAGCAGTGGGCTGCACTTGACCACGCTCGCCCAGGGCCAGTGCAAAGCACACCCGAGCAAAGCCAACAGTGGAGCCCCAACCCCAGCCCTGGGTCCCCTTTCCTCCCAGGCCTGCCTGGTCCCAGTGCCCTCAGCAGCTGAAGATCTCAGCAGCCACGGGAAGGCTTCTCGCCCTTTCCTTCTGGTCTCCTTCTGAAAACCTGGTTTCAAGTTACAGGCCATGCCTGTGTAAAAGATCAGAAGAAACGCCTGCAGGAGCCCCAGGCCTGACACTGGGGGCTCAGGGAGGAGTCTAAGTGTTCCTCTTTTTGTCTCACCTGCTGGGAGCAAATGCCACCTTGGGACTACTTCCCGCTGTTCTGTTCTGCGATGTAAATACACCCATGCTTTGCTGGTATTTTGAAGCAGTTTCTGACTGATGTCTCTGTAAAGGGCTGAACTTGGTGAGGCCGGGCAAGGTGGCTGTCCAACAAGCTCAGTTCTAGGTCATTTGAGAGGTTTTCAAGAATTAGGCCTCCGACACACTGTCGGACCCTGCGAATCTCTCTGGGGGTTATCCTCTGCAGACATAGTTGCCTCCCCCACCCACTCCCACCCCACCTCCTATTCTCCCGGCCAGATCTCTCCCCATCAGTATTTGCTGCAGGATACTCCACACAGACTCTGGACGAGGCATTTTCACAAGCTGTCGATGAAATAGGCATTTTTATTACCATTGGAGACCCAGGTCTCCCAGCTCGGAGGCAGCTAAGCCCAGGTGAGAATCAAGGCCTGCCTGCCTGCTAGCTCCCAGCCCTCTCCACCCCGAGACACCCGCATCCTCAGGAACCAATCGGAGGTCGCCTGCTATTTCAGCTGCTTACTTTTTGTCTAATCTCCCTTCCTTCACACAGAGCTCTGGAGAGAGCCCTGTGGCTGTGCCTGGACACCCTGCCCCCTCAGTGCCTAGGCCAGAGCCTGGCACCAACGAAGCTCTCTATACACAAAAGATGAATAAATACTGGCTGGCTTTCAGGAAAAATAACTCAAGAGAACGGCTCAGGCCAACAACCATCCGTCTTCCAAAAGGATCCATATGTGTTCCCCTCCGCCCGCCCAGGCACTCGGATCAATGGGAAAACCCGGGCCAGGAGACCAAAGACGCTGCTTCATCACAAGTGACCCGAGTTCCCGCCATCCCCTGCGCAGTGTGGCTCTAGTCATGGCTGCTTTTTAAGCTGCAAAGCAGTCCGTGCACATTAGTTATTGGCAGGGTCTCTAACTCTGCCATTGCCAAGTTGACAAGCAAAAGAAGAACTAAGAATGTCCATCCAGAGAGGTGACAAGTTGAGCCCCCAAAGAGATGGACTCAGAAACAAGTGGCAGCCACATTCAGGAACCTACAGCAAAGGCCGCGAGGCAGTGAGCTGTGAGTGGAAGGTTCCAGAATGGCGGTTCAAATCCAGGTACGCTGGCCCCTCAGCTCAGCTCCCCCTTCCCTCCGAGCCTGCAGCACCAACACTGTTACCCTACACCGTCCTGCTTCTGAGGAGTCTTCTGGCCAGCTCAGAACCCACGGAATGTGTTTGATTTTGCCTTTGGTTGGGGTCTTGGTTGTAGTCTGGTAGGTGAGGCTTCCTTCCAGCAGCATGTTCCTTGTTGCCAATTAACCATGTCCTTCTGGCTCTCCATCCCAGATTTTCCAAGGGTCCGGGAGCCGGGGGCGGCATTCTCGCAAGCCGTGAGTCCCACCACCCTCGGGGAGGTTGCCCAGGTGCTGAGAACCCTCGAGCGAAGATGCTGCTTTTCTAAATGACACAAAGCTTTCTTGGCCCCTGGGTCACTGCTCACTCTGTCTGCGAGTGTCTCGAGTGATCCAGACTTACATCTAGGGGCTTACGGACCCAGACCACACTGTTTCAGAAGGAGCAGGGTCTAGCCACCATCCAAGAGGAACTGAAAACAGAGATGTGGAGGCGGAGTCTCAGCAGCCCAGCGGGACCCAGGTGCCAAGCCTGCCCTGCCCAACCTGCAGAAACAGGGCACAATCTACTGGGTACAGGAAGGAGACTGCTTGAAAGGGGATCAGAAAAAGTTAAAGGGGGTGTCCATCTGCTTCTACAAACTCTTGGACAGACTTTCACGGACGTAGGGGAAGCAGCCAGGACATGGAGGGAACAGAAGAACCTGGGAAGTGGTTTGCCAAAAACAATGAAAACCGAACTGGGTCAAGTCTGCGATCTAACTCTTCCCAGTTTACAGGAAAAGAGCGGGATGAGGAGAGACAGCACCAGAGTGCGATCGTCCTCTCTGAACGCAGGAAGTTCCAGGGACACGCCGCTCAGCCTCCTCAGCAGACAAGTGGCGAAGGACACAAGGAAGATTAAGAGGGATTTGAGAGGTTTGTCAACCAAATGTAATTTGTAGTCTTTGTTTGGATCTGACTCAAACCAACCAACAGAAAAAGAAAAAAAAAAAGACATTTATGAGACAATCAAGGAAATTTGAACACTACTTAGATATTTAAGAAGAAAAAGGAATTATTGTTGACCTTTGTAGGTTTGATGTCAGTACTGTGGCTACCTTTTTAAAAGAAACTTTGTCTCCGAGAGGTACGTTTTAAAGTCGTTAAGGATGAAATGATATCGTGCCTGGGACGGACGACGTCCCCGTGGCAAGGGGAAAGAAGAAACGAGACGGGTCTATACCGATCGTACTGAAGCTGGGTGGTAGGTAGGAAAGTGTTCCTTACGTGCTCTCTCTGCTTTTGTCTGGGTTCCAAGTTTACCAGGAAAAAAAAGGCGGGGCGGGGGGAGGGAGAAGTTCCTCGTCTTTAATTATGGCTCCAGTACTGTCTCTCTGAGAAGCTCTGGACAACCTTTACCTCGCTGAACCTCAGTTTCCTCATTTGAATCCTCCATGGGTTCAAATCGTGGCTTGGCCCCATGATTCTGCAGGAGCTTCAGTGAGTTCCCTAAGCCGCCCGTGCTTTTGGGGTGTCAGTATATAACAGGAACCACCATAGTTCTAGCTCGTAGGGTTGCGGGGAGGATGAAATGTGCCCGTTCATGTCAAGGTCCTGGGGCATAGCCCTCTATAATGTTTGCTGTTATTATCACTGCCGTTGTTGTGACCTGGTTTGTTGTTCTTTATTCTGAGGAGGAGGTGGAGGAGAACGTGGTCCATCTCTCTCAGAACACCGGAGCTCCAACGGTTCCCAACTCTCCCCCATTGCACACCGCCCGTTCCATGCTTCCTCCCAACGGCCAGACCTACGTCTGGGAAACACCATCATTCTCCTGCTCTGGGCAGTGACATCGATGTCCCCTCTCGGGGCCTTGCCCTCTTCCGGGCCCCTGTGCCTTGTTCCCCTGGGGCCGGTTCCCAGGCCCACCTCTCTCATCCCTCTTCCTGGAGGGAACAGTGTTGGAAGGAGACACTCCCTTCCCTGTCCCCTCTCTCCCCCTCCCCATGAGGCCACCTCTTTCAATGCCCAGAAGGACCCTCTGTAAATCAGGAAATGGTGGGTGGAGTGAAGGGAAGTTAGAAAGAACTCCAGACTTATGAATGCATAATGCTGAACTTTCTGGAAATGGACGGGCCCAGTGCCAGTCCTCACTAGGGTTCCTAGATTATATTTTTCTTACAAAAGGGCCATTAAGAAGGCTCCACAGCTCCCGTGTGACAGGTTTAGAGCCATAAAGCTGCATGCCATCATAGGGACCAGGAGATGAATAGGTTTCCTAGCCATGTCCTCATTCTCATGGGCACTGGGACCCTGGAAAGAGGCCTGTGGGAGACAGGGGGACACTGCGGAGCTGTGGTGTTTCCCAGCTGCTCCTCAGAAGGGGCCTGAGACTGCCCGAGGCACCAGATGACAGCCCCTCCCAAAAGCCTGGGGTGCCTTGAATTGTCATTATACCCCCTTCTTTACTTCGAGAGGTGCACAGGTCACCGGGCCTGCCTGGCCCAACAGGACAACCTGGCAGAGCTGCACCAGCACCCTGACCTCGCTTTCTCTGCACTTGCTTTGGAGCTCAGTTCTTTCTCCGGACACAAGCGGCCGCGTGGCAGAGCTAGGAGAGTGCAGACTGGCTGTCGGGAGAGCAGGACTCCCGTCCGACCTTGGCTCGCGTCTAACTCACTGGAGTCCACGTGCCCTGCTCTACAAGATGAAGACACCAAAGTTAAGGTCGGAAAGTCTATGGTTCTGCTGCTTGCTATAGGAAGCGTGTTCCGATCCTGTCCACCGAGGCTCAGCCCAAGGCTTGACTGGATCCCACATTCTTTCCCTTGGCACAGACATCGACATTCAAAGAGACCACCAGCTCTAGTCCTCTCTCCCCCCTCCCCCTACCTTTTGAGACTGGTAGCTCTGAAGGACACATGTTTGCATGCTATTTGCATATATTCAAATATAAATGCAATTACTTGCATGAACATATAAAAGACATTACAAATAACCACACAATCGCTAACAGTTGGTTACAGCTCAACACTCCAGAGCCCTGAACTGGGACCAGCGAACATCTCACTAAGCAGACTGAGGTTCTCCTAAACTTTTGGAGTAAAGAAAGAAAATATTAGAACCTCAATTCACATTCATTTTTGTCATATCCTTTAACTTTTCTATTTCTTATGGAGGCTTTATACTCTTCAAGCTATATTAGCATAACCAGATACGTATGTAGTTTATAAACATGCATATAATGGGGGTCAGGGTACAAAAAGATTTTGTAGATAAGGTACATGATCAAAAAAATTTGGACTTATCATCACTCCAGACCATCTCCCAAAGCTGGAGACAGTTACAAAGGTTTTGGTCTGATCACAGCCAAGTGACCAGGGAGGGTTCCAGGTAACCCTCCCCCGAGGCCGCTCTGGCCAACAGGACACCAGCGCTCACTAGGCCCCTGTCACACACGCAACTCTTTTGGGACCTCACGGTCACTTTCTTCATCCCAGAGACCTCCTCTTGCTGTGAGCTCCCACCCGCGAGGCTCCTTCTGGCCAGTAGGGTGTTGGTCTCCACTCAGAGAACCCCCTTTTTTTCCCAGAATAGTTGATCTGGGTCCTCAAGGCTTCTTTTATTTCAGGGGCATACATTCCATTCAAGGGTGAGGAGGGATGTATAAAAGAAAGCGTTGGTCCTTTCTAGATCTCATTCTGGGATTCACTTACTAAGTCGTTTGTTATTGAACAGAGAAAATATTATCGTGGTCTTTAAATAGATGATAAATAGATAGGATCAAAAGATAGATGGATGGATAGATGTCAGATAGATGATAGATAGATAGATATGAAAATAAAGGAAAACAAATCAGCTTTCTGGAGAACTGTCAATGACACAGCAACCTAAACGACTCCTTAGGTGGGAGGGTCCCCAAAGACACAGGCTGCTAAATGGGAAAAAGCTACGTGGAAAGTAAGTCATTGTCTCTCCGGCGCATTGAAGGGCAGCCTAGCGCCCCTGGGTGAGCCAGCTGGGCTGGGGACATGGCTTCCACCACAGCACAGCGGACAGGAAGCTCGGGCGCTGGGCTACTCACCCACACACTGGTTGCCTTCATCCATCTGGAACCCAAAGCGGCAGATGAGAGGCCTCGAAATCGTGGGGTAGTTCGGAGCCGAGAGCGGCGGGGCAGCTGCCGGGTATGGACCTGAGTAGGAGTTCGAGTAGGGGTTCGAGTAGGGCCCTCGATACACCGGGTTCGTCCGGGGGATGCACAGATACCCGCCGTTTTGGTTAACGCACATCATGTCTCCTCGGCAGGCCTCAGGGATGGTCCGGCACTCATCGACATCTGGAAGGCCACAGAAGGACAAGCATGAGTGGCCCCCTCGCCACACTGTGCGTGGGGCTGATTTCAGCAGAGCTCTGTGCCAAGAGAGCCATGAAGGACGCCCAAAACACGCTTCACCAGCACCTGTCCCCGAACAGAGCCAGGCTCATCGCCGGCAGGGGCTCCCAGAGGGCAGCTGAGTGGAATCAAATTGACCAGGGTCACCCGAACATTAGCCGTCACATACGACCAGCACAGTCTTGGCCTCATCCACAAAGACTGGTATTATCGCGTGCTTAATACTTTTATTTTTAACAAATGAACCCACATTTGAAACTCAAGTAAATGTACTTTTTAAAATTGTACATGACTAGAACAAATTAAAACACTATCAACTAGCATAAATGGAAGGTAACAGTAAAAATAACATATAACTATTAAAATAAATATGGCATTTCAGATACCCTTGTGTGCCCATAGGATACTCGGAAAACACTAGAATAGACTTCAGAATTGTTCCCATTTCTACCCCAAATAACAGCTGGGCAGGGGAGAAAGAGTCCCTGGCTTCACGGAGGACGAGGCTTGGCCGAGAGCTACAACAGTTACTTAAGAAAGTGGAGCCTCACTTGAACATCAGCTCACACCGTGCCAGCCAACAGCGCTCGTTTTCAGCCAGGCTGGTGCTCTGCGGGCTGTGTCTGGAAGGGGAGGCAGGTGCACTAGACTAGAGAACCGGCCTGTTGCGTGGCGCAGGGGAGGCCTGAACTCTGGCTCTGGCGTGGGCAGCGGACCTGCCCTGCAGGCGGGGCCCTCTACCAGCCTGGGAGCCACTCCACGTGGGCCCGGGGGCCAGGGCAGAGAGCGCTGAATCCCGACAGCTCACGCAGCCGTCCCACCTGAGGAACTCCTGCCAGCTCCCACCTCGGGAAAGGGAGAGTTGGAACCCTGAATGCCCGTTCAGGAGCTGGCAGTCTGAAATCATCCAGATGCCCGGCAGGCTGGAAGAGATGGCCGCTGCCCCTCTCTGCGTCCCCTGGCACACCCTCACCCCCTCCACTTTAAGTCAAAGTGCAAGCCTAGCTTCTCCACGGCCGGGTTTTATTCCTCACCGCTTGTTATTTTTTGAAAACATCTACCTCTCCTCTGGTTCTCTGAGCTGATGTGAGCTCAAGAAAGACATATATATGATTTGGCCTAAATCAAATATAATTAAAAAGCTAAATATATACCTGAGGTGGGGGGCAATGGTGTTTTCTCATTCTCTTTATATGTCCCGTGCTCCATCCACAACACGCCACTCTATACTGCACCCTGAATGTTCTTCTTTCGACCCCTGTTCCCGCCACCTTGGAATGCCACGTCTCAGGATCCTGTTCATTCTTCTCATATGTAATCTCATATACATACACATACATAATTGGATATATACTGAATTCGATATATCTAGATAGACAGACGGATACATAGATCCAACTCAAATGTGACCTCCAGGAAGGCTTTCTTTATTGACCCCAGACAGAAGGTATCACTCTCCTCCTTTTTCAGGGTCCACTGCTACCACCTCAACTTGGTGATCGCTTTATTCCACCCGGTGGAGTTCACTCCATCTAGGTGTACCTCGCCCACTAGATGGTGCGCTAGGAGAACAGCCACCACAATGTCTGTCCTAATCCTGGGAACCTACGGTTATGTTAGGTTACCAGACAAAGGGGAATTAGCCAGCAGATGGAATTAAAGTAGCTAATCAATTGACCAAGAGATGGAGGAGTTATCGGGGTGGGCCCAGTGTAATCACAGATGTCCTTAAAAGTAGAAGAGGCAGAAGGGTTGATCAGAGATGTGACTATGAAAAAATGAGAGATTCGAAGCATATAAAGCATTTAACGCACTGCTGGTTTGAAGATGGAGGAGGGGACCATGAGCTGAGGAAGAGGGAGGCAGCCAGAAACTGGAAAAGGTTCTCAGCTAACAGCCAACAAGGAAACAGGCGCCTCAGTCCTACAGCCACAAGGAACTAAATTCTGTGGGAATGTAAAGTGGTGTAGTCACTACAGAAAGCAGTAAGGAAGTTCCTCAAAAATTTAAAAATAGAGGATGTGGCTGGTTGGCTCAGTGGTAGAGTGTCAGCCTGGCATGTGGAAGTCCTGGGCTGAATTGCTGGTCAGGGCACACAGGAGAGTGACCATCTGCTTCTCTACCCCCTCCTTCTCCTCTCTTCCCCTCCTACAGCCATGGTTCGAATGAGCAAGTTGGCCCCAGGCGCTGAGGATGGCTCCATGACCTTACCTCAGGCACTAAAATAAAATAGGCTCAGTTGCCAAGCAATGGAGCAGGGGCCCCAGATGGGCAGAACATCAGCCCCAGACGGGGGTTGCTGGGTAGATCCCGGTCAGGGAACATGTGGGAGTTTCTCCACCTTCCTGCCTCTCACTTGATTAAAAAAAAATTTTTTTTTATAATAGAACTACCATATGATCTAGCAGGTCTACTTCTGGGTATATATCCAAAGGAAATAAAAACAGGATCTCAAAGGGATATCTAAACACCCACGTTCACTACAGCATTCTTCACAATAGTCGAGGTATAGAAACAACCTCTGTGGATGAATGAATAAAGATGTTGGAATATTATTCAGTCACAACGAAGAGGAAATCCCGCCGTTGGCAACCACATGAGCGGATCTTGGAGGCATCATGCTAAGTGAGATAAGTCAGACAGAGAACAACAGATACTGTATAAGCTCACTTCTACACGGAATCTAAAAAAGCCAAACATAAAACAAGGAAGCAGAATGGTGGCTGCCAGGGGCTGGGGGCTGGAGGAGATAGGGCGAGGCTGGGGGCTGGAGGAGATAGGGCGAGGCTGGGGGCTGGAGGAGATAGGGCGAGGCTGGGGGCTGGAGGAGATAGGGCGAGGCTGGGGGCTGGAGGAGATAGGGCGAGGCTGGGGGCTGGAGGGGATAGGGCGAGGCTGGGGGCTGGAGGGGATAGGGCGAGGCTGGGGGCTGGAGGAGATAGGGCGAGGCTGGGGGCTGGAGGAGATAGGGCGAGGCTGGGGGCTGGAGGAGATAGGGCGAGGCTGGGGGCTGGAGGAGATAGGGCGAGGCTGGGGGCTGGAGGAGATAGGGCGAGGCTGGTAGAAAGGCACCCACTTTCAGTTACAGCCGAGTGAGTCTGGGGACCTAACGCACGGCACTGTCAGTATAGTTATCAATCCTGTACCATATACTTGACACCTGCTAAGAGAGTAGGTCATAAATGTTCTCACCACAAAAAAAGTGGGAGTGATGTGATGGAGGTGTTGGCAAATGTTACAGTGGTCATCGTACTGCAAGTCTTAAGTATCTCAAATCAATATGGCGGACACTTTAAACTTACAAAATGTTATGTTGATTATATCTCAATTCAAAAAAAAGAAAGACTCAATTCTGCTAACAACATACATGAGCAAAAACATGGATTCTCGCTTAGTGCAGGGGTAGTCAACCTTTTTATACCTACCGCCCACTTTTGTATCTCTGTTAGTAGTAAAATTTTTTTTTTTTTTTTTTTTGCGTTTTTCTGAAGCTGGAAACAGGGAGAGACAGTCAGACAGACTCCCGCATGCGCCCGACCGGGATCCACCCGGCACGCCCACCAGGGGCGAAGCTCTGCCCACCAGGGGGCGATGCTCTGCCCACCAGGGGGCGATGCTCTGCCCATCCTGGGCGTCGCCATGTTGCGACCAGAGCCACTCTAGCGCCTGGGGCAGAGGCCACAGAGCCATCCCCAGTGCCCGGGCCATCTTTGCTCCAGTGGAGCCTTGGCTGCGGGAGGGGAAGAGAGAGACAGAGAGGAAAGCGCGGCGGAGGGGTGGAGAAGCAAATGGGCGCTTCTCCTGTGTGCCCTGGCCGGGAATCGAACCCGGGTCCTCCGCACGCTAGGCTGACGCTCTACCGCTGAGCCAACCGGCCAGGGCCAGTAGTAAAATTTTTTAACCACCCACCGGTTCCACAGTAATGGTGACTTATAAAGTAGGGAAGTAACTGTACTTTATAAAATTTATAAAGCAGAGTTACAGCAAGTTAAAGCATATAATAATAATTACTTACCAAGTACTTTATGTCAGATTTTTGCTAAGTTTGGCAGAATAAATCTTTATAAAACAACTTACCACAGTTAAATCTATCTTTTTATTTATACTTTGGTTGCTCCGCTACCGCCCACCATGAAAGCTGGAGCGCCCCCTAGTGGGCGGTTGGGACCAGGTTGACTGCCACTGGCCTAGAGCCTCCAGAAAGGAACGAAATCTTGCCGGGACTTTGACCTTAGCCTGGTAGACCTCCACTGAACTTCTGACCTCCAGACCAGTGAGATAATAAAAAGCCACTAGGTTGGTGGCACTTGATTATGGCAGCCACAGGAAAGCAGTAGAGCTAGAGAGGTCCTTGTGGATAGATAGGGCTCAAGTCTTACTCATCCTTGCCCCCTGGTTAAGGTGATGGGCACAGAGGTGATGGATAAAAAGATGTCATTAAGTTCAACCATTCCATGGCACTGTTTTCTCCCACGGCAAGGTTAATACAGATTTGACAATATTGAACGACAGCGAAGGAAGAAACAACCCTGCAACTGGGCTGTCACCGAGCGTCCCCACCCAGCGAAGGATCTTCAGGGGCCTCTTACCTATACACTGTCCTGACTGGCGGTCCAGGTCGAACCCGTTAGTGCATTGCTGCTGCAGGGGAGGAGAGGAAAGGAGGAGACGAGGTCATTTTACTTGCTTATATTTGTTTAATTATAAAAGCATTGTAATGCATCACAGAAAGTTCAGGAAATAAAGAAGAAAAAAAGCATCCATAACACTAACACCTGTATTATAACATCTATGTGTCCTTTTTTTTTTGTACAATAATTTTACACCTGGCATTACTTTTGAAGCACCAGCACCATTTTATCAGATGGTTACAGGGCTTTTTCATGCTCTAGTTACGACAGTGATGGGCAATCTTTTGAGCTTGGTGTGTCAAAATTCGCCAAAAAACTGAACATAACTCAAGTGGTGTGTCAGTTCAAGAAAAAAACCATAATTTCACGATATTTATAGTTTAAATAACAAAAATGTATAACTGTAATATATAACTGTATTTAATAAAACAAAACCTAATTATTTAACTTACCTGATTACTGACTTCTTTGTTCATCTGTCAGTCGGTTTCTTTTGTTGGTCTTGATATTATTTAACTTGTGTGGGGTGCCGTGAACTAAGATAAGTGAGGGGGAGGGGGAATTCTTTAACTAACCTGCCTATTAGTGACTTTTTGTTGCTGAATTTCATTGGCTAAATCTTCAATTGAAGGTTGGTATTTTGTACACTTCAAGCCCAAGCAAGTGCTACTAACTTCATCTGTCAATCTGTTTCTTTTGTTGGTTTTGATATTATTTAACACTGAGAATAAGGTCTCACAAAAGTACATAGAGGGAAAAATTGTGAGTAAAGCCATTGCTATATTTTTCAGGGTGCTAAAAGTGTCTGGTAATCGGTTCCAGGCACTCCAAATTTCCTGTTCGTAGTGGCACTCCTCTTGATTCTCCAAGCAGCACCTTTCCAGATTCTCAAGCTTTGACCTCAAGTCGACAATCACCTGAGCCCAGATGCTGTCTTGAAATTCTGCAAGTTGCATCTTATGTAAATTAAGATGGCTGCCGCTATTTCTAATGGTGGGAAATGGCACCCATAGCACAGGCCCTCGCCTCTCCCATCCTCCCCCTCACTTATCTCAGTATGATGGTCTATTAGAAATCCATGACACCCCAAAACAGTAGATTGGATGATGGTTGCTGAGGTTATGTGGTTGCTGGTAACGGGGATCACAGGGCCCCCAGAGATGGGTCCCCCGCGGCATTCCCCTGCTCCCTGCTCCGCCGGCTGGAAGTGAGGTCAAAGATCCCCTAACGGCCTAACTGCCGGAGTTCTGTTGTTTTGGCCTACAGACCTCCGGAACAGAGTGTCTACACTACAGCAAATGTTTTATCCTCAGCTACCGCACCTGGCCGTGCAGGAGCTGAGGATGAAATGTCCCTCTCGGCATGCGGCCCCATACTTCTCTGGTATGTGGCCGCATGCGGCCGCATGTCATTGAAAATGGCTACACGTGTCAGTGTTGACATGAGTGTCATAGGTTCGCCATCCCGGGGTTACGAGGTGCAGTCGTGTTCACACCTGATCTCACTGATAAGGCATGTCCTTGCTCAGCCCTTTCTGGGAATGGACAGGACTACTTTTAGGGGCAATCACTCTCTTTGGGTGCTATTTAACCTTACCTTCTCAGTACCCAGTATGAGGTCTTTGAACCCTATAAAACCCTCTACCTAATTCTGAGGTCTATACTTAAAATAGAAGCTATTCATTTAGGTGCAGTGAGTTTCCTAAGAGAAGAATTGGGGAAATTCCTCCATTTCAACCTCGGCAAGACAATTACACAAAGACCCTTCCAGATGTAGATCTCCAACAGTCCCTGAGGGCTGTAGGCTTCATGTACAACCCGCAGTGCAAGTTGATGTGCTTAGGAAAACGTCATGGGCGTCGGCAGTCAGGGGCCTTTAGGAAAGGCCTTGGGCCTCCTGTTTTATAGGAGTAAGGCTTCTGTTCCGTCCCGCTGAGCTGTGGGTTGGCTTGTGGAGACAAGGATTGAGCCTGAACTCCTGGGAGCAGGTTCAGGAGTCTCAGAGCCTCGGAGCAGAAGAAGCAGAGCAGATGAGCCAGGAGGTTGTGCCCTGAAGCTCAGGAGACGAGGAGGGCTGGGTTCCAGCCCTTCTTGCCAATGAATGCCACGTGCAGGCTTGCAGGGGCACCACTGCCCAGAAGCACTAGAGCACATTTGATTTAACATTTAAGAGAAGTCAGGACACCCCCCCAAAGGGACACAAATGAGGAAGTATGATCTGATTATAAGAACCTTGGATTGAGCCTGACCAGGCGGTGGCGCAGTGGATAGAGCACTGGACTGGGATGCAGAGGACCCAGGTTCGAGACCCCGAGGTCACCAGCTTGAGCGCGGGCTCATCTGGTTTGAGCAAAAGCTCACCAGCTTGAGCCCAAGGTCGCTGGCTCGAGCAAGGGGTTACTCGGTCTGCTGAAGGCCTGCAGTCAAGGCACATATGAGAAAGCAATCAATGAACAACTAATGTCAAGGTCGCAACAAAGAACTGATGCTTCTCATTTCTCTCTCTTCCTGTCTGTCCCTGTCCCTCTCTGTCTGTCCCTGTCTCTGTCACACACACACACACACAAAAAAAAAAAAAAGCAAGAAAAAGAAAAGAATCTTGGATGAGGTCTCAGCCCTGCCACTTGTGAATGGTATCACCTGGGTCAAGCTGCAACCTTCCTGACCCCCAACTTTAATCTCTACATAAGGAAGAACTCGATTTAGGTACACTGCCAAGCTGCCCTCACCAGTCCTAAGCTTCTAAAACGCGTGCCTCGGCAAACTGACTTTTAACACACTTATTGAGAATTAACAAAATTAAAACCTCACCTGTGCATTCCCAGGACTCGGAATACAGAAAGCCAGAATGGTGACAGTGAGGATCCTGCAGAGAGAGAAAGTCGGTATGAGTGTCCAGGAGACTTCCAGATCCCGGTCTGGGGTGGACACAGAGCTCATGCTGTGGGCATTTACAATGGCCATGTCACCTTGTACTTCCCATGGTGGGAGGGGGACTCTGGAGAAACCAAGGGAGACCCCACATGCCCCAAGCATCCCATACAGAACTGGCTCTCTGCTGCTGGTTTCCTAGGTTGGGATAACGTGTTAGATGGCATTTTTTAAATAAAGGGGTTTGCTACTTCAAAGAACACATCTGGTATTAACAAGGTATTGGCCAGTCGCTCTAATCTCACTCCCTACACGGGGAGATGGGTCAGGGTTTCAAACACCTTGATTCTGACATGATAACAGACTGAAGGAGCCATTATGCCCTCACACAATGAAAGGAAAGCAAAATACAAATGTGAAGTACTTGGGTTCCATGAAAGGAAGGTGTCAGGGGCAAGTCACCTAATCCCTAAGCATGCATCACGCTGGCTGCGGGGGTAAGGGGACCAGGGAACCTGGGCCACAGGAGAAGAAGCACAGCCGGAAGACTTAGGGGGAGTTGTGACATCAAGGGTCAGGCCGGCTGTGACATGCACAAGCCACCCAACCTCTCTGAGCCCGAGATTCTTGTCCTTCAACACCACAAGCTTCTTTCCAATAAAATCACAGCTGCCAACATGCTTTAAAGATACAGTATCAATACTGCCTTACACCCACCAGGACAGCTATAACCAAAAAAAAGCCAAAAACAACAACTGCTAATGAGGATGTGGAAAAATCAAAACCCTTGAGCTCTGTTGGAGTGAATGTAAAATGGTGCAGCCATGGTGGGAAACAGAAAAATAATTACCATATGATCCAGCAATTCCACTTCTGGGCATATATACCCAAAAGAATTAAAAACAGGGTCTCCAAAGAAGTATTTGTTCACCCCCTGTTCATAGCGGCATTATTCACAATTGCCAAAAGGTGGAAGCAACCTTTCATTCATCTATGGATGAACAGATACACAAAATGTGGAATCTACATACAATGAAATATTACTCGGTCTTAAGAAGGAATGAAATTCTGACATATGCTATAGATTGGATGAGCCCTAAAGACATCATGCTAAGTGAAATAAGCCAGTCACAAAAAGATAAATACTGTATGATTTCACTTATATGAGGTGCCCATAGCAATCAAAATCATAGAGACAGAAAGGAGCGTGGTGGTTGCCGGGGGTGGAGGAAGGAGAGAATGGGGAGTTGTTCGATGGGAACAGTGTTTCAGATGTGCCGGATGGAGAGTTCTGGAGGTTGGTTGCAAAACGATGTGAATGTACTTAACACTACTGAACTGTACACATAAAAATGGCTAAGATAGTAAAAAAACAAACAAAAATCTATGCAAATATAGAGCTTTATTTGGTGCTATTATTATTCAATTTAACAGGGATTTATCTGAGCAGCTATTAGCTGCAGGTGTGGACCCTAGGCAGAAGAACTACAAAATTAGGACCCAAACACTGCCCTAGGTAGCTGGTTGGAGAGCCACATGAATCAATAATGTCTATACATTTTGGAGACTGACAGAAATACCCACTGAGTGTTATGAGAGCCAGGCTCTGAGTTAGGAAAAGGAACATCAGGGAAGGCTTCCTGGAGGAGGTGATCTTGACAGCTTCTTCAGCACAGCAGTGGGACCTGGGACCTGGTTGGATTCAGTGCCCTGCTCCTATTCATATACACCTCTACTTTATAATCCTTCCCTTCATAAAAAGTGTTCAATAATACAAGGTTCATCTGAATCAACAGTTTTGGATACTTGGGAAGGGGAGACAAAATTAAGGTGACATCCAGAGAAACAGAAACCGGATGTGACACTAGAAGATGCAAGCCCAATTCCTTCATCTAGTCTGAAATCCAAAAAATAAAGACCCTGAGCATCCACAAGTTTTCATTTCATCCAAGTGACCGCATGAGCCAGGTTCTAAAAACGCTGGAGACAGCTCTGACCTTATAAAGTGCAGAGCCAAATCCCAGGGCTTTTTGATATTTGCGACAGCCAGATTTATATCTGGAAGGAATGAAAGAACAATAACAAATTTATTTTCCAGGCTGTATATTATGAATTTCAATGTTTTCCTGTTTCTTCACATGAAGTTTCCTTTCAGTTGGTTATAAAACCCTGTCTCGTTTATGTTGGAGACAGAACGGGTTGCCTGAATGCAGTGGACTTCAAGAGCTAGTGGAAAAGGCATGCTAACCCCGTTTCTCCTCCTGCTCCCAACACCCTGTTCCTCTGGCTCCAGGGCAGTCCCAAAGCCGGTCTCCCCTGAGAGGTCCAGCCTCCAGCCCCGCCTTCAGAAAGAGCCATGGCTGGGTCCTCAGGGGCCAGGTAAGCTCCAGACTGATTGAGAGGGGTTTCCAAAAAAATAGCACCTAAAGCATGCTGCTTTTATATGTCACAAACAGTTGCACCTTGTGATGAACAACTCTAGAAAATGACAAAAATAAATTAACTATAGGAATATTGGGGATATCTCTAATGCGCATCACTGGTCCCTGGAACTTTGGAAAACTGGTGGGTCCACCCACTTTGTGCACCATCTGAAACTGTGAGAAAACCCAGAGAGACCAACAGAGTGCCAGGGCAGTATGTCCCTAATCCAGGATGACATTATTACAGCTTCGTTTTTTGCATATGCATGTGAATACAAACACACGCGTGCACACACACACACACAATCTGTCTAAAGCAGCTACATTTTCAAGAGTTTGCTCAATAAAGACTATGCAGACATAAGCTAGATAGAGTTCTTTAAAGTTTAAGGATTCCTTGACTGGAATTGCAATTTTCGTGAAGAATAGCCCAATGTTTGCTTACATGCAGTCCTGTCTGCGGTCCCCACTTTTCATTAGCATGAGCCTCTGGGTCGCATGCCCTTCCTGAATGCCACATAGAGGGCGATTTGGCCCCAGGATGTGCAGTTTGCCCCTCCGCTTGTCCAACAGCCCATGCCGCAAAATAATTGCCAGTGACCCATAATCGGTCTCCTGAATTTAAAAAATACATAAATTTCTGGAAAAACAGCACACTGATTTTTCTGCCCTTTCCAAAAAAGAAAGAGGAATCAAGCTCTGAGGTTTTTGCAGACCTCTCGCGGATGCTGACTCTGAAACTGTATTATAATACCCACTCCCAAAAGAAGATGAAAATCACAGAGGCGCAGCTTTTTATAATTAACAATATCATTGCATCACTAGCTAATGCCTTTTCCAATATCCTGACACCGCCTAAGTCAGTCCATAGCCATTTTCCACCCATCAGGTTTTCAGGAAGGTTTCCAGACCCTGGAGGAGACAGTCCGGAGGGGAGAACCTACCTTTTAAATCCTGGCATGTCCAAGATGCGTTGAGCCGGAGAAGCAAAAAGGGGGAAGAAAAAGAGCTCGCAGTGCGGGACCCTCGGAGCAGTTCCTGAACTTCGGCCTCTTCTGGGCCCGCGGGGCTCGCTGATATTTTATTCCGGGGGGGGGGGGGGGGGCAGCGAGTCGTGGAGAGGACAAGGGGAGAGCCTGGGTCCTCCGAGCCACTGGAGAGCCGACAGTGAAAGCACCTGGTTTTGCTTAGCCCTCTTCAGTAATTCAGCATTAAACCAATTGGAGGAGGAATGTTAAAAATGAACACTTCATTTTCTAAGTATGTTAAACAATGCAAATGGGGCCTCAGTCTGGACACAGCTGGTTCAGATTACAGCGCTCACAACAATCTTGGGGCGTCTGCCAGGACCCAGTGCTCAGCGCTGGGAGGAGAGCCCTTTCCCCGGGGCGAGCAGCCGCACTCGGGCTCCCAGCATCTCCGCTGGAGGCGATTGGCGGGCAAGTGCGGAGAGCGGGAGGCGGGGGGCTGGGAGGGCCTCTTGACCCTTTACTTCCCACCCAGGGAGGATATCCCCGGGCTGGGCGGTCGTGGCCGAGGCGGGGGAGGGGATCCAGCACCCCAGCACCCTCTGGCTTGGGGACACGCCTGAAAACACGCCTTCCCAATAACTTGAACTCATGGCCAACACCGCGACAGGGACTAGAATCTTATGATTTATTGGGAAACCAGAACCAATGAAGCAGAGGCTTGGGGTAAGCGACAGGAACTCACGATTTTCCAGAAGGGGTGGAGGAGGACGGGATCTGGCTGCCGCTAACTCAAGACATCAGCTTGTGCAATGCAAACCTTCCCTGGGACACGCGCCCCGCCCCGCCCTCCGCGCGCGATTCCCGCGGGCACGGTCTTGCTTTCATTAAAAAGTGTCCATGTATCACATCAACACGTTGCGCAGCTTTAACTTACACAATGTTATATGTCAATTATGTTCGCACAAAGCTCGAAAAAAAATTTTTTATTAGAAAAAAAAGTGTCCCTTGACTGGAAAGTTATTTTAACAACAGAAAAGGTGATTTGAAAAGACAAAAGGACAATCAGGATGATATCCTAAAATCACTAGGATGAGTCTTTTATAGTCATTATATCGATGGTTTCCATCTTTTCCTTCTTTTTTAAAGCATTGGAACCCTTTTCATCAAATGAAATCTTCCCAGACACTGTTCTGTAAAAGACCAAAGTGGGCTGGCAGTAGTCCAAGCACCTCCCTCCCCGCGTGCATCCTCCCTGGGCCCCTCCACGGAGCCAGAGCGTACCTACAGCTGGGAAGGCGTGGCTGAGGTCAGTACCCCTCCCCACAACCCTGCAGTAGGAATTCTTCTCCCCATTCGGAGAGGGTAGGTAACCCCATGGTCCTACAGCGGAGACTCCAAGTCTACAGCTCAGCCTTCTCAAAGGGCGTTTTTCTGGTTAGTGAATGTAATTGTACTGAAGGGGACCGATCCCACGCTGTGCCACCCTGAAGCTGCCTTTGAGGATATTAATTTTTTTTTTTTTTTTTTTTAGGATATTAAGTTTTAAGCTGGTAATTAAGAAGACTCAGAAAGAAACTTTGACCCTCCCCCCTCCTTTGCTGCCTCACAGATTCAGAGGGAAAGACCTACTTCAGGAAGGGAGCTTACGATGTTGCCTGAGCAGCTGAATTTGAACTGAGTATGGTGTATGAGAAGGGGTCAGAGTCAGAGGGGCCTATTTACTAGATTGTTTCTGGTGGGCCAGCAAGACTTTACCAGCCACACGTTCTGCTCTTCCGCAGCTCCCTGTAAATTGCCCATTCTCACTTCAAATCTAAGGCTCCATTCCCCCCTTTTCTCCTTTGTTCAAAATACCATACACACCCAATGTCACCTCACATGAAACAGTGTTGTTTGTGATTGTGTGAATTTCCTATGTGCATGTGTTAAAATTTTGATTTTCTACTGTTAATCTGTCTCTGTGAATTTGATTACTAGCCCAGCTAGAAGAATTTAGAAGGTGGGGGAGAAGTATTACTTTTTTTTAGCCCCCACAGTACTCTAAAACTACATTTAACAATGACAGATTGTTGATAGTTGTCTAAGTTGAGTGTCTATTTATCCCATTTACTTTGTATGTGTTGGAAATTTCCCATCATAAAATTTTTTTAAAATACATTATATTTATGAGATTGTTCACTGCTCCCAAAGCTTATAATCAAACAGCCTTCACACCCATCAGTTGGGCAACAATAGAGTTAAATAAAGTGAGGTACTTCCAAAAATGGACCACCATGCAAGCAATAAAAAAAAGTGTTAGACACAAAAGAGTACATATCGGCTCTGGCTGGGTAGCTCAGTTGGTTCGAGTGTCATCCCAATATGATGAGGTTGCGGGTTTGATTCCCTGTCAGGGCACATCCAAGAATCAACCAATAGCCCTAGTCAGTCAGCTCAGTCAGAGCATCGTCCAGAAACAACAGGCTGCAGGTTTGACCCCTGGGCAGGGCACATACAGGAAGCCACCAATGAATGCGCAGTTGAGTGCAAGACCAAATGAACGCTTCTCTTTCTCTCTTGTGTGCTCTCTCTCTCTCTCTCTCTCTCTCTCAAGTCAATCAATAAAAAGAAAGAATCAACCAATACAGGAATGAATGAGTAGAAAAACAAATTGATGTTTCCCTTCTACTCTCCTTAAAAATAAGTAAAAATTAAAAAAAATTAAAATCAATAATGAAATTTAAAAAATTTTAAGTATATATTGGATGACTCCATTTATATAGAAATCAAAACAGGGTAGTGAGTGGGAGGGGCCCAAGGGAACTTCTGGCTGCTGGTAATATTTTCATTATTGATTTGGGTGCTGGTTCTACAAGGCAGTATACAATTAGGATTTGTGAAGTTCTCTGTATGTTATACTTTATTTCATTTTTTAAAAATACTGAAGCAGCTCCCTATGTGCTGGTATCGAAGGATTTCCCATATAGTTCGTAGGGCAAAATGGCACACTATTGGAAATTTCATATAAATCAACTGACTATAGTAAAAGTATAAAAGCAAGCTGTAGACCTGTGTGTAAAGCATGCACCATTGAGAAAAAATATATGCACAGGTTCTGTTTGTATATAAACAGAAGCAGAAAAAAGTGTCCTAGGAAGGACCCTGGGTAGGTGGCTCAGGAAGAGATGTTGAGAGGAAAATCTGAATGTTGTACCAGGAGTCTGTATTACCTATTCAAAAGATGAAGTTAATTTATTGAAAAATATACTCGATATATGTAGGACTATTTGGCAGAGTAGGGGGAGTTTTAAACGACTTAGTGCATGACCTCATTTATGCTATCAATTTTTCTCAAGGATAAGGAAGGAGAGGAAATCAATGTACCTGTTTCTACATGAGCAAATTGAGGATCCTGAAAGACAACTGCTCAGGGCCCCAGACATTGTTTCCATCTTAAAGCTGTAGGGCTGGTAGAAGAGGGAGAGAATACGGGTTGTGCCCCAGACATTGTTTCCATCTTAAAGCTGTAGAGCTGGTAGAAGAGGGAGAGAATACGGGTTGTGGTGAATGACTTGGGTCTGAGTTTACCTGCCAGGTGACCTTGGGCAAGTCGCTTAACCTCTCAGCATCTGTTTCCTCATCTGCAAAATAGAAATAATATTAACCTCTCAGGGTTGTTGTGGGAATCAAACGTCAGTTGTCCTGGTGACTATCACTGTGTCCAAATCCCCACCCTGACACAACATTTCCAAAATACCTTCAATAGCTAGTATATTATCCACTTCCATGAACAAGGAAATCATAACCACAAAACAGCCCCACTCAAAAAAAAGGGGGGAACAACAAAAACTGGCCCCAATCACTGTTGAACAGTTCAGATTGTTAGAAAATTGTCTTGAATTGAACCCAAGTCTACTTGCCTGTTTGTGGAGGACCCTTCCTGGGTCCTAATTCTCACCATGGCCATGGGCCTCGGTGCCATGGGCCTGTCTCTCTGTTACATGGCCAGCTTCCTTTTTGTGAAAACAGGACCTCCTCTTGCAGGAGCTGGTACCCTTTTCTCCAGGCTGATCACTCCCGGTCCTCTGTGGGTCATGGGGCCCTGCTGCAGCCTGGGCAGCCGCCCCTTCTACTGGCTGCATCAGCCTCTTGGTTCAGGCTGAACTTGCACCAACAGAAACAGTCCACAGTCCACAAGCTGCTAAACACCATCTCCTCCATCCTGCACTTGAATTGCTAATTTTGTGTGTGTGTGTGTGTGTTTTTCTGAAGCTGGAAACGGGGAGGCAGTAAGACACCTACATGCGCCCCACCGGAATCCACCTGGCATGCCCACCAGGGAGCGATGCTCTGCCCATCTGGGGTGTAGCTCTGCCGCAATCAGAGCCATTCTAGTGCCTGAGGCAGAGGCCATGGAGCCATCCTCAGTGCACCGGCCAACTTTGCTCCAATGGAGCCTTGGCTGTGGGAGGGGAAGAGAGAGACAGAGAGGAAGGAGAGGGGGAGGGGTGGAGAAGCAGATGGGCGCTTCTCTTGTGTGCCCTGGTTGGGAATTGAACCCGGGACTCCTGCACGCCAGGCCGATGCTCTACCACTGAGCCAACCAGCCAGGGCCGCTAATTTTTTTTTTTAACGGAAAACAAAGTTTTGCATGTGTCCCTACTAAAATTTGTCCAATTTTCCAAATCTTTTTCAACATAAATTTTATTATCTAAGGTATTATCATTCCCAGTTTTGACAACCACAGATCTGCTGATGGTGACATCTTTGACTTTATCATAGTTATCATAAATAACTTACTAGGACAGGTACTAGAGTGAAACCCTGTCCAGGTTGGCACTCATCCACTTTCCTCTCTTCAACATTATGGGGCCATTGCTGATTGTCTAAATTGGGGTGCCTCCAATTTCTCCCCCTCGGCTTACATTTCCCCATCTAGTCCACTTGGTGGGAGACTTTATCAGCTGTCCTGCTAACATCAAAATGAACATTATCAATAGGATTTCCTGACCTAGCAATTCCATTTTAAAAAAGAAAACGCGGTTTGTTGAGCAGGAACTGCTACTTGACCCTCGCTGGCTTCCAAAGGTCATCCCTTCCTTTTCTAAGTGGTTTTTAATTTTTCAGTTGCAAAATAGAGATCCCAACATCTACCTCACCTCCCACCATCAAGACCAAACACAATCACAACTACAGAACAACTTCACAAAATGTAAATTGTAATGTAAACATGAGAGGTTATCATTTGTGGAATGGGACCTTCCTGGCTTCAGTCAAAATCAATTTCCTCACTGTGCCATGGGTTGGAAACACAGATGGGCTATTATTTTTAAAGATAATTCTTCAAATTGGGGGAAGTTTTACAAAATTAATATAGGTGGTAATATATTTTGACTATTAATATTAAAATGTTTATTTTTTCACTGTCCAAAAATAACTACATCACAATGTCTTCCTTGGAGAGAATGCAAAACAGGGAAGGTGATGTCATTGACTGTTTATGGTTGTGCTAGACTCCACACACCTCTTCCTTTGACTCCCACAAGGATGCTATGAAATAGGAAACCCTCCATCTTGCACATGAAGAAACAGACCGAGAGGCCCTGGTCAGGTGGCCCTGGTTAGAGCATCGTCCTGATGTGCCAAAGTTGCAGGTTTGATCCCCAGTCAGGGCACACAGAAGAATCAACCAATGAGTGCATAAATAGGTGGAAGAACAAATTGATATTTCTCTCTTTCTCCCTTCTTCTCTCTCTCATCAATTAAAAAACAAAAAGAAACAGACTCAGGCCCTGGCCGGTTGGCTCAGCGGTAGAGCGTCGGCCTGGCGTGCGGGGAACCCAGGTTCGATTCCCAGCCAGGGCACACAGGAGAAGCGCCCATTTGCTTCTCCACCCCCCCCCCCCTCCTTCCTCTCTGTCTCTCTCTTCCCCTCCCGCAGCCAAGGCTCCATTGGGGCAAAGATGGCCCGGGCGCTGGGGATGGCTCCTTGGCCTCTGCCCCAGGCGCTAGAGTGCTCTGGTCGCGGAAGAGCAACGCCCCAGAGGGGCAGAGCATCGCCCCCTGGTGGGCAGAGCTTCGCCCCTGGTGGGCGTGCCAGGTGGATCCCGGTCAGGCTCATGCAGGAGTCTGTCTGACTGTCTCACAGACTCAGAGATCTTGTGGCCACACAGATAATAAACAACCCGAACTCTAGCCTAAACCAAGCCCCTTTGATTCTAGAGCCCCCATTCGTCCAGTTCACCACGCCTTGTTTCAACAAAAGTTCACTGCCACCAATCTAATATCAACAGAAATCCCCAATATGTGGTGTGGTAAAGGAGAAACTATTTAAGTAATCACTTTGCAAACCTGGGAGATGCAGCCTCCAGGAGAAAACAACAGTGGGCTCTGTGAGACAAAGGAAGGATTGCTTTTTATAGAGGAAGTCCCACCTTCATCTCTGATTGGTCCAATTTTATGTAAATGAGGAATCCAAATTTGCACAGTCTGGTTGGTCCAAAGAGCACTGCTCTGATTGGTCAGAATCATGCATTCTGATTGGTTATTCTGGAGCTGCTCTGATTGGTTAATAAAGATGAAAATGAGAATGTAGTTCTGCAGTTCCAATTAGATAGGGCAGGTCTCAGTCCCATTGGTCGAGAGATGCTTTCAGGAGCTTCTTCATAAGGGTGGGCTCAGCAGGCAGGAACACAGTGCAGGAGTCTGGCATCTCAGTCTGTAGCCTTTCGCTGAAATGCAGGGTGTGTGAGAGGCCTCTGCCAGCAGTGGTTAACTAAGCACAATTATCCACAATTCTTGGAAGTTATGTTCCTTCTCAAAGTCAACACTTGCTTTCTCTGACTTATTGCTTACACAGCTAGTACCCATGACACACGAGTACAGCTGTTGGTCACCTCCTCACCAACTGGTTCCACCTGAACCTCCTGAAATCTGGCCATGTCGCCACCATTCACCCAAAATGGTGCTTCCTAAATTTCCCTGTGCTCTTATGGCCAAGTACCATGCCCTCCATCTTTAATTGTTCTTTTGTCTTTTTGAAGGCTTTTACCACTGATGATCCATCTCCTCTCGTGTCCATGACTTTATGTTATCCTGGCTCCAGCCTCCTCCCTCTCTCCTCCTCCCTAGCCAGAGTCCCCCCAGTTAAATCCAGCCTCCCTACTCCTTTTCACTACCTGCTTGTTGTGGAAATAGTCACCGGTCCTACAGCTGTTACGGGACACAGGTCCCGAAAACTGTCAGCACTGTGCAGATGACTCTCAAATCCCTTTCACCATCCCTAACTTTTTCTCTGCAGACCCAAATGTTCACCTCCTTATGAGCTAGCACCCTAAATCCATTTCCTCTCCTGATTCACCAGGTACCAAGTCAGGGGAATTCATTTACTTCCTGCAAACTAATAAAAAAGCCAAAAAGATCCCACTTTAGTGATAGTTTTGGTTTTGGGTTTTGGATGGTGGTGGTGATAATGGTGTGTGTTGTAAAAGAAATAGCTCAACCGCTGTGTTTCATGATATGATACATGTGCCCACGCTCTGTAGGTTGGTGGTCTAGGGTGAGTGTGGCAACTCTGTTCCTTTAAGGCACTGGAGATTCAGGCTCCTTCTATCTTATTGCCTAGCAATCTCTAAGGTGTTGACCTCCTCTACATGGTCCAAAATGGAGCATTATCACCACCACACCTACATTTCAGACCGCCAGATGGAAGTTGATGCCGCACCTAGCTTCAAGGGACACTGGGAGATGTAGTCTGTGTTCTGAGAGATCATGAACCTACTTAGCTAAAAATCTGGAGTTCTCTTACTGTGAAAGCAGAAAATGGACATCAGAGGACAAGCAGCCAGCTCTGCTACAAGCTCTAAGGAGCACCAATAATCTTTCCTTTCTTTGTCCATCTTTACTTCTATAGCAAAGGGATTTCCCCATTGTCGTCTATATTGCATCTATGTTATCAGGACATTGCCTGGGGGAGGTGACTGAGTCCTGTTGTCTTTTTCACCTTTTAACCAATGGCATTTTTGGAAATGCATGCATTTTACATTTCCTAGTACTTAGATATCTTCACCCCATCCTTCGTGGTTTCTGTCCTCTGTGTCATGCTTATGTTAAACATACGTAATGTTTATAAATACTTGTTCTGTTTCCCTGAAGAACCCTGACAAATACAGCACCCTAAGCAAGTTTTTACCCTTGCTGAGCTTTGTGTTTTCAGCTGTGAAATGGGGGCAAAAATAACATCAGGATGTGTTGCAAAGAAAATAGCGTTCATAGGCACCTAGCAGGAGCCTACGCACAGTAGGGCCTCCATAAAGGTTAGGAAACGTTCTCTCTCTGATTTTTACCATAAGTCACTGAGCCAAGTAGGGCACAGGCCAAGGGAGGTGCCTGCCCGGCCTTGGGAATGTTAAAAAGGGACGTTGCCTGGGGGAGGTGACTGAGTCCTGAACCTTATAAATCACTTCCTGTGACCCAGTTTTACAGATGTGAAAACTAAGGCCCAGGGTGACTAATTTACCCGAGACCATATCATTGTAGGCAGACAGGGACAGGAATAAGGGTTTTGTGCTTTACCCCAGGATCGCTGCTCCTATTCCATGTGGTCTCTAACTGTACTTCCTGCAAGCAACGTGTTCAAGGAGGTCGGGATTTTCTGCACATACTTGGAATTCTCAGGAAACTCAGTGCATCATGAAAACACCTGGGCTTTTTGTACAAATCGTTTTAACTTGTGGTTTTAATATATAATCATGTGTAAAATATGAGCGCTCTACTATCAAAAAGACTTTTGGCCAGCCAGCACACTCTGCCTCGGAGGCCCAGAGCTGCACTTGGGAAAATAGCGAATGGCATTCTCTGTGGCCACCTCTGTTTCGTTGTCAGTTTTCTGACACTTAATATGTATTGAGGTTTGGGGCAAAGTTAATATAATTAATATAACCTTATAATAGCATGACACCGCATTTTCTGTTCACAATCCACATACAATAGTGGATCCCCAGATTCCTGCATTTACCAGACCAGTAAAATCAACACCCTCAAAAACTAGAGGAAACAATGTCATGCCATCAACTTTTAATCTCGCCCAATAAAAATAAAAAAATATGTACAATTATCATATAGCATTAAAGAAAAGATTTTACACCAAGTATAGGAGACCATGTAAGGATCTCTGTGTGTCTGGATGGGATATTGAATTTAAACCACATTCCTAGAGAATTCAGGAACAGGAGAGGCATACGTTATTTGATCATCTCTATTTGTCCTACAAAAAGTAACACTGGCTGCTCCTTGTTACAGTGTTAGGACGTATTATGTGAAAATACCTCCAAAGTAAAAAGAGGAAGTAGGAGGCGGTAGGAGGCTGAAATGAGTTGCTAATCCTGAGTTGTTAGGCGTCTTTTGATTGTTTTTTCCCTGAGTATGAGTCAAATTTCTTCTTTGAATTCATTACTCATAGTGGTTGGTTGGAATCTGGACAATTCAGATTATATGTAGTGTAGCCATGGTTGATTCTGATGTATTTTTCTGAGTTTTGAGATTTGGATTTTAAACTGAGGAATCTGTCTTCCCCACACAAGACCAGTGGCTGCTGATGTCTCTGCTGTTCTATTCTCATTTGAATCTTTTACTACGGCTTCCCAGAGGTCGCTGCTGCGCGGCTTCACGGTCAGCAGGAGGCGTGACGCCTAGAGCCCACGTGGCTTCCACGCATTGCCGATGGATCTGGGCGCAGACAGAAATACTCACAGGCCAGGCTCAGGTTGGCTGAGGCTCTCCTTCCTGCTGGGCTGCTTGGTTCTCCCCTGTGCCTGGGTCAGTTCTTGCCATTAGCCAGGACCCTTCATGGCTTTCTCTGTTCCAGGGTCTCCTTATTAAATGTCCCCTGGCCAGCCACTTGCTCCACCTGGAACTACAACCTGAGGCTAGCAAAACTGAGTTTTCTCCACGTTTCTTTCCTGGTTCACCCCTTTTAACTGATGAAGGGTCAAGTTTTTGCACAGCCCCCTCCCACCTCAATGGAGTTCACCCCGAAACAACAAAGCGGCTGTTTGATTGGCTTGGTGCTGGAGAAGCCGGGATGCTTGCGGGGCTGGGTGAGACCCAGGCGGGAAGGCTACAGACTCCAGTGGTTCTTACCTGAAGCTCTAGAACTTTTTCAAAAATCAACGATTTTCAGTTGCTTGCGTGCAAAGGCAATTACCAGAACCCCCAAATGGTTGTTTTTGACCATTTTGGTTTTATACTCACTTTTTTCGCAGGGAGGACTGGCTGACCTCTTCACACTGCCATGGCCAGATGTCCATTGCTCCTAATACCTCTATATTGTCTATTCTTGAATGACTGAAATATATGACACACACTAATTAAAGGATGACAGTAGAAGTAAAATTACTTTTCACCAAGGAAAGCTAATGTTTCAAGGGAAAAATTAGGAGTGAAAACAAAAGAATGGAAGTCAATTTCGCAAGTAGCAATTCTGTGGAGAATCAATGTTTCTCATCGTTATTTTCAACACAGAAGCTGCAGCTACCAAGCGCAGCCCCAGAGAGAGCAACACAGGCTGAACGCACGTAACTAGACGAATCTAGCTGCACGCTTGCAGGCACGAGGCACGCCAAATGCTTTAGGGGGATGAGTTTGAAATGATTCCAAAAGTTTTCAAAGACCACAAATTCCATCTATGTTTAAAAAAAAACAAACCTCATTAGTCTAGAATTTGTACCTTTATCATCACCACCCCATTTCTATTCAGGGAGATTGTCTGAAAATCCCTTTTATAAAGGGATTAATGTATGTATGAACTCACAGAAGACACCATGGTTCTTTAAATAGACTTAAATGGAAGGCAACCTGAAACAAATTCATGTTACTTTGCTTCCAATCTTTTCTTTAGAAGAAATCATGTTTCCCTTTACCAGTCTGGAGTGGACCTTGCCCTTTGGGAAATGTATTCATTCAAGAATATACATTGATCCACCATTCTTAGAGGAAAACATCTCACAGTGCAATGTCCTTCCACACTTAAATGCCTTATATTTTACAGAAAAGAATCATGTATCTTACATTTTTAACAGTCCTAGGAGGTCTAGGACACAGCTTTACCAAACTCTTACATTAAGTTTACAAATATTTTCAGTCATTGAGATTTAATTTTTGAGACTCAGAAATAGTTCACTCAAGTCAAAGAATGTTAGAGCTAAAAGGAGTACTCACAGAAAACAGTAACAGCTGAAAATTATCACAGTTAAAATATCATCGTAGTGCAAATTATTAATTTCTTAACCCAGAAGGGCTAAAATTTGGATGCACAGTAGTAGCAAAGGCAGAAAACAAACTTAAGGGTTCAAACATTTGCCTTAAGTGATCCACTTACTAACATTCTTGAATTTTTCTTTATCTCCAGAACAAATACTGTGTATTTATCAAGGATCATTCAATTACTGGATGTATTAAATTATGACAATAACATGCTGTAAAACCTTCAATCATGTCATACTTTCACATGACCTAGCCTCAAGGACAGGAAAACAAGTTCAGGTTACTAACGTTTTGTCTTTCGTTAGAATTGGTCAGGGCAAGCGCTGCCCGACATTACATTCGCTAGCTTGCTTCCTCTGCGAGTGCTCACCGGGTGCTTCCTGGAACCACCACACCCTCCTCCCATCCGCCAGGCGAGTCAGGGCTTCGCAGCCTTTCTCACACTCTGGTCATGTGGACGTAAGTCTGGCTCTCCCACTTAATTGTGAATTTCTCAAGCCTCAGACCCTCCCCGGGCCCTCGGTTTTAGCCCATAAATCCCCCTGCCAATCTCACAGGAGAAAATTCCCACAACTTCCCTCCACCTAAATCCACCTGCTCTCCGCATCACCCTCTCTCCCAACACCCCTGTGCCAATAAAGGGAATCTTCTATCGAAGGCCAATCCCTCCATGTTCGGATTCTAGCAGATCTCCCTTCTCACCGCTCTCGCCACGCGTGAGCTTCCCAGCCGAATCCAACTCTCCCTCCACCCCACTTCTCTCTCCTTCTGATACCCTCGTCCCCCTCACAGTCTAACTTCTCAGAAGCCTGGTCTACACATACTATCTCCAATCGCGCAACTTAGGAATACGGCTTTTCCTCCCACAATTCCACCAACGCTGCTCTACGTCAAAGCCAACAACTCTCCGGTCCTTACAGCCAGGGAGTCTCCTAAGAGTGATCTCACCAGGCAGCAAGTACTCCACACTTGTGACCTCTCCCGACCTCCTCGCAACAATTCTTGGCTTCGGTAACAAGCCCACATCGACCTACTTATCCACCTTTTGGCAGTAATCTCAACTCTGACAGCTGTATAGAAATAGAGATTTTTATAAAGCATTTCTACAAGTGGCACATTTATTCATTTAACAAAGACTCTGAATGAATGTGTCCTTTGATCCTTACAACCCCAGAGGTTTACTATATTGGTTGTTTCAGAGATGAGAAAAATCAGTCCCAGAGTCAAAGTAGTTTTGTTCAAGGTCACACAGAAAGGGTCTAACCAATCTACCTCTCAACTTTAAAAGCCATGTTCCTTCCAATACTGCCATCACGTGAACAGTGAATAGTATTCAAGGTCCACATCTTAAGAAAGAATGCAGACATGACTGATTATCTCGCAGAAACAGCAAGGGCCCCATGATGCATAAAATCACCTCTGAACTGGAAAGAAAAGGCTAAGGGACCCTCTCCCACACGTTATCTTAGGTGAAGCATCTATGCGATCGTTCCTACTGAACATCTCCGAGGCTCGAGGTACCCTCACCGCAGACATCCGGCGCACACTTGAAGACATGAGCTTCCGTAGTGGGTCAACTGCTGCTATAAACAACATGTGTAAGTCATTTCTCCCCTTCTAAAGAAAAAGTCAGCAGCTGTTTGCTAAAAAATCTTTTTTTTTATTGTGGATGAAGACATTGCCAACTCACATACATCATTTTCATTTGGAGTATTTTTTTGCCTTGCAGTGCTCCTGAGAAATTCAGAAATGCATTGACTTTAGTGCTATAAAACACGACCCAGTATTACAGTTGGGCTGTAAATTTCCCACACTGGGTTATGTCTCTAGAAATCAAAAGACAACTTGGACAGAAACCTTAATAAGTTAAAAAGTAAACACTGGCAAATAATCACAAATGTCAGAACATTAAAAGTGCCATTACCTTTTCCATAGGAATATATAAAATAAATATCAAGTATCACTGACTTGATATTTACAAAATTACATTTTTTGATGGAAGACATTTTAAGTACTTTGATATAGGAAAAACTTCATTAGCTTTAGAAATCAAGTTCAAATGCTGTAGGTTTGATGCATAATAGCAGTTTCTAACTGTCTGAGGACAGTTTATTTTCCACCTACTGATGAAATAGAGACATTTTCCTCCTTTGGATGAACTATTAAAAGGTTAAAATAACCATTAACATAAACAGGAGGCTTTATTTGCAAGGGGGAGTATTTAATATTTTAATTGCTGGTTTTAAGGAAGTCATTTCTTTTCCTCAATTTTTTTTCTTTTACATCAATAATAGCAGGAACTGAAACTCAAACAACCATGATACAGAACTGTACTGAAATCAAATTCAGTGTCTGGCTGGGTTTTCTATTATAGTAATAGCAGTTGAAAACCATTAGGAATGTTGTGAAAAACTGTGGCAACTAAAGCAAAATTCAGCCACAAATTCTAGTAAGTCTGCAGAAGAGTAAACAGTAAAATTACTACAGTTAAAATATTGCAGTAAAATGTTCGCGACGTCCTATTGCTGACATTACAATTACATGCTTCATCACTATGGTTACTGAGACCCTTGAGCAGATGGCTCATCTCTGACACAACTGAGTTTCAGAAAAGTAGATGAGTTATGTCTGGTTTAGATCAACAAACACTTAGTATGCATACCAGCGCGTACAGTTTCAATGATGATGGGACTGAACGTTGGGCACTACAGCTTCAGTTCAAGGCCACATACTTGACCAGATCGCAGCCAAGTAAGGTCATGCTGTGATGTTTGGATATGCAATCCACCTTTCAAGCTTATGTTAGACTCTAAAGGGGAACAGGCTGTTTTGAATAGAAAAGGAAATACTTAAAGTGTCATAAAAGGCATTTAAAATACAATGACATGCTATTTAAATACCCATGACTTAAATTTTAAGTTTTATATTAAAAGAGAAAAATTTTTTGCATTTTCTATTTCTCCAAAATAAAAGATCAAGTGTCTTTTTTTTTAACTTAGAAACTTTTATTTCGGGTGCTCCACACTAAAAAACCTTCAATGGCAAGCAGCAAATAATTTAGGTTGGCCAGTGAAAGTATCTTTGAAAGGATCATATAAAACCCAAGGGTAATAATTTCATAAGAGAAATAATGGGCAAAAGAGAGAGGAGGCAGTTTGATAGTTCTAATATAGAACTGGTCTGACAACTTCCTTTAAAGTATACCAACTAAAGACTGGCAATGTAAATAAATTAGCTAAAGGGACAGGAAGTTGTGAAGCAGCAATGTCTCAGTCACTAAATTCTTCAGAAAAACCAGTTTTACTCATCAACACATACAGACTTCCAATCTTCTAAATACAGTAGAATGTATACAGTTAATCACAGCAAAATTTACAAATAATCAAATTTAGCCCTGGCTGGGGCCAGGACTATTTATAAATTTGGATTAGTATCATTTCCACCTTTCCTTGTTGTACAGATGTTTCTATTTTAAAGGCATCTTGAAATTTACAAAATCTGCAAGAAATGTCTTTAAATATACAACTTCAACAACTAATACAAACATGAACTTCCTGATTAATTTCCAAGTCAGGGGTGTTTACGGTAGGTTTCTAAAAAATTAAGGAAACCCTCCCTTATTCTTAAATTCCAAACACCTGGTGCTGGTGTTGCCGAAGAGATTTCACTGCCCTCTGACCCGGGAGATGAGAATGGACAGTCCCGGACTGATGTACCTCTCCTAGCGCCATCTCTGACCAAGGCAGGAGCTGTCACATTGAGTGATATTATTGATCATTACAGTTCTGTCAACGCAGCTGTAGATTTAACACTTATATGAAAGTTGTGCGTAAGAAAACAATTCATTTTACAATGATACTTTTAAAGAGATATCTTAGCTCTTAAAACCAAATCATATATTGATAGTATGTACCTGACAACAAGAGAACTGTTGATTCATGCAACAATTTAAGTGGATCTCAAGGGCATTGTGCTGAGAAAAGTCCATCTCAAAGGGTTACATCCTGTATGATTCCATTTATACAGCATTCTTGAAATGACAAAATCGCAGAACTGGAGAGCAGTCCGTGGCCGCCAGAGGCTGAGGGAGGGCTGGGAAACAGGCGGCTGTGGGTATGAAGGCAGCATGAGGGCCCCGGTGCGCCTGGACTGTAGTGGTGGGTCGCGTGGATCTACGTGTGAGAAAATTGCATGGAACCAACACACATCCACTCCACCTCTGGACACCTCGGTCCTCCAGGGACAACACACAGTCCCCGACAGGGGACTCCCATACACTTCACATCAATCTTCTGCACCATACAGATAAGCCACGACTATTATTTTCCTCTTTCCTTTCTTTTTTTGGTAAATCTCTTGATTACCTTTAAGAGACAAACCATAAGTCTCTACCAGCTTAAATGAGACTAAAAATCAGAGAAGGATATAAAAAGCTGTTATGTAGCTATGAGTAGTTTTTGTGTCTCTTTTTGTTTTACTCATTTCTGTAAGTTAAAAAAATCAAATGTTTCTAGCCTATCAGAGAAGGAAAAAAAAGCAATAATATAGCAGATACTTCCTCCTGCAACACCTGCAATTTCTAAAAGCATTAAGAATATTTTTATTAAATTTAGAGAAAGTACAATTGCAAACAAATATATAACTTTTCCCAAAAGGCCACTTTGTGATAAAGTACATACACATAGTGTTCATGGTTCTTTAAAGTGCGATACAGGTATGTCGTCTCTGGTGTGAGAGTCATCTATTGCTTCAAAAGGTCCTTCAGCACAACTCCAGCACTGTTGTCAGGCGACACTGGCAATGGTGTGAATGTGGGCAACACGTCTGAAATGGGTTTCAAAAGAAGATGCCCCGGCCCACCATGTCCAAGTCCAGCTGGGTTAATCAGAGGCACAGCCGCAGAGCGGGGAGCCAAGAACGGACTCAAATCTGTCCTTCTGCCAGACCTGGCTTCTGTTGTATCTAAATGACAAAACAGGAACTATTTAGTCTCCCATATGTTATTTAATCAACACTATACTCGTGTTTTAGGTTCCCAGACTTGGCTCCTAAACAGATTTAATTCATACACTGTTGGCTTCTGGATCTGATAAGCAGGGTCTATGAAATATAAGGTGAAAGAACAAGACTAGAGAAGGAAAAGGGGAGAGAAGACTATTGGAATGTACAGCTAATACTTCAATAAACGCGTTAAAATTGCTTTATATTTAAATACAGGCTATACAACAATACACTTCATTTGCTATTGAAGGGGAACAAAAGTTCTTTTAGGATACTGGCTTTTAAGCTGGTAATTAAGATTCAGAAAGAACTTTTAAGCCCCCCTCCTTCCTGCCCCAGAGACCAGAGGGAAAGACTGGCTGCAGTACGGAAATCTTAGAGTGCTGGCTTCGCGGCCGCATCTGAACTGAGTACGGAAACGGGGCTGCGCGCAGGGGCCTGCACCCTGCACCCATCCCAGTGTGTCTCAGTCGCCAAGCAAGCCTCTGCCTGCCACGTGCTCTGCACGCCTTCAGCTCCCTGCAGGCAGCCGTTCCCAGTGTGCAATCGCAGACCCTACATCGTCCCCCTTCTCCGCTGTCCGGAATCCCCTCTCTACCCAGTATGCCTGTCTGCCATTTTCATGCGTATGTGAATTCCCCAGACACAGATGTTAGAAATGTGACTTCTCCCATTAACCTGTCTCTGTTCATTTGATTTTTAGCCCAGCCAGAACTTAGAAGGTAGGAGAAGTATTTTTTTTACCTCCCATACTGCAACAGCTTTTTAAAAGGTATTCTCTAAGTAACAAGGCAAACCCTCTACCCTCCTGAAAGATAAAGGACTTGAGAACTCGGTTTTCCCCAAATAACTATGGCAATAATAAAGAAAACTGGCACCCATGTTACCATAACAATCATATTTATATTAGTTTACTAAAAGAAAAACAATACGTGCATTATATTACCGCAGTGATTTTCAACCTTTTCCATCTCATGGCACACATAAACTAATCACTAAAATTCTGCAGCACACCAAAAAAATAGATTTTTTGCTGATCTGACTTAAAAAAAAAAAAAGGGGTTTAATATTGATCATTCCACCAGCTGGCTATTGTGTTGGCTATAGCTGTTTTTTTATTTGACAACCTAAGGGAAAAGAGCTCAGCCTGACTGAACAGTCAGGTGTTGCACATTCAACTTGTGGCGCACCAGGGTGCCACAGCACACTGAAAATCAGTGTTACCTGATCATCTTTTACATTCACAGGTTTGAAAACAATTCTCAATTAAATTATTTCTCTATAAAGTTAGGCTGAACAATTGGTTCTTATTGGAACAGGTATTTAGTTTATGCCCTAATGTTTTGGTGAACAGAATTCTGCTTTATTTTCCCAAGACCACTAACAACTTCCTTGCTAAGAGACAAGCAGCCCCTTGAAGGCACCCCCTTCAGCGATGGGAAACTCAAGTAAAAGGCCTCCAAAACAAGGAAAGCACTGATAAATTCACCAGCTCCACCCATCACTGAGCACTCGGTCCTCAAGCTGGACTTTACTGTGAATGACAGCTCCACAAATTCTGAAAGAGCTATTTTGTAAGCTCTGATCCTAGCCATACACTTCCAAATCCACGGTTAAAGACTCAACTTACTATTATTATTTTTTTCATGCAAACCCTGGACCAACTCAGAACATCAGTGGCTTTTGTCTCTGATTAATACAAATCAGGCTGGGCACAGGGCTTGATAACTGACTTGGGGAGAGAAGAAAAGAGGGAGGGGGCATGGAAAGGGACTGAGAGGGGAGAAGGGGAAAGAGAGGGAGACACTGCCATAATGAATTCTGGAATCTTTAAGATGCTACAACCTGGTGTGACAAGAAAAAGTGTTTTTTATACAGTCTACTTCTGTTAAAGTGAAAACTTTTCACTAAATCTAGCAGCCAAACCGTTTATCTAAACAACAAATTTTACCCCTTTCTCTTTCTCAAAAGGTTGAGGAAAATATAACTGTCTCAACAACTAAGCACTCCCTGGCCAGGTAACTCAGTTGTTAGAGCGTCATCTCAATACGCCAAGGTTGTGGGTTTGATCCCCAGTTAGGGCACACAAGAGTCAATGAATGCATACATAAGTGGAACTACAAATCGATGTTTCCCCTTCCCTTCCCTTCCTCCCTTTCTCTTTCTCTTTCTTTTCTTTCTCTCCCCTTTCCTCTCTCTCTCTCTAAAATCAATCAATAAATTACTAAGGAAGTTTTTAAAATTTCAGAATGTTATTTAATATTTTATCTAAATTTCAGTATCTGTCATTTGCTATAAACTTACGAGTACATAGTAGCATGTACCTTTACAGTCCAATTAGCGAATAACAGTAGCCTAAATTAAAAGATAAAGATTTCAGGGGCTAAAAAAGGAGACCTAACAATAAGGAATCTATAGTCTACAGGACGTACTTAAATTTCAACTCAAGAAATTTTACTGCATGCTAATATAGGGGATATGAATAAATATAACCTTATAAGCTAGTAGAATAAAAAATATAGACAAAAAATGGCATACTACCAAACCATTCGCTGCTCAGCAGATCTTTCAGCATATAAGAACGCTTCCTAATGTTCTTGGGTGTGTGAGCCACTTCATTAAACTACTCTTATAAATATTATATATTGAGCTTAACATTTAGATTTTCACAGGGAAAAAAATCTTTCTCGCCCTGGCCGGTTGGCTCAGCGGTAGAGCGTCGGCCTAGCGTGCAGAGGACCCGGGTTCGATTCCCGGCCAGGGCACATAGGAGAAGCGCCCATTTGCTTCTCCACCCCTCCGCCGTGCCTTCCTCTCTGTCTCTCTCTTCCCCTCCCGCAGCCAAGGCTCCATTGGAGCAAAGATGGCCCGGGCGCTGGGGATGGCTCTGTGGCCTCTGCCCCAGGCGCTAGAGTGGCTCTGGTCGCAACATGGCAATGCCCAGGATGGGCAGAGCATCGCCCCCTGGTGGGCAGAGCTTCGCCCCATGGTGGGCGTGCCGGGTGGATCCCGGTCGGGCGCATGCGGGAGTCTGTCTGACTGTCTCTCCCTGTTTCCAGCTTCAGAAAAATGCAAAAAAAAAAAAAAAAAAAATCTTTCTCTATCATTTCTCTGGTTAGAAATAAGCACCGCTGTCGAGGAAGAGAACAGGTGGCCAGCAGGGCTTCCCAGTTCACCGCCTCTTCCAGGCAGAGCAGTGCAGTGACTCAGCCACAGAGAACAGTTACTCAGCGTACAAAGGAAACGACTTCATACTGTATGCATTCATCTAAGCCAATGAAGTATCAGGTTACTGCAAGAACACATGAAGCCAAAATAACATGTCTTATTGGAATTTTGGAAGAAGTCATTGCACATTTTCAAAAACACTAAAAATTTAGTTAATATCACTCTAAAACATAAGCATATATTAAACTTCAGTTTTTTAAATTGTAGGAAAAACAGATATCTGCTTTTACCTTGAAAACTTTCCGGTACATTCGCAGCTAGTTTTCTCCTTCCTGGTGAGTCCAGGGGTTTCATGTCACGAACAGAAAGCTTTGGTGGTGGGAGAGATGGATGAGATTCTGTTTCTAGAAATTTAACAAAAAGTTCTGAAAAAGACTAAGAAAAAATATTTGGCTTACATTAGGCAGATATTAAAATTGTATTTACTACAATGTAGAAAATATATTAGCTATTCTAATTATATATTAAAAAACTAGTCATGTCACCGGAATTATTTCTTTATAAATAACTTGATGAATAAAAGTGTTATAAGCACTTTAGTTACATAGGTATCAAGTAAAACCTTTAAGAATCTTTGATGGCAACACTTTACCAATTTATAGTTAGAATTAGACACCTGCTAACACTTAAACATTTTAACTTTTTGTAGACATTAAAACTTATACTGACAGAAAAAAATACTAAATTCCTATTTTTCTAAAGTAAAACCCAATCAATGAATACAGCAAAAGCTTATGAGTAATTTTATCAGATTAAAATAATGTAGTGTACACTGTCCCTTTAAATTTTATGCCATCCAATTTAAAATAGGGTTTTACTCTAGTTAGCTGTGGGTAGGTCACTTATCCTCAGTTTCCTCTTTATTAAAAAAAATAAAATAAGAAATAAACTCCACATTCTAACTCACAGTGCTACTCAATCTAACTGATATTCATCTTAAACCAGTACATAATGAGCACCATTTTTCAAGCACATTAACTGCCTCTTCCTGCCAGAATGGGAGTTCGCTGAGGGCAGGCACTTCACTGGTTTGCTGCTGCATCCCAGTGCTCAGCATTCCCAATGCTCACAACAGCTGGCTACATAGCAAGTCCTCACTAAGTGCACTCATTGGCTCAATGACCACTAGGATAGATACATACATGCACAAAATAAAGCTTCTGTCTTTAAGAATCTCATAATTTAGTAGTAAGATAAATGATAGTGTGCCCACAGCATCATGATCAAATACAAATAAAGAATTAGTTAATACTTTGAGAAATATAAGTACTATATAAGCCTGACTGGTGGTGGCACAGTGCAGTAAGAGTGTTGAGCTAGGACACTGAGGACCCAAGCTCAAAACCCCAAGGTTACCAGCTTGAGCACGGGATTGCCAGCTTGAGTGGGAGATCATGGACATGATCCTATGATCGCTGGCTTGAGTCCAAAGGTCGCTGGCTTGAAGCCTAAGGTCGCTGGCTTGAGCGAGGAGTCACTGGCTTGGCTGGAGTCCCGAGTCAAGGTACGTATGAGAAGCAATCAATGAACAACCAAAGTGCTACAACTATGAGTTGATGCTTCTCATCTCTCTCCCTTTCTGTCTCTCTCTCACAAAATAAAATAAAAAAATTTAAAAAGTATCATATAAATAAAAGCTAAAATAAAACCTATATGCAATGAACTTATTAAAACTGGCTTATTATCCTTAAGCTAATTATGTCTCTGGATCTCAGTTTCCACAACTTCAAAATAAAAGAACTGTACAAAATAACTTAAATAATCATGAAATCTGATTCTTTGCAAATGAATGTGATGTGCAATCATTTTACCATTCCTAGTCAGCAAAACTACAATCAGCTCTTACACTGTTAAACACAGACTGCTGATTCGGTCTCAGAGGTGTGTTGGGAACACTTTTTGATCCTCCGCCAAGCCACCCAGTCATCCACCTGGTGACGCCGCCCTGATCTTCATTCAACAACTGAAAAATTATTTTAAAACAGAAATTAGTACAAAAAAGAAAAAATAGGAATTATTTTTACATGATAACAGATGGTATCAAAACATGCCTTAGAAGTCCAATTCCTAGTAAAGTTTCCTACTGGGGGAGGCTACAAATACAATGTAATGTCCTCCCAAACACAATCTTGAATAAACGCTAAGGGCTGTCCCATCTCAAAATTTTAGCAATCTGATGAGAGAGGTGTGCAAGTTGCAAAACATTTAACTAATATACAAATTGAACAAGTCCCTTCACTGTAGTATGAAATAATGAGAAAATTATATTCATGCACATTAACTGCCTCCTTGGACTGCCAGAATGGGAAAAGTCACATAACACAGTGAAAGAAAATTGTATCAGATACCACTATTTTAGTTATAAATATACTCAGAATGGTTTTCATTATTCAGTTACCTGCTCCATTTCCTCCCTTTTGATACCCAGGATGTTTCCCATTAATCGTAACACTTCATGACGCTGATTTTTTGGTGTGTGGAAATGTCCAATGAAGAGGTTTCTCATTAGGACCCTATGAAAATTAAGGCAGAAACAGCTGAAGCTTACTCACCAAGTATCCTAACATTTAATGTGCCAAAATAATTAAAACTAAACATATAAATATTTAATTTTGCTTAAACAATTCTTAATTATAAAGAACATTAAACAATATATTTTAAAGTAAAACTTTAAAAAATCTTGTTATCTTTATTTACGAACATTTCAAACAAGTCTGATGTATACCTAAAAAGCCTCACTTGTGAGCCACCCACTTTCTTCAGCCCACTGACACCCGTGACAGCGGCCAGTGTGACAGCCACGCCTGCCTGCACACGTGGCAACAGTTACGGGGACCCTTCTGGTCCCCCCCACCTTACACAGTAATGATACTTTGTGTGCTCTTCAGTTATGCTTATATTTTCCCATTCACATTTATTAAAAATTTGCTAATAACATGGAAATATTCAAAATATTAATGATACAGTACATATATGCCTCGATTTCAGACCTAATACATTTGAGAAAATATGTTCATTTTAGAATAAAGAGACAGCAAAAAGATGGTAAGAATAAACTTTTCATTTTAGAAATGTAGTGATGATGTCTTAACTCTTCCATATGGTTTTAAGAAAAAGAATTTGAGCCTGACCAGGAAGTAACGCAGTGGATGGACGTTGGACTGGGATGCAGAAGGACCCAGGTTCAAGACCCCAAGGTCGCCAGCTTGAGCGCGGGCTCATCTGGCTTGAGCAAAAAGCTCACCAGCCTGGACCAAAGGTCGCTGGCTCAAGCAAGAGGTTACTCAGTCTGCTGAAGGCCCACAGTTGAGGCACATATAAGAAAGCAATCAATGAACAACTAAGGTGTCGCAATGAAAAACTGATAATTGATGCTTCTCATCTCTCTCCATTCCTGTCTGTCTGTCCCTATCTATCCCTCTCTCTGACTCTCCCTGGAAAAAAAAAAAGAATTTGAGCTGGAAAAATCTATTTTAAAGCCAAGAGAAGAGAAATTATTTTACTGACCCCATTAAAACTACCTACATCTCATCACTATATAAGAAAAAGAAAAGGCTTTTAAAAACCTAACCACTAAATATCCACATGTAGAACTTTTTACCATAAAAGTAATCTTCATAAACTACAGAAAAGTTAAAAGGCAGAGCATACTTGTCCACTTTTCCTTCTGTGCTGTTGACTAAGTCCATCAATTTCTTCTGTACATCATCCAGCATCTCTTGTCGGAGCTCATCTGTTTAAACGTGAATAAAGATCGTCATCAACTGATGAAAATAGTCTGGATAAATATGTAATAAGATTTAACACACCTTGACTGTGAATTTTGAATATACGCACTTCATCTAATTAGGAATATTCAATTACTAGCATCTCATTTCTTGTTTGGTTCAGTGAACTAGGTTTGCTGGTACAGAAATTTCCTACAGGCATTAATTCACATGGCTTGCCCCCAATAAAGTAATCAATTCTTTAGAAGAAAATTAAAAAAAACAAAAAAAAAGGGTTCATTCTCTTCAGGAACTTAATAGCAAAGGAAAGGTTTTCAAATGTTTCCTTGCCTGACACATTTCCAGAGCCCTCTTTAATGGGAAGAAATGGAAAGGACAATTTTAAATTTTCCTTTTTCCATTTTCCTGGTTGCACTCTGCTTTTCGATGAGCTAAGAAAAGTATCTAACACAACTAAGACCATGGCTCAGGATGTAGCTGATAGGGCAAATTCCGGGGTAAATTGCAAAATACAATTCATATCTCTCATTCTAACTTATTCATCAAGATACTGTAACTTATGACTAGTTCAGAAGGATGTCTGGACTATTTTATTTTAAAATTCTTAATTAAAAAGGAAGCCAAATCTGTAAAATGTTGGTGGAATAGTTTTAATTTGAGCAGTATTAAAAGCAAAGTCTAGAATTTCAACAGGAAACAGTTAATAAATTCACCCATGCCACTGGGCCAGGAGTTCCTAGACTATGGAACTCTCCGCCAATCCCATGGAGCTTACACCTGCTACTCCAAAATGGACAGGATGAGCTGACGGAGGTCCTTACTAACGTTAAGCTAGACTACTAATTTCTCTCTGAAAGAAATTAAAATTGCTTCACAGCAGAGTTCTGTATTTCAAATCAGAAACGCTCCCATCCACACACTCTACTCTGACCTCTTTCCACAAACCTACTCTGAGTTACGCTACATTTTGCTAGTAGTAGCTGGATACAAGTTCCCTTATTAGACAGATAATATGCAAATATCTTCTCCCATACTAAGGGCTGTCATTTCCATTTCTTGATGGTATTCTTGAGGTACAAAAGTTTTCAATTCTGCTGAAGTCCCAATTTATTTTTTTCTTTTCTCACTTGTGCTTATAGGCCATAGCTACTTTACATGTCAAAATGCTGTCTAACTCACCATCATAAAGATTTATTCCTATGCTTTGTTCTAAGAGTTTTACAGTTTTACAGGTAGGTCTATGACCCATTTTGAATGAATTTTTGTGCATGGTGTGAGGTAGGGGTCCAATTTTGTTCTTGTGCATGTGGCTATCCAGTTGTTCCAGCATCCAATGTTGAAAATACTATTCTTTTGGACTCTTGTTGAAAATCTATTGACTATAAAAGTATGGTTTATTCTGGACTTTCAATTCCCACTACAAGACTTCTGTGCGTGATTTTTCTCCTGCCTGGAAAGCTCTTTTCCATTGGCACTAGCCTACTAACTCCTGGTCATGCTCACGTCTTCGTTCCCAGGTCACAGCCTCAAAATGTTTTTCTGAACCTTACTGATGGAGCCAGGTCCATTTATTTGCTTTCTGTTTTCGTTCTGTCTGTACAATGCCTCACATTCTGACTTACATGTAGTGTAAGTGTACATACAAAATATCCAGTTTAACCTTTTGCAATGGCTTATGGGTTTTCTAAATTGCAAAAATCTGAATTGCAAAATGTAATTCATATAATAGGTTAACGTTGCCAAAATAGAGATGGTTGCCATAACCATATTATATAAGTGAGGTTTGTGTTCGGAAAATCTACTACAGTTTCCCTTCCTGTCTTTCCAGTAAGAAATTTAAGCTTGGACATTAAAAAAAAAGAAAAGAAAAGGAAAGGAAAAAAGGAAGAAAGAAAGAAAAGAATGAGAGACAGGGAGGGATAGAGAACAAGACTATTACTGAAGTTGAAGTCAGTAAAGACATTTTGGATCTTTAATGTGCACATATATACTATGAACACATGGTGTTCTTTGGGCCTTTTCTAATACTGCATTCTGGATATAAATAGAACTCCCAACTATTCCAAGGAAAAATGGCAAGTAAATGAACCATTCTGAATTAACCGTTCCACTCACGAGCTGAAGTCGGAGCCCGAGTCAGGCTGGGAGCAGTGTTCCCTTGCTCTCTGCCCCGAGGCTAGGGAAGGGGCGCAGAGACACAGAGGTCAAGCTTTCCTGACCCCACCTTTCCTTTCTCTGAGGTTTCCCTTCTCCTACCAACTTCCTTCTAAAATTAATGATTTTTAAAAATATTGATTACATGTCAAAATAATATCACTGACTTACTGGGTTATATAAAACATATTATTAAAATTAATTTCATCTGTATCTTTACTTTCTTTAATGTGGTTACTAAGAAATTTAAAATGATATATGTGGCCTGCATTATTATTGGATAGCAATGCTTTGGAGCATAACCAGGATATATCCACACCTCTCTTATTAAAAAAGGAAGATAAAACTGAATGACAGATATATTCACAGTGAAATTCACAAAGCAAAGAGTTGATTCTGAGAAAAATGATTTTAGTAAAATAAATTAGAAAATATAACTTTGCTCTGTGAAAAACTGCTCAAGAAATGTCTTAATAAAGTTTGTCAAAAATATTTTCTCGATGAAAATTCATTAATATTGGTATAAACTTGATGAAAATCTTTGTGTTCTGAAAGGTAGGGTCAAACATGTCTTAAACTATCAGAATAGTGTTAATCCTAAAAAAAAAAAAAAAAAAAAAAAGAATGGCGTTAATCCTGAGCTAATGTGCTAGAGAACGAGTAACTACATATCCTTGCAGGCATGCACGGGGTTCTTTCAAATCCAAGCGATAGTTCAAATGTATCCGATATTTGAGTCTAAGAAAAACTCTCAGAATCTGGGGAAGAGGCTGAAAGACCAATATTAACTAGAAAAGGTTTAGAAAAGTAAAAGTCAAATACTGCCTTCAAAGGTCCCTATAGACTTGCCTGGCACAGTGGATACAGCAGGGGTCTGGAACCTTTTTGGCTGAGACAGCCATGAATGCCACATATTTTAAAATTTAACTCCATGAGAACCATATAATACGTTTAACACTAAATACAAGTAAATGTGTGCATTTTATGTAAGACCGACACTTACTTATTTATTTTTTGTATTTTTTCTGAAGTTGGATCCACCTGGCACGCCCACCAGGGGGCGATGCTCTGCCCATCTGGGGCATTGCTCTGTTGCAACCAGAGCCATTCTAGTGCCTGAGGCAGAGGCCACAGAGCCATCCTCAGCGCCTGGGCCAACTTTGCTCCAATGGAGCCTTCACTGCGGGAGGGGAAGAGAAAGGCAGAGAGAAAGGAGAGGGGGAGGGGTGGAGAAGCAGATGAGCACTTCTCCTGTGTGCCCTGGCCAGGAATCAAACCTGAGACTCCTTCACGCCAGGCCGATGCTCTACCACTGAGCCAACCGGCCAGGGCCAAGACCAACACTTTTAAAGTACAATAAGTCTCTGAATTCTTTTTAATAACGTTGTTATGCTGTTGCTAACCAACGACGAATAAAGTACTTCTTACTATTAATGTGACTTCTGGTGTTGCATGGTTTTGCTGATGGCTTTGTAGTCTGTTTGATAAGTGGTGAGGTTAAGCTTCATGCAGGTGTTGAGACTTCCATCTGTTAAACGTGATCATAGGTTGGTCTTAACGTTCTTTAGATGTGAGAAAGACTGCTCACATGCATACGTAGAGCCAAACATTGTCAGTACAGCAATACTCACACATTGCAGTGTGTGATATGTGACGGGAAATGCGTTCCAAGTTTTGACAATCAGCTGGTCTGCAGGCTGAAGTTTTTTCATTTCTCCCCACTTGTGTTTGCTCGCCAACTCTGCTTGCTGTCGTGCAAGTCTTTCCAAATGTTCATTCAGTGACTTGAATTTATTCACCCACATGTCTGAGGCCTTCAGGTCAGCAGCTTGTAGCTCAAAATCTCTGACGGAGACACTGGGGATGTAACTCAGGTCGGCGCTGTCCACTGCATACTCGTGTGGATGGGTGATGAACTTAAAAAGACGAGTGCGCTCACAAAATTCTCCAAAGTGTGCTTTGAATGACTGCAGGGGATTAGATGTGAAGCCCACTAGCTGCTGGAGATCAAGATGTTGAGCAGGGTCACTTGCTGTGCATGCATCTTTAAACTCTCCCAGTTTTTCAAAGTGTAGTAAATGACCTGTTTCAATGTCAGCGATGAGGAGTTCCAGCTTGTTTTCAAATGCAAACACTGCTTGTTGAAGGGATAAGACTGTATTTCCAATGCCTTGCATTTTCACATTGAGCTGGTTCAGATGTTCAGTCATGTCCACGAGATAGTAGAACTTCAGGAGCCACTCAAGTGTTAGCTAACTCAGGATGCTCGATGTTTTTCAATTCAAGAAAAGTCCGGATTTCACTCAGACAAGCAGCAAAATGGCTGAGCACCTTCCCTCTTGACAACCAACACACATTGCTGTGCAGAAGCAGACCAGGATAATTATTCCCAACCTCATCCAGCAGTGTTTTAAACTGGCGATCATTTAAAGCTCGGGCAACAATAAAGTTGACCACCCGAATGACCAGTGACATCACCTCACCAAGCTGCTCGCCACACATCTGAGCACAAAGCTCCTCCTGATGTAGGATGCAGTGAAAACTTAGGATGGGTCTCTTTTCATGTTCACAAAGAAGCACTACGAATCCTCTGTTTTTCCTGACCATGCACGGAGCACCATCAGTACACACCGAAATAAGTTTATCCATCGGTAGATTTTTTTCTTTAGCGAACTCAGTGAAAGACTTGAATAAATCCTCCCCTCTTGTTGTCTCTTTCATAGGCAAAATAGCAAGACTTTCCTCATGTAGTGTGTCACCAACAACATACCTTGCAATCACGCTGAACTGGGATAAATGGCTTACGTCTGTTGACTCATCCAAAGTGAGAGAAAAGAATGGTGCTGCATTTATGTCCTTCACTTGTGTTGCTTCAATTTGATTTGCCATCATGATGGTATGATTGTGAACAGTTCCTGCCGACAGAGGCATGTCTTTTATTTGATTATCTTGTCTTTATCCAAAAAGTCATCAAAAAGTTCACTGGCAACATCAAGCATGAATGTTTTGGCATACTCCCCATCTGTGAATGGCTTTCCGTTTCTCACAATTGCTAAAGCACCAGCAAAGCTAGCTGAATTCCAGTCATCTTGTTGGGTCCAAACACGGAGTTGCTGCTGACTAGCTTGGATTTTGTACAGTAGCTCTTGACATGCTTTCTTCCTGCTGTCCCCCGCTGGATATTTCGATGCAAATGTAGTATGGCGTGTATCGAAGTGCCGCTTTATATTTGACTGTTTCATCGATGCAATTTTATCATTGCATATTAGACACACTGCAGAACCTGCTCTCTCCACAAAGGCAAATTCCTCTGTCCATTCCTGCTGAAAAGTACGATACTCCTCATCTTTTTTTCTTTTAGCCATCTTCTTCGTCAAAAGGGTTTCTGCAATTAGCTAGCTGACTACTTGATTAAAAGGAAGGAAGTTTACTTCCTGACCTCACAATAACTCCATAACCAGTGTACCTTACGCATTATCCAATAAAATTTGGTGTTGTCCTGGAGGACAGCTGTGATTGGCTCCAGCCACCCTCAACCATGAACATGAGTGGTAGGAAATGAATGGATTGTAGTATATGAGAATGTTTTATATTTTTAATGTTATTATTTTTTTATTAAAGATTTGTCTGCGAGCCAGATGCAGCCATCAAAAGAGCCACATCTGGCTCGCGAGCCATAGGTTCCCGACCCCTGGGATAGAGCGTCTATCTGGGACACTGAGAACCCATGTTCAAAACCCTGAGGTTGCCAGCTTGAAGCTCAAGGTCGCTGGCTTGAGCAAGGGGTCACTGGCTCGGCTGTAGCCCCGTGGACAAGGCATGAATGAGAAAGCAATCAATGAACAACTAAGGTGCCACAACTAAGAATTGATGCTTCTCATCTCTCCCTTCCTGCCTGTCTCTCTCACGCTAATAAAAAAAAGAAAAAAAAAAAAATGTTCCCTACAGACTTTCTTTCTTTCCAGGCACCCCTACTCTCCTCCCATCAGAAATTCTAAATATTTCTCCAGAAAAACTGAACACTAATTCAAACCACAATTTGAAATCAGAACTGTATTTATATGGGCAGGCAAAAATATGATTATTCAAAATGGGTTTTTAGCCAAATACAATATCCCTGTGAAATAATCTAACATGCCAAAAAAATACTTTGGAAGTTAAGAGAGCAAGAGAAGGCAGTGGGTACACTTTAAAGTTGAGCAATAAGGCAACTGAGATGTAGTCTAGTTTAAGGGGAGAGTTATCCTGAAGCTATGGCATCCTGAAACACGCCCTCTCAGAGCCTCTTCTGTCTAATACTTAGAGATGGCACCACGATCTTCATCACTTGATTTAAAATTAAGATTGAACATAAAATATAATTATAACAGATTAGCACATCATAATTTTACATTTTATCTGTGATTAGTAACATTGCACTATAATACTGTTTTCAGAGAACATCGTAAAATTAAGTCACACTCCTTACAAAGTCATTTGGCTATTTCATGACTAAGCTCTCTTGGACTAGACTCAAGTCAGTTTTAATGGTCACCTGACTAAGACAAGAATGGTGATTGGAGAAGTACATGAGAGTCAGAAGACCTGCATGGGAATTATGACCTGTCACAGACTTGGCTATGAAGCATGGTCTGTCACCCACACCACACTCTGCTGCCTATTTGGTAAAATGAGCATGCTTATCTCAGGGGATTTTTAGAGTGTCTGAGTGATTACATGTGACTTTTCTAAACAGGAAAGTGCTATAAAAAGCATTAGTACTCATTCATCTGGTTTCTTAAAATATTATCTTTCAATCTTCCCCAATCAATATCAATAATATGTATCACTTTGGGTAATGTTAACATTGATAATTTTCCCTCCATTTTGCCTTGTCATCTTTACCAACCAAGACAAAGGAATCAGAGGAAAGAAGAAAAATGTTAGAAAGATGACTCCATTTACAGAATTTAAGTAAATAAACTGGGTCTTGTGTCTTACTTGCTCTGGCTACCTAAAAAATAAATTTAAATCTAATACATTAAATCTGAGATAAGAAAATTTAGCTTCTTCATTTAATTAAATATAATCAAATCAAAAGCTAGAAATCAGGTGGTCTTTTATGAAAGAATTTCAACTTATACAAGATCACTTTCATTGTAACAAATAATATTTTTAAAGGCATCTTATATTTACTTACATTTGAAATTATGACATATTTGATTTGTCTTTTAACTCAATTCTTTCAACCATATCAGACACAGAATTTAGAGTACATGGTGAATACTTTCTTGTTCCATAATTATAATTATTACTAGATCAGAATCAGTGATTAAACTGAAATAGCAATTTTGGGGTCTATAGGATTATTTGTACGGTTAGAGTTACTATGTGCATCTGAAAGAGATTAATATAAATTTTGATGTAACTAGATCAAATTTCTTTCTCTCCAGCTATTTCCCTCAACCTTGTAGTATGAATTCTGGTATTTTGTATTGCATTTTCTATATATAAAAATTTTTTTTTGATGTGAGTCAAATTATATATTTAATTTTTAAATGTTCACATAGCTCAGCCATCCCCAAAAAGGCAACTTTGCCAGTGAAAAGCAGTCATTATAACTTTGCACTTACTGAGTATCATCACCACTGCGGAAAATACACTAACAACAGAAGGCTTTATAAGCTGCAGACTAGACTCTCACCCATTTCTGAACGTTCCCTGTCGCAAGTCAGGACAGAGTAAATCTGGCCCCCAAAGGGTTGTGCTCAGCCCATACAAGGTTTTTTTTTTGTTTTTGTTTTTGGGTTTTTTGTTTTTTTTTTTCATTTTTCTGAAGCTGGAAACGGAGAGACAGTCAGACAGACTCCCGCATGCACCCGACCGGGATCCACCCGGCACGCCCACCATGGGGCGACGCTCTGCTCACCAGGGGGCGATGCTCTGCCCATCCTGGGCATCGCCATGTTGCGACCAGAGCCACTCTAGCGCCTGAGGCAGAGGCCACAGAGCCATTCCCAGCGCCCGGGCCATCTTTGCTCCAATGGAGCCTTGGCTGCGGGAGGGGAAGAGAGAGACAGAGAGGAAAGCGCGGTGGAGGGGTGGAGAAGCAAATGGGCGCTTCTCCTGTGTGCCCTGGCTGGGAATCGAACCCAGGTCCTCCGCACGCTAGGCCGACGCTCTACCGCTGAGCCAACCGGCCAGGGCCCATACAAGGTTTTTAGAAAAACTTGAAATAGGGTCACATTTAAAAATTGGAATATTTCACATAAAAGTCTACACTTCCAGTGTCTCTTGAAAGAGTGGAGGACGTGGCGACCCTGGCCCACATTCCTGAACAGCAGTAACTGGGCGGAGCAGAGAACCCGCCGCCCCAGAAGAAACTCTCCAAGTCACCAGTCTCTACTCAGTCCTACTGGCTTTTTTGTAATTTAATGCCCCGGTTTACAGTTTGGTTTGTGATCCATACTTACACTATTTCTTCATATAACACCCACTTCTGCCCTGGCCGGTTGGCTCAGCGGTAGAGCGTCGGCCTAGCGTGCGGAGGACCCAGGTTCGATTCCCGGCCAGGGCACAAAGGAGAAGCGCCCATTTGCTTCTCCACCCCTCCGCCGCGCTTTCCTCTCTGTCTCTCTCTTCCCCTCCCGCAGCCAGGGCTCCATTGGAGCAAAGATGGCCCGGGCGCTGGGGATGGCTCTTTGGCCTCTGCCTCAGGCGCTGGAGTGGCTCTGGTCGCAACATGGTGACGCCCAGGATGGGCAGAGCATCGCCCCCTGGTGGGCAGAGCTTCGCCCCTGGTGGGCGTGCCGGGTGGATCCCGGTCGGGCGCATGCGGGAGTCTGTCTGACTGTCTCTCCCTGTTTCCAGATTCAGAAAAAATGAAAGAAAAACAAAAACAAAAAAAAAAAAACACCCACTTCCATCTCCATCCACTCAGCACTCCCCCCCCCCCCCTTTGGTCATTACTAGTTCACCCGATCTTCAGACACCTATGTAACATAGTGTCAGGTGAATTCCTCCTTCTGTCTAGAATGTTCTTCCTCAACTCGCTGCCTACTTAGCTATACCTATTCATCATTCACGTGAGGTCAAGTATACTAGCCGCCTCTGCCCTTCCACGCCATCACTACCAAGTAGAATGGACTGCCCCTTCCAACTGAAACAACCCGCTGCACGTATGGGATCAGACGTGTCTTCTCCTCGGTGCCTGACTGGAAACCTTCTGAAGGCAGGGAGCTTGCCTCTATCTTTGTCTCTCAAGTGCCCCTTTTAGTGCTTGGTACACAACAGCAAACTGAAGTTTTGATAAATAAATGAAAGAGTAACCGATTTTTCTCTGAGAGGGGAGACTATCTAGGAAGAACAGAACACACGAATAAATGACTTATGTTCTGAATTACTCATCCATATGAGAGAAAATACACAAATATATTAATTCAAACATTCTCATCTCTATATAATTTGCTTTTTCCTTTATACTTAGAAGAATTAATAAAACACACATGTAAAAATAAAGCCATTAAGTTGAAGAGGGCTTAATTATTTATCTAACTGATATAAACCTTTTTTCTTAACTAAAATTTTGGCATTGTGTAGTATACCCAGATGTTTATATCGTCACAAATAATTTTTTTAACCATTTATGGCAATTCAGAAAACTGCATCTGGTATTTCTTATATGTTTCCTCTAAAATCACCACTTCTGCCAAAAACATCTATAAAGAAATCCCTCAAAAGGTTTGGGTAACAAAGCGTCTGGGAATGTATTTGGCCTATGTTCAACAGGACATTATATGTTTTCTTGTATAAATCATGTCCTGGAAAACGGAATGTCTTTATTTAAAGTAAAAACTCGACCTCCAGCACCAAATAGTAGTTCCATAAAAAATATTTTAAACTTCTTTTATATTTGTCGTTTTAAACCTGTTTTTATACTTCAGACGACAGTAGGTTTACTAGGTCTCACTTTTATGTTCGTCTAGATTTTCTTTAAAAAACACTCTAAGGAAATTTTCCATTCTCAACTCATAGAAGACTTTTTTAAAGCACTCACCAAACCTTCCTTAAAAAAAAATTCAGTTATGGGGCCCTTTTAGAAATGGGGATAAACTAGCAGACTGAAAGGTTTTCTCAATGCTAAAATTTAAACTTGTATTGTTTACGAAAACTCATTTTTCTTTGTGTTACAAATTTACCACTCTTTTGAATAAGAGTTATCAAAACAAAAACTCTTTGTACTTTCCATTTCAATCTTATCCATCATCTTCATTTAAGCAGGAATTTATCTTAAGGATGGCAAAAAACAAGAAGTAAAAGGAAGAAAATGTCAAATCTAGCCATAATTATAGCAAGACGACACATCTTTTAAAGTGGTTTGGCTGTAGTCTAGGTTTCCATAGATAAGTGTTTTCCCATGAATGACAATTCCATAGAAATCATGAATTCTGATCAACTCAGAATAGTTAATGAAAGACACTATTCTATTTCATAGAAAAATCAATAAAAACATAGAATGACATCTGAAATAAAGTCTTTGGAACTACATTGAAAAAGAATACTTTCATGTAAAGAGTTGTAAGAATAATTTCTAAAAATAAGGAAAGCGGTAATTCTTCTACCAGCCAACATTATCTATTAAAATACAGCACCAATATCGTCTTAGGGTTGTCTGTCATTGTTACTTTCTGTTAGGAGATAGGGGCCGTAGAGAGAGAGAGCAGTTCTTACATTTTCAGAGTGAAAGCCCTGAAATGACTGGTGTAGGGCTCTGCTCCAGTTCCCCCGCCCATGGAACCCTCCTGCCCCTCGATGGGGCTCTTGAGGAATTAAATAGGAACGCACTGTCTTATGAACACTAGTGCGCACCACTGCCTTCAATTATGAACCTACGGTGGGTCTATGCTGTGTTACTTCCCTGAAAAAGGGATGCGATCTAGTACCTCACACATCATTGAAAATGAAGCCAAGTAGTTGGTTCTCATCAAGTGTTTAATGCCTGATAAAGCATCTTAATATTTTCACAGAGCATGTAAATGCCCCGAGCTCAGAAGCAGTTACATGTACGTAGCACTAATAATTGTACATTCTAAGAATGATTGAAATCTTCAACAATTCACTGTTTAAATATTGACGTTATATGCAATAGCTCCCTTTTCACGTTTACCAGACTGAATCATCTCATTTCTGGTAGCAATGAAATAATCAGCATTTTGAATAAAATATCACTTTTAAAAATGAGTTTCCTAATATTGTTTAAATGTTGAAACTGCATATCAACTAATCATCAGTCTACAGATGCTTAGAAATAAAACAATACTTTGCCTCCACGATTCAAGTCTCTTGTGCACTTTCTTGCAACAAAAGCCAATCTGTCCTTTTCAAAATTGTTTCTACTGGCAAATATTTTTGCTGTCTGGCCAAGTTTTGTGTTAAAAATAAAGTACAGTATTACAACATCAATCAACATTTAAAGTACTTAATGATCGACGAAAGAAAATATACAATGATCCTTTTGAAACAACCAAGCCAATCAAAGTTTTATTTATATATCAAATCAAGAGAGTAGCTTTGAGAAAATAAAATCACATTTGTGTTTAGCGATATAAAAGCCCTATCAAGCACTTAGGTAAGGAAAGAAGACAGATGGTTAAGAAGAGTCTGGATGGCAAGAACAGCTTAGAGACCTACAGGCCGTCTCTGCTCCCTTCCTGTCTCGCAGCCCTGGCCCCCTGCCGCCCTTTCACACCAGCTGTAGAAGCACAAGCAGGGCTTTTTCTGCAGCGAATGCTGACTCCACAAAGTAAGTCCCCAGTCACTGTACATTTACAATGGGCAGTAACTGTAATTTTTAACATGAATAGGGACCTAGGCCACCTGAGCCTTGTCATTTATAATCAAAATCTGAAAATACTCTATGACTACTGGGGGTTTAAATGGGTGCCTGAACGAGTACTAAGTACTGCAGAGACTCCAATATTTATTAACTACAATAAGTCACAGAATTTACTGCTTCCCATTATCTAATGGGAAAGACTCAGGCAGGTCTCTAAAAGGGCCAATGGCCTCAGATATCCTAACAGCATGACAGACAATGCTGTGTTGTCCCAGACCAAGGAGCTGGTTAGGAACACTGCTTCTCCATCTCCATTAGTTCCGCCCTACCCTACTACAGTGACAGAGATTCTCTGATAATTCCCGGGGAGCCCAGGGTGCCCCCCGGGGTGTTCGCATCCTCTGGAGAGCACCGTAGCTGCACTGGCTTCCAACCTAGCCAGACTGGTTTCCCAGTAAACCACCTCAACATGGAGGGCACATCAGAGTGGGCACTGTCCTTCCTCAGAGACGACGGAGAAACTCAGAACAAATATAAGTGGACTACAAAGAGCCAATTTCCTGTCAGGAAGAAATACAGAAACGTGGAAAGGACGTGAACTTTGGTCAAGGGTCAAGATCAGAGCTCAAATTTCAGTGTCTTTAACTTATAAAATGGAACTAATGCCACCTACTTAAGAGTTGCTTGTAAAGAGCAAATAAGACTAAAGTATACAGTAAATGTGCTATTAAATGTCCAGGGTACTCAGTATGTCACTGTTTCTTTGCTGCCTATTTCCAGGCCCTCTAAGAGATTTAGAATTCCCAGAGCAGCCAAGTCTCACAAAGTAAACAGGACTTTCTGTTGGCCAGCAATTTGCTTCAGAATCAAGTAATCTTGAGGAAAACTACCTCACATGATCTACCTTAGTATTTTTTGCATTTCTAAAACGTCCTCTCGCCTATCTTGTGCTGGACAGGAGCAACTTCCTTGGCTTGCCCTTTGGTGTCCACATTGCAGAGTGCTTGTCTGCTTGCCTCCTTAGCGTCCAAGTCACTGTTTCTACTGTCTGAGAGTATCTCTGCTCTGCCTTCTCCTTCTATTTTTGCCTATTTCTAATTTATTTTAGATGGTATGTTTTTTTAAGTGAGAGGAGGGGAGACCAGAGTTAAATTAAATGAGAACCTGCCATTTTTGTCACATGTTAGATTCAACAAAGCATTCATGAACCATCTGCTTATCTGAGACCCAACTGATGATCCTAAACACAGGTCTCAACTTAGGGAATTGACAGGGCTCTTGAGAAATCTTACAAGCATCAAAAAACACATGAGTAGCCTTTAGGTAAAGCATCATCTATAATCATAAAAAGCTAGCTATGTCCAGACATTCATTACATAAAAAGTTACTTTTATCTGACAATATTGCACTCGAACACACAGAATGGCTTCAGGTAGGATGAACATAGACTGATTAGGGAGAAATTGTAAACATAAAAGATCAAGTCAGTCCTATCAATCCCCTTGATGATCACAGGGTGACAGCCAACACAAGTGGACTGCCTCAATATCAAGGAAAACTACTGGAGAGCCAGGGCCAATTTATGACTCTGGTTTCACTAGGATCATATTCAGACGGAAGTAAACTGGTGATGGGAGCTGGAAAGGGAAGTCACCCACCAATGGAAGACGTGCTCACTCAACTGTACCAATGCACGGGGGAAAGACTGCATTTGATGCCACAGCAGTGATGTAGAAAGAAAAAAAACCTACTTTGTTTTTTCAGTTGTTCAATTTGTTCTTCCTTTATGTCTAATTGTTCAGTGAGTCTTGATGCTGAATCCAAAGCAGCATTAGCTTCATCCAAACGCTCCTGAGGAAGAAAAGTTCATTAAAAAGCAGCATGTGAAACTACGTCACAAACTATGGGTCTAGAAGACATTTTAGAGTCAATCGACCCTTTCTGCTTCAGCTGATGACCTTGGGTACAGAGTCAAAGATAGAAATCATACTTCACAACACAATACTGTCTTTTCAGAGGAATTGGAAAAAGAGGCTACTACAAAAGATAACATGATGACAAAGTAAAAAAAAGGTGATAATAGAGAATAAAAGTTTAAAAAGCAGATAAAATATGTCAAGAAAGATAGCAACAAATGTTCTTTTTAATTTTTGTAAGCATGCTGGGTATAAAGTGATGTTTCATTATTATTTTTTATTTCCCTAACTACTCGTGAACTTGCGATCTTTTCACGCTTGCAGGACAGCTAGATGTACTCCTCTGTGAAAACCTCTTTGCATACCTTGCCCATTTTTCTATGGAGCTGTCTTTCTCTGGTCAGTCTGTAAGAGCACCTTGTATAGTAGGTAAGACTTTTGTCATCCATGCTACAAATACTACTTGCCAGGTCTGCCACTTGTCTATTGACTTCATCTCTTCTGCCATGTAAAAGTGTGCAAACTGTATACAAACATGTTCTACTTTGTTTTTACAACTTTTTGAGTTTTAGTGTTGGTTTGGCTAATCCAAGGCCCTGGACTATATACAGGTAGTTTTCTATATTTTCTTTAAAAAATTTATTTTTAAGAATATCCACATCTTTAAAATAATGTTTCTCAGTGGGACTGATTTTAGCATTCTTGGCTCCAACCACCAAATGTCAGAAGATCCCCGCAGTCACTGTAATATCCAAAGATAACCCCAGATTTCCAGTACCACTCCCAGCTGAGCATCCCTTCTTTAATACAGCCAGGGCCTATTCTGATAATTAGTAAGCAAGTCCTTCCCCACTGTTGTTCCTTCGCACAATTTTCTTGGCTATTCTAGAGTATTCATTCATGTAGATTTCAGTCAAGTTTTACCATCTTGAATCAGAATATGATACCTTTTTTGAAGTGTAATCTTGTGTAGACTATATCCTGTTATTCAATCAAACATAATTTAGTTGTTGCTGTGAAGGTACTTTATAAATACAAGCAGAGCCTCTAATCAGTTTAATTTAAGAAAGCACATTATCCTGGATAATCAAGGTGGGCCTGACTGTCCATCGAAAGTCCTTGAAAGCAGGCCTGAGGCTTCCCCCAGAAAAGAGAAGAATTCCTTCCGTGGACAGCAACTTTTGGCCCCTGCCCAACCTGCTGGTGATGTTCCTTCCTGACCACCTATGGACAACAGCTCTGGCCCATGCCTGTGGGTTTCAGCCTGCCTATTTTGTGATTTTCCCATTCTGACTTCCAGGCCTATAACTGCTTAGCCAGGCCCCACAATCATACTGCCAATTTTGTGTAACAAATCTCATAGGTGTGTATCCAACTATATCATATATATCAATGTGCATGTGTATACATTTATATGTATACATATATATGCTCATACATAAAAAATTTAATATTCAAAATTCACAAAACTAAATTTAATGTAAAGGAAGTTTAAATTTTTGAATGCTATTTTTTAACCTCATGTCATTTATATATAAAAAATTAATAAAGCTTAAAACTACACTAAGACTTTTTCAAAAATTAACACTTAGATTTTGTTATTTTTTCTACTATTGTTATTTGGTTTTTAGTTCATCAATTCAGCTTTAATCTTCATTAATTCCCTTTTTAGTTTCTTCTGATTTATTTTATTCTTTTTCTAAATATATGTTACATTTTAAATTAAAAAAAAAATAAAGCCTAATTATAAAAGATCAGACTTCTACTCCAATGACAACAGACTAGATACTCTGGACTCAATGGAAACAACTAACAGTGTTGGATAAAATACCTTTTTAAATGTACTGATGAGCTGACCAGAAAGTAACCATAAATGGTCAATAAACATAAAAAAATGTGACCTCATTAGTAATCAGAAAAATGCAAACTAAAACCATAAGAAGATAGTGCTCCCCTATCACACTGGCAAAAAGTTAAAAATATTCTTATAATGCCTAGTGCTGCATTATAAGATGTAGGAACAAGAACTCTTATGCACCACTGGTAGGAGTAAATTAGCACAACTGCTTTAGAAAACAATTTGCCATCACCTAATAAAGTTGAAATTGCTCATACATCCCGACTCAGCAATCGCAATCACACACCTGAAACTCCTCTACATGTGTACCAGGAGACAAAGAAGGGGTTCATCAGCAGTTTGAATAGCAAAAAATAAAAATGCCTTTCTCAATAAAATGGGTAAATAAATTGTATATTCATGTAATGAATAGAGCAGTAAAAATGAGTCATCTATTCATAAAACACATTGAAACTCAAGAAATTAATTCTAAGCAAAGAAACAAGACTAAGAAAAATTATCCAATGCATATATAGTTCAAAATCCCATTTACAGAGTTCAAAAATATGCAAAACCAAACAGTACAGTGTTTGAAGATATACATCTATGTGATTAAAACACAAAAAATATCAAGGGGGTGACAGACATGAAATTCTGGAACAGGTGGAACAGGTGATGGTAAGAAGGGGATGAGATGAGGAGGGTGCATAGAAACCTCAAGAAACAACATTCTGGGCCTGGGCGGTTGGCTCAGTGGTAGAGTATCAGCCCAGCATGTGGAAGTCCCGGATTCGATTCCTGGTCAGGGCACACAGAAGTGCCCATCTGCTTCTCCACCCCTCTCTTCCCCTCTCTCTCTCACGTGCTCTCTCTCTTTCCCCTCCCTTCTCACAGCCACAGCTCAAATAGTTCAAGCAATCTGGCCCGAGGCACTGAGGATGGTTCCACAGCCTCACCTCAAGTGCTGAAATAGCATGGTTGCTGAGCAATGGAGCAGTGGCCCCAGATGGGTAGAGCACTGCCCTATAGGGGGCTTGTCGGGTGGGTCTCGGTCAGGGTGCATGCAGGAGCCTGTCTCTGCCTCCCTCTCACCTACCTCTCAATTACTAAAAAAAAGAAAAAGAAAAAAAAATGCTATTTCTTATACTGGGTGGTCAATAATGTGGGTGTTTGATGTATTGCTATTCTTATATTTTAGACATATCTATTATTTTGCAACTACTCAATATTTAATAATTTCAAAACTCTACAGGAAATATGGCTTTACTTTTGGGAATATTAATGTGCCTAACAGCATATTTGCTACTAATGACAGGTAAACAAATGATCTTTTCCACCACAGTCTACTTACAACTTTAAAAAGTTTATCATAAATCTAAAAGCAAGTCACTTAGGTACTATATGCCTTCACTAGGGTTCACTTTATTTATATCATATATAATTTAGCATAACATATAAAAAGAAAAATATTTTAAAGAATTATGCTGCAAAATAAGATTAAACAGGCTAATATACATTATTTTAATCCATGTGAAATAAAGTACCCAGTATATTTTGTAGAAAAGAGAAAATGATAAAGTTAAAATTGTAGATTAATTTTTTTCTTCAGTGATTTCTAAAATACCTATCTGTGCCAAAAAAACTTACACTGTCCTACCTACTATCTCATTTGCTGTGTCAGTTCTAAAGTGTAAGTCCCATGGGGGAAACTTCATAGTTGTCCAGTCTTATGCCACAGAATGGGTACAGGTGGGCTAGCCACTCAAACACTATTTACTAACTTAACTATTGAGGAGATTATTTCCAAGGTGAAGATTCCACAATTGCTTCAGAAATAATAATATTTACATGGGAAATTACTTCAACCCACCTGTAATGATATCAGTTTTTCTTCCAGATTTTCTGCCTTTTTCTTCCATTCAGTGACCAGCTGTTTGTGCTTTTCCAGTTCAGCGGAATACATAGCTTTTTCCTCTGAAGAGGAAAACAGTTATAGTATTTTGCAATTGTGTGATGAAATTAAAAATTTAAACCACTCGAAATTTTAATAACTCAACCAAGACAGTCCATATGTCTCAACAGTTACCCACGCCGCAGTGGCGGCATCACCAGGGGTTAAGGTAAGGTCAGCTTCCGCGGCCTGGAGCTCTCCACCTGCCCATCTTGTAAACTCCTCTCCCTCTAGAGCTCCACTCAAGTATTTCCTCTGTGGCAAAGTCTTCCCTACGGCCTCAGGACCCTACGCTTCTGTGCTCAGGCTCACTCTAACCACACAGAGTAGATCTAGAGAAATCTCATAAAGTCATGATTTCAACCACCTGAGCAACCCTGAAGGTCTACGTACGGACAGACTCCCAGTCTCACCCTGAAGGTCTACGTACGGACAGACTCCCAGTCTCACCCTGAAGGTCTCCTTACGGACAGACTCCCAGTCTAACCCTGAAGGTCTCCTTACGGACAGACTCCCAGTCTACGTACGGACAGACTCCCAGTCTAACCCTGAAGGTCTCCTTACGGACAGACTCCCAGTCTCACCCTGAAGGTCTACGTACGGACAGACTCCCAGTCTCACCCTGAAGGTCTACGTACGGACAGACTCCCAGTCTCACCCTGAAGGTCTACGTACGGACAGACTCCCAGTCTCACCCTGAAGGTCTCCTTACGGACAGACTCCCAGTCTAACCCTGAAGGTCTACGTACGGACAGACTCCCAGTCTAACCCTGAAGGTCTCCTTACGGACAGACTCCCAGTCTAACCCTGAAGGTCTACGTACGGACAGACTCCCAGTCTAACCCTGAAGGTCTCCTTACGGACAGACTCCCAGTCTAACCCTGAAGGTCTACGTACGGACAGACTCCCAGTCTCACCCTGAAGGTCTACGTACGGACAGACTCCCAGTCTAACCCTGAAGGTCTCCTTACGGACAGACTCCCAGTCTAACCCTGAAGGTCTACGTACGGACAGACTCCCAGTCTCACCCTGAAGGTCTACGTACGGACAGACTCCCAGTCTAACCCTGAAGGTCTACGTACGGACAGACTCCCAGTCTCACCCTGAAGGTCTCCTTACGGACAGACTCCCAGTCTAACCCTGAAGGTCTACGTACGGACAGACTCCCAGTCTAACCCTGAAGGTCTCCTTACGGACAGACTCCCAGTCTAACCCTGAAGGTCTACGTACGGACAGACTCCCAGTCTCACCCTGAAGGTCTACGTACGGACAGACTCCCAGTCTCACCCTGAAGGTCTACGTACGGACAGACTCCCAGTCTCACCCTGAAGGTCTCCTTACGGACAGACTCCCAGTCTAACCCTGAAGGTCTACGTACGGACAGACTCCCAGTCTCACCCTGAAGGTCTACGTACGGACAGACTCCCAGTCTAACCCTGAAGGTCTCCTTACGGACAGACTCCCAGTCTAACCCTGAAGGTCTACGTACGGACAGACTCCCAGTCTCACCCTGAAGGTCTCCTTACGGACAGACTCCCAGTCTAACCCTGAAGGTCTACGTACGGACAGACTCCCAGTCTCACCCTGAAGGTCTACGTACGGACAGACTCCCAGTCTAACCCTGAAGGTCTACGTACGGACAGACTCCCAGTCTCACCCTGAAGGTCTACGTACGGACAGACTCCCAGTCTAACCCTGAAGGTCTACGTACAGACAGACTCCCAGTCTCACCCTGAAGGTCTACGTACGGACAGACTCCCAGTCTAACCCTGAAGGTCTACGTACGGACAGACTCCCAGTCTAACCCTGAAGGTCTACGTACGGACAGACTCCCAGTCTAACCCTGAAGGTCTACGTACGGACAGACTCCCAGTCTAACCCTGAAGGTCTACGTACGGACAGACTCCCAGTCTAACCCTGAAGGTCTACGTACGGACAGACTCCCAGTCTCACCCTGAAGGTCTACGTACGGACAGACTCCCAGTCTCACCCTGAAGGTCTACGTACGGACAGACTCCCAGTCTAACCCTGAAGGTCTACGTACGGACAGATCTCCAGTCTCACTTAGACACAAAGCTAACTCCTGCTGCTGCTTTAGCTGCATATCCTGAATCACCCACTTGCCCCTACAAGCAGTTAATCCGTTGCCAATAATTATGAATGTATGAATAAACAAATGGATGGGTGATCTAAAGGGGGTAAATCTGAGGGGTAGATGTGAGAAAGCACATTTGGCTATCAGGGTGAAACTGCTCTGGTTGCTGTCTCCCCTAAACTTGTTTCCCACCTGAACTAGAAAACAGTTACTTCAAAATGTAGATGAAGAGCTAAGAATAGGTTCATGAACATTTCAAAGGACAGCAGTTACTGATAATTAACTATTGGAAGTGGGTTCAACCGCCAACTGATACCTCAAAACCTAACCGTCTTTTCTACACGTGCCTCTCTCTTCCTTTGTCTCCCCCTCTTCACCCCACGATCACCCTTTCTATATCACTCTTTTCATTCCCCGACTTTAACTGGTCATATGATACTAAAACAAATTTTTAATAATTACTTTATTTAGTTTATGTTCTCTTGTCTTAATTGTAAAAGCAGTCTAAATTAACGTGTTGGTGGCTATTTCTCTTCCCTGCTAGGGGTGGGTAACCTTTCAAAGACATCCATACCCCCACGCCTCATCTAAAGCAGCGCTGAAATAAGCCGGAACTCCCAGGGACTGGGCAGAGTTTCCCTCACTGAGACCAGCCGGCCCACTTACCTTGTTGGAAATGCTCTAGCACCATCTGCAGGTTGGAGAGGGACAGCGCGTACTGCTTTACTTGTTCCCGAGCCATAGAAAGCTGCAGGGTACTTTCATCCCTTTGACTGGAGACTACATTCAATTGTTCCTGCAATGATTCCACCTGCAAATTGGCTTGATGGCTTTAAACAAAAAGAATAAAAGTCAAACTGCTTCTGTTTAGGTATTTTTAACAAGATGAAACATCTTCTCTATAATTTACTGGATTAAATGCAAATTAGATTTCACAGTATTTAGATAACTTTTAAAAGATGAAGTCACTTCCCTACTTTTTTTTTTATTGCAGTAAAGTATACATAATACTAAGCACTCCAATCATTGTTAAGCGTCGAGTTCTGTGGCACTAAGTGCATTCACCTTCTGCACAACCATCACCATCCATCTCCAGAACTCTTTTCATCTTCCCCAGTCAAAACACCACGCCCATTAAACAGTACCTCCCCTCGCCCCAGCCACCATCATTCCACATTCTGTCTCCATACATTTGATCTTCCCCACATTTTATTGCATTAAATTCAAGGCAGATTACAAAGAGACTTGGAGTGCCTCTGACCTTTGTTCTCTGTTTTTGTTAAACCAACTATCCTTTCCTTGAAAGTGACTCTGACTGGCAGTCGGTTTAAAGACAGCATTGGGCTAAACAAGAAATGTCACCATAAGAAAAACACACAAATATCCTGCAATTTTCATGTTTCTAGGCTAAAACTCTAAGATGTAATTTATCCAAAAATTGTAGTTGTAAGGGACCTTGGAAGTCATTCTGTCCAGCTTCCACTCAATAAGCAATGAATTCTGACACTCCTTGCTTTTAATATAAGAAATCATGGTGAAGGTTAGTCCACTGATTAACTGCTCTGATTACTGGTTAATTATCTTTTACCATCATCTTTCTACATACATTAAACAACTCCTACACTGCCCCAAAAGATAAATCAGAGTTCCCTAAGAGATTATATAGCACCTAACCAGGCTTATGTCATTGATATACTTCCTTAATATACAATTATTACATACACAACATTGCAATAGTCTTTCCTGGGTTTTTAATAACCAGTTAAATTTGGCCCTGGGCAGTTGGCTCAGTGGTAGAGTGTTGGCCCAGCATGTGGAAGTCCAAGGTTCGATTCCCAGTCAGGGCACACAGGAGAAGCACCCATCTGCTTCTTCATCCCTCCCCCTCACACTTCTCTCTCCCTTGCAGCCATGGCTCGATTGGAGTGAGTTGGCCCCTAACTTAAAACAGAAGTGCCCTATCAAAGGCTCAAAATATTATGCAGGTTCAAAGGAAAAAGTATCATACCAGAGTTTGATTTTGGATTTGAGGAGTGTGGTACTAAATAAAGCATTTTATATGAAGGAAATGCCATTTGAAGAATAGGTGGGATTAACAAAAAAAACTGTTAGGGATCAGACCCACTCTCAGGAAGAAAATATGAAATGAAAAAGTAGAAGAAATAAAAAACTAGTAGTTGTGCCTGACCAGGCAGTGGTGCAGTGGATAGAGCGTCGGACTGGGATGTGGAGGGCCCAGTTCGAGACCCCGAGGTTGCCAGCTTGAGCACGGGCTCATATGGTTTGAGCAAGGCTCACCAGCTTGAGCCTAAGGCGGTGGCTTGAGCAAGGGGTCACTCGCTCAGCTGGAGCCCCCTGGTCAAGGCACATATGAGAAAGCAATCAATGAACAACTAAGGAGCCACAATGAGGAATTGATGTTTCTCATCTCTCTCCCTTCCTGTCTGTCCCTATCTGTCCCTCTCTCTGACTCTCTCTGTCTCTGCCACACAAAAAAAGAAAGAAAGAAAGAAAGAAAGAAAGAAAGAAAGAAAGAAAGAAAGAAAGAAAGAAAAGAAAAGAAAAGAAAAGAAAAACTAGTAGCTGTATCTGAAGAACTGCCTAATCCAGTTTGGCTGGATGGGAATGCTGGTGTGAAGTAAGGCCAAGGTGAGAGACAGCCTGGAACCAAGTTGTTACCACCCTGGTTGTGAGAAAAGGAGTTATAAGATCACACCTCTACTTAATGAAAGTGATTCCGGCAACTATTATGAAGGGTAAGTGAAAGGGGGCAGACTAGACTGTTTTAATTAGAGAAAATAAGGGCCTTAAAATGGAAAGAAATGATCAATTTCATTGCCTGAGGATGTACGGCATTTTGGCTACTGTAAAACACATACACAAACGATCATCCAATATTCTCATTCTCATTTGAAAAAGTTCTCCTGAGTCTGAAGGTGTAATAATATATCCTACCAATTGAGGGAGGAGTTCACCTCAGAAGTATTGTCCCTACTGGCCCCTAACCTCTTTACAAACAGCTATATCGACTATCTCCTTATTTCTTCTTCAGCATCACACATGGTAGAAATGTAAATAAGAAGATATGCATATCACTAATGGAAATAAAAATAGACATGATTTTTCTGTAAGATTATTTAGCAGTACATTTCAAAAGTTTTAAAGTTGAAAACTCTACAGGTACAATAACAAGTGACTGGATGAAAGAAATTATGGCAATCCAAGTAATGGTACACTATTTCACCATAAAATAATATTGCAGAAACATATGGCTTAACGTGTACTGATATTCATATTAAGTAACAGAAGCAGGTTACAAAACAGTATGAATATATGACCTTAATTCGCTTTAAAAAATATATAATATATACACAAATATGTAGAAGCATATAAAGGCACACACACACAAAAAGATTACTTCTGGACGGGTGGGACTGTGGCTTTATGTTACTTTGGTTTATGTGGTTTTCCCAAAGTGAAAAATAAAATGTTTTGTAATAAGAAGACATCCTAGTGAGAGAAATAAAATGTAAATGTATAAAAGTAGGGACGTATTTACTCAAAATTCTAATAAACCAAGAGTGACCGCACACTGACCTAGGTCTTCACCTTGCCACTTCCCTTACTCTCCCCTCTTAGAGCCAAGCCTTGTTCAACCTCAGCTCACTTGATTAAAAAATAAAATCACACAGATTTAACTGAATTAGTTCTGGGGGAGTCTGAAAAGCTAATGAAATCAATTGGGATTTAAGTCTAAACTCCTAAAATGAAGAGAAGCAATTAATTATCTAGGGTTAATGGTTGATTTAGAGAAACCTCACTTTAAATGCCAGATCTGTTAAGTTAGACCTGAGCATGAAACACCCTCACACTCTGTGTGCCTGACCTCAGGAAGGTTACTGAACTGCTTTAAGTTTCTTCACCTGTAAAACAGTTAATACATTTTTTTCTTTTTTTCTTTCTTTTTTTTTTTTGTACTATTCTGAAGCTGGAAACGGGGAGACAGTTAGACAGACACCCGCACGCGCCCAACCAGGATCCACCCGGCACGCCCACCAGGAGGTGATGCTCTGCCCATCGGGGTGTCGCTCTGTCACGTCCAGAGCCATTCTAGCGCCTGAGGCAGAGGCCACGGAGCCATCCCCAGCGCCTGGGCCATCTTTGCTCCAATGGAGCCTGGGCTGCGGGAGGGGAAGAGAGAGACAGAGAGGAAGGAGAGGGGGATGGGTGGAGAAGCAGATGGGCGCTTCTCCTATGTGCCCTGGCCAGGAATCGAACCCGGGACTTCTGCACGCCAGGCCGACGCTCTACCACTGAGCCAACCGGCCAGGGCCACAGTTAATACATTTTGTGAGCTTAAAATGAGGTACAATATGAAGAATGCTTATTGAGTCTTATACTCAAGAAGTGATCAATTAGTACTTTAAAAAGGGAGTGTTATCGCCTGACCAGGCGGTGGCACAGTAGATAGAGCGTCGGACTGGGATGAGGAAGGACCCAGGTTCGAGACTCCGAGGTCGCTGGATCGAGCAAGGGGTTACTCGGTCTGCTGAAGGCCCATGGTCAAGGCACATATGAGAAAGCAATCAATGAACAACTAAGGTGTCACAAAGAAAAAACTGATGATTGATACTTCTCATCTCTCTGCCCCTGTCTATCTCTCTCTCTGTCTCTGTTAAAAAAAAAAAAAAAAAAAAAAGGAGTGTTACCTTGCATTTTCCATTGCACTGGAGGATGACAGTAGCTTTTCCTCCAAGGCTGTGACTTTCTTTCTCAGTTTAGCCTCTCTGTCTTCTGCAGCCAAAGCTTCCCGGGTATAAGAATCTTCCGTTTCTAAAAGATGGGTACGCAATCTCTCTAGCTCCTGATTTAGGCGTAATTCTTTGTCTCGTAAAAGTTGAACCTAGACAGAGGACATTTATTTTTCGTCTATAAAATGTTCCTTCCAGTCCCCCCAAGCCATTAATTGTTATCAAATTCTTCCCATTACTGAAGTATAGTGTATTAATTGTATACTAATTTCTCACAATGCAAGATGTATTTATGCTTGGGAAAAAGTCTCCTGAAACAACCCTGGACACTCATTTAGAAGGTCTACTTTGTAAGACTCATGCCTGTGGCTACAGCGGACAAGGGGATCATCCAGAGGACGAGGCTTTTTGTCACACACCACTTTTGCAGTAAATCTCAGTTTTTACATATTTTAGCTGTGGGAACTTTTTCTTATATCCAAGATACGCCATGGTTTTCACTTATTTTTAAAAAATCAAGATATAGTTTCATGTGTATGAAATAATTAAGACATCACTTCCACTTTTGAAAAATGAAATAAAACACATTCTGTTAGATCCCAAGTCTACCACGGCACATTAAAGGAAGCCTAAGGAAAAACCACCTCTGAGAGAAATTCATTTTAAATGATCATCTCTCCAGCTTTTTACCTCCTAGTCGGTGAGCTCAGGCTCGGCTCCCGACCTGCTCAGAGGGAGAGCCTACCTCATTGTGGACGGCAGCGTTCTCCATCTGTTTCTGCTTCAGCACCAGCAGGACCTGATCCCTCTCCTGCTGGAACGTAACTGTCTTCTCCTGCATCGACCTGACTGTATTTAAAAGCTGATTTAACTCCCCAGTCTCGTCCTTTAGGAAAGAAATAGCTTTAGCTTTAAATAGAAACACATTTCTTCATTAATTAATTTTAAAATATAGTTGCCAAGATTATGTGCCAAATATAGGTGCCAAGATTATGAAAAGAGGAAAGCGTGAGAAACTGTCAGAGTCTAAAGGAGCCTAAGGACTCATGACAACTCAATACACCATGAGATCCTGGACGGCATCCTGGATCAGAACATTAGGTAAACAGGTAAGGAAACTCAGTATGAACTTTAGTTAACATTAATGTATCAGTATTGGGTCATTAGCTGTTACAAGTATACCACAGTAATATAAGGTGCTAAAAATAAGGGACACTGGGTATGCGGTATATGGGAAACTCTATACTCTCTTTGTAACTTTTCTAATAATCTAACACAATTCTTGAAGTTTATTGAAAATATTTAAGAAGAACTCAAAAGACACAATCCCTTCAACTCGCCCCTAATCAAGTGTTCACAAATACCAAATCCCTCAAAAAGGTGTGTCTATGTGCGCGCATGCGTGTCCCCATTCATCGCATTCACAATTATGGGAGAAAGTGTCAGGATGCTGACAGAGAAGAGCCAGGGAAGTCATTCCACATGCATGGTCTATTTTAAAAGTATTTTGACAACAATTTAGTGAATGAAAGCAAGTCTGTAACGGTATCTTGCTAGATGGTTGTGAACATTTATTCCTGACTGCATTCCGCACAAGAACAATATATTAACAACAGCAGAAAAAAGATAACCATTGCAAAAATTGGGCTATGCAATTAAGGTGATAGCTGAAATTCTAAAAAGGACAAAAATGTGACAAGCTATTTATAGCCTGTTTAAATATGCATATCTTATGAAATATTTACAGTTAGGTATTATTTTATTTAATGTATTTTTATTGAATTTATTGGGGTACAGGTTTCAAGGGTACAACTCAATAAAAGATCATCTGCACGCTGCATCACGAGCCTACTGCCCCAAGCCAACTCTACTTGTCCCCATTTTCTCCATCTGTGCCCCTTCCACCTAGCCCACAAAATTTTCATGTAAACTTTCCATTTCTTTAACATATAATATGTCCCCCAATATAAATTATCTAAGCCAACACATAAAACTATCTGTTCCTTTTATATCAACATCCCCTCCAAGATAGTGAGGGTGATAGTTCCCAAGTACTCCAGTTTTTCAGTTAGTGTTTTTCATATTACAGAGAAGGAACCAATGGTTGAGAAACTAAAGAGTTGAAAATCTCCTATTGAGAAAATCCCTTTCTCCCTAAAACTAGAGATGTTATTATATTCAAAATATAACAGAAAATATAATAAAGGTTCTCTTCAATTATATAGAGTATTAGAAACAATTAATTGATGCCGATCACCTCCAAGGAATATAATACTTAAGTACAACTTAATTTTCGGAGCTTCCCAAAAGGAAGGTGAGTCTTAAAGTTGTACACTTTAGATGTAGAAATGTCAATGAAACAGAACTAAATCATACAAGATGCTAAAACCACAAAAGGAAAAAAATGTATTAAAAAAGAACACTTCAGTCCCTGGCTGGGTAGTTCGGTTGATTCGAGTGTCATCCTGATACACAAAGGATGCTGGTTTGATCCCTGGTCAGGGCACAGACAAGAATCAACCAATGAAAGCACAAATAAGTGGAACAACAAATTGGTATCTCTCTCTCTGCCTCTCAAAAAATAAAAAGTACACTTTATTGTGTTATACATTCCTCCATTATAATCTGACAGCCCTAAGACACTACACTCAATTTTGGTTAGTGAGCAAAAGAAAGCTTCTGCCCTCTAAGAGTCCGTTCGTACCAATTACAGACCAGTCTCACAAGAAGCTAAACAGTCACAGTGAGGGAGAACACCTCAACACTATCAATGTACCTAATCAGAGGGCAAAGAAGCGGAAAATAAAATATAAGACTTTTCTTACCAAAGTGGAAACTACACGCAACATTCCCAAACTTTAATCTAAGACTCTGAGAGAACTTAATAGACAAAAGTTAGATCATTCTGTATCTTGTGCCTGGCAGCATGTAAATGCTCAAAAAAGCACTTACTGAATAATCTCCTTTCTTTGCCAAACTTCCACTAATAGGAGTATAGAAATCAGAGTAATGCGTACTACCAATAAGCCCTATACAGAATCTGTCATAGTATGATGTACTAGAAGATCTTCAATATATTATTAAAATTAAAATCAACTGCATGCAAAAATTTAAATACATCCAAAACTACTGATTCTTTATATATATATAACTACTACAACCTTCCATTTTATTACTGAATGAACAAACCAATGAGGTCAAACCACATTCCAAATCACACCAGGGACAGAGCTAGGATTAGAATATTCACCGAGTCTACCATGTGAGAAGCATGACTCATGGCTAACATTTTTAAATACTGGGTTGTGACAAAGTGATTCATAAAAATCAATTTAATGGAGCCCTGGCTGGTAGGCTCAGTGGTAGAGCGTCGGCCTGGTGTGCAGGAGTACCAGGTTCGATTCCCGGCCAGGACACACAGGAGAAGCGCCCATCTGCTTCTCCACCCCTCCCCCGCTCCTTCCTCTCTGTCTTTCTCTTTCCCTTCAGCAGCCAAGGCTCCATTGGAGCAAAGTTGGCCCGGCACTGAGGATGGCTCTATGGTTCAGCCTCAGGCACTAGAATGGCTCTGGTTGCAACAGAGCAACGCCCCGGATGGGCAGAGCATCACCCCCTGGTGGGCATGCTGGGCGGATCCCGGTTGGGTGCATGTGGGAGTCTGTCTGACTGCCTCCCCATTTCCAACTTCAGAAAAATACAAAAAAAAATAAAAAATTTAAAAATTTTAAAAAATCAACTTAATGGATCAACCAGCACTTTTTTTTTTAAATACAGCATCATACAGCAAGGGTAATTTCTGATTCCTGAAACTTTCCAGTTTGATCACACACACACACACACACACACACACACACACACACACTGTTTACTATGTCACAAGGTAAAATGTATTTCTTACTGCATAGTCAAAGATGTAGCTTGTATTTCAGAGCTTCTCATTATACATAAAAATCTCTAAAATGTTCATCATTACTAGCAGCTACTGAAATATGCTTAAAATTAAATTGTGCTGACTTCAAATTTCTCATAACACATTTCTATTTTTTAAGAAAAATATGAATTACTACTATACTTTTTCCCCTTAACATATTGCAAAAGATTAACCTGAGTGGTGGTGGCACAGTGGGTAAGAGTGATGACCCACAATGCTGAGGCCCCAGTTTGAAACCCCAAGGTCACCAGCTTGAGCATGGGCTGGCCTGCATGAGCACAGGGTCACTGGCCTGATCATGAGATCACTGACATGATCCCAAGGCTGCTCGCTGGCTTGAGCAAGGCGTCACTGGCTTGGTTTCAGCCCCCTAGTCAGGGCACGTACAGAAGCAATCAATGAACAACTAAAGTGAAGCAACTACGAGTTGATGCTTCTCATTCTCTCTCCTCTGTCTCTCTCTTCCCCTTCCTATCTCTCCCTTTCAAAATCAATAAAAACTTAAAAATTTATTTGGAAATACTTAGTAATATGGGGAAGAAACTTCCAGATGCTTCTGAAGAATATTTGTTTACAGTAGAATACCTTGAAACAAATATTTCTAAATTAACAAATTCATATTCCCCTTCAAAGATAATAGCAATAAAGTAACACTAAAAAACGTCCTCCACCCCAACTTCCCTCCATACATAACACACATACCTCTTTTTCTTTCAGTAGTTGCTCAAAAGCAAGAGCCTTCTCCTTCATAGAATGGCACTCAAACTCTTTTTCTTGTAGCATCATAGAAAACTTCATATTAGTTTCTTGTAAGGCTTGATATTCTGTTTCTTTTTCCCTGGTTGTTTCTACTATTTTTTCATTTTCCTCTTTTAATTTACAAATGTCCAGTTCTAAATTTAATACTCTCTCTTTTAAGTTTGTTACTGCCTGCCTCAAAAGTTCATTTTCATTGAGCTTGTTAGTGAAATTTTCATTTAAAGAAAGTAACTGATCACTCTTGGCTTTGATTAAGAGGTCTTTCTCCCTAAGCGACTTTTGCAAGACATCTTGTTTCTCCTTCAGCTGCTTCATTTCTGAATCTGTTTGTTCGTGTTCTTTTCTCCCTAGCTCTGAGGTGGCAGCAACTGAATCAGACAGTCTGTGATTATTTTCCTGGAGAGTTCGAATCGTTGCCTCTTTTTCCTGCAGCAACTTCCTTATCTCTTCTATCTCTTGCTGAGAAGATTCCTTCGATGTTTCAGACTTAGCCCTTCTGGGAGACTCGGCTGCCTGGGAAGTTGCCGATGATCCAGAAGAGAACTGGGGTGAAATAATATCAAGTTTTCCTAAAAGAAGATCTTTGGTATTGCAAAGCTGCCCTATGCTGTGCTGCACTTGTGCTAATTCCTGCCCAAAACTTCTGAGTTTGGTTTCATTCTGTTCATAACTTTGGATCAGTCCAGTATAGTCCACTTGTAATTTGGAATTATTATCACTGTCAACCAAAACTTGTGCCTGAAGTTGATGAAGTTCTTCCTGAAGCTGGGCTGATTCATGCTGCATATTTTGGACTGTCGTCATCACCTGCTGTTTCCACTCTTCCATTTTCTTTACTTGTTGTTTTAATTTATCACGTTCCTGTAGAAGCTCTTCAAACTGATTACTATTAACCCCTCCGACCTCACTACCAGCGCTGGATGTTTGTAAAACCGTCAATAAGGTCTGACATTTCTGACTTAGTGCATCTATTTCAATGTCTTTTTCTCGAATGATACGCGATAAATTCTGAACCGTTTCTCGAAACATATCTTGGCCACTACTTTCAAATGTAGTGGACAATCTCTTATTTTCCTCTTGCAGCTTAATGAGGGCTGCTTCTTTGGCGGCAACGATATCCATCATTTTGTGATATTCCGCTTTTAGATGGCTGTTTTCCCTTGTCTTCTCATTCAGAACAGCTAACATTTTTTCTCTTTCCATAGCAAAGGCCTGCAGCTGTTGTTGAAGGTAGACGATATCCTGGGTGTAGGAACCCGAGGAAATTCTAGCGTGAAGGGCCTGTATCTCCAAATCTTTCTGCTGGATAATCTGAGTTAGTTTACCAACCTCATCCTTGGAGAGCTGATCAATCTGTTTAGTTAAAGATATATTCTTTTCATTTAGAAGTTTAATCTCTAACTCTCGTTCTTTTATTCCTTTTACTAATCTTTCAGTTTCAGCTTTAGATAAATCATGCTTTTCACTGCCGTTTTCTATGGTAAGGCTCTGAACTTTTGTTTCTTGAAAAATATCAGAATTCTCTGTTGGAATATCCTGCCTTTCTTCATGCAGCTGGGTCTTGATTTCTTCAATTGTTTTTTGCAAAGTCTTAATTTCCTCATCTTTCTCTAAAAGAAGCTGGGTGTGCATGGCATTCATTTGCTCGTGCTGATATTTACACTCATCCATTTCCTTCTTCTGCTCCTGTAAGGACTGAAGTAGCTGCATTTTACTCTGGTTTTGATCTTCAATCATCTTTTGGTGATGTTTTATTTTCTCTTCAAGATCGTCCTTGATTATATTCAGCTGAGATACCTCGGATTCCAGTTCTGAAACACAGTCGAGGGCTCTGGGCTCGGCCGCAGGTGCAGCTCGACTCTGTTGGTCCCTGAGTCGCTCCAGCTCCTCTTTCAGATGGCTGTTCTCCTCTTTCATGGACCCTAGGCTTTTGTCTTTCTCTTCTATGGTTTGCTTCAAAATTTCATTTCTTCTCAAGGCCTCAGTAGATTTATCTAATTCCTCTTGGAGCTCTGAACTTCTCTCTTGCAGTTTTTTGATAAAAAGTTCTTTCTCGTTCATAAGTTGTGTCAATTGCTTTCGCTCTTCTAGACTAGATGACAAAATTGTCTTAGTCTCTTTATGATCACTATCTATCTGCTCAATATTCCTTCTGAGTCCTGCTATTTCAAAGTCTTTCTCCTGGCTGAGTTTAAGCAAATGCTCCCGCTCCAGCTGTAGAGCAGAGGCACTCGAATCCTGCGCATGTGACAGCTCTTCAATGGCTTGCTCGTATCTGCCTGCTTCTTCCAACAGCCTTTTTTCAGCTCGGTGCAATTCTGCTTCTAACTGTGCTTTCTCCATTTTCAAAGCCTCCAAAATAGTGTCTTTTTCTAGAGAAATCTGATGGTTACCAGCAATAGATTCTTCCAACTGATGTCTTACCTCTTCACATGCTAAAACCAACTTTTCATTTTCCAACTTGAGATCAAAAGCAGCTTTCTTTAAATTTGCATTGAGCTGTTCTACTTCTGAAAGATTCTGCTCTAAGTTTCTGATGTCAGCTTCCTTTTCTTTAAGCAAGTCATCCTTAAAATTACTGTTAGAGTCCTGCTTAAGAGGCTGAGTGAACTCACACCTGACACTAGAAAGTTCTTCCTCCTTCCGTTTAATATGTTCCTTAAGTTCAAAGTTCTCCTTCTGAATAATTAAATTGTTGTTTTGTGACTTATTTAGTTGATCTACTAAATCTTCTATTTTACCCTCTAGCTCTTGCTTGGTTAAATGCAAGTCACTTAGGACCAGTTCACTTTGAATTAACTTTTCTTTTTGCACATCTAACTCTTTAGTAATGTTCATTTGATCATTTTCAAGTTGATGAACTCTCTTTTTTTCATCATTTAGATCTTTTTTCAGTTTACTGATGATGCTATCACCCTCACTTTGCTGTTTTGATAGCTGATCTTTTATCAAAATCATGTGCTGAAAGAAAAATTAATTTGCAAGTTAACTTTAAAAATTCTCGCATTTTAATACCTAAAGAGAATTTTATTAAATGCCATACTCAAGAGAATAATAATCCTCAGATATTTTTTAGATATTTCTAATCCTTCTTAAATTGTTAAAAATCTCAACAAAATTGCTAATATTTACAGCCAGTCTATTTTTTCATTTTAGAGATTAGAAGTTAAAACTAATGAAGGTAAAATGTACGTTATTTTCAACTTTTAAACACTGAGAAAGAAGCAACAAACCACAGCCAATGGGCAAATCAGGCCTACCACCTGTTTTTGTAAATCAAGTTTTATTGGAACGGAGCCACACTCAATTGTTCACATATTATAACAGAGATGAGCAGTTAAAATTGAGACTATATGGTCTGCAAATCTAAAAATATTTACTGTCTAATACTTCACAGAAAAAGTTTGCCAACCTCTAGCAATGATTTTCAACCTTTTTTTTTCATGGCACAAACACACACTAATTCAGGGGTCCCCAAACTACGGCCCGCAGGCCACATGCGGCCCCCTGAAGCCATTTATCCGGCCCCTGCTGCACTTCTGGAAGGGGCACCTCTTTCATTGGTGGTCAGTGAGAGGAGCATAGTTCCCATTGAAATACTGGTCAGTTTGTTGATTTAAATTTACTTGTTCTTTATTTTAAATATTGTATTTATTTCAGTTTTGTCTTTTTACTTTAAAATAAGATATGTGCAGTGTGCATAGGGATTTGTTCATAGTTTTTTTTATAGTCCGGCCCTCCAACGGTCTGAGGCACAGTGAACTGGCCCCCTGTGAAAAAAGTTTGGGGACCCCTGCACTAATTACTAAGGTCAGTGCCCCTTACTAAATACAACCATTTTCATCTCATGAAACAAATAAATTAGTTACTAAAGAAGAAGAGGTCAGGGCCCCTTTTTCTTTAGTAATTAGTTTACGAGTGCGTGAGAAACAAAGGTTGAAAATCACTGGAGAGCATCAATGAACTAAAATATTAATTAAAACACAAAATCAAATCACACCAACCACCTCTGCTTGTGAATCTAGGGTTCAGTCTACTGAGTGGAATGTGCTGCCCCACTGGCTTTAGTACAGTATTTATTACCTCTGTAGCTTCTTGGTTCTGCTTATCCAATTCTTCTAACTCAGCTACGAGTTGTTCCTTTTCTGTAATACTCTGATTGAGTTCTTGTTCCTTTGCCTCCAAATTAAGTCTTAAATCATGCAATTCTGAATCCAAATCCATGTCTCTTACAGTTGTACTTTTAATTTCTTCATAGTCACTGTTTAATTTTAAAAATGATATTTGAAGTTCTTCCTTAAAGGAAAAAATGGGTAAAAAACAATATATACTATCAATTGGAAGAAGAGACACACAATAAATGATTAAAAATATGAACAAAACTTGGAAATCTATTTTAAATTGCTGTGTCAGAAATATTACTAACACTTCAGCAATGACATATATATATATATATATATATAATTCAGCAAACCACAGCCTTCATTTATATGCAAAACGCTTCTATAACCCTAGACAAGATTCAATGACTATAAACTCATCGTCTAAGTCCAACTGCTTCATAGGAAAAGAAAGCCTTCCCATTTGGAGGCTCCCAGTCCCCCAACTGCTCTTCCTGTTCTGTTCCGTCCCCACCACCACACACACTTTTCAGAACAGCCATGTCCTCTGGCTCTCTTCACCTCCCTTCTGTTCCGTCCCCACCACCACACACACTTTTCAGAACAGCCATGTCCTCTGGTTCTCTTCACCTCCCTTCTGTTCCGTCCCCACCACCACATGCACTTTTCAGAACAGCCATGTCCTCTCGCTCTCTTCACCTCCCTTCTGTTCCGTCCCCACCACCACACACACTTTTCAGAACAGCCATGTCCTCTGGCTCTCTTCACCTCCCTTCTGTTCCGTCCCCACCACCACATACACTTTTCAGAACAGCCATGTCCTCTGGCTCTCTTCACCTCCCTTCTGCGTCCCCACCACCACACACACTTTTCAGAACAGCCATGTCCTCTGGCTCTCTTCACCTCCCTTCTGCGTCCCCACCACCACACACACTTTTCAGAACAGCCATGTCCTCTGGCTCTCTTCACCTCCCTTCTGTTCCGTCCCCACCACCACACACACTTTTCAGAACAGCCATGTCCTCTGGCTCTCTTCACCTCCCTTCCCAGCATCCAGCACCAACAGCCACAGACAAACCTGTAGGGAGTTTTCCATATAACTGGCATCTGTCACAAGAAACCTTTTATTACTCAAGAAAGTACCCTCCTTCTTCTTTACCTTCTAACCTGAGCTCATACTAAGTTCTCCTTTCTCAATCTTCACATTTGTAAAGACATATCTGTATGTGCTTTTTTTAGTTCATTCATATTCTCTTCTATTGGTATTTATGTATTTACTTATATTTCATTCACAAATACACAATTTTATTTGCTGTTTTCAGGGAAACCTAGGCATTAAACTGTAAGGTGATAAAATACAGGTACCTAAAAAAGTATTGAAGTATAAATATCCCCTTAGAATAAATTTCAGTAAATTAAGTCTTAATATCTTTAAATTAAAAAATAAAAGCCTATCTATAAAGTCAAGGTCACAAGTTAAATGACAATTAGCCACCAGTAATGCTGCACAGGCCAGCAAAGGTCACCCTCCTCCCAAGGCTGCTTGAGGAGCATGGGTCAGCCAGTGGTTAAACATGCCCTGTAGCCTGACCAGAAGGTGGCGCAGTGGATAGAGCGTCAGACTGGGACGCAGAGGACCCAGGCTCAAAACCCCAAGATCACTGGCTTGAGCCCAAAGGTCACTGGCTTAAAGCCTGAGGTTGCTGACTTGAGCAAGGAGTCACTGCCTCTGCTATAGCCCCCAGTTAAGGCACATATGAGAAAGTAATCAATGAACAACTAAGGTGCAACAACGAAGAACTGATGCTTCTCATCTCTCTCCCTTCCTGTCTGTCTGTCTCTATCTGTCCCTCTCTCTGTCACAGAAAACAAACAAATAAAAAAATGCCCTGTAGAAAGGTTGCTATAAATATATATAAATGGTTGAAGCCAGACATACAACAGACCTTACAAAAAGAGAAGAACTTGACTAATCAGATTATTGGCAAAGAAGAGAACACAGGTGAGATGACTCTGGAAACATTTGAGACTGGACGAGTCAGAGCCTCTGTGAGACACGTCAGCAGCCCGGTAGCAGTGGGCAGAGCTTCCCTGCAAAGCCCCAGGTCAGGAAGCAGAGAGCTGCTCGCTCACGCCAGGTTCTGCACACTCTAACAGTCCCCACGACTGTCTCAGAAAGGTCTGTTCTCCAGGCACGTGAATAGTGGGTGTTAAAGAATTCCTAGTAGCTTCAATGTCATGTCAGGTGGGCAGAGCCTATGTGTGAAGTCTAGAACACCCCAGAGATATCCCAGAAATTCATAGGTATACAAAGAAAATGAAAGAGCTGGCAAAGAGAGAGGTATTTGTGATTGCTACAGACATCTGGTTTTCCAGGTGACCCTGAGTTCCGGCTCCAGAAACCTGACCTCTATCCGGGTAAGACAAAGGCACCAGCTCCCCCACGAACCCGCGGGTGGCATGAACAAGACAAACTTCCACCTCCCTTTAAATGATTTAACAGATGACCCAAAATGCAGCACCACTTTCAGTCATCTGTAGAAAGTTAAAACATCGGGAGGTCTGACCACACTGGGAAATAAGAGGTGCAAAGGCCTTGCCCCTGGGAGACAGAAACGGAGAAGGCTGACCGTTCCCAGCCAGGTCGGGCCAGGTCGGCCAGGGAGCATGGACCTGAACGAGGCCCAGCCTTGGGGGAAAGCAGTGAACACAGAGGCCACCTCTGCCTAAAGCTGCCCAGGGCTGTGAGGAACACCAACCAATCACACCTGGCCACGCCTCTACCTCAGGACCAGGGCGGGGTGAGCTGTGGGTGAGCAGCAGACACTCAGAGCCTGGACGCCAGCACTGCGGCCACTTCCTGCCTGTGAGGCCCAGGCTCCATTAGAGACTTATGTAACACCGAGAGAAGTCTGTCCTTTAAATGATCTTCGGTGACTAAAGGGGTTGGTCAGAAGCATCCTGCCTCAGGTCCGTGTGGCCCGTGGGAACTAGAGCGAAGGCCCCGTAGGAACGCCCGCCTGGCCAGCACACCGCGTCTCTCAGCACACACCTGGGAGGCAAAAAAGGGTCCACACCCCATCTCTACAGAAATTGTCAAAAGCGGGTTTCTTCTCATGACCCAGCTTCCTTGACATGGCGGTTCGTTGCATCTTGGGAAAAGTAAAGTGTTTCTTCCTTCAGTAGTCAACACTGCTCCTGACATCCTTTAAACCTGTTCTTACAAAGTCTTGGCCCCTCGCTGGGCTTACTGGTTGTGCTGTACGGGGCACTGTGCAGCACGTCGGAGACCACAGAGGAACATGGCCTGGTCTTCACTCCCACAGTTATAGGAAGAGCCAAAGCTGACCAGCTGCGCCAACTTCTGGCCATCAGCCACGGAGGGCCCCATCTGTGTGAACTCCTCCTCCTGACACAGAAGCACATGGTACACGTGTGTCACCGTGCTCCTCCTCCTGACACAGAAGTACACGGTACACGTGTGTCACCACACTCCTCCTCCTGACACAGAAGCACATGGTACACGTGTGTCACCGTGCTCCTCCTCCTGACACAGAAGTACACGGTACACGTGTGTCACCACACTCCTCCTCCTGACACAGAAGCACACGGTACACGTGTGTCACCACACTCCTCCTCCTGACACAGAAGCACACGGTACACGTGTGTCACCACACTCCTCCTCCTGATACAGAAGTACACGGTACACGTGTGTCACCATGCTCCTCCTCCTGATACAGAAGCACACGGTACACGTGTGTCACCACACTCCTCCTCCTGACACAGAAGTACACGGTACATGTATGTCACCACACTCCTCCTCTTGAAACAGAAGCACACGGTACACGTGTGTCACCACACTCCTCCTCTTGATACAGAAGTACACGGTACACGTGTGTCACCGTGCTCCTCCTCCTGATACAGAAGCACACGGTACACGTGTGTCACCACACTCCTCTTCCTGACACAGAAGTACACGGTACATGTATGTCACCACACTCCTCCTCCTGACACAGAAGTATACGGTACACGTGTGTCACCACACTCCTCCTCCTGACACAAGCACACGGTACACGTGTGTCACCACACTCCTCCTCCTGACACAGAAGCACACGGTACACGTGTGTCACCGTGCTCCTCCTCCTGACACAGAAGCACACGGTACACGTGTGTCACCACACTCCTCCTCCTGACACAGAAGTACACGGTACACGTGTGTCACCACACTCCTCCTCCTGATACAGAAGCACACGGTACACGTGTGTCACCACACTCCTTCTCCTGACACAGAAGTACACGGTACATGTATGTCACCACACTCCTCCTCCTGACACAGAAGCACACGGTACACGTGTGTCACCACACTCCTCCTCCTGACACAGAAGCACACGGTACACGTGTGTCACCACACTCCTCCTCCTGACACAGAAGCACACGGTACACGTGTGTCACCGTGCTCCTCCTCCTGATACAGAAGCACACGGTACACGTGTGTCACCACACTCCTCCTCCTGACACAGAAGTACACGGTACACGTGTGTCACCACACTCCTCCTCCTGATACAGAAGCACACGGTACACGTGTGTCACCACACTCCTTCTCCTGACACAGAAGTACACGGTACATGTATGTCACCACACTCCTCCTCCTGACACAGAAGTACACGGTACACGTGTGTCACCACACTCCTCCTCCTGACACAGAAGCACACGGTACACGTGTGTCACCACGCTCCTCCTCCTGACACAGAAGCACACGGTACACGTGTGTCACCGTGCTCCTCCTCCTGATACAGAAGCACACGGTACACGTGTGTCACCATGCTCCTCCTCCTGATACAGAAGCACACGGTACACGTGTGTCACCACACTCCTCCTCCTGACACAGAAGTACATGGTACATGTATGTCACCATGCTCCTCCTCCTGACACAGAAGCACACGGTACACGTGTGTCACCACACTCCTCCTCCTGACACAGAAGTACATGGTACATGTATGTCACCATGCTCCTCCTCCTGATACAGAAGTACACGGTACACGTGTGTCACCATGCTCCTCCTCCTGATACAGAAGCACACGGTACACGTGTGTCACCGTGCTCCTCCTCCTGATACAGAAGCACACGGTACACGTGTGTCACCATGCTCCTCCTCCTGACACAGAAGCACACGGTACACGTGTGTCACTACACTCCTTCTCCTGACATGGAAGTACACGGTACACGTGTGTCACCACACTCCTCCTCCTGATACAGAAGCACACGGTACACGTGTGTCACCACACTCCTCCTCCTGATACAGAAGTACACGGTACATGTATGTCACCACGCTCCTCCTCCTGATACAGAAGCACACGGTACACGTGTGTCACCACACTCCTTCTCCTGACATGGAAGTACACGGTACACGTGTGTCACCACACTCCTCCTCCTGATACAGAAGCACACGGTACACGTGTGTCACCACACTCCTCCTCCTGATACAGAAGTACACGGTACATGTATGTCACCATGCTCCTCCTCCTGATACAGAAGCACACGGTACACGTGTGTCACCACACTCCTCCTCCTGACACAGAAGTACACGGTACACGTGTGTCACCATGCTCCTCCTCCTGATACAGAAGCACACGGTACACGTTGTCACCACACTCCTCCTCCTGACATGGAAGTACACGGTACACGTGCGTCACCACACCGGTGATGTTTTGCTGTCTTGTTCTCTGTTTCTGTCCTTTACAAGTTTTATTAGTGAGGTGATACTGTAAAATTCCATTTCTTCTGACACTCCTTCCTCTGCGAGGTCTGTTAATGCCCAGCTTCTCCTGTCTCGGGTAATGCAGCACAGGCCCAAACAGGGGGATCTCTTGTCGATTAAACAGGCACCTGTTTCATGCTTGTCCGAGTTCAGGTCGGGGTCAGCCCGGCACAACGGCACAGGAAAGACTTCAGCTTCCAGCGCCACATCTGCCGGGTGGCGAGAAAGCTTGTGCCGGCCCCACGTGGACATACTGTCCGGGCGCTGGGCCCGCATGACAGCAGTGGCACCTCTCCTCTTGGTAATTAATGCTCCTCCAGAACCCCAGGGGCAGGAATAGTTCCCCATGCTTCAACATTACTTCAACCTCTGATTACGCCGTAAAGCCTTCTTTCATTACTAGATTTTAAAAATCAAATTTCTATGGAATCTACTTTAAAGAATTTCAAATTTCTGTAGTCAAATATATACCTTACAAAAGAGACCAATGAAAACTGTACTAGAACATGTCTCACAATTTTCATTCTTCTTCCAATTCAAGTTTGTTCTGAACTATAACTGAAAGAGGGAAATAGCATTCTCTCATGCCTTTCTAGAGTTATCTGTATAATTAGGAGAACAAAAATTTTTTCAGGTGGATCTTAAATACAAACTTGCAGATACTTTCAGCATTTTTAAATAGGGAGCAGACACAATTCAAGATAGAATTACAAAAGACTGCATTATTTAACATTAAAAGAAAGAAAAACTGCTATCAGGAATAGCTCCAAAATCCAAAAATATCATGAGAAAGTTACAGGCCTTATCAGATATGTGCAGAGATCTAAAACTGCAAAATACTCCTAAGCTAGTTACAGAAAGAAATAACTGAAAAGAGCGGAATATAATGGAAGCAGAAAAGAACAGAGGAAATATATAAAATACAGTAATAAGAAGTGACTGGGAGGCAGAACTGGCACTTAGTGGGTATAAAGAGTGGGGGCCAGGATCCTACAATTCACAGAGCAGTGTATACAGCTAAGGATTTTTTTTTTGTATTTTTCTGAAGCTGGAAACGGGGAGGCAGTCAGACAGACTCCCACATGCGCCCGACCAGGATCCACCCAGCACGCCCACCAGGGGGCGATGCTCTGCCCATCTGGGGCATTGCTCTGTCGCGACCAGAGCCACTCTAGCACCTGGGGCAGAGGCCAAGGAGCCATCCCCAGCACCCGGGCCATCTTTTGCTCCAATGGAGCCTCGGCTGCAGGAGGGGAAGAGAGACAGAGAGGAAGGAAGGGGGGGGGGTGTGGAGAAGCAGATGGGCGCCTCTCCTGTGTGCCCTGGCCAGGAATCGAACCCGGGACTTCCGCACGCCAGGCCGACACTCTACCACTGAGCCAACCAGCCAGGGCTTACAGCTAAGGATTTTCCAGGCTGAATACCAGCAGCACCCCTTTGAGGAACACTGCCTCTACGCTAATAGGAAAGAATATAAAAACTATGTTAAGGTGTGTGTTATTCTTTCCTATTATGTATGTAATACATACACTCACAGTATGCATACTACACTAATCCTTATGTTTTTTACAGTCATGTATACATTATATAACATATAATAGATAACATGCATAGATATAACCTGGAAGGATTACACCCCTGGGAAAAGACCAACCAATAGAAATATGAAGGATATACCATCTGTACTGCCTGAATATTTTCAGCATGTATTATTGAATATGTACATCAGTAAATATGTTACTTTTTTTAAATTAAGATTTTGAATTGAGTGGAGACACTTGCCTATACTATTTAAACACCTGCCTTAGCCAAGGAATTACCTCCCCAAGTGGTACAAACATAAAAATATCTTTCCTCACACCCAACTTTGCATTACAGTCTTACTCTATCCTGGCTACCAATACATCCCAGAGACCCTATTCCTCCCATTGAGAATGTCCCTCTCCGCCTCACCACTACGCACTTCCTGCCCGGCACACTGACACTCGGGGCAGGACAGCAGCATGTGCAGTTACTACAGTATGCCCCTCCAGACTCCAGACCCACCTGTGTGTGCTGCTGCGGTCAGGGCTTCAGCGGAAACCCAGACAGAACCCTCACCTGTCTTTTCTGCTCAGATCTATACGCCTACTGGCTTATCTCCGAACGTAAACTCTGGCCAGCCTCTCACACGCTGAACCTTGCCCAGCTACTTCACCCTGGCCTGACAAGCATCAATGAGATCAACTTCATGCTCAGGACTCTCGAGAACTCAACACTCATTGTGACATAAACTGGTCCACAGCTGTGATCGACATATAATACACACACCATTTTAATTCTGCCCCCGTTTTTATTGCACTCACCTTTTCTTGAATCAATAATGAATTCTCTTTTTCTAAATCTTGGACACGCATTTTAAGTTTCAGGTTGTCTTCAGTGAGATTATCCTATAAACATGTTAAAATAGTGTGTTTTCAGGTAACAGCAAATTTCAAGTTTACAAGAAAACAGGCAAGCAATACAATTGTGCATTTCCACTTAGCATTTCTTTAATAATGTATAAAAATTATAAGCAGCCTGACCAGTGATGGTGGAGTGGATAGAGCATCAACCTGGAATGCTAACGACCCAGGTTCAAAACCCCGAGGTCACCAGTTTGAACATGAGCTCATTTGGCTTGAGCGCAGGCTCACCAGCTTAAGCACAGGGTCGCTGGCTTCAGCGTGGGATCATAGACATGAACCTATAGTCACTGACTTGAGCCCAAAGGTCACTGGCATGAAGCCCAAGGTCACTGACTTGAGCCCAAAGTTGCTGGCTTGAGCAAGGGGTCACTCGCTTTGCTGTAGCCCCCCCCCCCCCCCCGTCAAGGTATCAATACATATGAGAAAGCAAACGATGAACAACTGAAGTGCTACAACTACAAGTTGATGCTTCTCTGTCCCTTCCTGTATCTCACTTAAAAAAAAAAAAAATTGTAAGCATGGAACACTGGACCACCTAAAACCAGTCACTCTTTGTATAGACATTTATCCAAAGAATTCCTTTATTATATTTGACAAAATGCAAAAATACATTTACAAAATACCCTGTAGAAACAATTCCCTAAATATCATCAAGGGAATAAAAACATATCCTTCAGTTGGGTAAAGGGTCTGCTTCCACTTTCTCTGCAAACAGAACACTTGTCAAATTAACCTGCAAAGAGATACACTTGCATTTGTCAATTATGTAACCTTTCAAATTGTCAATTTATGATGCAAAAAGTTTGTTATTAATCAGAAAACATAAAATTACCTTGACAAAGTTCTCAGGATAAATTCACATTAATTTATTTAAAAAATAAAAAGAAGCAAATATAATGATCAAGATACTTTTTCTTGGCAAACCAATGTCAAAAGCTTTCTCTCTTAAAATGAGTTTACCTGGTTTAAATTACTCAGTCTCGTTATTTCATTTCCAGCATCTGTAAAAACAACAATGGATCTAACATTAAAATTCTTTAAAATAACTTAATAAACCTCCTAAAATTAAACTCATAAATGAAATCCAATTAAAATAAAGCATATTTATAAGTATAATTAGCAAGACCTCAGAATCTTATGTAAAATGCATTTTTGTTATTTTGACTATTGTAAAGAAATCATAATATAAATACCAGTTATAAACTGTTCAGATCCAATTCTTATGAAATACATAAAATCCAATTCTATGAAACAAAAGTAGGTTTACAGTTGTGAGTATGTAAGTTTATTCTTGTATCATCATTTATTAATTATTGTATGTATTATTTATTTGTATTACAACTATGAACCTATTTTTGCCCATCCCTTATAAGAAAGAATGATAATTGTATACTGAGTGTGAGTCATAAGTTATTGCTGTGATAAAACAGTAACAAGTGTTTCAAAGTAAATTAGTCTGTGTAGCAGGAAATAATATAAGGACTAAGATCAGGGGAAAAACTTAAAGCACACAAAACTATGTTTATATAACAACAATCCAATAATCTATCAATTCCTTAAAGTGCTTTAGACATGACTACTAATAAAAAGACCATTCAATCTGGTAGTCCGGATAAATCTATAAATAGAAGGAGATCTAGAAAGAACACACAGACAGAATACCATGAGTTCAGCTGAAGTAATTTATTCAATGTTCATACGGAAAGTACTAAACATTTACTATGAGGTCAGCTGCTAGACAATGAAATGGAAAAATTTAGTCCTTGCTTGCTCTCAAGGAGCTTACAATTCAGAGAAAGACAAGTAAGCACCCGATTACACTACAGAGTGATACAGGGATCACAAGGTGCTGTTAGAGCAAAGAGGGCAAACTCCTAATCCAGACTGGCGGGGAGTGGACAAGGGCAAGTGAGGCCAGGAAAGCAGGTGCACCAGTTGCCTCCAAGTGAAGACAACTGTGCTGAATCTCAATATGCCAAGAAGAGTGAGCGAAAAGAGAAACTCCACTGAAAAAGCAGCAAACGCAAAGGCAACACAGTTAAAAAATAACACTGCTGGCTTAAGGAGCTATACAAAAAGTTCAAAAGGCTAAAGCTTAGACTGTTAGGAGAATAGGAAGATTTGAAACGGAAGAGGTAGACAAGGAACAGATCATTAAGACATTAAATGTCTGATCAAGAAGTTTAGATTTTATCCTGAAGTTCACAGGGAGCCACAAAGTACTAAAGTCAGGAAAGTAACCTGCTGTGAATTTCTGAAAAATCTTTCTGGCTACAGAAAGGGAAAAAACTGTTTGAAGGATCATGGAGATCAAAGAATAATAGTTAACACTTTTATAACGCTTACTGTGGACTAGACACTATTCCAATTTGTAGCTTGTAACTCATGAATCGTTATTACTTCCTACAACTGGGAAGAAGATATTATCACAACCATATAGATGAAAAAAACAAAACACAAGATGTTATTTAACTTGTCCAAGTTCAGCAGTGATGGAGCTGGATTCCAACTCATTTGTGTTCTAAATCACTGTGCTATCCTGCTTCATTCAGAGACTAGGAGTTAACTAGGACAAAAAAAAAAAGAAGTATGATTGGCTGAAGTTAATCAGTGACAGTGGAAATGGAAAAAAGGGAAGGCCTAGGACAGTAGATGTGTCATTAAAGCAAATCAACTCATATGGATCACCCAACACATTAAAATAAATAAATTTAGGAAATTGATTTGGTTTAATTAAATTTAAAGATGAGTTTTTCCTTTAAAAGTAAATCTGAGAATTTAGTAAATGTTTTTTATGTTAAACAAATAGAACTATTAAAAACAAAAAAGAATGTTACAGAGATAGAATGTCAACTGTAATTGAAAAAATTTTTTAAAGATTTTGTGGAGATTAAAAAAACAATCAATCAATCAATCAATTTATCCATTTTGAAAAGAGCACAGCCACTTTGAGGTCAGATGAGAAAGAAGTCCAGAACCCTACTGCACAGCCTTCCCTGCGCCTGCACGGCAGCTCCCAGGACTAACGGACCCCAGAGAAAGCCTGGAGCTCCGCTCGGATACAATACTGAAAATATCACCGGACCAGAGTGAAGGTTAGGAAACAGAACCTACAGAACTTGTTCTGGGAGACTGGTAAATGCTGCCAATTACCAAGGCAAGGGAAAGAAGAGAGAGAGGAGGACATGGAAACTCTATTTTGAACCTAACTTGCATTAGAATTTATCGAGAGTTGGCCATCCAGGTCAGGAATTCATAACTAGGAATACAGATGAGGGGGAGGGGGGAGGAGGCTTACAAGCACAGGAGAGCTGGTAACCTCAAGAGCAAGAATGAATGAGCTCACCCTGTGAGAGTATACTGTGAGAAGAGGACACATTGCAAAATAAGACACAACTTTTCAGCCGAAGAGCTCCCACTATGTTTTCCTGGCACAGATGAAGAATACTGCTGCTTCGCCTATTTCATTTAATACTTTTTGTAACACAGAATACTGGTATGGTAACTAAATGGACAATGGTGGAAAACCTATGGCCCTTAACATCCTCAGGTTTGTTTGTGAGATTCAGAAGATCATTTTGAAAGGAATACAAAATTTTGAAGAAGGGAGGCTATATTACCTAACTAGAGGGTCTGGGCCCTATTGAATTATAGGAAATATTTGGTTCTATGATAGATGAGCAGAAATAGATCCATTTTACCTCCCACCAAACGCCACAAACATTTCTCAGAAATCTACATGGCCTCCTAAATCACTGAGTTTCATGTAAATACTTAAAAGATGAGGAAGGGAGGTTAAGAGACACCTAGCCAATGTTTAAACCTGTTTAGTAGAAAATTCCTCTTTTCAATATATTATGGCACTAAATCTAAACCAAACAATTCTAAATTCCAGTCATTTCCATGAATACTCCATTTTCACAAAGTATTCAGTGTACAATACAAAGTCCTAGTTGTCTCTAAAAACAACTAGTATGCAGTGAAACACCAATCAGGAGTAAGTTCCAAACATTTTATACCAGACAGTGCTTGCTGTAGTCTGCGCACTTCTTCCAGTGATGCGCCCTGTGGAAGGAGTCCCTCCGTTTCCTTCACACTCTCATTGTGCTTCACAGCACAAAGCTGCAATTCACTACATTCCACTTCCAACCGTTCACATTCTTTAATTATTTGTCTGTTTTCCACATTTAGTCGTTCTTGTTCCTTCCTCAAAACGTCTCTGTCATTTTCTGAAGAAGATAATTTTTTACTTATGTCTTTTATTTTATCCTCAAGCTCTTCCACTTTTTTTATAGACTCTACTTTTTCATTTTGTAGATCTTGAATAGTTCTTTGCATCTCATCGATTTTCGAGTGATCAGTTACTGCAATTCCTGAACCACCTAGAACATAAACATAATATTAAATACAAGAAGCTTGACTGGTGGGGGCACAGTGGACAGAGCATCGACCTGGGATGCTGAGGACCCAGGTTCGAAACCCTGAGGTCGCTGGCTTGAGCAAGTGGTCACTGGCTCAGCTAGAGCCCTCCTGCCCAGGTCAAAGCACGTATGAGAAGCAATCAATGAACAACTAAAGTGCCACAACTATGAGCTGATGCTTCTAATCTCTGCTCCTTCCTGTCTGTAAGTCTGTCTCTCCCTCACTAAAAAATAAAATAAAAAAATAATCAAGGACACCAAAAGTATTAAGAGTTAAATATCTTACTATATACAACTAAGATTTTCTAGACTTCAGAATTTGGAAGGCTTTAAAAGTTAAAACAATGATTTAACACTACACTTCTGTTAGAGTCGTCAAAATTCATGACACTAACACCAACAAATGCTAGTGAGGATGTGGAGCAACAGGAACCCTCACTCATTGCTATGGGAATGCAAAATAGTACAGCCACTTTGGAGGACAGTTTAGTGATTTCTTACAAAACTAAACATATTCTTATCATATGATATGATCCAGCAATCACACTCCTTGGTATTTACCCAAAGGAGCTGAAAACTTGTGTCCATACAAAAACCCCAACAAGGATCTTTTTTTTTCTTCTCCCCTTTGTATTTCTCTGAAGCTGGAAACGGGGAGAGACAGTCAGACAGACTCCCGCATGCGCCTGACCAGGATCCACCCGGCACGCCCACCAGGGGCGACGCTCTGCCCACCAGGGGGCGATGCTCTGCCCCTCCGGGGCGTCGCTCCGCAGCGACCAGAGCCACTCTAGCGCCTGGGGCAGAGGCCAAGGAGCCATCCCCAGTGCCCGGGCCATCCCCGCTCCAATGGAGCCCTGGCTGCGGGAGGGGAAGAGAGAGACAGAGAGGAAGGAGGGGGGGTGGAGAAGCAAATGGGCACTTCTCCTATGTGCCCTGGCCGGGAATCGAACCCGGGTCCCCCGCACGTCAGGCCGACGCTCCACCGCTGAGCCAACCGGCCAGGGCCCCAACAAGGATATTTATAGCAGCTTTATGCATAACTGTCAAAACTCGGAAGCAACCAAGATGTCCTTCAAGACGTGACTGGAGAAATAAACTGCAATACATCCAGACAACAGAATATTTCTCAGTGCTAAAAAGAAATGAGTTATCAATCCATGAAAGACATGGAGGAATTTAAAAGCATATTACTAAATGAAAGAAGCCAGTCTGAAAAGGTGATATATAAGATTCCAACTATAATGACAATCCTGGACTTAGCAAAACTATAGCAGCAATAGAAAGATCAGCTGCAGGGGAGAAAGAGGAGGATGGGCAGACAGAGCACAGAGGACTTTCAGGGCCATGAAAATACTCTGTATGACATTATAATGATGGATATGTATCATTACACATTTGTCCAAATACCCGGAATGTACAACACCAAGAACAAACCCTACAGTGAACTGTGGACTTCAGGTGATCACGCTGGGTCGGCGCAGTTTCATCCTTGGTCAAAAACAACGTACCACTCTGATGAGGGATATCGATGGCTGGGAGAACGTACATTAGTGCGGGGGATAAGGGAAATCTCTGTACCTCCTAAACATGCTCTATAAAATTATGTCTAACTGCCTCCCCGTTTCCAGCTTCGGAAAAATGAAAAAAAAAAAGAAAAAAAATTATGTCTAAAAATGGTTAAATAACTATAATAAGCAAAGCACTTAAAAATAGTTGAGGAGAGGTATTATTTGAATCAAATACTAAGATGTCTATGTATCTGAGTTTGAAAAAGTGAAAATGTACCAAGCAATGCAAAAAAGTCTCTGTGTTATCACTTTTTACTGCTAAGGCTAAAGGACCTTTCTATTTGTGCAGAATCATGACAATACTGCAAATCTCTGGCAGATGAGCACAACTTGTCACTTACTCGTTCTTTAGAATTCTGTCCTGATTTTATAGTTCTAGGTTTGTCATTTAATTATGACACCGCCAAGTTAAATGAAAGAAACAAATAACCTTGTTTTAACAGGTTTTCCAGTTCTTCGATCCGCTCTTCATAGTCACGCAACTCTTCTCGGTGCCGGCGAGTGACTTCCGTCAGCTTCTGTTGATGTGCGTTCTGTAATACTGACATTTCATGTTGATGATAATCAATTTCCTGACTTCGGCTCTGCTTAAGTTCCTTAAAAAATAAAAACAAACTTAATGACATTTATAACCAATGACTAAACTATTCCATTTTTGTCCAAAAGTCTGAATTATTAAAAAGAATTCTCTGAACTTCAGAGATAAGACTGAAAAGAATTTAAGCATAGGCCCCAAATTTGGACAATTCTGAGACTTCACCCTCTCCTTCTGTGGGCCTGAAAAACAGTGTTTCTACTTTTAATGAGGGAATACCAACAAGTAAAAAATCAAACAGCGAGCTAAAATATCTTTTTTCCTTAGCATCTGTGGCCTGAACTTCTACTAATGACGTTCCACCAATACTAGCGTCAACCTTCTAACCTCTGTGTTACTGTTGTCTTATCACCCATCCTCTCTCTCACTTAGTTTTTCCTTCCACCAGTCTTGATGGGACTCCCGAACTGTCAACCAAGGTGCCTTGCTACCCAAGTTGACACCATAAGTCTTTCCTAGAAAGTTAGATCTTGAGCTGAGCCTTCAAAAAGGGAATTTGGTGAAACCAGAAGTATTATGACAGCTGCACCCTGAACAGTCTGTCTACTATGTCCCACTACCTAGATCCTTAATGCTGTTCCCATTCCTGTTTTTTCTGAGGTCAAAATGTTCAATTCTTCCTTTAACCCTGTGAACAAACTACACTGGTTCCAATCAATTAGTCAATCAATCAATCCTCTTTTGCTTTACTTAGCCAGAGAAGGTTTTTGCTGCTTGTAATGAAAAATTCTAATCTATAAATTAGCTTTTATTTCCTGAGAAGACAAGTAAAGTTGTTCTTTAATCCTATGTACTTAATGGGCCAGCACTTAGCAAGGAGCTTTACATTAACACTTCAAAAACCATTCTACAAAGGAGCCCTGGCCGGTTGGCTCAGCGGTAGAGCATCGGCCTAGCGTGCGGAGGACCCGGGTTCGATTCCAGGCCAGGGCACACAGGAGAAGCGCCCATTTGCTTCTCCACCCCTCCGCCGCACCTTCCTCTCTGTCTCTCTCTTCCCCTCCCGCAGCCAAGGCTCCGTTGGAGCAAAGATGGCCCGGGCGCTGGGGATGGCTCCTTGGCCTCTGCCCCAGGCACTAGAGTGGCTCTGGTCGCAACATGGCGACGCCCAGGATGGGCAGAGCATCGCCCCCTGGTGGGCAGAGCATCGCCCCTGGTGGGCGTGCCGGGTGGATCCCGGTCGGGCGCATGCAGGAGTCTGTCTGTCTCTCCCTGTTTCCAGCTTCAGAAAATAGCAAAAAAAAAAAAAAAAACAACCATTCTACAAAGGAGGTATCATGATGACATCTACTTTACTGATTATAAAATGGAAGTTGCCCAAAGAAGCAGGGCTTGTAAACAGTACAGCCTGGATTCAAACACAGATCTGACCTGGGAACCCACCCTCACTAGTACTGTTATAATAATAAAACCAAAACTAAAAATTCTATGCACACTAAAAACAATGAATTCCCATGGTAAGACTATGTAATTAAGACTCTTCTTAAAGTAAATAATTGATAGAAACTAGCAAAATTCCACCATTAAGAGAAAATAATTATTTGTAATGAATACTATTTTGTCAACATCCCTTAACCCTAAACTTTGAAATTTCAGCAAGCTTCAAATTCTGTTTTAATAAAGACCAGTTTATGAGACTCAACAGAAAAGAGACATAAAATATAAACTACCTAATAAATAAATGTTCAAAACAAACATTTTGGAGAGATATATTTATATCTTACTTGTCATAAAGAATAAAGAATATACAAAACAAGAAAAATAAATAAATAAAATCTATAGAATTACTTTTACAACTGAACCTTTAATAATTTAGGCTTATTATTTTCATAAGCAAATTTTATATGTGTAATAGCCATTGTTCCAACAATCTGCCTTACCTTAATGGTATTTTGCAATTTGCAGATTTCACTTTGATCAGAGCTATCTGATCCTTGTGCTTTAGAAATCTAGATTAAAAATGCAGAATTAGAAAATTATACTGATTTTCCTATAAAAGAGAAAGTCACAAACTAACATTATTAAAAGGTACTTTGCAAAAACGAGGCATTTCCCACACAAATTCTGATTAAAGAATGTGAAGCACCTTTTAAGGAACCTAGTCCAATAATGAGTGATACACAATAAATGAAAGATACCATTCAAGAGTATGTTACCTAATTGCAGAGACATTTTAACAAAATAAGAAAGAAAACACCATAGAATATTTTACTTACTTAACAAAATGTATATTTGATGATAATCAAGCAGGTTCCTAAAAGGTAATTTCTAAAATAAAAAGTTACCCAATATTAATGCTAATAATAATAGTAAAAGTCTTTTAAAAATGATTTCACCCAGATCTCTAACCCAATATAGAAAGGTTTGACAAGTAAATAAAAGAACTTTTGGATTTTTCTCTTCTCATTCAAAGCTGTATGTTGCTCATTTACCTCTATTAACATCTACTCTATAGTGTTCTAAGGAACCAAAAGCTATTCTCTGGTGAAAGAAGAAACACAATATAATGGAAGAACATAGGATTTGGAGGCAAAAGACACGTGTTTGAATCACAAGTTAATCACTGTGACAATGAGTATGTTACTTAAATTTTTACTTTGCTCATCTGCAAACAAAATAAAAGTAATAAATAGCTCACATACCTTTTAAGAATAATACAACATATACTGGGATAGTATATATGGAAACATCTTGTAAAGTATAACACAAATATTAACTTCTATTATGCCCTGCTAGAAAATTAAGTTCCCTGAAAGCTCCCAATCACACCTTTTTCAACTTTATACTCCGTTACAGGTCTGTCATGTAGTAGGCATTCAAGGTATGCTTAAGCAAACATACGAAAAATCCATCTCTTCCTTATGAAATCTTACCCTCAGTAATGTTTATTAAAATGCAATCCTCATATTATCAGAATCAGCTGGGGTATTTGTTTGAATGCAATTTCCAAAGCCCTAAAATACGCTACAAGAAGCCTAATTTCTGGCCTGATCAGGCAGTGGCACAGTAGGTAAAATGTCAGCCCACGATGCAAAGGACCCAGGTTCAAAACCTCAAGGTCTCCAGCTTGAGTGAGGGCTCACCAGCCTGAGTGCAGGGTCACTGGCTTGAACATGGGATCACAGACATGGTCACTCGCTGGCTTGAAGCCCAAGGTCGCTGGCTTGAGCAAGGAGTCACTGGCTTGGCTGGAGTCCCCAGGTCAAGGCACATATGAGAAAGCAATCAGTGAACAACTAAGGTGTGCAACTATGAGTTGATGCTTCTCATCTCTCTCCTTTCCTGTCTGTCTCTCTCACTAAAAAAAAAAAAAAAAAAAAAATTCTATCTCTGAAGGGAGGACAGGGAATCTACAATATTATCAAGTTCCCCAGTTATTCTTACACGTACAAAGTTTAAGAACTACTTTTTAGAGATAAGATGGAGAGACAGATCATTACTTCTAGATTTATTTTGGATATTAGGAATGTCTGGCAACTTGGGAAGCAAGACAGTCCTTTCAATTAAAAGGATTTATCTTTTACACTATTAGATTAAGCTCATAGATAGAAAATTATCTCTTTACTTACACAGTTTGAATCCCATGTCTATCAACAATCTTAGTAGTATACATAAGAGCTGACATGTGAAACAAAAACGCATTCCTCGGAAGAAAGTTTACAGCCCTGTATAGCAAAGATTTAATTTCTAATGCACAAGAAACAACACAAAATAGTTTAACAACTTTATAATACCAATGATCAGATTTTCATTTTGCATATAACTAATGCAAACAGGAACCTCAGACAATATCTGAGCTAGTAGTTTCAAATCTCGTACTTCGGGGCCCTGACTTTCACCAGTAAAGCCTTAGGAACTCCTTGGGAAAAGATGCTGGTTCAACCACAGCAACTCCATTTTTATTTTGAAAATTTCTTCCAAATGTTGTGCAGAAGGGGAAACTGAGAAAGACGGCCGGATTAAAATCATTTAGAAAGTCACTGGCATAATCAGAATATAGGTTTTAATTTCCTCGTCCACAGTTCTGATACCAAAAGCTCTACACATAGCACCAGTATTTCCAATCATGCAGTTTCCAAAAACACATGAAAAGTTTACCCACCTGGGCAATATGTCTCCAATGCCCAACTTCCGATTCAAGTCTTGAAATTTCATTTGACAACCTGTTTATTTCCTGTTGTGATGAAATTACGTCACCGAAGTCCATGTCATCGTCGTGGAAAGCTGCAGCATAATGACTGACCCCGTAACTGAATGAAGACGCAGTGGTTGTTGGGACGCCGCCGGCTGCTGGGTTGACCATCGGGGCAGCTGACTGCAGCTTCAGCAGCTGCTCCTGTAGCGCAATCTGTCTTGCTTTAAGATGGCTGATTTCTACCTATACATTTATAACCCATATTTTAGAGGAGGTACTTTAACCATCTTATAGAGTCATAATATTAAAGTCATAATAATTTGTTTAACATTATCCAATGATGGCATTCCATTAACTGAATCCAAGCCTTCTCTAACATCTCAATCATAATATTTTTATTTAAAAAGCAAATATAATTATCTTAGCTAAAGAACAGATGATGTTTTGAATAGTATGAAGATCGGAATTTTACTAACATGGTAACAAAAGCAATGAATTTATGAGTTAAACGTGCATTTCTATCTTCTATGTTATCAGGTAAGACAGGCAATTTCCCAGAGCTCTGCTTGTGATGATCAAACTTCAAATGAGAAAGTGAAAGCTGTGTCCCCCTGTGCATTGGAAAGTTTCTTGAGAACATCTGCTGGAAGTCATATGTAACTGATTATGGCTGGTTATAAGTTTCAAATGCACCATGAATCGGGTTACTTTGTAGGGTCTGTACAACACAGCTGAAGAACGTTTTGATTTATGAATCCAGTCTTCTCAGATAAGACAACATGGTGAGCCTGTGGTTATTGGCTCATGATTCTTAGAAGGAAACCATGCACTGAAACAGGCCTTGCCTTTATCCTTGGCAAAGACGACCAGTGAAAATTTGACTCTACTCAGGGAGAAAACAGTATAAACATTCTAAAGCCCTGAGCAGAGTTTTAATAAGTAATTGTCCAAAACAACTTATGAACATAGGACCTAACCATAATATCACATCCATCCTGAGACAAAACAAGAAATAAGCTAGAGAGAATTGAAATAAGCTTTCTAAAATATTCAAGCTAGTCCAGAGGACACACCCTGACACAACTGAGGAAAACTGGATACTTGAAGAGCCAAGCGCAGGTAATATAGTATTCCTACATGTAAAGTCAAGCCACTAGACAGAAACTGAACACAACTATGTCAAATATAACAAACAGGTTTTTCACAGAGCTCCTTCTCTAATGGAGGACTACAGTAGTGTACGAATTTCATTCCTTTTCCCATAAATGATATGAGGCAAACTGCATCTTTAGGGAATATGAACATCACAATGAGGACAGCAAATAGATGCAGAAAATAGCAGATCTAAAGATTCTGCTGAAGTATATCATATATTATCTTTCATTCTAGCAAAAAGTACTAAATCCACATTTTTTTTCAAATGTAGCTATAATACAAAGAAAGTTCTCATTATGTAATATTTATATTAAGTTGTAGAGTCAAAAAGTGGAACCTCTAATAACGAGGCATTTCTAAACTTGATTTGCCTTCTAATATCAATAGTTACGCAGAACATATACAACCAAAGTTTTTCATGGCAGTGTTTTCAGCTAAGATGCAAGCATCAGAATCACCCATGGAGTTTTCAAAAGACCAACACCAGGGGCTCTTCCCAGTATGCTAATCAGAGTCTCCTAGAAAACATAGCATGTGTATTTTTTTATAGTGTCACAATTTGGCTGGAAACACCTGGTGGTAACTGCTGCTCTACTATAATATGGACAAGTTAGTGCTGCTCAAAGTGTTTACTACTTATCCATGAAAAATATACAAATTGAAAGGATAAGGCTTAAAGACTTTTAAAGTGATCTGACAGAGGAATTTTGTATCTGTTGAGTCTTAAAAAAAAAAAAAAAAAAAGGTGGGCTTTGCCTGACCAGGTGGTGGCTTAGTAGATAGAGTGTCAACCTTGGACACCGAGGACCCAGGTTAAAAGCCCCAAAGTTGCCAGCTTGAGCACGGGGTCGCCACCTTGAGCTTGATCATGAATCATAGACATGACCCCATGGTCACTGGCTTGAGCCCAAGGTCGCTGGCTAGAGCCCAAGGTCACTCACTCTGCTGGAGCTGCCCAGTCAAGGCACATATGAGAAAGCAATCAATGAACAATTAAGAAGCCATGACAAAGAACTGATGCTTCTTGTCTCTCTCCCTTCCTGTCTGTCTCTGTCTCTCTCTTTCTCTCGCTCTCTCTCTCTCTCACACACACACACACACATACACACACACACACATACACACAAAGTGGGCTTTTAACTTTAATTTGAACTTGTTTTGCTTTTTTATATTAATTTTTGTAGTAATTCATTTTATTTTATTTTTTGAAATATTACTGTCAGGGGTGGCAAGATGGTGATGGAGTAGGCGGACGTACCAACTTCTACCTCCCAGAACCAAAGTGGATTACAACTTAATGTTAAGAACCATCATCTGGAAAAACCAACTTTGGACTAAATTAAGAGGACGCTTTAACCAAGGAACACTGAAGAAGGCACACTGAGACTGGTAGGAAAAGCGGAAACATGAAGGGGGCTGCCCAGCTCTCGGGAGTGAACAGCAGCCCAGAGGGACTCGCGGTGGGAAGCAAGTTTAGCGGAGAGGGGAAGGTCCTGGGCCCCGGGAACAAAGCCCCAGCTTGCAGCCCCTGAGCCTAGAAGAAGCGTATGGGCAGTATTTAGCTGTGAAACAACCCAAGATACTGTTTGTGAGAAAGAGACAGATTTCTCAGACCCAAGACTCTTCTTAAAGGGACCACGCAGGAAACCTCTTTCACAACCATTAACCCAAGACTCTGGGAGACTGGGAGAGTTGAGAGGACTGGAGTAGCAGAAAGAGGCACAGGGAGAAACACTTTGAGGGACAGCCACCCTAACCCCTGGGCTGAGTCACCCCCCAAATCTGAAGTGAATATTTCCCCTGGAACCAGCAATACCAGCAAAGGAAAGCACAACACCAGCCAAACAAGCTCTCCTGCTGCACTCAGAGCAGAGGCGTTTAGGAGGGAGCCTTCAGGAATACAGTATTGAGTGCTGCGGTCTGAGCAGCAGCGCCCCCACCCATACTGCTGAGGGCTCACAGGAGGGAGGGTGGCAGTGTGACGTGGAAGCACAGTCCCATTCATGGGGGTGGAAGCTGGGCCGGCCACAACTGAGGCCAGGCGTGAGCTCAGACCCGCCTGGCAGGGGTGGAAGGGGCGCATGAAAGTGGTCCGACCCAGCTGCGGGCCGGGTGAGCAAGAGAGGTCCTGCCTGCAATCCTGCCTGCAGAAGGAAGGAGAAAGCCAAGGAACTGCAGAGACCTGCGGCTGAGTGCGGGCGCGAAGCCCTGCCCGGTCCATGGAGCCGGGGCTTATGGTCAGACCTGTGAGCGCAGCTCCGCACATAGGGGAGGGGTGAAAGCCAGGGAATAGGTGAAGACCCGTGGCTGAGCATAGGTGTGCAGCCCTGCCCGTGGTGCCAAGGCGTGCGGACCCACCCGTGGGGGATGGGCGAAGGCCGAGGCAGGTGGAGGCTTGTAGACCCAGGCATGTGAACACATTCCCTCCCATGGAGGAGAGGCGGAAACCACAGCAACTGCCGCAGTGGTCTGGCCCTGACAACACCCAAACCCAAATGCCAGAGGCAACAACAGAGGGGGTGGTGGACCTGCAGACGGACCACACATAGAGAACACAGGGGGCACACACATTGGACTCCAGTGGCCACACCCTTCTCATACACAGACAAAATGGGAAGGCAGAGAAATGCAACCCAAATGAATCAAGAGAAATCCCCAGAAAAGGACTTGAATGAGTCAGATATAACCAAATTACTGGATGCAGAGTTTAAAATAATGTTAGGAAGCTCAAAGATCTTAGAATAACAATAGATGGACATAACAAACACCTAAATAAAGAAATAGCAAGTATAAAAAAAGACACTGAAATAATAAAAAAAGAATCAGTCAGAAATTACAAATACAGTATCAGAAATGAAGATCACAATGGAAGGAATTAAAACCAGGATGGATGAAGCTGAGGATTGAATCAACAAGTTAGAGGACAAGATAAACAAAGGCACAGAAGCAAAGCAGCAAAAAGAAAAGACACTCAAAAAGTCTGAGGAAACTCTAAGAGGGCTCTGTGACAACATGAAGAGAAATAACATCTGCATCATAGGGGTTTCTGAAGAAGAAGAGAAAGAACAAGGGATAGAGACCTTGTTCAATCAAATCATAGCTGAAAACTTCCCTAAACTGATGCAGGTAAAAGTCACATAAATTCAAGAAGCACAGAGAATTCCATTAAAAAGAAACCCAAAGAAATCCACACCAAGACACATCATAATTAAAATACCAAAGCTGGGAGTCCTGGGTTCGATTCCCGGCCAGGGCACACAGGAGAAGCACCCATCTGCTTCTCCACCCCTCCCCCTCTCCTTCCTCTCTGTCTCTCTTCCCCTCCTGCAGCGAGGCTCCACTGGAGCAAGGATGGCCCGGGCGCTGGGGATGGCTCCTTGGCCTCTGCCCCAGGCGCTAGAGTGGCTCTGGTCGCGACAGAGCGACGCCCCGGAGGGACAGAGCATCGCCCCCTGGTGAGCAAAGCGTCGCCCCCTGGTGGGCATGCCGGGTGGATCCCGGTCGGCCGCATGTGGGAGTCTGTCGGACTGTCTTTCCCCGTTTCCAGCTTCAGAAAAATGAAGAAAAAAAAAATACCAAAGCTAAGAGATAAAGAGAAAATATTAAAAGCTGCTAGAGCAAAAAAGGCTATCACCTACAAAGGAGCCCCCATAAGGCTGACATCCGACTTCTCAACAGAAACACTGAGGCCAGAAGGGAATGGCAAGAAATATTCAAAGTAATGCAGAACAAGAGCCTACAACCAAGACTACTTTATCCAGCAAGGCTATCGTTTAAAATTCAAGGAGAAATAAAAAGCTTCCTAGACAAAAAAAACCCAAAAAAACAAAACAAACAAACTCAAGGAATTCATTACAACTAAATCAATGCTGCAAGAAATGTTAAGGGGCCTGTTGTAAACAGACCAAAGGAGAAAAAGAATATAGCAAAAGAGGAATACACCTTTTAAAGAATAAAATGGCAATAAACAACTACATATAATAATAACCTTAAATGTAAGTGGATTAAATGATCCAATCAAAAGACATAGGGTAGCTCCGTGGATAAGAAAACAGGACCCATACATATGCTGTCTACAAGAGACACACCTCAAAACAAAAGATGCACATAGACTGAAGGTAAAAGAATGGAAAAAAATATTTCATGCAAATCAAATGAAAAAAAAAGCTGGGGTAGCAATACTTGTATCAGACAAAATGGACTTTAAAACAAAGGCTATAGTAAGAGATAAAGAAGGTCACTACATAATGATAAAGGGAGCAATCCAACCGGAAGCTATAACCATTATAAATATCTATGCACCTAATAGAGGAGCACCTAAATACATAAAGCAGACTTTGATGGATATAAAAGGTGAGATCAACAGCAATACAATAATAGCAGGGGATTTCAATACCCCATTAACATCACTAGATAGATCCTTAAGAAAGAAAATTAACAAAGAAACAGCAGATTTAAAAGACACACTAGATCAACTGGATTTAATAGATATCTTCAGAACCTTTCACCCTAAAACAACAGAATATACATTCTTTTTCAAAGCTCATGGTACATTTTCTAGGATAGAAAACATGTTAGGGCACAAAAGCGGTCTCAACAAATTTAAGAAGATTTAAATCATATCAAGCATTTCCTCTGATCACATGGCATGAAAATAAAAATCAACCACAACAGAAAAACTGAAAAATACTCAAACACTTGGAAACTAAATAGCATGTTATTAAATAACAAATGGGTTAACAATGAGATCAAAGAAAATAAAAAAATTCCTAGAAGCGAATGATAATGAGCATATAACAACTCAATATTTATGGGACATAGCAAAAGCAGTACTGAGAGGGAAGTTCATAGCACTACAGCCATACCTTAAGAAGCTAGAAAAAGCTCAAATAAACAACTTAACCCTGCATCTAAAAGAACTAAAAAAAGAATAGCAAGTAAAGCCCAGAGGTAGTAGAAGGAAGGAAATAATAAAGACCAGAGTGGAAATAAATGATATAGAGGCTAAAGAAACTATACAGGGGATCAATGAAACCAGGAGTGGTTCTTTGAAAAGGTAAACAAGATCGATGAACCTTTAACTAGACTCACCAAGAAAAGAAGAGAGAGGACTCAAATAAATAAAATTAGAAATGAGAATGGAGAAATAACAACTGACACAACAGAAATACAAAGGATTCTAAGAAAATACTATGAAGAACTGTATGCCAAAAAATGTACAACCTAGATGAAATGGAAAAATTCCTTGAAACACATTAATCTTTTAAAAATCAATCTGGAAGAATCAGAAAACCTAAACAGACCTATTACAACAAATGAGATTGAAACAGTTATCAAAAAAACTTTCAATAAACAAAAGCCCTGGGCTAGATGGCTTCACAAGTGAATTCTACCAAATACTCAAAAAAGAACTAACTCCTATCCTTCTCAAGCTATTTAAAAAAATTCAAGAGGAAGGAAGAGTTCCAAGCTTCTTTTATGTGGCGAGCATAATTCTGATTCCAAAACCAGGAAAGACAACACAAAGAAAGAAAATTATAGGCTAATATCCCTGAGGAATTTAGATGCTAAAATCCTCAACAAAATATTAACAAGCTGGATCCAGCAATATATGAAAAAAATCATAGACTATGATCAAGTGGGATTTATTCTGGGGAGACAAAGCCGGTACAATATTCTCAAATCAATCAATGTGATTCATCACATAAACAAAAGAAAGGAGAAAAACCACATGATAATTTCAATAAATGCAGAAAAAGCATTTAATAAAATCCAGCACCCATTTATGACCAAAACTCTCAGCAAAGTGGGAATACAGGGAACACACCTCAACATGGTAAAGGCAATCTATGACAAATACAGAGCCAACATTATATTCAATGGGCAGAAATTTAAAGCAATCCCCTTAAGATCAGGAACAAGGCAGGGGAGCCCCCTTTCACCACTCTTATTCAACATAGTTCTGGAAGTCCTAGCCACAGCAATCAGACAAGAAGAAGAAATAAAAGGCATCTAAACTGGAAAAGAAGAAGTAAAACTATCATTATTTGCAGGTGATATGATATTGTATATAGAAACCCCTAAAGTCTCAGTCAAAAAACTACTGGACCTGATAAATGAATTCAGCAAGGTGGCAGGATATAAAATTAATACTCACAAATCAGAGGCATTTTTATACACCAACAATAAACTGTCAGAAAGTGAAATTAAGGAAGCAATCCCCTTTTCTATTACAACCAAAAAAATAAAGTACCTAGGAGTAAATTTAACCAAGGAGATTAAAAACTTGTACTTGGAAAATTATAAAACATTGATAAAAGAAATCAAGGAAGATACAAACAAGTGGAAGCATATACCGTGTTCATGAATAGGAAGAATAAACGTTATTAAAATGTCTATATTACCCAAAGCAATTTATAAATTCAATGCAATAATAATTAAAATACCAATGACATACTTCAAAGATATAGATCACATATTCCAAAAATTTATATGGAACCAAAAGAGAACACGAATAACCTCAGCAATCTTGAAAAGGAAGAATAAAGTGGGAGGTATCACACTTCCTGATATCAAGTTATACTACAAGGCCATTGTACTCAAAACAGCTTGGTACTGGCATAAGAACAGGCATATAGATCAATGGAACAGAACAGAGAACCCAGAAATAAACCCACATCTTTACAGACAACTGATATTTGACAAAGGAGGTAAGAGTATATAATGGAGTAGACGACCTCTTCAACAAATGGTGTTGGGAAAATTGGACAGTTACCTGCAAAAAAATGAAACTAGACCACCAACTTACACCATTCAGAAAAATAAACTCAAAATGGATAAAAGACTTAAATGTAAGCCGTGAAACCATAAGCATCTTAGAAGAAAACATAGGCAGTAACCTCTTTGACATCTCTCGCAGCAATATATTTGCTGATTTATCTCCATGGGCAAGTGAAATAAAAGACAGTATAAACAAATGGGACTGTATCAAACTAAAAAGCTTTTGCACAGCTAAAGACAATATGAACAGAATAAAAAAGACAAACTACACAATGGGAGAACATATTCGACAATATGTTTGATAAGGGGTTAATAACCAAAATTTATAAAGAACTTGTAAAACTCAACACCAGGAAGATAAAGAATCCAATCAAAAATGGGCAAAAGAAATGAATAGACACTTCTCCAAAGAGGAGATACAGATGGCCAATAGGCAGATGAAAAAATGCTCAACATCACTAATTATTAGAGAAATGCAAATTAAAAGCACAATGAGATATCACTTCACACCAGTAAGAATGGCGCTCATCAACAACACAACACAGAATAAGTGCTGGCCAGGATGTGGAGAAAAGGGAACCGTCCTGCAGTGCTGGTGGGAATGCAGACTGGTGTAGCCACTGTGGAAAACAGTATGGAGATTCCTCAAAAAATTAGAAATGGAACTGCCTTTTGACCCAGCTATCCCACTTTTAGAAATATACCCCAAGAACACCATAGCACTGTTTCAAATGGAGAAATGCACTCCCATGTTTATGGCAGCATTGTTCACAATAGCGAAGATCTGGAAACAGCCCAAGTGTCCATCAGTGGATGAGTGGATTAAAAAGCTGTGGTACATATATATAATGGAATTCTATGGGGCCATGAAAAAGGAAATCTTACCTTTTGCGACAACATGGATGGACTTGGAAACTATTATGTTAAGTGAAATAAGCCAGGCAGAAAGAGAAAAATATCATATAACCTCACTCATTTGAGGAATCCAATGTGAACTGAGGAACGGAATTGAGACAGAGGAGGGATCAAAGGGACCGGAGGAAAAGAGGACAGAGGGAAAGGGGATGATAGGATGGGATAAACCTGAAGGGAAGGGGGGAGGGTGCTATTGGGAGGGGGGGAAGGGAGATGTTGAGGGGAATACAGGGGAGGGAGGATGCATTCAGGGCGACACCAGAATCTATGTAAACACAATAATTTAAAATCAATAATAAAAAAAAATAAGGTGTACCGGAAAGTTCTGTCCGTTTCTATCACAACAAGTTTCTACACATAAGCACGTTTATTTGGCGCATATATGCCTCTCTATTTTTATCACTTAATGTATACATACTGATGTAGCAAATGAACTAAAAAAAAGTTGATTCACATTAGTCTTATGTGTGAAGCGATAGTGTACCCATGGCTACTGATAAAGTTCATTTACGCCACTGTAATTTTTACGAATTTCAACAAGGAAGAAATGCTACAGAAGCATGTCTGTCGCATACACCATATCCTCGGACTTAGCACCCTCCAACTATCACTTGTTTTTATCCTTACAAAATTTTTTGAAGGGCAAAAAATTCAAAAATGAAGAAGATATTAAACAAGCACTGGTTCAATTTTTCGCATCAAAAGATAAAACATTTTTCAAAAATAGGATATACAAATTGCCCTCACGTTAGCAAGAAATCATTAATAATAATGGCAATTATATTATTTAATAAAGTTTATTGATGGTAAGAAAAATTTGTATTTTGTTTTATTCCAAAAACGGACAGAACTTTCCAGTAGACCTTATACTATGATAAGTATGTATGGTGCCAGGTAGGTACCAGAAATATCAGGGGGAATGTTTTTTAAAGTATATGATTGTCTAACCATTATTCTGTACACCTGAAATTAATGCAAAATAATACTGAATATAAACTGTAATTGAAAAAGAAAAAAATATATATTACTGCCAGATTGGAAATTAAGCTCTTTTTTAAATGCTTATATTTATTTTTAATGTGGTTTGCCTTAACTTTTTATCTTAACATGTCACTAAAGAAATTCAAAATGAATGCATCTAAATTTTATAAACCCAAATATGAGTTTATGGTAAAAATGAACATTTAATCAACAAAATGAAGAGCATTTAAATGAAATAAGAAATGGTTCAATTCAATAGAAGTGCTTACTGAATTCTAATTATGCACCGAACACTAAAGAGAATTCAACAACAGAATGAAATACGGAGGCCCTGGCCTGGTGGCTCGGTGGATAGAGAACTGTCCTGGAGCACCGAGGTCACAGGTTCAATCCCCAGTCAGGGCATGTAGGAGAAGCAATCAATAAGTGCATAACTAAAAATGAAACAACTAAGTGGAGCAACACGTTGATGCTTCTCTTTTTCTCTCTCTTCCTCCCCCCTCCCTCTCTTCCTCCACTTCTTTCCTAAATCAATGGAAATTGTTTTTTAAAAAAGACCCTTAATACAGGATTTAATCATTTAAAAATGACCTATGTACTCTTATTGATCAATGTCACCCCATTAAATTTAATTTTCTAAATACAATTATTTTTAAGAAAGGAAACACAGAGACATAGTATATCTTTTAAGGATTTATGATAGCATTGATTATATTGTATATCTATTACCAGCATTGTAAAGAAAGAAAACAATTCCAAAAATAACTTTCTATCAAGCTAAAGGGGAAAAAATTTATAGAACAGTATAGTCAACTAAAATACTTAATATTTTTCCATGGAAAATCAGGTAAATGCAAATATAGCATATATCACTTGCAATTAAAATCAGCAATGATCACACTGATTTCAAACAATTTTGGATTAACAGATGAGAAATTAGGTTTAATAGAATGAGGAATTATAAGCAACAAATGTCTAAAAATGTCTTATACAAGGACTCTTCTTTTGGAAAGCAGAAATTAAACTCCACAAAGGTTAGTTTGTGTAATATAAACATAATAGAAAAGTTACAGCATTCTTATTAAATTAGTGATATCAAACTGAATTGGTAATTATTAACTTCAACACCCTCTCACTATTTTTTATCTAACTATAGCTTGATTTATATAATTCTTAAAATATTTCTAAATACCTTACAGTAAAATAAGTGTGAAGCAATTATAATGCCCTTTACCTCTTTCTGCTGTAGTTGATTTCGATAACTTGTAGATTGATGCTTTATTTGAAGCTCTGAAGCTTCGTGCTTCTCTTCTAAATCAGTACAAAGTTTCTTAAGTCGTTCATTCTAGAAGCAAAGAAAAAGTATTTGCAATAAAAAGACTAAAATGTAAAACACGTTTGTAACAGTTATATGCACAGCATTATAAAAAACATTGCTTCATACAAAAATTCTGCCCTTTAAACACACTTTTTAAAACACACTTTTAAAGTTCCTTGTGCAATAACCATGTTTATAGAGATTATACATAATTCTGAACCAAAGCTAAAAAAATCTTGGTCACTTTGATTTTCTGCTAAGAAAAAGCCGCCGACCAACGTCTACCCCCCCATCTTTGTATAACCAAAGTCTAGCACATAGCAGGCAGCCAACATCTGGTACATGAACGAACTAGACTACACGTTTAAACTTTTGCTTTCTCCCCTAACAGTACAACTTTTTAAAAGGAATCTTTTTTATTTTTTTTACAGGAACAGAGAGAGAGAGAGTCAGAGAGAGGGATAGATAGGGACAGACAGACAGGAAAGGAGAGAGATGAGAAGCATCAATCATCAGTTTTTCGTTGGGAATCCTTAGTTGTTCATTGATTGCTTTCTCATATGTGCCTTGACCGGGGGCCTTCAGCAGACCGAGGAACCCCTTGCTGGAGCCAGCGACCTTGGGTCCAAGCTGGTGAGCTTTGCTCAAGCCAGAAGAGCCCGCACTCAAGCTGGCGACCTTGGGGTCTCGAACCTGGGTCCTTCTACATCCCAGTCCGACGCTCTATCCACTGCGACACTGCTTGGTCAGGCAAAAAAAGGAATCTTTTTTAAGAAGAGTTCTGGCTAAAGTAGAGGCCAAAGCCTTACATCACTTCTCGGCCTGAACCCCAGAGGCTCCTGAGGCACCTCTGAAAATTCCAATATGAAAACAACTTTGTTTGAAAAACTACATTTAGAAGTACCGTATTTCCCCATGTATAGCACCCTTTCCGAAAAATTTGGGATCTAAAAACTGGGTGCATCTTATACAGTGGTTGTGTCATTTCAAATGCCATAGATCAGGGGTAGTCAACCTTTTTATACCTACCGCCCACTTTTGTATCTCTGTTAGTAGTAAAATTTTCTAACCGCTCACCGGTTCCACAGTAATGGTGATTTATAAAGTAGGAAAGTAACTTTACTTTATAAAATTTATAAACCAGAGTTACAGCAAGTTAAAGTATATAATAATAATTACTTACCAAGTACTTTATGTCAGATTTTTGCTAAGTTTGGCAGAATAAATCTTTATAAAACAACTTACTATAGTTAAATCTATCTTTTTATTTATACTTTGGTTGCTCTGCTACCACCCACCATGAAAGCTGGAACGCCCACTAGTGGGCGGTAGGGACAGGCTGACTACCATAGATGGAACTGAGGACAAGGCAATATATGAAGACAGTGATTCATCATCAGACACAGATGAGGACCAGCTAATGGATGGGAGTTTTGACAGTGATGAGGAGTTGTGTGAATTTTATGATGAATAAAACGAGTTCCATAACTTTATGTAATACATTTCTTTTTCAAATTTTGGCCCCCAAATTAAGGTGTGTCTTATACATGGGAGCATCTTATACATGGGGAAATACAGTACACAAAATATTTTAAGTATAATTCAACAAATCTAGATATCACAATCCTGTTTTAAGATGTTGACATTTATGAAAAAAATTAATGAAAAAATTAGAACATACACACCTATTTCAAGAGTCTATCTCCAGAAATCTAACACAGAGCTTAATTACCTTGTATATGTATACGTGTATGTATATATACATATACACATGTGTGTGTGTGCATGTGCATGTGCGTGTATATTTTTTCTTAGGTGAGAGGAGGGGAGATAGTGAGGCAGACTCCCACATGCGTCCCTACTGGGATCCACCTGCCAATTCCATCTGGGGCTGATGTTCAAGCACTACTGAGCTATGTATTTTTAGCACCTGAAGCTGATATGCTCCAACGGAGCTACTCTCAGTCACAGTGCCCGGGGCCAGGCATGAACCAATCAAGCCACTGGCTGTGGGAAAGTATGAGGGAGAGAAGTGGGAGAGGGAGGGAGAAGCAGATGGTCATTTCTCCCAAGTCCCTGACCGGAAATCAAACCTGGGATGTCCACTGAGCCACTGACCAGGGTCAAAGAAATATTACTAAGAAACAAGACCAATGTTCACATAACTAATAACTTTCTATTCTATTGGCTACTTTTACATGATTTTCTGTTAACATGAAAAACACCATGCATAACGGAAGCAATGCAATATTATGAAGTCAAACCTAGTCATAAAAATCCACTCTAGACTTTCACGCAAAATAAAAGGCTATTTATTTAACTCTGATTAATAACTAGAACTTGAAAACTTTCAATTTGGCCAATACCTAATTGGTTGTTTCCCCTCATCTCCGTAGTCATGTGAGTCAGAAAGGTTGATAAAGCACATGAAAGAAGATTCTTTTCATGTGGCTGACCCATAACACACCAGGAGTTATCATGGGCCATTTTCTATTATGTGGAATATAAAGCAGAGAGGGATGGTCTGAAAGGAGAAAAGAATAAACACACGCAAAGAAAAACAGAGAGAAGCAATAATGAGAAGGAGAGACTCCTGAGAGCCTCCAGTTTGGCTGCAGACCCTTTTGTAAACTCTGGGTACAATTTCTGCAATGAAATCCATGAGATACTCATATCCTTGAACTATTCCATCCTGCTTAACCCTTGCTGTACCATCAAGGGCTACTGGAACCAGTTTTAGCTTATGAGTTTCTTTGATGAGTAGTCTTATCTAAAAAAATTGATATTCATGACCTTTCTATTTTTTTTTTTTTTTTGCGTTTTTTTTTTTTCTGAAGCTGGAAACAGGGAGAGACAGTCAGACAGACTCCCGCGTGCGCCCGACCGGGATCCACCCGGCACGCCCACCATGGGGCGACGCTCTGCCCATCCTGGGCGTTGCCATGTTGCGACCAAAGCCACTCTAGCGCCTGAGGCAGAGGCCACAAAGCCATCCCCAGCGCCCGGGCCATCTTTGCTCCAATGGAGCCTTGGCTGCGGGAGGGGAAGAGAGAGACAGAGAGGAAGGTGCGGCGGAGGGGTGGAGAAGCAAATGGGTGCTTCTCCTGTGTGCCCTGGCCGGGAATCGAAGACCTTTCTATTTTTTTTTTTTCCTGTATTTTTTTTTCTGAAGCCGGAAACAGGGAGAGACAGTCAGACAGACTCCCGCATGCGCCCGACCGGGATCCACCCGGCCGCCCACCAGGGGGCGATGCTCTGCCCCTCCGGGGCGTCGCGCTGTTGCGACCAGAGCCACTCTAGCGCTGGGGCAGAGGCCAAGGAGCCATCCCCAGCGCCCTGGCCATCTTTGCTCCAATGGAGCCTCGCTGCGGGAGGGGAAGAGAGAGACAGAGAGGAAGGAGAGGGGGAGGGTGGAGAAGCAGATGGGCGCTTCTCCTGTGTGCCCTGGCCGGGAATCGAACCCGGGACTTCTGCACGCCAGGCCAACGCTCTACCACTGAGCCAACCGGCCAGGGCCGACCTTTCTATTTTTTAAAGGTCTTCCAATAAATAAGAAAAAATTCACCTATTTTTTAACAGAATAAAATTCATTCTATCTTGCAACTACTGTAGGATACATTGGGCCCTTTTATAAGTCTAAGAATAATCATGGGATTGTAATGCTCTTGTGTTTTCTGTATCTTAAAACATTTTGCTGGCCCTGGCCGGTTGGCTCAGCGGTAGAGCGTCGGCCTGGTGTGCGGGGGGCCCGGGTTCGATTCCCGGCCAGGGCACATAGGAGAAGCGCCCATTTGCTTCTCCAACCCCCCCCTCCTTCCTCTCTGTCTCTCTCTTCCCCTCCCGCAGCCAAGGCTCCATTGGAGCAAAGATAGCCCGGGCGCTGGGGATGGCTCCTTGGCCTCTGCCCCAGGCGCTAGAGTGGCTCTGGTCGCGGCAGAGCGTCGCCCCTGGTGGGCGTGCCGGGTGGATCCCGGTCAGGCGCATGCGGGAGTCTGTCTGACTGTCTCTCCCCGTTTCCAGCTTCAGAAAAATACAAAAAAAAACAAAAAACATTTTGCTGTTTTATCATCCTAAGAATTATTTTCTCATTATTCATCAATTATTCCTGACTATGCTAAAAAGACTTATAATAAGAAATTGAAAGACTGGTGGAATCACCCAAAAGACTACTGCAATAGTAAAATAACCAGTTTTCTGACTGCA